>NC_068951.1:8998461-9618846 GCF_026419915.1 Harpia harpyja | reverse complement strand
CTGAGCTTCGTTACTAGCAGTTCTATACAGCTGAAAACTGAACCTTGGGGGAAAACTTGTCATGGTGTTGCCAGCAGTTTATTTGTCTGGTGACTAGACAATGGAGTCTAGTTTCTGGACTATGAATCCATAACGAACAAGTTCAGTAAGTACAAACAAGGAAAATTAACGTCTTTTATATACAATGCAAACATATTCTCAGCTCAGTGGGTCATATACTGTATTGTCCAAGTCATTGGAAGGTATAACATTAGCAGCTGGTAGGAATATCTCACTAGGGAGCTTTTAGTGAAAATTCAACATCCATTGTATAATATCCTGTATTATTACCTTTGCTGCCATAAAACATCCTCAGTGAGAACAAGGGCAACTTTGGACAACTTGCTTTTCAGGAAAATCTGTTCTCTCTCTGCATTTTTTTCCGAAGACATTTTCTTTTAATATTTTCTCTTTGTCTTGCCAACCTCCCCCCAAATATGATATATTTCATATCATACTTGCTAATAATTTGCCATGTTATCACATCCACGGGTTTCAAAGCCGTTAACACGCAGCATGATTGCTACATTAGCCAAAAAGCTGGCAGTAACTGAAGGCTCTGGACACGTAAAACAGAAATGAAACCACCTGTGCTTCTCAGCCAGTGATGCCAGCTGACAGCGGCAGGGCACCGTGCAGACCCACACTGCAATGGAGCACGAAGACCTCACCCATTGGCAGGTGAGACACACATCTGTGGATTTAGCCTCACTGGTCTTGTGAGGAGCTGGAAGGTCATGTTTCTAAAGCTCAACTCTGTTTCACTTCACATGCCCAAACCTGAATGTCCCTTGTAAACAACAGATTTTGCACACTAATGGCCCAGGACACTGGACAGTACAAGAGCCAGAGCAGGGCACTAGTCTACTAGATTCTGCTTATTATTGTGTCCACATCTAAAATATCTGTCCCTTGACAGTGACTCTGTAGCCAACAAACTCCAAGTACCTTCAGCATAATAGCCAACTTGCAAGGCTGGTGTTTTGACAGATCATGACAGATACTAGGGAAGCTGAACATCTTGAAGTAGGTTTCCTCCTAAGAAGGTCTCATCACATTTTATAAGAAATGCAACAAAATAACCTTTAGAGACAGATCCTCTTTCTAGGCCCACATGACTAAGCAAAAGCAACCACATAGCTGATGACATTTTCAGCATCGCGAGCTATAGCAAAACAGTAGTACCTTAGATTTATACATTCCAGCAGTGCTCCTGTGAGCCCCTGCTTGGGGGACATCATACGGGCAGCATTTTGATGGTGGAAAATGTCAATTTAAAAACAAAACAGGGGATGGGGAGGGACCAAACCAGCAAAAATTGTGAGACATTTTCATGTTCCTGTTCTGTAACTGTACCTTCAAGAAGATTGATAAAGGAGATGGAGTTATCTAGTCAAACACTTGCATGGTTCTCGCCATAATAACTCTTTACGTCAGCCCTTCTGAACTAATACCTATTTTTAGTATCAGGTTTTTAAAGGATCGTCAACTCAATCACTAATTTTGAGCTTGCAATTTACCCTGGAAGCAATTTTGCTGATGGAATTAGCGCCACTTAACTACTTTGATTTGCAGGCACAATTAGTAAGTTAAGTATTTATATAGCCTAAACTACACCTGTAAAAAGGAAGGCTGCTTTTAAAAACAGCCCATATGCTTAAATTGAATGCAACTCAGTTCAAAGACACATGGATCTTTAAAGCACCCTGCACATTCCAGAGTAAAAAAAAAAAAAAAAAAAATTCTTTTTTTTTTTGTGGCAAAGTTATTCTTTAACTCACTTGTCTTTCTTACATGACCCATTCCAGTCACAAAGGCTCTCGTGGAAAAGTACCTTTCTTTGTCAGACTTTGTCAATGATTTCTAGTGTTCAAAAGGTGTGGCCACGGGCACTAAGGCAATTTTATTGTTATTTATATTGCCAGATAGCTTGGACAAAGCCACAGGATGCTGAACATACAAGCACGGAGCTGACAGCTAATACCATCAATTGCTGTGGTGACCAGAACCACTCAAATCCCAGGGTGGGTAGAGGCAAGGATAAAACCAGAAACTGTGATTAAGGCGGAATTAAAAACAAAGAATTTGGAGCATATTTCAAATATCCTTCAAGGAAAACAAAACAAAACAAACCCAAGCCCCCCAAAACACCAGACAGACAAATCCTATCCTGAAGACTTCACTTGGCCAAAACTCTTAACAAGGTCAGTTTTAACAAGCACTTCATCACAGGCTTACAGGGTAGGTGATCACCTTGCTTCTACAAACTGATGATTTAGAGAAGAAAGGGAACAGGGAGAAGACCCAGAGAAGAGAGCACTTTGGCCAGTGCCATCAGTAGAACTGTAAAAAGAAATCGAAGCTCAAACTGCTTTACCTGTACTGCCTCCCTAATTCACTTCCAAGTCTACCCCAATTGTAATTTGTTGTAACCATCCATTTAAAATTAGTGTAGCTCCAAATAAGCAAGTTAAAGTTATTATAACTTCTTAGTCCTTTAAGGCAACTCTTCACAGAAAAGGTATATTACTATTAATGCTCTCACTTCAACACTACTGTCCCACAAGAGAATAAATTAGTTGCCACTTTTCCAATTCAGCTCATCTACAAGGAGCAAGGAGAATGATGCAGTAGGATAATATGTAAAATAAATCTTGCTTCTGTAAACATTAGTGGATGGAAAGGTTGGAAAGAGGAAATGGTTAAAACTGTCCAAATGTTTAATTAGGAATAACCTGAGGTATTACTGAGTGGGGGAATAAAAGAGGTTCAGAACTGAACTTTCCTGGAAAACATCCTTTCCACTGAAATCCAAAGCACTTCCCTGCTTGCAGCGGCAAAGAACACAAGAATGTGTGTGAACCCCTCCTCCTCCTATTCATCCCATCAAATAACTGTTTTTCATCTGAGATTTAAAAACCTAAGCCATCCTCAATCACTTGACTAAAACTTGAAAACAACTGAAGGCAGTTTTAGCAAAAAATGTTTATCTACATTTACATTTTTTGTGAGAACTAACTTTGAATTGGGGTAAGTGATGGATTATGGTCAGTAGTATTTTCCCTCCAAAACCAGGTTCCCTGCATAATCTAAGCCAAAAATTGGTCTTTGCTCTATAACCTTACAACAGCACACAGGAAAAATCCTGGAATATGCGCACATAATGGGGGTAAAGGGAGTGCACTGGGAGATTTCTTTCGACTTGGTGCAACAATACACCATTCATGCAATTCAGACTTACTTGTGTTAATTGGAATCTAGTTCTGCAGGCTGGTAACACTACTGAATACCATGAGGAATGTTCACTTTTTACGTAACTGATGCCCTGGAATTCATTTTCAAAGCCAGGTATATGTGTCTACCAATGAGTCACTCCTCCTCAAGTGTGTATGGGTCTATACAGGGGAATTACTGCAGCCCACACTGAAGAAATGTAGTTGCTTCTACCTGGAACACACCACCTGTTTCAGCAGCTTGTAACAATTAAAGGCTATGGTTCCCAAAATTGTGTTCCACAAGGTAATACCAAGTTTTTTTGCAGCCAGCCACACAGCAATATCACTTTTACAGTGGTCTGATGATAAATCACTATAAAAATTTGATTGTAAGGATGCAGAGTGGTCTGGTACGCAGCCCAAAAGGTTTGAAAAGCACTGGTTTAGAGGGAAAGCCACCTGGAACTCAAGACAGGACACATTAGAGAAGCAAAACGACCATATGGGCTGGTCTAGGACCCCAACATTCCCACTGCTACAAAAACACCCTGGCACTTCCAGAGTCTACCAAATGCCTGCAGCATTACAACAACTAACAGCAATGCTCTTGCTTCATTGCAAGACAGTACCTACAGCGCTCCAGAGCTCCTACACACTGTCAAGACTATTTGGTTTATCCAAATGATCTCTCTCTCAAATCAAACAACTCCGCCAACAGCAATGCTTCCAACTCTACTATATTAAGTTGGAAATCTCACAGCAGGCACAGACCAAGCCTGACCTCTTCATCACCTGATCTCAGACCCCTGTATGAATATAGCTGCTTACATTTTTCACAACACAGTATGTTGCCCTGCAGAACTGTAGGTTTGTGCTCTAAGAAAATTAGAGTTCTTCAGGTGTGGGAAGCAAGACAAAACCAAAACAATCTTAAAATAAATCTTTCAAGAGAGAACACTTATGGCTCCCCTGGGATGAAGCACATTAAATATACAAAATGTACTATGAAAGTTAGTTCTATTTTCCCACTCCCAGTTCATAGAAGACCAACTTCTCTTAAAGTCAAGGCAAAAAATCTTCTCCTCTGGGCTAACATCTTTAAATTGGGCCCACTAGGTATCAGTAGCAACTGTACGTACAGATCTAGATCAGGGTACCGAGAAGAAATACAGGGCTCCTTCTGATTTAGACCATATACAAACACACCTCTGGTCACCACACTTGAAAATTAAACTTACAGGCTCAGTGAAAAGCAAGAATTAAAGCTAAGCAGGTTTTCCACTTACTACCAAAAGCTTTTAGCGTCACTGCAGAGGGGGAGCGAAAAAAGTAAGCTACTTGTGAGGTATTGAATATAAGTACACACCTCTCTTCCAGCAACTGGTAGCCATTAGATGTCTAATAATGACATTAAAATAACTGTTAATGTAACTCAAATGTTCACCTCCCTCTTTCAAAATTCCAAATATGGTGTTAATGAAAAAAGCAAAGGTGGCAAGACTAGCCCTTCTGAAGTATTTGTGCGTGAAACACACAATACAGTGCAGATGCCTGCTACATGAGATTGCATAGCTGGTATTAAGCGGAAGTTGTTGTTTAAAAGAATTACACAATACCAACAAAAATCCCATCTTCCACTATAAAGAGCTTGAATGAAATTCTGAGGTTTGAGGAACATGTGTAGGGGGAGATGAACAGGCTATGCTAAAAACTGTTAGGACTTTGGGTGGAATGATAACTACTTCTCTAAAATCTGTGGGAAATCTTTCCCCTCATTATTATAATAAATTACAGAAGAGAACACAACCTTGGCAAGAGGTGCTTGAACTACAGCCTAAGGGAAAACAGGCCAATATCTACTTACAGAACAGACATGCCACAGGCAGCACAAGTGCAAGTTTCTCTTGCAACAACTGCCCTGTCTGAAAGGCCAGTAGTTAGGACAAACCTTCCTTCTGCAAAGCAGGAAGACAGGATGGGAAAATGAATTGTTATGTTGTGTTAGTGGCTATGCAGTATCATAAAATCAAGATGTTAATGAAGACAAGCCAGTCTGGAGAGTTTCCCTGTTCTAGTAGCCTGCACTCACTTGCTGACACATACAATAAAAAGACAAAGTGCAACACTGGCTCAAGCATTTGCCTCCTATCAGCAGGAGGCAAGGACATCTTCCCCTCACTTCCCTGCCCCTTCTCCCCCACCAAAGATTATTTACTTTGCAATCTAGGGCTGTCCAGTGGGAGTTCACACTGTAAACAGCATTTTTATAGTTTGATCCTTGGTGTATGGGGGACAGGGCTAGGGCACAAACACATTTTCCTATAACCTGCTCACTGATTCGAGAAAATACTTTCATTCTTGATTGCAGAGGGATTTCCAAATAGGCTTAACTGCTTTCATGAATCAGACTCTCAGACTGCCATGACTTCTCACCATATCAGATACCATTCTAGCACACAGGAAAAAAGGACTGTCGGAACTTGTAAAGGATTTATGCCGGAAATAATCAGGCTCTGGACTATCTCAACTGACTCTACCTTGATAAGGAAAAGACCTACCCTTGTCACAACATTAATCGAGGCACATTGAATGCAGAGCCCTGCTTTTTCATCTTTATTGCTTAAACTGGAGCTGTCCTATACAAACTGTTTAATCCCTAGATCAGCGGCATGCTACAGAAGGCTGGAAAAGTTCCCAAGAAATGATACAAAATCAGGTATGGAGGGGGAAATAGGGACAAAGGTTTTGCTCATTGTTGACACGACTTAGAGGATCTCCTTCTGGAAGAAAGAGAGCTCCACCTTGTCCTGTCATGCAGAGCCCCAGATTGCCAGAGAAGTAACCTGGATTTAAGAATGCTTGGCATGGTTGGGGGAAGGGAAGATGACAGTGGCATGACCTGCTCTGGGTAGGACATGATGGTCCAAATCATTTGCAGTCATAAATCAAGGCGAGCAACGACAAAGCATTCGGTCTCGACTTCTGGTTTGGACACCTGAGATACCAGGGCCTTGGGAGGTGGTCTGGTGTAAGGATTCATTCACTCAAAAGGAAAGCCCATGAATTTTAAATAGAAAACAGGAAAGTGTCCAGAATATGAGCTCCTCTGTTCTAGCAAGAAGAACAGTTAAGCAGTAGGAAGTGAAAGATGAAGATCTGATTCAGTTATGCATAGCACAGATGAGGAGCAAGACAGTATCTATTCAGATCATCAGTAGAAGCAGATGGTAGAAAAGAAACATGCGGCACCTGCAACTCATGTAATATACACATACTCAAGGTTAGCATCCAGAAGAGGTATAAAAAATAAAATAAATAAAAAATGTTTGAGCAGCATAGGCTGTCATCATAAGCTAATGACAAGATGATGGGAGTCAAAGAGAGTTGAAAGAAAAACCTTCAATTTAGCAAGTCTGATTTATCCCATCATTGCACTCCACTGTTTCAAGACCCTTACTCACTGCACGTGCTTATAGCTTGGTTGGTACAATCACAGCACACCAAAGCTGCTAATGTATTTGCAAGGTTGCAATCTAGTGCAAGGTTACACTAGGTCGGCTCAAGAGGTAGGGGAACTCAGGTAGGTAAAGGTTTCACTTTTCAAATGAACAGAGGTTTTAGCTGGAATTGACCCTTACAGGAAAAATGAGCCCACAGCAAGACTTAAGAAAGTACCTGGCATTGCTAGGCTTCCTGGGAAACCAGGGGCTGAAAGGCATTTGGGAGAATGCCCATGTCTCTCCACATAAGCAGAGGCAAGTTCTTTCAGAGTCCCAGTTATCCATGATTATTCACCTTTCATGAGTCCTTCCAGATCTCTCGCTCCTTACATTTCCTTTCTTCTGACCTTATGGTATAAACTTTTGGTTACCAAGGTTTCCTCTAATGACATCCCTATGCTCTTTCTGAAGACAGACAATTTTCCCCTCTGCATTTCAATGGAATCCTTGCCATACCCTCCATTTGATGCCTCACAGTTTCCACTTGCAAAAGTCCCCACTGCTCTATGTGCCTTCCCCTGAGCTTGAGCTGCCTAGGCTAGAAGATTAAGGTGCCCATTAACAAGGACCAAATCTCTGGGTCTAAGCATTAACCTAGTTGAATGTTGCATGTTCAGGAACTGGACTGCAGTTCTCATTCTGGCTCTGCCTCAGACCCGCTGTGTGACTTTGGGCAGGTCATTTCTCCCATCTGGCTTTCTTGGTTTCCCCATCTGTAGAGAAGGGCGAGCGTCATTATTCCTCCCTATATAAAACATCGTGAGATCTACAGAAGACAAATTGTACTGAGAGCCAGGCACTATTATTATTAGAGCTCTGGTGTGCTAAATAAACACTGGCAACAGACACAAACACAAAATAAATCCAAGGGCAAGGAAAGCAGACAGAGCAATAAAGCACAAAAACTGAAGAAAGAAGGGGAAGAAATCTAGTGAAAAACAGACTACAGCACTGGGGCACTTCTCCTGTGGTCTAAGTATATATGCAAACATAACACTATTTTGAAGCAGTTCTACAAATCGAGTTGTCCATCTTCTCAGTCTTTGTGTTTTTTAGAGGCCTGTAGTTTTGGCGAGTCCAAATTGCTGCTCCTACCTAACTCCACACATGGGAAAGACCTTTTCTGTGGTTTGGCTTATAAATGTATTGACTGACTACAGCTGTACAGCTCAAGCAGGCAAGGAGATGCTCTATCACCTTCTGAGACCAGCCAGGATTATCCTTTCTCCAGCTGGGAAAAGCCACCAGAAAGAAATGAAAAGCACAAGAAAGCTTGGATGCAGACCTGTAGGACAGTTAAGTGAACTTAACTAATATTTATATAACTGCGTACGTAGTGCTTTAAAAAGGAAGATCAGCACAGAATTATAGCAGCATCAAGAGATAACTGAGGCTCTGGAATCAAGATCGTTATATGCCTGTTGGTCTACAATGCTACTGGGCAAGCAGCAATTGCGATCCATCTGTCAGTGTGTCCTTTGCTGTCACAGGATCCTTGCTGCAGAGACTACCACGTTCTGCTCCTTTCCATTATGGATGAGGCTAGAGTGCCTCTGTGATTTTTCTGTACAGGGAGCTACAGTGCCCCTCTAACCAGTTTTCATTATATCTCCTAGGCAAAGAGCAGCTTGTATCTTGGGATTAATATAAAAGAAGACAAAAATTCAAATTCTGTCTTTGCAATTCCTAAGAAACCAGTCACCTTTGCTTTCCAGAGAGCACCAGAAGCTGAGAGTGTATGAATTGGCTTTTGAACATTTGGAATGAGAGAGCTATGAGATTGGCTGTGCTTGCAAAGAATGGGTTATGGTATGAATGCAGGGTCATACCTCGCCTTTGGTGGATTTCTTTTCCCCTCGCTGTTTAAGTTTTCAGTACCACCTCTTCCTAAAACTGCGTGCAGCCTTGTTTCTCAGTTAAAAGGATTTTCTTTATTATTTTTTAAAGCCTGTTTGATGAGTGATATGAACTGCCAGTGAATACTACATTTCACTCCCCCTCATTAACATTGTAAATTAATTTAGGACTCATTTAGATGCAGGATTAACAACCTGAGGACTAATCCACTCTTTATTCAGAGGACATATTCAGGATGAGCAGTCTTTCGTCTCACATCACTCAATTAGTTAGCAGGACCATCTCTTGGGAATAAAATGATATTTCTGTCTGTCTGCTTGCAAAGGAACTGTTCAAGGTTAAGGCAGAGGTCTGGGAGACATCAGTCCTGGCCCCAGTTCTACTATAGGCTTCCTCTGCAACCTTGGTCAAACGCTTTTACGCTCTGCATCCATTTTCCCCAATTTGCACATCTAGAGACGACAGACTTATCGAGAGCAGACAAAAGATTAAAAGTAGTGTTTATGGTGTTCTAGGCCAGCATGTTTTATTTCACCAGGGTTAAGGGTACATGGGCCAACTGCCAAAACAGAAACTTGTTAAGCTTAAGTAATACATTTAATAAGTTTTCAGCTATGTGTCCCTACTCTTACTTACGTGAAATGGTGTTTTATTTTGTGAGAACTCTCTTCCTGTGATGGCACTGTGATTAATACATTATTATCTATATTGCAGGGGCAAAGTCAAGCCCTCAGTTTTCAGATCAACAAAAAAACAAGAGAAAAATGTTGCTTTTCTTAAAGCAACGATTATGAGTTACAAACCCCATGACACACTCAGCAGCAATCTTGCAATACCTCAGTGATGCTGTTTTCAGATGCCCTGTATGTTTGCTAGAGAAATAAATAACGTTTCTTGCAATTAACAAATGAAATGCCCTGTTGGAGCTTAGCTCTTATTTGCTGTCAGTAAATCATCTGCAGAAGGATTTCATCCACTGAGGGGAATGAAGATTAAATATATGCTTTGGCAAGTGTCATTTTCCACTAGAGTATTTTCTTGAAGGCACTTCATGTCTAATGATACATTGAGGACTTGTTCCTCTGAGTACAATAAATAAATACAAATAATTGCTGTAGAAAAGAGCCTGACGGACAACCAGTGCCACTGTGGGCATAACTGATTGATGCTGCTTATAATCGGTAACACTTGTAAAGCTCAGGCTTTCTGTTCTGGACATGCGCTGTACACATCAGCTTAGCTGAACTCTGCTGTCCCACAAGAAGAGAGTTTTTAAAGCCCTAATACAAACTGTTATTAATTGTGTGTATTGCAACATTACCAAGAAGCTGTAACCACAGATGAGGACCCTGCTGCGTCACAGGTTGCAGAAAATAAAAAGGAGGAGATACTTGCAGTGGTTCACATAGTTTGAAATCAAAGGCCAAATAATGGAGCTCCAGAACATTTTCACCTCTAGTGTGATCGTAAAGAATGAATTATTTTATACACTTTATTGTTGCCTACAGTTTCACGGACAAGCTCCTGACAGGCATTTGGGATCCACTGTGATAGCATAAGGAAAAAAGCATGGAAAAAAAATGTCTTTCTGGCACACTATTTCTAATCCTAATTGTATTCTAATTTTTTCAGAGATATAATTGTTCCATTGTGGTTCCCTCAGACAGATGACAGTGACAAGACAACCACAGCACCACTAATCTATGACTCCAACTAATAATTCTATAGGAAGTTTCCAACCCAGACTGTTTCTCTCCTTAAAATACTGTATTTGCTCTCCAGCTAGTCCTTTCAACTCTCCATAAAGACCAAATGTGCTGTCATAACTACATGAGACCGCTACTCAATGTCATCAAATCTAGCCCATTGACAAAGGCACTCCTCTAAACCACCTCAGGACTAGAGGCCAGAAAAGCTGGGTTTGTCCTGGGGTTGTACAGCTCTGTCTGCAGATGTCTGCAATATTAAAATGTCTGCTACATTAAAAGGACATCACAATTGCAATAATCCTTCTTCATTACACACAAGGAGAGAAACGTCTGAAGCTAATACTACCAAAATCATAGGGATATTGTTAATCCATGAGTTACTGTGAACGCAATGATTGTTAGCCTTTCCTGCAGTTTTCATCCTCAAGTACTTGTCCTGATGAGTTTTACATTTTCATGCCACACTGTACTCCCAATTACTGTACATTCAGCAGATTCTCTGTAGAGCACATGAAGGGCATCATACATCACACTTATTACCAACCTACAGAGAGTTAAGAGAAGTGAGAACAACAGGATCCTGCTGTTGGTTTATCATGAGTTTTCTGATCTAGGGGAAGTAGGCATCTCCTATTTGAATTTAGTTGTCATAAATAATATCATTAGGCTTGTTTGCTTTTGGCACATTCTGCACTCAAGTCATTCTGATCCCTGATCTCCTACCCAGCAGCAAATCAAAACCAAAAAACCCCTCATGTTCACTCATCTTCCTAGTAAGAGTGTACTTCACAGCCAGTGTGTCCAAGGGCCATAAATGAAGAAACCTGAAGGCACCCTTCTGGGAAGCAGAAGGTTATAAAAATCAGTGAGAAAACAAATACTCTTACCTGTCTGTAATAAGCCAGCCCCACTGTCTTTGACTCCAAAGTGCTGCTGGATGTCTAGTAACACACCTGCAGGGAAAACAAGAGAGAAGAAACTCAGTGCCTTCAGCCTTTGAAAAGCATACAACTCAAACCTTTTGTGAAGCATCAGCAAAGCTTCAAATTCCAGTAGTTTAGACACATAACTTCTAAAGTTTGCACATCAGCTTCTTTTCTATACATGCACACTCAATAATTTTGGGCTACTACAGTAACAGCAGAGGTAGGTAGGTATCATGCGAAGAGTTTGGGAATGAAATCCTCATGCATGAGAAACTGTTTTTTCCTTTCTACTTAAATAAGGGGTTTCTTTTTGTTTGTTTTCTGCAGAATCCAGATCCCTTACTTCTGCTATTTTACAGAAATATAGGGAAACTGATTCTCTGCCTTAGGTGATTCAAATGGTTCAACAAGACAGACAAACTGAATCCAAGACAAGTTTTAACAAATCTCTCTTGGGAGGAGATATGACACATTGATAGGAGCAATGATGGAAGTTTTCACATTTAACTACTTCTGGGGGGTTCTCATTTCCAAAACAAATGTAGAAAATAAATTTAAAATAGCTCAGTACAGGTGGGTAATTGACCAAATGCTTAGCTTTAAAGCAACTACAAGCAGAACCAAAACCAACCTTATCTCTTCCCTGAACCCCCAATATATTAATTGGTATAAGGAAAATTAATGGATTTTATAGTATTTACATATTCAGCTAGATTTAGCACTTGGGCATCAAACATATAAATACATGTAATGTCAGGTACATATGAACAGGCATGCTTTTGTAAGCAACTAGCCAACAAGGAAAATGCACAGGAGAGCTTTTATAACTCATCTTGGGGGACACACATTTGCCAAGCTGAAGATGGGCCAGTTGTGTCAGATACAGATCCATAGGCCTGAACGTTTGTCTGTGGTCTAAACAAACTGCACTCTGACCTCTTGGGTCTTGAACAGAGACAGCTGCTCTCTTAATATCTGGGACTTCCTTATTTAGGCTACTGTCTTCCCCAAAACTGAGTATATGCAAGTTACTTTTTTTAAAAATGAGAAACACCATTCTCCAACTGTACTGAACATCTATAAAAGTTCACCTCCAGTTCAAAATTTGACCTGAGGCTTTATCCAAACTGATTCTGCTCATCACTGCAGGTCATGGGAATAAACTAAGCACCAACCTGAACTCACTCACCATAAATATCTTAGCTTTTGGGACTGCCAGGATCACACTAAATGACAAACACAAGAGATAAAAGACCCAGAGATAACAATTCCCAGAAGACATCTGGGACAATGCCAAGAAAAGACATTAATTAAAGGCACTAAAGGAAAAAAAGATACAGAGAAGGAAGGCAAAAGCAAGAAAGCTCATTTGTCCTATTCTTTATTACTTGTACATCACCATTTACTCAGGGCAGCATTCAGGTTGGCTTTAGACTACCAATATCTGCCCAGTAACACTAGTTCAACCTCCTACAACAATCCCCACTTCGTATTCTCTCTGTCAGACTGTTTATCCCTGAGCAGAGAAGGCTTGGGGTGGGAAAGGGTGTGAATCTTATCAATGTGTATCAATACCTGATAGGAGAGGGGGTAAAGAAGACAGAGCCAGGATCTTCACACTGGTGTCCAGTGAAAAGAGGCAAAGGGCACAAACTGAAATCCAGGAAATTCCATTTAAATATAAGAAAAAACCTTTTTACTGTGAGGGTGTTAAACTCTGGAACAGGATGTCCAGAGAGGTTGTGGATTCCCCATCCCTGGAGTTACCCAAAATCCAACAGGACACAGTCCTGAGCAACCTGCGCTAGTTGACCCTGCTTTTAGCAGGGGGCTTGGACTAGGTGATCTCCAGAGGTCACTTCCAACCTCAATTATTCTGTGATTCTGTAATTTTCTCAAGTATTAGGTGCCTGATTACATCCAGCCGGACACAGTGTTCCCCTAGCCTTTCTTTTCCTTTGGAGCATTGCTGTCTACTCTAATTCCAACAGGAACTCTTAGCTTCCTCCTGGATGGCAGATTTACCCCCATTTTCAAAGTGCCCTGGCATTTCTTGGCTATCCTTCCCACATTTGCTCCATTAATAACTGAGATATCATTATCCAGGCAGTATCTGATGAATAAAAATAAATTTGGTATTTGCCTAGCAAAACCCTCTGTGGCTTAGATGACTTACACATTCCCCTTGGTGTCCCACTCTTTCACAAAAAAACGGTTCTCTTGCAACCCAACCTAGAAGCCTTACTTAGCTTAACCAGCTCTGAACACCTTCAATTTGTGCTCCATTATTGGTTGGTCTCAGACTGCCCACATCAGGTAAAGCTCAGCAAGTCAGAACAACTTGCGGGTACTATAATCCCAATTTTATAGAAGATAAACCCACAAACATTCTCAAGTAGAACATGGAAGAAGGGAGGAAATACTGAATACCATGTTTTCTTATGCTCTCCTATCATCACTCAGTTGTGTTACACACAAATGAAATATCTTACTACCTCCCCACAGCTGAGCCCCAGACACTCCAGCTGGAGAAGCCAAGTCAGAGGGATCCAAGCTTTTCTTACTTTTACAGGCACATTCAATACAAGACTTAATCCAAGCAGGTACATCACTGGGTGGTCACAGTGATGCCCATTCACCTCCTGATCCATGGGCAAATGGCTTCCTGGTGGATGCCATGCTCCTGTTCAGCCCATCAATTTGCAGCTGCTTTTATTTCAGTAACAAAGGGCTAAGTTCTGCACCCACCTTTCTTTCAGGATGGGGCTTCAACTCCCGCTGACCTGATGATAGATTTTCATTTTAATCTTTAAACTCTGTGAAATGGGCTGCAAGTATATTACCTAAAGGCCGCAAAGAAAAACAAAGCAGTAAAATACTAAACCAGGGACACTGCAACTGTACTGCTCCCAGCAAACGCTCTAATTAGGATGGCAGCTGACGAAAAAATGTATTCTGAAGCTGGTCGGTCTCATGGTAGAAACCTCTGTGCTGAAGTGATCACTAAGCAGGAGTCATACCTTCTAAACTAGCAGGTGCACAACAGTCAAGAGCAAGCCCGTAACAGAATCTCACCTGTACAAAAAGCAAAACAGCACAACCTACTGTCCTGCCACAGGATACCAAAGGGACTGATTCAGTGATGGGAAAAGGGAGATTAAGAGCTGTAGCCCTGCCTTATTAAAACTGTCTGAGGAAGCAGATTCTTTGAGCATGGGGGTTGGACTAGATTACGTCCACAGGTCCTTTCCAGTCTCAACTACTCTGGGATTCTGTGCTCCTAATCCCATGATGGAATACACACGCACGTCCAGATCTCCCTCCATCACCCTGAAGGGGCCTGCCCTGCCTACAGCAACATATTCCCAGCTGTGCCAGAATGCCAGAGGCACATTAAACCATCCAAAGTTACAAGGAGCAGGAGCCTGGGATGCGATGGAAAACATAGCCTCCGAAAGAAGATTTTTTTGGATTTGCATCAGAAACCAGAACAGCAAGTACAAGGGATTATAATGGTACCTACACAATAAAGCAGAGGAGGTCTTCCAGTTTATTACAAAGAAATTATCTGCCCAGTGACAATGGCTTTACAGTTCTACAGTGCTTTTTTCCACAAGAGATCATCATGTGTTTTACAAGCTTGAACTACTGTAGCCACAAATCAAATGCATTTAGGACACTAAAGTGCAGCCACCTTGGATTAAGCCTACAACTTTATTCTGGTGGTGGAGAGGGAAGTGGGTTCTGTGGATAGTCAATGCAACAGGACAATATAGGGCCACAATTGTAAGTCCTGTGTGAGCTTGGGAGAAGGTCTCAGATGATTAAGAGAGATCTGCATGTCTAATTGGCATGAATTTCCCACTCCAAGTCTATTTTATATTCTTTTTGGACTACAGGTGTTTTGATATGGGATTTAGAGCATTAAATTAGAGGCAGCAGCAAGCAGATGATGCAACACATCTATGAAGTGATAGGAGTTTCTCTCTGTTGTGGGAGTTTTCCTGCTCGGCACGCTCACATGGGAAGACACTCCTCCTCTCTTAAAGTTGCTCAGCTCTGTTTCCACCTCACCATGGCAATGACTCACCTCAAACTTTAATAAGAATTAGGGATACAATTAAGCAATGATAGACCAGGGGAGAATACAGGAAAATGATAGAGCTTTTGACTTTCCCTTCTGCTTCTAGATGATGGGAAGGCAGAGAGAGCTGGAGCCAGGCTCCAGACAAAGATCATGTTGCTTGTAGAGTTGTGCTCCCAGGTGTCTTGCAACACCTGATGCAATCCAAGAAAGGGAAGCTGCCACATAGGGCTGACAAGGCCTTTCTTGGATTAAAGTTCATACCTATGTCCCAGTAGGATCTCAAAATAACCATGTCCAGCGAACAGGCACCCCTCTTCCCGAGACAGCCTCTCAGCAGGCTGATGGCCATTTGGGATGTCTTTTACGATTGATTACGTGGCACACGTTAGTGCTATCACCTAGTACTTCTTAAGCACATTTGGCATTCTCATGACTGAACAAACATACAGGAAACACAGTGCCAACCTTCCAAAGTATCTTACCAGCTGAACCAGACACTGTTAATGCTGATGTAGAGCTTGGAACTCAATGAGATGAAACATGGGCAGTACCTAGCCAGGAGTGCTGATCAAGATGGGCACAAAGACAGGACTTACTGGGAAACCAGACAGAGGAATGACTAGTTACTTCAGCCCTATCTAGGTTACTTTACTAGGACTGCCATGCTAGCGTCTAAGTACCTGACAAAGACACCAAGGCAGTTATCGGATTTTTGCGGGCACTGGGCACGAAGAGGACTTTTAAGAGCAATTTGGAGGATAAAAGGTCTTTGGGTGTGGAGTGTTAGATAGGGAGGGAATGTCAAGTAAATGGGGAAGAGGAACGTGGCTGACCTCATCCACTGACAGTGTCAGAGGGTTTCTAGGATCCAGAGTACTCTTGCCATTTTTAATGGCCATTTCAGAAACTGTGAATATAAAAGACCTGATACTGAGGCTTTTGGAATGCAGGTCCACATTTAATCACTAAGTTACCTCTGATTTAGGGTAAATGCTTTGGGAAAGGTGAATTTTCCTGGAAGCGTAGGGTTCAGGCTTCAAACTAGAAGGTAGGTGATACAGATCACAGATGAGGCAAACTGCTTGCCTAGATAGGCTTTGTGTTCCTGAACAGAGCTACAACAAAACAGAAGTTGCAGGACTGGAAGGTCATCTGATATGGGGCAAAAAGATGCTCTGAACAGAAGGTCATCTTAGTACAGATGTTTCTTGTGTTAATCATAATTTCCAGAATTACTCCATAGCAGATCCAGTGTGCAGAGTGCCCTGGTTATCCTTTATAGTTAAAAGAAACATGGGGTCTTCACCTAACTACTGCTACCTGTATTGTGAATAAAGAGTCACCATGGTAAGAGACGGTGTTCATAAGCTAAGCCACAATGAAATCACAATTTCAAAGCAAAAAGACATTAGAGCTTCCCTGGGAGAGCCCCATTTTCCACTCACCAAAACAAAACGTCATGATTGGATTTCAAACTGCTTCCAAGGCAGGTGCAAAATATAGTTAGCCTGCATACGGAGTGCAAAGCTACAGAAACAAAGCGACAGGTTTTCAGCTCACCAAACCTTGTGCCAGCAATGCCAATGCACATTCTTTAAACACTGCATGTGTGCTGCAATACCATTGGCCAACATAACTACTTACTTTAAAAGCACATGCATTTTTAAAGGTATCTTTTAATCAGGAAAAATTAAGGTGCTTGAAAGGAACCAGCACACAACTTTCCACAAAATGCAGGCCAGGCACTGGCAGCAATCATGTGTGCTCCCAGCACCCTCTCTCCTGCCCCACTGCAGCCCTGGACTTACACCCCTCTTTGGGGAATCCTCAAGGGAGGCTGAGGAGAACCCAGACTCACACTCTCTTGGCTCCCAAAGAGCCAGAGCAGACTCTGTACTGACAGCTCTTTTTCCTCCATTACCTGCTGCTACCTACCTCTCCTCCTTATGAAGGCATTTTCCTTCCCAGGCGATGCTCCCTGGTTCTTCCAGGACCAGCTCCCGCAGGTGGAGGTAACTAAGCAGGGATAGCCAAGCCCTGGCCTCCTAACCATTAAAGGCACAAGCCACCTTCCTACCATCAGGCTCTTCCTCATGCCTGCAGCCATATTCAACCTGTTTCAAATAATGCATTAAGGAGGCACAGGAGTGGTGTACACACCTTTCTGTTCAGAGACATGTGAAAAGATTAGGTGGAGAGAAGTTTATTCTGAGGTCTCTGTGATTGTATCTTCACTGCAACCCCAAGGTGTGACTGCAGTTCACACACAGATCCCTAAGCTTCAAACGAGCTGGCTTCAGCTCAGCCACCCACTAGCTATTAAACGTCCGCTTCACAATTTGGACCATATTTAAATACTCAGCTGCAGAAAACCACCATGGTAGCCCTGCTGATATTTGTACCTCAAGATAAATTCCCACTGCTACCAGAACTAGCAGGTCTAGAACTAAAACGCAGTACCACCTTCTTTGGATTACCATGAAAGCATTCCTGTCTTATGTGCAAAAAGAAGCAGGCCTGTTCTTTAAGTATTAATAAATGAGTGGTGACGTCTTGCTTGAAAACATTGACAGGAGCTTCCTTAGGACATACACACACACTGACTTTTCCTTCTGCAAAACTAACTTCCACTGTTGCATGACATGATAATATGCGTTGGTGAAATAGTCTTTGGTTTTGAAATAGTGTTGCAGGATTAAAAAGAAACAAACAAAACCAAACCAGCAACTAGACAAATCAAAACAAGGGTTTCCTAAGATCTGCTCACACTGGCATGCAAGAAACTTGTGACCTAGAAAGCATTGAAAAGAAACTGCCAACACCCACAGTGGCATGTTTAGAAGGGGGTTTCCCTGAGTAATAAAGCAGAGCACTGTGAAGAAAGAAATCCAGCACAGCAGTTCAAGCCAAAGATCAGAATGAGCCAGGGTCTTGGTGTCCAGCACTGCAGTCATTCACAGGCCATGAAACAGCTGCTTAAAAATCCACCAACAAAACCCCAGAGTAGGTAAGTGTGAGAGTTCAATGCCTTCGCAGACACCGATAGCCTCCCACTACCTGCACATACAGAAAGGTGACAGGATGAAGGCTCGTCTCAGATGACTGTGCTTGAAATGGAGACCAAGCTCATAAGGACATACACCTGTAGCTTTGGCACAGAAGAGGACTTGCTGTTTACCTAAGTAACACTTTCAGTGGGCTTTCATTAGGATAGATGCTGTACACTCTGCCAAGCACACTACTGCTTGGGAAACAAAATAAAAATTTCTGTCTGCTTTGTAGTGACATTCCTATTCTGAATCAAAAACCAATGTTATCCTCAGAGACTTGCACCACCTGTCACACCCACTTTTTCCATTCAATGTTTTTATCATTACTATAGTATCAGTGGGGAAGTATCTGAGCTATTCATTCGTTCCCAAAGGCTATTGGCTTACCTGCATAGCATGTAACAAGTAATTAAGCATTAGGAAAAAAAATAAGGAATGCAATTAGCCAAGGGCTTGGAGAAGAAAATACATTAAAAACCAACTTCTTCCTCTTTCTCTGGCAGGGGCTAGATAGTAATAAATGATGGTTCCTCTAACATAGCTCAAACTCCACTGTAATATTGTACGCAAAGTCTTAGCACAAAATTGCCTGCAAGAGTGGGAGGAGATAAAAAATTTTCATCAGGTGTAGAATCAATTAGCACAAGGCATCATTAACACAGGGTCAGGGCGTCTAGGGAAGGCAGCACAGGACAGCTAGTCCTGCTCAGAATTAAAAAAAAAAAAAAAAATCAAAACAAAACAAATAGGAATTTGAATGCAACTATGGCTGCCAAATGCTTGGTGCCTCACTGGCAAAACCACACCCTAATCAAATCCTTCATCTCCCTAATTACAGTGTAGGCCTGTTCCCAGGACTATGGCTGGGAAGGAAGCCTTTGTCAAACGGGGAACGTGGGATACTCAGCCAAGGTGAGCCCAAGAGCTTAAATAAATTCCAGAACAGAATTTCCATTTATGATCCAATGCAACAACAGCTCTCACCAGTAAAATTGCAAAATGACACGGGTCAAATCTGAGACTAAGCTCACAGTGTCACTTTGCTCTCCTTTCCACCCCTGCCATACAGCTCCCTACACTGAGATCCTTAATTTCACCCCTGCCTCATCTCACTTTGAGACTCCTGCCTTAGCCTATCTTAATCAGCCTTGCAATTCCCACAAGCCAAGAGAAGACTTCAGTTAGAGATAAATGACATGATTTGGCTAAAAGGACAGGCTAAAATAAATTGGAACCTAGACTTGAACTTAAAAACAAACTTATGCATTGAGACTTGGAAAGATTCCTTTTTGTGGAATGGTAAAAATCAAAAGCTGTTACACCTTTAAACAACCAGCAGAAATGTAAGTAGTAGCTAAGGTTTATATTAGTCAGCTGAAATGGCAGGAATCATTAACAGCTTTCAGATGAAGCTGGCCAGACCTTTCTCCCATACCCAGCATCTCTACCTCAGGACTCAATTCAGACCCTCCTTCTAGTTTTTTAACTCACACAAACCAAGCAAGGCACGCTTTGCACTGCAATACCTCTGCTCTAACACAATCTTTACTGAGGGAAAAGGCTACTCTTGCAACTTTTTAGAGCTGACCAGCAGCCTTAACAGACTTTCAGATCAAAGAGCAGAACCTCAAAAAATAAGAACGTTATTATTTCACTTATTCAAATCTTAGAAAATTCAGAGACTCCCCCCATTCATACTTTCCTTATGCATGCTATGGCAGAAAAAAGTGGGCCTGCTACCAAAAGCTCTAGTTGTCTTCCGGCTTTCTAATCTTTACAGAAGACTAACAAGTCTAGCTAATTCATGCAATGAAACATATCTCAGAGACTTTCTATATAAGCTAATTAAAATAAATAAAAACAGTATAGATAATGATAGAGCAAATCAAGTGCATATGAATTCAGCCAGTGACTCACCACTCCCTTGTTTTCCTTATTGGAAAACTTGGCGTATCACCATACCAGAGTGACAATGAGTCAGGAAACTGGCATGAGCCACAAATTGCAAGGAAATTAAAATAAGCATCTACAAAATCTTTTTTGGAGACATTTTGGAGATTTTTGCTGGCTTTGTACGGATGTGGGTATGGACTTCACAGCTCTATTCTCATGGTTTTCTGGCTAGACAAAATCAACAAAGGAAAGAGTCATTTACAAGTTCTTCTAGAGACAATACATAATGATTAGGCTCTTGTTCTCGGAATCAATTTGATGCCTTTTTACTTTTTCATCTTCTTGATTATATTTTAACCAAATACATTTGAAGCATACTACCATATCCTACTGAATGCTCAATACCACCTTATCTAGTAAATAGGCGGACATGACTTGCTTGGAACCAGCCAAAGTACATGCAAATATTTTAACAGTACTAAACTGAGAACTAATGGCGTGCATGACGTGAGGATAACAGTTCTCCACCTAGTTCTGTGCAAGCATAACCTCTAGCTGGTCGCTTTGTTGCCTGCCTCATTCACACAGACTGTGAGAAGTGGCACTGTTATCTTCTGACACAGCCCCTGTCGGACTCAAGATTTTCAGGCAGGTTAGGAAGAAGCAGCCCACCAAAAAGCCTGTGCTATCAGGTGTACCTTCTATGCACAAGCAACTATGTCTCTGGGGCTGTCAATAGATCACATTTCACTGTAATAAAATTCGATTCAAAATGTTAAACTAAAAAAATTACTTAGAGAGAAACAAAAAACGCAGATTTCAAGGTTGTGAAGGCTAACAGAAGAAAACCTCTATATTCTCCAGTGTCACAGACTCTAGTGAGTGAGGATTTTTTACCCACTCCCTCCCCTTTTATAGCCACACACACTTTTGTGAAACAGAAGACTGAGATATGAGTGAACAACTGGGGTAATTAGTGACTGATGATTTACAGCAGATGACAGCTAATTTCTCCAGTTAAGAAGATTTCTATCAAATCTGTAGAAATATGCACTCAGATTGGACATACTTCCAAGTGACTGCATCTCTTTTCTCATTTGCATTTTGCTTCTGCTTAGCAATGCCTTGAAGCTATTTTGGAACATCACAAGCTGCCCAGGGCACACTGGCATACTTGTATGTAATTGTAAGGAGCTTTCTATTCTTTTTTTACTACAAAGAACGTTTTATAAAATGCAGGGGAGATTCCAGATGCAGAGGTACCCTGTACAGAGCAGCCTGGAGAAGAACAGCAGGCAGGTAGTAAAGCAGCCCGGCAGGGAACATCAGGCACATTCCAGGCAGGTTTCTGCTGTGCAGGACGACCAGTTTCTCAGTCAAAGCACAACACGTCTACTGTCATGGTCCTGGGCTAATAAAGAGTTCTGGTAATCAGCTTCATGTCAGGATGGGGGCATATGAGCACATCTCCAGCACTCCTGACAAGCTGCATGCCAATTTTAAAAAGTGGCTCCGCAATATTAGTTAATGTCCAGTACATGAATCTCCCTCTGGGACCTAGATCTCAGGATAGGATCCTGAGGCTTTAAGTGCAAAAGCAGGAAAAGCTGGAATTGCCTATAGCATACCCTCCACAATTAAAACCTGGATAAAACTGTAATGCAAACTTGGTGCTGCAGCCCACTTCTAAGATGACAGGAAATCTGTAAAAAAACTCCAAAGCCCTGTGATTTCAAGCAGCTACCTAAATCTTCTTGTTTTAACTTCCAGATGAAAAAGCTTTTGGCTGCAGATAAAAATACCTACCCTAACTTTAGTAATCCCAGAATGGCCCTTACTGTTAAATATATGCTTTAAATGTCTCTGAGACACCACTGCTGAACATGGTAAGTAGGTTTATGAGCCTGTCATCCTGCATAAAGGAAGGAGAATAAAGCTACTCTAAGGCCACCCTTGCATGCTGCTCCCTTTCATTCACCTGTTTTCCCTGTTCTCTCTAGAGCACCCTAACCAGGACTTTATGGGTCTCACCCATCTCCTGATCCAGAGGGCACTACAATCTGCACAGCAGCTTCTTATACCCAACGCATATTCCCTTCCTCCTTCCCTCTCCCCATTCTGGTATTCACTTGGGGAACTCTCCCATCACAAGTGCATTGACCTATGCAAGAATCCTACTACATGCATGATGTAAATAAATCAAAAGGTCCTGTTTAGAGGAGCTTTTTTCGTATCACCACGTGACTTGAGGGAGACATTTTTCCCACAGATGATGTTTGCAGGTATATTACTACACATGGCCAGCGTAAGCTCCTGGAACCCTCTTGTGTTTTCTTCCATAACTATTTAAAGCAGCCACTGCAGTCTTCTGAACAAAGGCGTTTTCTTACCTGTGTACGAGTGGAAATGCCCATCTGACATTGCCCACTCCAACATCTCCCACCGATTGAAAATATCTTTCCCTGAGCACAAAGCAATGCGACTCTCCTCCTCTGCGCACATACATGCACACACACATGGGCGTGCACGCACCTCCCACAGAAATGCATTAAGCATTTGTATTTCCTTCTGGGTCCTGGTCAAGATGTGCTAGGAAATGATCAAGCATGGTGCCCAACTGTCCACGGCTGCATTAGTTATTCTAAGCAATGTGTCCTTAAATTCATCTAGGTGACAAGGCAGGTGGCTTTGTACAGTTAATTAGTAAGGCACACAGGTATTCAAAGAAGATCTGTGTGGGGCACAAAAGCTTGTTAAGGAACCCAGGGCTTACCGACAGCACTATTAGGGAAAAGAGAAAAGAAACCAGCTTTGGAGTTATCACAGGAGATATTTAAATGCATCAGTCTAGCTTCTTAAATATGACCTATTAAAGAATTTACTATGTTCTACAATAGCTCCATGGCTGATACAGTGGTAAAATCTGTGTATAAAACCTTACACCTGCATGGGGGTGTATACTTAGATGAGAATAGAGTGCGCTAAAATAAGCACGACAGCTAGGGCTTCTCTGTAATTGGAAGGGGTCATTGGTGTAGCCATGTGACTACAATGATACCAGGAAATCCTCACAGCACAAGCAGGGCTTGCCCTGTTTTATTTAGAGAGTGTTTTGTTCGGTGCGACTTGTAGCAATTTCTGAAGCTAAAACACCCTCCACAGCAACGTTTTTGGGTTTTGCCTAGCTGCATTGCCACAGGACCTCTATGAGAAGGGCTATGGTACCAGCACAGTGATACACACTCCTAAATAACACACCCACATTAGCAAAACCTGAATTCAACCGAGGCTTAAGAGACAGGACTGCTCTGTTCCCAATCCTGACACTACATCACTATTTAACCTTGGGTAAGTTATTTGATCATGCAGAATTTCAGAGTCTGCATTAGCCTAATGAAGATAATAACAATAATCATGTGTGTCACAGATACAGTAGGGCTTGGTTATTATGTTCTTGTGAAGTGCTTAGAAGAGCCCCAGATGAAAGAGAAATTAGGAGAAGGAAGATTATAAGACTTGTGCATCCCAAATAAACAGACAGGAACATTTTTTTTGTTGCTGTTATTAGGAGAGAGAGTCTCTCTGATTTAGGGCAGCTTTTATTTCTATGTTGGTAAAGCAGACCCATTTTAACCACTTTCCATGTTCAAACTTTATTTGTAGATTGTGGGTAGGTGATAAAGGCTGCTGAGCCTCTGATATTGCAAACATAAAGGCCTTTGATCAAAGGTCTGATTTCACAGTAACTGGCATCTGTGATAGGACAAAGCTGACAGGCCTGCCTGTGTTTTAACTGTTGCAAGGCAAAACAAGGAATCAAAAATTTACTGCCACTCTGAAGGAAAGACTAGGATTGAAGAAAAGGAAACATTTCCTGTGGATAAACACACCATAGTGAGCATAGTCACTAGTGAGAAATGTTGCAATGGAATTATATTAACAAGCACTTGGGAATTTAACAAGACTTGTGTAAATGGAAACATCTTTTCTATAGTGTTTTTCATCTAGAAAGTACTAAGCATTTATCATCCAGGTCAGTATCATTACCTGTTTTAAATATGGGGAAAGGGAAACAGCGAGCGATGCGACGATACATCTGAGCTCATGTATAATTGAGCAGCATAGCCCAGAAAGAGACTTAAGCTCCCTACCCTTCCCCCAAGCCTCAGCATGGACTGCTATCCACCAGAGTAGGCTTCCTCCTTTGCCAAAGATGAACCCTAGTTCTTCCTGCAGCATGCTAGGAGTGTTAGATGCCATACTTCAATTCAAGATCACCCAGTGACAAATACAGTACTAACTCTAACTTCATTGCATGAATTTCAAAGCGATACCAAATTCCATGAACTACCCCTCAGGGCGTTCAGTAATGAATTTCTTAAAAAATAGATGAGTACAGGAACCTGGGAAAAAAATTAATAATTGTACACTCTTTCCAGGACACAGAAAAACCTTTCCTTCACCTTGCACAGAAAGTCTTCCGTTTTTTTTTTTAAATAGGGTGATATTGAACCCTTCGTTTCTCAAGAGTCCGATTTTTTTAAAAATTGCTGTCAGCAAGTCACCTACACTTTACTTTGTGATAATTAACAACGCAGTAGAAGAAAAAGGAAAAAAGGACATAGCCTCCACTCGTTTCAGGAGACACTGCAACACAGCTAGCTCAAGAAGGAGTTTGGGTTTCCCCCCTTAACTATAAACAGTAAAAGGCTCTAATTTGTTAAGCTTCTGCTCATGAATGTGCATTAATTCCTTAATGACAGGTGCACCTCAGAGTCAGGACAGCTAATCACAAGATCAAGAGTTAACCACAGCACATAGCTCATAGAAGCCCACATCTTTTTCAAAGAAAGGCTTAGCAAGGTCCCACAAGCCAGTTCACAGCAAGTTTACAGCAAAAAGTTATTTCCTAAAAGCAGAACTAATGAACCCTGTTTTCCTATGGCTTTATGTCTTGAGACAGAATTCTCCAAGCTTTTTCAGAGGTGGCAGATGTTCAAAATCTTTTGCCTTTGTGGTTTCTTTCACATCTAATAAACATTAAGCTCATGTTACAGGGACTCCCTCATTTCCCTGGCTCCAAATTTCTATGAAACCTCTAGCAGCTTTGCATCTTTGAGAAGTCTTCCTTCTTCAAGTGTGGCCAAAATTGGCCAACAGATTAAAACAGTAAGGGGTGAGGGGAATAAAGAATAACCTAGAGACTGACTTACAAAATAGCCTTCGCTTAAAAGAAACTACTTCCTTTGCAATTCATGTCTTCATTTACCAGAACTGCTGAAGTTCTTTTATTTTGGTCATAGTGGCCACATTTCATTCCAGAGTGACTTTCCTGTTTCAGAACAGCTATATGCATTATAGATCTGAAGCCAGCCATAGTGACTTTTCTTCTCTATACAGAAGCAAACCAGCAGTATTACTCCACTGTATCTATAAACTCAGAAGTGCATGCGTTATCTTGTGTCAGTTACAACTCTCACTTCTGTTAATCAATATTGTCAGTCTTTTAGTAAGATAAAACACCAAACAACTTTGGTGAAAAACAGACCTACCAAAATTTCTTGCAATGATGTTTAATAACCTGAAGTTTCATAGCTGGCCAATAAAACATGACTTTCGGGATGGAGAGTCCCTAACTCTCATTGCCTTATCTCAGGATGTTTTTACATGTGAAGTGGAAAACTTAAATCTTCAGAGACAATCAAGATTAGACACAGGTGATGCACATAAGGGACTACCACTGAAATAATCCCTCCCTACCCACACCCTACTTTTGCATAGAAATATCTAAACAGCTGAAGAGAGGGGGTCAGGAAGAAAATGCTTAGTCACGAAACTTGTACAGAACATAAAAAGGCAGAGCTCCCGTTGAAGAAACAGCCTGTTGGGGTCCTGTGAACATGCTTTCTCACTGAATAGAGAAGAAAAATAAAAGATCCATTTTAAAATTAAAAGGCAACCCAGTCCTCAATCTGAACAGCAATCCATGCTCTTTGGTCCTGCACATCAGTCACTGGTATTAAAGGTACTTCTTTTAGGACATATGTCAATCCTTTTGATCATTTATTCTTGATTTAGATGTTGGGCAGAAAATAAAGCATCTTAGTTGTATGTGCATTAGAATGCTGCATAATGGAGAGGGGATGAAATAAAAAAAACAGTGCAAGTTTGAGGCAAAGGAGAAAAAAAACCCTCAATGCTGTCTGAGTATTAGAAGTAACTCACAGAAGTATTGCGAAGTGCCTGTGTGCTCACTAAATTTAAAGTGAATGAGGATTCAGGAAGTACTGCAAACTCTGAGCACCAAAATCAGTGCTATCAGATAAAGTGATTCTCAGATAAAAGAAACTCCTTGTAAAGCATTCTGCTGTGGGGGTATACATGTTACAGGTAGAGAGTAGACTTAAGATCTTGCGTGTGTGTCTTATGCCCAAAAGCCTTTATTCCTTCTGCTCATGATATTGGCTGGAACCATGCTTGACTCCAAGTACCCACATGGTGTGCAAGGTATTTGCTGGGAAGCTGGGCTGTAGAGCACCTGCTGACCACCACTTATGTCAATCCTTCAGTGCTGAACCAAGAGAAGTTTGGTCTGGATAGAAGTGCAGAACACACCATAGTACAGATATAGCTCACCACTGAACATCTTTTAGCGTATATAGATGGTAGGTAAATCCACAAGGACCTGACAAGATAGATATGCAAGCTACCATAGCACAAAGAACTTTATTTTTAAACAGGCAAATGGCAAGCTAGCGAGGGTGCTTTCAAGTCAGTCCAACAGCCAGACATGAATGCCACCCAAACACCAGCAGATAGCTCTGTGCAGGTCTGAACAGGCATGCCAGGTGTTCCCAGGAGGTATGCACTTTACCAAGGGAAGCTGCAGCATTCCTCACCAACCTCCGCATTGGAATGGTTTTCAGATGGGGTCCCAGAAGTCATTTACTCTGTAAGGTATTCCCCACAGGGTATCGGGGATGATGGAAATGAAAACAAGAGAAAATTAATCTTTTCATTAATTTAGAAAGATGCAATTCATGACTCATAGCAAGCTTGTATAAATAAATGGCATTGTTTAAATCTTATTTGTAATTATACTTCAAGCCAGAGACTTTCAAAGCTGCACTGAGAATATGGCATCCAACTGTCTAATTTATTGTTATTGTAAGCAGGTACTGTATGCCCAAATTCCCTTGGCAGATTATATCTCAGCTTAAGTGTTTTGCTAGAGGTAATTTTCACGTGTTCATTATAGCAGCAATGAGAGGAAGGAAATCAAACAAAAAAGAATTCCATCTATGTTGTCCAATTTCTTCCTCTCTGGCAAGTTGAAAGAGATTTGTGCACAACTGCAAAGCTGTACACTCGCTGTGCTCTGCCTGGTTTGGCACTGATTTGGTGGTGGTTTGGTGAGGAAGAACCAAATGCAAGTGGTTTGGGAAAAGAAAAAAACCAGTAGGCTTTCTTTACCTGCCATGCATTTCTTAGAAATATGAAAAACTGCTCTTTATGCTACTTCTGCTCACTATACTAGCCACCTGTTCATTACAACAATGGTAATTAATAAGGAACAAAAACTCAGAAGTAGATCACCTTGAAAGTCTTGTTCATACTTCTTCATCAGACTCCTGCAGTCCCCAACCACAGACTTAAATTTCATAAGGATCAAAAATGTATAGAAAACTAGAAGTTACTGAGGGGAAAATAATTTGTGCTAGTGCATATATAAATCTGGAACACCAATCTGCCTAGGAAATGAGTCTTATTAACACCTCACTTGAAATACCCCAGGCATGCTTAGAAGGCACCTGGTGATCCTCAAGGAAATTGAAGCAATTTTGAGGAACTGTCACATAGCTGGTTGTTCTTGAAAAGTTGGACAGAGAACAAAAATGGTTGGAGAAGTGCCTGTCACGTATCTACTGCTTTTTACTATGTATCGCAGTGCTGCAGTGTTGCAAGAAATCTACGTCACATAGCAAATCCATGGAAAATTAGCAGCCTCCTAATATATATCACTGCTAATAGCCAGAAGGATCATAGTCATCCGTTTATTCACTACAGAAGTTGAGTTGGGAAAGAGTTACCATCTGTCCTTTTCTCAAGGCACCGTTTTAACCAAGAGAGATTTCTACATGAAAGTATAACCAAATCCTAAAATGCTATATTTACTAGGACTGTAAGATACATATATATTCAGAAAAAATTGTTCTCTAAATCAGTTTAACTTTTTTTTCTGCTGCTAGAGTATCTGGACTGCTCCTCCCTCAATTAAGAAACTTGCCTTTCATGTCAAATCAAATTCCCATGCAACGGATTTGATTTTGTCTCCTGCTCATTTTGCTCCCACTTTGTGATGGAACTGACGCTGAGGAATCCAAACTGCTCCATGCATACTAAAACTGAACCCAAATATAGTGGGTTTTCCTTCTGTGTTCAGAAACACAATCAGCAGTTTGACTTTTATATGACCATTATTTAAAAATACACACATAACCCTATCCAGTCTTGAACTGGCTTCACACTTCTTTCTTTACTTAGCTGCATTCCTATCAAGTGTCTGCCACAGGAAAGAAAATACCTGAAATGGCAGAGACTGAGAGAAATCTCTTGCAATTACTTTTAAATTACCTGTAATTTCAGAGAACACCCTTAATTCATCTCCTTGTAAGTGGGGTCACAAACTGCTGTTCCCTATCTTCTGATGCTCTAAGGGCCCAGAGGAGGACTGCAGATATTCAGGGACAACAGATGATGTTAGATGTTAAAAGATGCAGGTGTCAGAAATGACAAAGACATTTGTCAAATGCAGATATACTCCATCCTACTCCTACCTTCTTTTTTGTGTAATTTTCTAGTTTTTATATTGTTATTAATGCCACTTTTGTGGGATGAGAAGGAAAAAAAAAAATATTCACCTCGGGCACACCACCCTAGGATACTGCAAAAAGAAAAGACTGCATAAAACATCTATAGACATGAGGATCCTGCTGTGTGCTAGAGGCATAAAACATCTCCATTCAGCTAAATTGTGCAAGAGAGAAGTGGAGAAAAACTGCAGAAATTGCTTTGAAAACAAAAACAACAAAAAAAATGTTTTCCTAGAGCCATCATCAGGTTTGCTTGTCAGATCAGATGCCTTTTTTTTTTGCATCCATTCAAATGCAAAGAAAATGCTTGAAGAAAATTGCTAGTTCTGATATTTACACCCTTCGCATACGCAGCTGGAGTGAGATTTCTGCTGTGGTGGAGCAACAGCATCAACAAAATAGTCTAAACCTAATGGCAGTCATACTTGCAAGCACTATTTAAACATACATGCAAAAGATTTCTTGATTCCCTGCCACATACTCTCCAATGAACTTTTTGCTTATGTAATATTTAAGTACTTATTTTTACAGCAAGTTTTAGGCAAATGGACCAGCTCAGGGTAAAGGTTATCATCTTGAAAGTAGGACTGAAGGAAGGAAGTTAATATATAAAGGTAGATGGAGTCATGAGAACCCTCCCCACTTCAGCAAGGAAAGCAGAAGCTTCACAGAAGCTCCACGGAAGGCAAATCTTTTTGGAGTCACCAGCAGACATTTGTCTTGTTTTAGCTTGCCATTTGACAACAGCATACACTCTGCCTCATGCTGCAGCTTTTTGAAGAAACACTGTTACTGCAGTTACTGAATTCTTTAAGACTAAACTCTACAAAACCGCATAGTTGTGCGGAAAATCCCCAAAACAGAAAAAGCACAGGCTCCAAACCCAGAATACAACTCAATCACAGCCAAAAAAGTACTTATTTCTAAATTTCATGGCAAACTTGAAAGCCCTGCTCATTATTGTGGCTGTAGTTGTGGCAGTTATTGTCTGTAGGGTGTAAGTTTCCATCAGACACCACCCACCACCCTTTTATTTATTTTTTGCAAACAGAACAATGATGATTTCTAAGACAAAAAGCTTGCTCAGACATAAGACAACAAGGCCACAGGTTAATAGAGAGACAAATGAAAGGAGAACGCAAGAAAACAACTCATCGTTTCTGTCCCTTTGACAGGTATCCTGATAGGACAAGAGGAAACGGCCTCAAGTTGTGCCAGGGGAGGTTTAGGTTGCATATTAGGAAAAATTTCTTCACTGAAAGGGTTATCAAGCACTGGAACAGGCTGCCCAGGGAAGTGGTTGAGTCACCATCCCTGGAGATATTTAAAAGACATTTAGATGTGGCACCTCGGGACATGGTTTAGTGGTGGACTTGACAGTGTTAGGTTTATGGTTGGACTCAATCTTAAAGGTCTTTTCCAACCTAAATGATTCTATGATTCTATCCTGACCAACTCAACACCCTCTTTTTCATGTAACTTCTGCGAAACAAGCCCTGCGCCTGTAAAGCTAAAAGTAAATAAAATCCTCTGCCTTCTGCTTTGCTACCAAAATACTACTATGGCTATCTGGTCTGTTAAAAGACAAATTATTTGCCTGGGGTTTTACTCCCACAAAAATTGAATTGCTTTGTCCTTCTCATCTGATCAGCACAGTGTCCCAGTACCTTGCTTATCAGCTGCTTATTCCCACCTACCTGCCCTGCCTTGACCCACTTGCTGCTGTTCCCCAAGTCACTTGCCAAAGCAAGTACTTGTGCGGCCATGGCCACAGTTAGAGGGGGGGCAAAAGCACCTGGAAGGGAAAGGAGAGGGAAAAGGGGAATGTGTGGTTTTGCTTTACTTTCTCCTCCCTGCAGAAAACAATAACTTATTTGCCTTATAAGACAAAATTAACAATGCTACTGCCTACAAATATTCAAATAAGCCTTCAGAAATGACCAAACACATGTTATTTCACCAGAAACATGTCCTAATCCTTGCCTCCATTGCTCCAGCTAGATACAGACTAGTCCCAGAGCCTCCCAAAGTGCTCTGAGTTGCATCAATTTCCTCTCCAAGTCCTTCATATTACATCATCAATTTCTGTCAAAGTACAGGTATTTAAATGCCATCCAGCATCATATTTTTACTTAAAAGCCCTTACCCTCTTTCTCCCTTTCGCGCACACACTCACTCTCTCTCAGCATTGCAGGGAAAGCTTTATGTTTTAATACACACTAACATCAGCTGCAAAGAAGAGGTGTGAAAGGAAATTAGGTATGCAAGTCAACTCATTCACAAATTAACTGCCTATTCATTTGCAGAAGCATGGTGCTTTGCCACGATGGAAAGCACTCGCCAAACAAGAGGCAGCTAGGGGAGCATCAGTGTTTTTCTAGCAGCTTGAAAACAACTGGAGTAGGTAGATGAAAAGATGCCTTTGTTTCTCTGAGAAGCCATTTCAGGATCGACCTCTTCTAGTTGCTGTTCTCAGTTTCCAAACACAAGGCAAGACACCAGCTTCATCACCAACACTATGATATTGAAAATAAACAACTAACTGACAGGACCACTGTGAGTATTGATTATTTGTGAGGAGTTCTTACAGGCTAGACTGTCTTGCTATGCTAGGTGGGAAAGCAGAGCTGGAGAGGCTGTGCCCGGTTATCCAAGAGCACGCAGCAGGTCTGCAGGATGGTCACTCTGGAGCATGGGCCATCTGTGTTTCTCACGTGTTCCTGCTGAAGTCCTCTGACATGACTGAGCCTCCTCCCCATCCTCTTTCTCTTTGCTGTCCTGCTTCCAGCACCACTTACAGGGATGCAGCACGGTTAAAGAGCACAGCGACTTCTGCAATAGGATCCGCTCTTGTGGACCTTAGGACTCTGCTGTAATATAAACATCAATACTTCATGGCAGTGTCCAAAACCTAGCTTGAGCTCTCTGTTCCTTCTTCCATTTATCCTTTCTAACACAGGAAAATAGAGTAGTAAAATCGTGATCTCCATTGTACAGTATAAACACTCTGCAACTGCCCTGTATTCACACTAACATGAAGAGACTTCAGCCCAGCTACTTTCCTTATAAACTTCACATTACTCAACTTTGATCAAGATATGAATAACATTTCCTTTCTGAAACTTTTCAACCCAAAATAAACATTCCTCCTTCACAATCAAACATTTTTATACAAACCCACTACTAACATTTCAGAGCACGTTTGAAAAATAAATGGTTGCAGCCTATCAAGTAAAGCATTTGCTTAAATTACAAACTCTTCTTTCATAAAATTACAGAATATGGTTTTGCCTTCTCGCTGTACCAGGGACTGCACAGAAGTGCACTGCAGCACTGTTACGGGTGCTGCTGCACCACATATGCATCCTGCAAACTGCTTAGGCCCAGTCTTCTGCTTCACATTAAACAACATAGAACCCCATTAATTTGTTCAGAAGCAGAGATAACAATGCATAAGCAGAGATAACAGCCTTACTGGTTGACGGCTGCCAAGAGCAGAGATATCCCTATTACACAGAAGGAAAGGCCAGTGAAGGAATTAGTGCATATAGGTATGGGACAGGTGATCCATGTGCTAAGCAGGGAGCTCCGTTCTCCCAACAGTCATTGCTGTTACTCGTCTAAACAGAACACAGCACAACAGTGTCCTTAATTGCAATTCCTAACTGTAAATGGAAATAATACATAATTAGTGTATAAACCAAAAAGCCTTCCCCAGACATTTCAGATTTAAGAAGCATCCATGACTACTTTAGTAAGCATCAAAACTCCACTAAACTTTAGAGCTGAGCAGAAAAGTAAAAATATCTGGAGCTTAAAGTATCTTTGTACTTCAAGACTGACCTTCATCCACAGGTTAGGTTACATCACAAGCCCTTCAAGAGCTGAATAGTTCAGTTAATTGCATTTACTTGTCATGTCCTCTTACTTGAGAAATCCATACTAAGGCTATGAGTATAGTAACGGTTATAACAACAACAGGGGACACCCAGAGGATAAAACTGATGTAAAAAGCAAACAACAAAGAAGAAGGTTTAATTTCTCAGGGGTCCTAAAAAAAAGAAAAAAACCAAGAACAAACCACCAAGATGAAACCAAACTGAAATGATGAAAACCAGATGAAAGTGCAACTCAGATCCATCCCTCCTTTCATCTCAGCATTCCAAGTTTTTGGACTTCATAATAAATGGTATATTCTTTCAGTTTATGACATAACAATTAAACATGTGCCCTAAAATGAGAGACTGGGTGCTAGCTGAAACTCAAAGCACGTAGCTAGTGATTTCAAACCAGCCAAAGGCTCATAGCAATATCTGACCCTTCCACTAGCTGATAGGAATTACAGAGCAGAGCACATTATTTGGGGGATTCTTGGATTTTGCATAGCAAACACCTCAGAATTTTTCCTGCAGTACCTCTTGATCTCACATTTTGAAGTGCCCTAGAAGAGGACAGCCTGGTTCTCCAGCACAGCCTTCTGCTGGATGGTTACACTGCTGCCGAAGAACACAAACCTCTCTACAGCCAACATGCAACCCAAGCGCCTGCTTTACACGTACAGCAGGCACCTTCTGCACCCCAGCACCCTGCTCATCGCCACTGCCTTCTCAGGGCTTTCTGTTACAGCACAACAGACAGCTTCTCAGTCCTCCCTGAGAGGCAAGCGTCTCCACCTAGATTAATCAGAAAAAGACCATGCTGAGGAGCTTAAAACATTCAAAATTCCAGCTCAGAAAGAGAGCGCTGCCAGTGGCCAACATTTCTAAGGGCAAAATTACAGCATGTGGGAATTACAGATCTGCAGACAAACCAGCAATTTGTGAGGAATTCAAGTCACCAGAAGCGACAAATTAGGACCACAATGCTAACAAAATTAGACACAGTCTCCTTTTAACCTCAGCTCTATTTTTAAGGGCTTTTTTTTTTTTTTTAAGGTTTTGTATTTGTTTTGTTGTTAAAGTTTCCATGAAATTGGGTTGAGAGCAACTGTTTAGGAATGAAGTTTCCCCGTAATTTACTCTCATTACCTTAGGATGTGTGAAATTATGCCCGTGCCTGTACAAGGAGGTTTCTCTCAGCCATTTAACAAAGTGACAGAGTTACCCAGCAAAGATAAAACTCAGTAGCAACATGAAAATTTCCATAATATTTGCAAATATGCCACTTGACAGGAGGCTGTCAGCTGTAGAATTTTTTTTTTTTTTGAGGTTCCTTTGCATCCTTCAGTCTTCTCACCAGTTGGGGACACTGTTAGAGTCAAAAGGTAGCTCTTTCCCAACATGACTCTTGCTGATCTACATGTCAATAGACTGAACTATGAAAAAACAGAACAAAGCTAAGCCAACTTCCACCCCCCTCCACTCAATAACAATAAAATCACACAACAGCATCTTTAAAACCATGCCTGTTCATTTTGATAATTACTCTAACAGTCCATCTAAGCATGGCCTCTCAGCCCCTGTCTCCAAAGGAGAAACCAAAACCTGAAGGAGAAGGAGGAAACGGCTCATCTGCTGAATACAATGTTCGGAAATGTGAGGTGAACATTCCTCCCCAAAGCAAGATGAATGTTCCCACCCAAGCACAAAGAAAGGGTTCATATTTCATATATTTTCCATTGTTTGAGCTTGCTTGTACATAACTACATTTAGCAATCACCAATGGGAGATACTTAGCAGCTAAAAATTAATGTTTTTAACAGTGCAATAGCAGAAGCAACAAAGCAGGCTGCACCCTGTTCAGTTCCACCAACATTCTCCAATTCTGACACAGAGATCCACTCTTCCATGGGTACAGTTACCTCTGTTAAAGCCACCAGTGAGATGTGCAACATCCACTGCCCAAATGAAAACTTCACCTGAAAATTATCCACAATGAGGGGGGCTGCAGCAAGGAACCCCAAAGGAAACCAAAAGCTCCACTGCACAATGCTGTCTCAATTATTTTCAACGATAGAAAGAGAGTGGATACAAAGTCTGTGTGGAACCAAAGAATCCTGCATTGAAACAAGTGAATACTTTGAAGTGTAAAATATTTAAATGAGATGGCTTCATGACATAAGGAAATATCCTGTAGGTACCAATAGAGGCAGTGGTTTCAAATTTCCACATTGAAAAAGCATTGGTTTGACTCCAAGGGGTTCATCAGACAGTGAAAAGCACGGTGGAAGGACTTGTGCGGAGCAGGCAGAACTGGCAAGTCTCGCAGCCCAATGGCCATTTCACACTCACATGCTGCTGCACCTCGATCCTACTCAACAAAGCACAGCTGCCAAGGCAGGTGTGTCTGGCACATCGGGTCCTGCATGGGGAAAAGGCAGCAGCCCTGTACCCCAGAGAAGGCACAATGCCCAGAAGATCTGAATAGAAACAGCAAGAGAGGCTTTACCAACCTACAGTGGGTTTCAAACAGAAGTCCGCAGTGTTCCACAAGTGACTGCTACTGTCTCAAATGACCCAGCACCCTTGCGCAGTTATGACTTGACAGCAATTGCTGGTGATTTGGGTTGCTGCCTTTCTTTACGTATTTAACAGAAACCTCATAACACTGCCCTTTCTAGCTTTCATTACATGCTCTGAAAGCACTCTTCAACTGGACCCTGTAAAAATATAATGCAGAGTGTTTATGGACAAAGACAAGCTTTAGAAGACTGGCAAGGAATTAAGTGTCCTTAAAACTACTAACTGAGATAGAAGGAACAGGCAACACTTATCAGCACAGGCTGCTGGCACACAAGGTCATACCAGCAGCCAGCAACGGCAGGTGCAAATGATGAAATCTGTGTGCAAATTCTAGAGGGACAGCTTTCTAACAGAGGAGCTCTTCTCCACTGGGGCTGGTGCCACTGTTTAATTTGATTACACACAAGTGAGAGCCTGGGGGAAGGAGAGAAGGAAAGAAAAAGAAAGACTGAGGACCCCCTAAGCACCCATGCTGAACTTAAAGGGCACATGCAGCTGCAGCCTCAGCAGCAGGGGTACTGAACAGTGGTCCATAGCAAAATTACAGGGGGATCAGACAGCTGACATGGCATGATCCTTTGGTAGACAAAAAATTACTTGCTTTCCCCTCAGCAAACCACATGCCGCAAAGCAATTTTGACTGGAAAGACGCTATCCTAGATTTAAAGGGAAACTAATCTGTTAAAAGAAATACATCACAGAGCAGGAGAGTATGGAATCTGTGTGTGAACACACCACCACACACACAGACTGACGCTTCGTACCGAACACTTGCAGGTGCTATACTCTTTCAGCTTACCACCAACCAAGTCTTTTACTACCTGGCTTTTTAAGAGCTGCCAAGAGACTCTTTTCTAACCATACCTTGTACCCTAAAAGTACCCAAAGTGTGCTCTTGCTTCCCTCTAGCCTTGAAATCTTATAGAAGCACCCTGGGACTGTTTCTTTAACAGAGAGAACAATTCAGTCTCTATTGCATTCTGGATTAAAAGGGAAAAAAAAAACAAACAAAAAACACACCAGAGTCTAGGATCAGGTCCTCCAGACTAAGCCCAAGAACATAACTAAGAAAATTGCTCTTATTTAGATATTTAGGTACAATTTTTTTTAAACCTACCTTAAAATTGTCATGATACTACCTACTGGAGTCTAAATTATACTTTCAAAATTATATGTATTAATATCTAAAGTGTGTAATTATAAAGGAGCAGATATATTTTAGAAACACCATACTTTTAAACCTATTTTTTAAAATAGAAGCTTTCTGCATGACCATAAGATCTGTATTTTAGGTATCCTGTCTTTAGGACTCAATACTAGCAGAGGCAACTGGAGTCCACATGTTCGAATGGAAGCTGCAAACAGTGATCTTCTATATTATGTCAATAGCATTGATAAAAAAAAGAAAAAGCAAACCTTACTCCTGCAGAACAAAAGAAACCCCTGAAAACAGTGGAAAAACTGTGCTGCTAATAAATTTTCTTCTTACCAGCTTCCTTCACTAAAGCCAAACTCAGGCAAGCAAAAAGTTCTATGCATTTGTTTTAATCTACCACGAAAACTGAAGCGCTGAAAAATATTGGTTTTGCCAGCCAAAAAGTGTGATTAATGAAATTTACAAACAGCTTAATTATCAGATCAGTGATTTAAATCTACTTACTAGTGATGTCCACACCACGACTGATAGTACCTGTTGTTTTCTGGCAGTCTCTGCACAGAGACCAGAGGCTGAATGTCTACAACTACCTAGACAAACCAAACTCTCCCACTGCTGGGCTTGTTCTGTATACACAAACCTCTTGCTACAGATAGCAACTGCATAGGAAATCTCTCCGACTCAAGGTTGAAGCAGTTTGTACTTCAGTTGCACGAGTCTTTGAGGGAATAAAGCCAAACATCGTCAGGTTACAAAGTCCAGTAATTCCTAAATGGTGATGAACATATTTCCTATTCACATAGAAGGGATGGTATAACATAAAACATTTATAATAAAATATTTAAATCAGGAAGGTTAAATCCTCATTCAGATTGTACTGCATGTGCTTACAGGTAGAAACCTCTATCCAGCCACTCACATAACTTGTGTTTTTATTGAAGCATTAGCTCTACTGCTAATTTATTCTTGTTAAGTAAAGTGGCTTTCAGCAATGCAAGTTGATTTAAATGTACACTTATGAGGCAAATGTAAGCTTGCAATGATGTACAGAGTTTGACATTTATACTAGTATATATTTTTGAACATGATGACTACAGAAGCATTACTAATTTTGAGTCACTTCCAAATGAGAAAAAGAAGTTTAACAAGAACAATGAAATGCAGAGCAAAAGTGATTTACCTCTCTCTTCAGCTACTGTTGCAATCCCTATTGATCCACAGTCCAAAAACCTGATAATTTTGGCAGCTTTGTAATAACTTAAAGTACACCCACGGCACCTTGAATAGCTGCCAAAAATATGCCTTAATATCACACGCATCTTAGCACACCTTTAAGGACAAAGGTAATTTTAACCCTACTTGGAAAAGTGTTTTAGCTTCCAAGAGCTTTACTGAAGCATGACATGAGACACAAAAAAACCCTGGAAGGGCACTATGCAGCAACTCAACAAATGTGTTTTCACTAGAAATAAGCTCTAAGAAGCGCAGCTGTTCTCCCTGCACTGCATCTGTAACTTTTGAGACATACAGGTTCAGAAAGATGCCCCACTTCTCCAGCGCCCTCAACCCCAGTGACTTAAGAGTATGACCAAAACTTAAGTAGCAAAAGGTCTACCCAATTTCCTGGGTGTTAAAGCACATATAAAACAGTGCACTAGCTTCCAAAACTGGTCACACATCTAAGCTTAGAAAATAACTGCGAGCAATACCCATTTATGCCAAGCTGGAATTTGCCAACATGTAAGAGGTGCAAATTATGACTACCTAAAAATATATGTTTTATGAAGGAAATTGCAAATGACCCTAAATTTTAGCAGTTCTACCAAGACCCTGCTGTAATGAAGTAGGCAAGAGAAACAAACTCATTAATTGTACTGCTTTTTCGGTACTTCTGTACAGTTTAAAGTACACCACAGAGCCAGCAAGCACACAGCAGTACGTGCTAGGCAAGTGTTGCAAACTGCTCATGAGCATCCAGCACCTGCATACATATAAAAAGTAGATTAAAGAACACAGAGATAAATGAAATAAAGTTAGTTATTCCCTCAACAGCTAAGAAATGCTGTTGGGGAGAAAGGAAGGGAGGAAAGGGCAGAAGATACACTTACTGTGTGGAGTACTAGTGGGTGAGTGCCCAACCTTTGGCCAGAATTAGCACCCAAGAACCTCACGTTCTGACCAGTGACTCAAGGTTTTTCATCAGAGATTGTGTAATTGTTTATGCAGTCTGTATGCAAGCACAGATGAACAGAAACACCAGGATTCCTCTCATTTAGAGGAAAAAAAAAAAAAATTATCTCCCTTGCCTTAATACCAGTTGGGAATAAAACAGACACACACACTTTTTAGTGCCCCGAACACCATAGCTTAATTGATCATCAGAAGCTCAGGCATCTCAGCGCATTGTTATTATAGTAAAAAATCAATGACTAGAAACCAACACCTTAGTATTTTCCATATCTTGTTGTAGGAAAGTCATTATGGAGAGATCAATGTTTGCCCTTCCAAGCACTATTACTCAGGAACCTTGCTTGGTACTTCTGAGTTACAAACTCCACAAAAATTGCAAAGGAAAAAAAAATGTCTCATCTCCTAACACTATCACATTACATCGCTTTTTGTCCTCCCCCTTCTCTTCCCTGTCAGAGAAGGAACTAACACATCCAAGACAGAGCTGATCAGAAACTGCCAGTTTTAATAAGAGCACTGTAGCTGTCAGTCACCAGTGGCCCTTGGGTGTTTTGTTTCCTGAACATATAAAAGATTGTTATCCCAAAAGCTAGTCAGCATTTCTGGCTGCTAGACGGAAATAACAAGACTATTACAAAAGTTTTAACATTAGTATAGCTGCAGCAGTATTTGAGTTCTAATAGCTTAACACACAAACACATGCAATGACCACTCTTTATGAGCCACATTGGTGCATTAGGAATAATTTTTCCTTATTGCATAGTAGGTTTCCTAACTTACACAGTCAGCATTTATTAGTAGTGTTGCAATTCTATATTAATTATTATTTAGCACCAACAGTATGCCTGGAACTGCACAAAATTAGTCCCTGCCCCAAAGCTTAAGCAGCCCTGATTCACTCTCCCATAACCAATATTTCATACACCAACCTGCTCAATTACTAAAGCTGGGATAGTAGTGTAGCTTGGTCAGCTGACGTCACATCAAATTATTTAACTCGTGCTGCTTGGGACAGCCAAGTTGGAGTGGCTCTAGCTGGGACAAAGTTTACAAGCACAAGCCTGTTGGAGAAAACCACCCAACACTAAAGGCAATGTAAAAATGAGAAAAAAAAAAAGCAAAAAAAAAGAAAATCCTGTCATAGTCTCACATTTTCAAATGAAAAGTCTCATTGAAGAGGTATACAGCAAGAGCACACAGTAGTTTGTAAACTTCCCAAACTGCATACCTGGTAGCAAAACTGCTAAAGCAACTATATATGCCAGCATAAATGCAAAACATCCAAGGTCATCACTACCAGACAGGCACAAATCATGAAATACAGAGGTGACAGGCAGAAAGAAATGAAAATTGCAAACCAACAACAGGGCAAGAGCCCCCCCTTTCAGATCTGTACAGCTTTGTTGGCATACTCTCCCAAAGGATCACTTCTCTGAAACGAGAATATGCAGAGAGAGCAGACCATCAAATCATCGGACAGCCATATGAATCAAAGTTAACCTTCGGGTAGGTTTAATTCAAGCCTGCAGGCTTCACACAGACAGAAGTCCTGTTGACTCTGTCAGTTCACCCACTCTTCTTGTTTTCCATGTTGCCAAGAACACAGGGCTCACGTTCTAAGGCAATAATTACAAGTTTCTAATAAAAATAAAGAAAATGGGAAGCTAGGAAACAAATAATTAACTGTGTTCAGTTATTTACATAATTATTGGCAGAAGCTGAACAAGGAGTAAAATAGATTACTGCAGCTTTGGTTCAATGCAGCCTTAAAATAAAAAAACATTATCACATGCCAAGGCTGAAAGGATTTTCATTCCAGCATGTGGTTCCCTCGTTCTGGCAGCCAAGCTCCAAGCTGCCACTGCAGCTATTCTCCATATAAACCTTGATCTTTTCCCTCTGCTGTTCTCTTCAGCCACTGCAGTTGGTGGCCACCAGCAGAAGCACAGGAAAGGTATTTAAAAAAAAAAAAAAAAGCCTGTAGGAGATAATATTGCTCACCAACAACATAACCCTGGTATGTTCATATTGCTGAAGCCTGAATTTAGGTCTGGCAAGGCATGAGTTTTTCTTCTGTACTTCTCTCCCTTCTGTTCAGCTAAAATTGCTCAATGATTTCAGCTGTGGTAGAAGATCAACAGTTCTGGAGAAGGAAGATTGATATTTATTCCCTCAAAAACAAAAATACAGAATAGGTGGGAACAGCTACATTGCTCTCACAACATACTTCATTGCTCTCTAGAAGGATCAGCCTGATAGAAGAACTCAATGCCTTATTCTAACATTTTACATTTTGAGAGATAACATGGTGGTTCCCAGCCATGTCTTGTGTGGAAGCTTTCATGAAACACACAGCGTCATGAAGAGTGGAAAGAGACCACCAGAGGGTCCTGAATAGCTCATTCAAGAGCCTTCCAAAAGAAACCTTCAGCCACTCCTGACTGGCAACAGGTCCAAAGGAATGACCTCAGAAGTGAAGGATTCTACATCCCTTCAGTCATCCAGGATCCCTTACATTCTCACTTTCCTGATTATTTATACTGTTGTAAAACTAGAAGCACGGAAATGAGTGTTCCCTCCCTTTCACTTCCTTTCCCTGCAACCCTACAGAAATAGCTGGGTTACATAAGACAGAAACACCCACAAAATAACAATGAAAACACATGTGTCAAAAAAAGAAAAAATGTGTATGAGATGCCTTCTATGCATGCCAATTCTAAGTAAAGTACTCGTCCAGTCTATGAATAGCATGGTGAACTATTTTAATGGTACCAAACTCAAAGGGAGGTTCTAGTAGTTAAGAGCTCAGAACTAAGGGTTTGGGGGTTGTTGTTTGTTTGTTTTTATTTTGCCTGTACCTGTCTCAGATTTGCCTCTTGACTTTCAGACCAAGAATTCCAGACCAGTTCACCAAAAATGCAATTTTCAAGACAGGTCCATACCAAGTTCTGTACCCAAACTTCTCTGGAAACCACCAGGATTTGTTCAGCTCACTTACACACCTCTCCTGGGCTCTGAGTCCAGGCCCATTTTGTTCAACTCCCATTAACTTCCATGGCGCCTTAGGCACTTCACAGGTCCTTTGTGGAACTCATTTTGAACATACATTATTTTTTTTCTAGAACACTCATCACCCTACATCCATAGTGCCAATTTGCAGAAAGCTCTCTCAGCCAGCTGAAGGGCATCATCCTCCATCATCGATTTCCAACAGACATCTTCATGCTTTCTCCTGTGATGCTCATCGTGTTTGGTAGATGCTGTCTGTAAACACTTGCTGAAAGCTACCACTGTCTTCGCTCAAATCCCTCCTCACTCTTTGGCTACACTGCCTACCAAATAAGTCATATCTGCTAATCTCCTAGAGCCCCTTACGCTAACCAGTACTGTCTCTTGTCTCCTTCAGACTCTTCCATCCATGGCCCACAGCTCTCTGATATCTCTTGACATATGTGAATTATAAGTACCTTGGGTACACCATCTGATTCAGTAGAAGCTGTACAACGATGTCCTGGTCTATAATACACATAAAGCAATGATGACGCAAGCAAGCAACTCAGCAAGAGTTCTGATCTTTGAATTTCCTCATTTCTATCTGTAAAACAAAATTATGGTTTCCCATTGAATCTCCTGAATAGGTACCATGAGCCTTTATTAACAGTTATAAGGAACCTCAAGACCTTTACAAACCTTACTTGATTCAGGCGACACGTTATAACACCTTTCAATTACAAGTTCCTCAGCACTTGAAAGCCCAAGCAAGAGCTATGGGATTTCATATTAGGGGAAAAGTCACCAGCTTTTAACAACATCTATTGAACTTAGTAGCCCACCATGCTACCTAATGGGCAGCTTATTTGCTTCTGATGTATAGTCTACCAGACAATAAAGAATAAATGTATAATAAATAGGAACAACTATGAACAAGTTGACCGACGGAATTTAACCCTATTACAGCTTGGCATGGTATTTGAAAAGTCCTGAAGGAATAATTACAGAATTCCCACACTTTTGACCAGAGAAGCTTTTACACACAGCTTCTGAGATTGACAATCTCAGAGATCAAGGGACTAGTAAGATCATCACATTATTCTTAAGAACACACTCAATATTTATGAGGCTCTTAACTCCATGTAATAAAGGCCACATTCACTGACTGTGATGACTTGGATGCTTTGGGGATAAAATTAATCAACATGCATGAAAGAGGATCTCAGAGTCAAACAGGAAAATCTGCACATAATAACAAAGATAGTAACTATCTGGCAAACCTACATCACAAGGAAGAAAAATACTATGATTAAACATAATAAGACTTCACTTGAAATGTAAAATACTCTGGAACAAATCCTGCCAACTCACATAAGAACCAGCAAACAGGAAGCAGCAGCCAACTAGGCAATAAAGCCCATCACAGAGGGAAAACACGATGTTAGAGAACTAGATGCTACTACACAGTCCTTGTTGTGCTGCAGAATGCTTTCTATCACCTGCTTTTGAAGTGCGTGAGGTTCAGTCCTTCTAGCTTCTGCTCACATCACAGTACTTCTTGAATTTTGAGCCAGTAACAGGTACCTACTGTCCAAGCAAAACACTGTCGTCCTTTTGCAAATTCTAACATGCGTGAGCTAGTGGCACTGCTGGCTCAAGTAGGTTCTGTCAATATTCTTTTCTAATATTTTCCAACATTACACTCCTTCCACAGTTGAGTCCTAGGTTGAGATTAGCTCAACAAGAGACGAAAAATGAAGAGCTTGCACTGCCACTTAATGGTTTCTTCCCTGAAACTATAAGCACTGAGCATAGTCTTGTTACAACGGGGATAAGGGGCTCTCTTTATCCCATTACATATATGGGATCTCAGACTGTATGAAGATCATTCAGTATGAAACATGCTATGAGGTAATATATTACTATCACAAACTTGAGCTCACAAGTAAAAAGAAGCAGTTTTGGCTTACAACCTCTTGAATGTCTTTATACTTGAGAGTTAGTGCTTGAACCTTTCCTAACCCTTCAGTTATAGCTTGTACTACATAGTTTTAAACTTGACTTTCAACTTTCAATAATCATTTGCATTTACGTATCTTCAAAGAATGGTTTTTGATTTGCAACTATGTTGTAATGAGAGGCTAATTAACACAAATACGGTTATTAGCAAGTTACAGACATTTGCAGGACAAAAACAGCAGACCAAAGCCTATGGCGTACTGTGTTACAGGGATAGAGAACCTCAAGGATGAACTAATACCAGCCAAAACTCTGCCACTAACTACGTTACCACAGACAAATCGCCGACACTCTACAACTCTGTTTCCCCTTCTGTAGTGGGATAGTAAGACTCGTTTACTTTGCTGGGTAGTTCTCCAGCTTAATTAAATCATTACCTTTAAATTAAAGGCACTCCAGAAATGCCAGGAAGTAGCGTCTGAATTAGAAGGTGGAGGTGACACCCTAATGAAGCAAGACTATTCTCATCGTCAACAGCAGGCATAGTAAAAGGTCATCCATGGCATAATTGTGAAACCACATTCCAACCTTCTGAAGGTAAGATGACTTTTCCCAAAACTTCATTAAGGAAGAAGCTATGTCCCAGCATCACCAGATGGCTGAAATGCTGTCTTTTCACAGGTAATCTACAATGGTTTCATTACTGCTAGTTTTCCCTTTTCCTTACTCTTTCCTTTCCTAATAGCAGCAAAATATCACGGCTCTTGAAATAATGCTTTTTCCACAGGCAACTGTTTTCAGTATGATCAAAGACCTATTAAGAAAATTGCAGAGGATCATTTCCCTTCAAGTCAGTAATGTTCAGCACAGAGTTTTCAATCTTTTCTTTATAAGAGCCACAGCAGAGGCACTCCCACTTTTTGTCTGGGACAGCTTCTCCCAAATGTCATTATATTTTAACATTCCCCATGCACAGTGGAAATTTCCAACTCTGTGTAAACATAAGGACATTATTGAAACATCCACCACTACTGCACAGGCTTTTTATTTTTAAAGTATTGGAAGAAACTTATTCTTAAGCTGTAAGAAGCAGGCCAGTCCTCAGTGGAGGCCCAGTTTCATCATGTATTCCCAAAAGAGCTGCAACTTAGTGTCAGATGTGAAGCTCTGTGTGCCCTGTATTTCAGAAACTGCACTGAAGCTCTGTCATGGAACATCCCAGATACCAAAAGGCACATTCCATCCTAAACTCATTTAGTCCATACTGGGAAGTCATTAAACCAAAACTAGGGAAACAGGCAGCTACTTCCTTGTTTATTGCAGCTGAAAAAAGATTACCCATGAACAAATCATTATACACACTGTCTTTGTATCCAGAGTGTAAACACCAAGAAATATCACATTTGCTGTTTATTTTTTAGCAATGCAAAAGCATTTGCTTTTTACTTTTAGGAGCAAGACGTGCTACAGGAAATGTCAGCCTAGTTCTTTCCATTACATAAGATCTCCTTGTGTTGACTGGATGCATATTATCTAGCTTCTGTGTGGTTATGTTAGAAAATAGTGGAAGATACCCTGGGAATTACATTTGCAACAAAGAACTCCATATATGATCTTTTTTTCTAGTGACTAAATATAAACTAAATATATACTTGCATACACTTATATATATATATACACACTAAATATATACTTGCTCTTTTTTATAGCTGCATTTGTAACCAGGAAGACCAAAATGATTGCAACCAAGTTTTCAAGTAAGATAGAAGATGTACTTGTAGCATCGTGCCCATAAAACTGGATTCTCTGTTTGCTTGTGTCTGTCTGTCAGCTGCCTACTAATCACCTTTGAGTCCACTGATCTGCTTTTGACTAAATTTGACAGCAGGAAGAAGTCCCAAAGCTCCCAACACTTTCATTTAAAAAAAAAAGGTTGGGTGGAGGAGAGACTCTTATTAAGACAAGAAGAGAAAGGTTAATGACAAAGGTCAACTCTTATTTCACGTCAGAGAACCCACAGGAGGGATAACCCTAGAGACACAAATCCTCAGAAACCAGTTTCCATTGGTACTGCTGCTCTTCTAACACTTTTTTTGAAACAGAACTAGAACCAGAAATTAATTCCAGTTCTCACAACAGTTCACTGGCCTTAGGTAAATCGTAACTTCTGATGCTACTTCCCCTGCCATAATGTGGCCAGTGTTAAACTCCCTTATGAGGTTGCTGCAACAATTCATATTTGAAATGTACTTTGAAGGTCTGAAGAGTTGTATTCACTAATTATTACCTGTCTTGAGACATGAGCTGAATATTCAAAGTGCTAGCTTGATTCATATGCAAGTGCACATCACATAAGCATGTGGTGTGCACTAAGACACAAAATATAAAAGCAAAGATTGCTTTTAGACAAGGCTTTATTATAAAGTCAGTTTTGAGCTCAAAACGCATCATTTTCATTACCACAACTCTCCTATTAAACTGGATTTGAATTATTCCTTGTTTTGGATTAGCACTTTATAAAACACCAGTTTGAAAAATAAATACCAATTGACAGAAGACAAAAAGGTCATGCAAAATTTCATTCTGTCCCCAAAGAAAAGTCTCATGTCTGGAGATCTTAAACCTTTGATATCAAGCTGAATGCTAACAGATAAGTTCCACAGTACAGTTACTGAGCACCGTAAAACCAGAGCTTATCCTAGAAATACTGGCAACCATAGCACTGGGACTGGCAATACTACATCACAGTAGGCAGGCATTTTTATCCTCTGTTTGATCAGGCACTTTCCAGCCTTCCCGGAAGTGAAGATGCTTCTCCCTTCTTTTGCCAGAGCAACCCATGTCTTCTGTTCTTGCACGCAGAAAAACCAGATGACAAAGGTCTTGCTTAAAGTACTAGAGCAAATAGGTGAACAAGACAGTGATTTAAAAAAAAAAAAAAAAAAAAAAAAAAAGCGTGCATGAGGGGGGAGATGGCTTCCTGAAAAGGAAACTTTCCAAACATTAAAGGAAAACGGCGCTTTGTGGTAAAACTATAGTAGAGAGATTCCTATTTGAGGGTGAGGGAGCAAACTACAATTTCCTTCAACAATAACAGATCAACCTTGCATCTTCAAGCTTCTTCCTGTAACACACCGACTACCAACCGAGTACTCAATACTTCCTAATACTGGCCTTTACATTTCCTGAAGGCGCAAGCCCTGTCTAAAAATAATAATAAAAAAGGCCACAACAGTGTCAGCTAAATTTTCGTTTTAATCCTTCCCATCTCCCTACCCCAGACAAAACAAAGCCAACCTGGCCAATTTATTCTGACAACAGTGACTAGATTTATGTCCCTTGCACTTGTTACTGCCCTACAAACATGTATTATTTTAATGCAGTATAAGCAAATGTCTGATTTGTTTAACACCACATTGAGTCCTAGTGATTAAAATATGTATATGCATAGAGCAAAATTTATACATGCACAAACCCCCTTATAAGCTCTGAAGATAAAATTATCAGTATTGCCAAACACAGAATATGTATTATATTTTAATTGCATGAGACAGTTGAATACCAACAAGCCTACTTCATTTCTAATTAGAAAAAGTTCAGTAATCATTTTCTTCCCTGCTGTTATTGCCTGACAAGAATAAATGAGGAGTCCCCTCTAGGGACTGTGCAGTAAACATCCTAACACACATTTGTTTCAGAGCGGAGCTTCATAGTAGTAGTGATCACCGAGGCACACAGTGCCTTTCACACAGTACAGCTGGTAAAACACATCCGTCGGGGAGTGCATGATTTTAAAATGTTTACCTCAAGAAAACAGACGCTTTGCAAAGTGCAATGCAGCTGCCTTGCTGCTCCTGCATAACGCTCCACCGCTCGCCAGCCAGCAGAAACTATCAGGCAGCTCTGTTGTCACCTACTTGTGAGTTCTGCAGAGAAGGGACCCTCCTTGGCAAAGGACTGAAGGACAGCCTGGTTTTCCAGGCTGGAGGGACTCAGCAGAAACAAAGCAAAGGTGATTTGCTTCGGTGCGATTTTCACCCACGGGAGCAAAAGTGACCGCGTTCCTCTATTTCCCCCGTTGCCCAGCAGACGGTATTTATCTGACAGCAGCTGCACCTGTCACCCACAGCATTTATACTGTTCATAAGATCAATAACGCTTCTCCCATCAGCCCACGAAATCACATAAAGTAACCTCCGCGTTTGCCAGCGCTACCCGGCATCAGTCCTTTCTGAACCGCCCCCCCCCCCCCCCAAACATTTACTCCGCCATCGAGCCGAGACAAACAAAGGACACCTCCTTTTATTTTCGCTAAAATTCGGACAAACTAGAGAACAATACCGGAGGGTCTGCACAATGGGCTCCAGCCGCGGCCGGCCACACCACATCCCTCACGACTTACTCCAGCCCCGGCGCGGCGAACCGGAGCCCCCCGCCCGGGCCGGTGGGCGAGCCCCGCTGCCCGCCCCCCCCCCGTCCCCGGGACGGCCCTACCGGGCGCTGGGGAACGGAGGCGGCTGCACCGTGCCCGGGGCAGAGGCTGGCCCCGCGGCGGCGGGGGACGCCTCCCGCCGCGGCGGGCCCGGCCGCCCCTCACCGGGAGGGAGGCCGAGGGGTGCCCTCACCTGCCACCGTGTACCGGTCCAGGTAGTTGAGCACGTTGCCCACGCTGAGGATGCCGGCGGCCGCCACCCGGGCCCGGCCGAGGCTCGGCGCCTTGTGGCGGGCGGCCGGGCGCTCGGGGTGCTTGCCGGCCGCCGGCGGGTTCATCCTGCCGGACAGGGTCTGCACCTCGCCCTCGGCGCCCCGGCCGCAGCAGCCCCGCTCGCCGTCCTCCTCCTCTTCCTCGTCGCCGGCTCGCAGCCGCCCGCCGCAGCCCGGGCTGCTGCCGGAGGAGCCGTCGCTTTCCAGACACATCATGGGCTGCGGGAGGCAAACCGCGGCGCGCAGGAGCCCGCGCGGAGTGACCGCCGGTGCGCGCTCAGCGCCGCATCCCGCCGCCGCCGCCGCCGCCCCAGCCGCCTGCCTGCGGGACCGGCCGCCGCCGCCGCCGCCTCTGACAGCTGCCCGGGCGGGGCGGGGCCCGGCGCAGGCTCCGCCCCCGCCCCCGCGCGCCCCGTCCCGCCTCAGCGGCCGCGCGCAGCCGCGCGCGCCCCGCCCCGCCCCGCGCGCGAGCCCCGGCGGGGCAGGGTGGGTGTCGTGAGGCCGCCCCAGGCCGCCCCTCAGGGCCGGCACCCGGGGAGAGGTCGGGTCTTACCTGCTCGGCGTTGCCAGCGGGGCGGGACGAAGTCATCGGTTCCCCGTGTCTAGCGTGAGTACTCTACAGGGCGGCACGGCGGGCTTAGAGCACGTCGGTAAACTCCACGTGGGCCACACGGGCCCGCCCTCAGATCTGGTTACCAAAAAAATCTCCTTGCCCACTTTCAACCCCCAGAACCGCCTACAGTCACCGAGAGAGTGCTGTTAGGGAAGGGACGATGGTGCGAGGCCAGGGCGAGGGCACGCTGGAATGTGCTACCAACCTCGCAGCTTCCTGCTCGGCCCCAGACAATTCTCCTATTGCACAGAAGTTGCTTCGGGAACAACATGCATCTTCAAAGGAAGTAAAATTGCTCCACAGTTCCCCCCACCGAAAAGAGTTTCATCCCGCTCCCTCTAAAGTTCCACCTTTGAGCTAAGAACGGCCAAGAGAAATTTCATTTCAAAAGGAGAAGTCTTCAAAGATAAAAGCGTTCACAATCAGAGTGGCTCCAGCCTGTCGTACCTGTAGTAAAACTACAGAAGCTAACTAAAAACAGAGAAATAAAATGACTGCTTGAGAGCTCACATGCACTTGCCCAGGAACAGTAGGTTACAATTCCAGATTTCTCTCAGTTTGTTGATCTTACCTACGAAACTGTATCATGATTAAAGCCTTTGTCTCCAGGATACGCATTTAAACAAAACCCCCGTCACCTACCTCGGAGGAAACCAGGAAACCAGAGTTACTCACAGCACAATGTGGTGTGTGTTTGTGCTCGACATACCTGGCTTTGTCACACCCTTTCCACAGAGTCGCACTGATGACACCAGGGCCAGACTATGTCAGTAATCTGGTGAGATACTGCAAAAGGAACCCCCAGGATGCTTGCCGGTGAAAAGGGCACTTTCCGGTGAGTCAGCGTGCGATTCAGTGCTGTTTAAGTAATGCGCCGTTGAGGAAAGGAGCGAGCACCATTTCTGATGACACACAACACTCCCAAATGGTGGTAAATGACAGTTTTATGTTGAGAATAGGTCTGCACAGATGTTCCAGAGCTAGTTTCAGTAACACAAACAACATAGCTGGATTAACATAGGATAATGTTCCGGTTGACTTGTCGAAGTCTAGGGAATCATTTTTTACTCCATAGCAGCATCTGCAGTTCAGATGTGACTGACTGCGCGGCAAAGGTTATACTAACAAAACTGCTTCTTCACATTCCTACTAATTTCAGAATTCAAGTGGTGTACATAATATGGTCGTTTGACAGTGCTCACCCAGAATGTTATATAGCCCAAAAGGGAAAAAAAACAGGGTAGAATTGAAAAGAAAAAGAGGGGGAAAGATGAGGAAGCGAGAGAGGAAAAAGGAGGAGGAAGCGAGAGAGGAAAAAAGAGGAGGAAACGAAGAAAAGAAAAAGGAGTGAAATGGCTTCACAAAGACCACACAGCTTGCCCAGCAGTGGAGGCAAAACTCATGTGTTCTTTAAGTTAGACATATCAGGCACTAAACACAGCTGAACTACAGGTTCAAGGAGTTCCACAGAGACCAGCCAAAGTATCCAGGAGCCCTCAAATGTGGATGGTCTGCTCCAAAGTCTATTCCATTCTTTTTTCATGGCTTGGGCTACCCCTGGGCTCTGCACACAGAAAACAGTGTTCAGAAGATGCTAATGAGATAAAAAGGTAAGGCAAAATTAAAGACCTTGGTCTTATAGATCAAATTGTTCCCCTGAAAGCAACTGAGCAAGCAGAGTTTTCTTAAGAAATGGAAGTTTAATTTCATTTCTTTCTTTTCATTTGTAACCAATACCAAGCACATAAACACAGCTTACTGCACATTAAAATAACTGCCTAAAAAGGCTGGGGAGTGACTTCTCCAAATCCCCTCGATCCAGCAAGTCACCAAGAAAAGAGAAACCAGCCCAAATACCAACTTACTATTAAAGGTCAACATATATGCTCCAAAGCTCGGGCAGGCTTCTGATGGCCATTGAACACGGAGCAATGCAGGACCAAGCTGAAGGGGCTTGCAAGAGCATCCTTTTATTTCTGACACAGAGAGGAGTTTCAGCTCAGAGACATCTACAGATATAGCACAAAGAGTCATTGATTAGGCAGTTAGTTACATGGACATGCAGGGTCTTACAGCCAACCCTAACACCTTCAACTGTACATGGAAACTGACAGACAAATAGAGCAGATGCCAGTGCATCCATGTCATGAGATTTATGTAAAGGAAAAGCAGAGGGAACTGGAAAAAATGTGATGGAATTGGCTTTACTGGCAGGATGATTCATATGACTGAACTGCTAAAATCACTGGTTACTACCTCTTAAGAGAAACACAGTAGATTCTAGTTTAGAGACATTGCTGGGTTTTGCTGTTACAGGTTGTTGAGAGGCAATTTGATTGCGGTGTGCAAGTTCTATCATGGGGAGAAAAATGCCAGTTCTAAGAGCTCTAATCAAGTGGGAAAAGGCATAGCAAGAACCAGAACAATGGCTGAGAGCTGGAGTTAGAAAAATCCTAATGAATCATCTGGTTCACGTTTGTTACAGAGTGATTATCCTCTGGAACAAAATGCTAAAGAAGGGGTGTGTTCTGTATCCCTTTATGTCCTTGGATCCAGGTTGATTGCCTTTCTAGAAAGTGCATTATTGAACTCAAACACGAGCTATTGCACTCCACACAGAGAGAACTGGCTGTAATCTGATGATACAAGAGTGAGGCTAGATGGGTTAAAGTCCCAGCCCTGAAGATGGGAGTTCTTACTCTGCTTACCAAGCACACAACATTTTCTGCACCCACTTCAGTTGCTAAATTGATCTGAGCATAGCCCCTAGGAAAGCACATTACACGAACCTAACCTTGAAATGGTGATGGCAAAACAGTAGCGTTCTCACAGCGCTGGTGATAAAGATGGACAGCATCTTTCTAGAAACTGGTGATGATGTGTTCTGTCTAAAAGCTAGGAAGCTCCCTCACACTGGGAACACTACCAAGAGGTGTGTAGATACAACTAAAAGCAAGTCTGAACTTAGCTAGCTCATCCTTCTGCTTCTTCCTGATTATGCATGTCATCTCTGCTCCAGAATGAGCTCTGGCCAGTTTTCTGTAGATTCCAGCTAACAGATATTAGCTAGGGATAAGAGAATCAGCAGCCTTTCTGCAGAGAAGTAACGCAGCCTTGGGCATGTCTCTAAAAGCAGCTCAGCCCATACCCCATCACTGTCTTGTCCCAATGGCCTCAAAAACAGATGTGCTGTCTGGATGAGACCAAGTGAAACCATGCACAAGTCCTTAACCATGCTCTGCTGAAAGGTACTTGCAGACATCTTGCTGAGTGTTCAATGAGGAAAAGAACAAACTCACTTGTTAGTAGTCCTGCTTTCTCCCAGTGCAGTCAACAGAGCTTATCCCTTCAGGGATTATTTTCTTCCTTTGATTATTTTGTTAGTATCTTAAAAGCTTGAAAATGTTTATTTTATTTTATCCTAGTCTGCACTTATTGATTTTTTCCCCCGTCTAGAGTTCTAGAGGTGGTCAGTATGAGCAAAAGCACTTCTGTTTGACAACAGCTATAATTTGTCTTTGAGGAAACAAAACCACATTTGCCAGTGCACCAATATTAGCTACGGTGACATAGTCCAGTAGCTGGTCCATGGGCTAGACCTGGCCTATAGGAAGTTCATGACCAGCCTCCCACCTTCTCCTCCACGGGGCAATGGTTGATCCTCTGGTGCTAGGTGCCAGCAACTGCCTTCTCTCTCACCTCCTTCCCCCTTGCCAGCTGTTGCTGTGAGGGAAAGGGAGGAGAGGACTGTTTGCAAAGGGGAATGGTGTGTTGGACCACCTGTGGAAGGCAAAACCGAGACCTGAGCCTTCTTGATAACCAGGTTGGACCTTACCTAATCTAAGGAGTTACTACAGCCTGAGGAACTAGACCATCAAGAGGACATCACATTGCTGTTTTGGAAATAATGAAAATGAAAAGAAAATGCCTTTCCACCTCTAGCCCAGCTTACTTAGAATCCAGATGCCTTCTTCAGTTAATAAAAATCTTGGAAAAATCACTTTTTGTACTTCAAAAAGTCACAATAATCTCTAATACACAACTGTCAAAGGACTGGAGTCTCCCTGAAGTAACGCTTTCCCAAAATGTACACCAGTCTAGCCACCACTATTATCAGGAGTAGTAACTGCCTACAGTAGTCTAACATGTTAGACTGTAAATAATTATGACTCAAAATGACTTTTGTCCTTTTCCCATGTTTTGCTTAATCTGGTTCAAAATCAGGACTCAAACACAGGGGGACACACACAGTCTCTCACTTAAGAAAAATAAAGCTACACAGAACACCAAACTACAGGATCACAAACCCCAGATTTTAGGTTATCCAAATATATGCCTTAACCTGACCAAATTTTATGAAAGGTGATATTGTCAGGTGGTCATCAAGGCTGCAAGAGTGAAACACAGGAGAATGACAGAACTCTCTCTAGCCCTACCCATTCTTGGATTTCAAACAGATTGCAGCTCTGCAAGAACAAGAATAACAACCCTGCAATTACACACCTACATTCCCCATTATGCCCACTGTATCTCCTGGCTTCTTTTTTCTACAGAAACTTCTTAGCTGAATTAACCTGTTACTAACAATTGATATTACGGAGCAGCATTTACAAGCTCGTCCAGCTCAGAGGTTTCTTGTGTGAGATGCTGTACCAGGGAGACCTGCTGAGCATCAAGCAGGTCTTCCAAAGCAGTGAAGGGGGATACACATAAGCATATACCTCCATGTTTTCCAGCAGTCACTCTCTCAAACAGACTCTCTACCTTAAACTACCTAGAGACACCAGCCTCTTAATTTAGCTATTTAAGGTGTGTGTTCAACACTCAGTGATGCGAATAACCCCCTGGTTATCATCCTTTTCCCTCCACACTCATATATGACATGTCTCACTGAGGAGAGCTTTGGGCACTGGTGTGCTAAAACCTGTTTGTGGAGGGTGCCATCTGCACAGAGCAACAAGGCCAGACCATGTCGCCTTCAGAACAATTTCATTAAGCAGAGAAGATATGAACAGTGCCCCAAGATGCACAGAAGTTTTAAAATCTCTCAGAAAGCAAATTAGGCTTAGTCTCAATGTTGAAATATAGTGGTATTTAATTCCTTGAATTCAACAGAAACATGATGGAGGCAGAGGCAGTGAATCAAAGGAAAAATCTATAAAGAGAAGCTGGCATCCCAAGGCCCAGTTCCTTTCTGACCCTTGCGCTGTAGTGCTTGAAATGATAAATTGGAATCAGAAGAAGCTCTATTTCTATGAAAACATTTAGAAAACATTTAGCTTTTGCAACAATACGAGCAGCTGCTCTCACCCTCCTCTACAATCCTACATAAGTGCCTGAATATTTGATTGTGAATTTTTCAGTTACAACATTTGTATAGCATTCCAGCCTGCCTGGCATATATCTCATGCCAACCAAAACTGAAAAAAAAAAAACCCAAACCCAAAGCCCAAACCCCTCCAAACAACTCCAAAACACCTAACCCTCCCCACATCCAACAAGAAAAAACACATGCAAACCCCAAACCAAAAATCTACAGGCATACCAGATTGCTCAGAATCACAGTATCCAGAGGCAGTTGGTATAACAGGCAACCACCACCACTGCCCTTCGCAGTTTCTTAGTGAATGGCCCTTGACGTTCAGGACTGTTGAATGTAGTGATCCATCTCCAAAAGTACTGACCTCCATTGTACTCAGAGGAGTCTCAATGCTCCAAATAAATGGAGTTTGTGGTCTCACCTCAGGTCCCAGTGGGGAGTACAATTACTAGTATGCCACATTTTTGGCAAGTTTTGTTCCACGTTTGAATGAAGGAAGTTGAGCCTGAACTACTGCCTCCTCCCACTAGAAGAGTCAGATTCTGCAGATGATAACATGCATATTTGCCATTAGCGTCCCACTTCTCAGAACAGCTAAATACTTGAGGCCTGATTAACTAGCATTTAAGAATCCAGTGTGGAATGGATAGTTACAGAAATAGCATTCTTGTACTACCCCAGCATTTTAGGAAGGGACTGCCAAGTCCATGTGGGAGCAGAGGAATACCAAAACAATAAGGACAGACCCAGCAGTTACCAATTTATAAACAGCTTCCTGGCATCTTACAAAAGGGCGCAAGCCATGAGAAGGGGATCCTTACAAAAACAACATTAACAGAAACGGTTCCACTGTTTGTTTTTGCCCACATGAGGACAGATAAAAGATGAGGTCACACAAAGTGGAACAGGCTGAAACGGTACAGCTCTAGCTGCATGGTTTTCTCAGTCAAGTTGTCTTAACTCATTTCAAGACCAAATTTCCTCGATCAACTTTGAAAATTCCAGCTTAAAACTAGCAGCTGTAATTAGGGCTGAGCATCCACTGTCCTAGACATTGTCCCCAAAATTACAACCCCAGTCTTATAACCTCATGTGTTTTATGTTAATACATCATCAGGGTCACTTGAATTTATAGTACTTCAAGTGGGCTGAAGCATTTGCAGTTAAAACAACATCTATAGCCTCAGCACCTGAAGGGCCAATCTGTGCTTTCAGGAGAGGGTTTTATTTTATTTCACACTTATTAATTTTCATGCCTTTTCAGCATTTACAGTGAAGCCATTTAGTTAACAATAGGATATTGGGGATGCACTCTTCTGGACTAACAGCAATTACATTCTTGAACTGAACAATTGCCTACAATTATACGGGACAGGATTTGACAACTAGGTGTATAGGATGGAATGAACCAGCTATTATTCTTAGTAGTTCAACAGTTCCAATCTCCAAAGTCCACACTGGTGACTGGTCCACTTGATCAAACAAAACAGAACATGCAGGGGTTGCCTCACTAGTGGATTGCCCTGTCCAGCTTGTAAAGAGACCAAGAACATCAGTCAAAGAGCTCTTTGTATATCACAGCAAATTCTATACCATGAGCATTAAAAAGAAAAAAAAAGGCAAAGTCATTCTTCAAAGCCAAAGCACTACTCCAAAATTAGAAAACTGAGCTAGGCTTCTACCCAAGGTAATGGTGGTCACAGGTACTAGTGAGATTCTTTGAAGGGATCACAGTTTGAATGTAGTCTAGATCAGGGAATTTAATAGCAATTTGAAGAAGAACATCCAAATTATTCTGAGATCATTCATGTCTTAAAAGGAAAGAGGAAGAAAGAGGTTCTCAATCCACTGCCTAGTTAAAGTAGCATGGAGTAGGGGGTAGGTAGATTTGAACTTAAGCTTATCTTTTATGGGATGGAGAGTAAAAGAGAGAAAAAAATCAGTGAGATAGATGCAGAGTAAAGGGACGTGCTGCCAGTTACAAAGTTAACTGCAACTCTGTAAATTATTAGCAACTACTACTTCTTAGTTCAAGCAATCTTGTGTCCTAATCAGAGAAGTTTTAAATTAGGCTTCATTTTCAACACAAAGGGGAACTGATCACATAACTACATGTTAGTTCTGATTCTCATAGGCATGCTTACACCTGGATCATCCTTCTTCTATGCAAACAGAATATAGCCAGTGAGTAATTACCTGACCGGTGTATAGTGCTTGGTGTTTTGAGAGGGACTGTTTCACAAAGCTGAAACAGTCATGAGTCCAATTAGTCAAGAGAAAAGTTAGAGAACGATAACAATCTAGGAAGCCACTCATTTACTGAGAAAGAGGCTATAAAAACCATACTATTACCATAAAAATGACAAATTTTGATAAATTGGAATCTAGAAATAAAACAAGTTGATAATGAAGCAAAAAGACACAGAATATTCTGTAAGCAATATTTTCATTTTCAAGTCTATTTTAACATGAGTGGTGTTGACAGTATACTACCTCATCATTAGATAAAAGGGTAGAGCTGTCAACAACAGACTATGCTGCAGTCTGAAGCTACTGAGACCTAGACACTTTTAAGTCAGAACTTCAGAGATTGTTAAAAGAGCAGGATGAGGGCTCTCTGGTCTGCTGACATGAGACATGCTGATAACTGTTAACAGAGAGAACTTCCAGGAGCCTGGAGGGATCCTCGTGTTGTGTCAATATTTTATAAACATAAATATAGACCTGCCAGCCTGGCATCAGTCCCGAACAAAATAATGTAAGGGCTGACATGGGACTCAATTAATAGAGAAACAGGGGGATCATATAATTAGTACCAATGAACAAAAGTTTATTAAATGGTAGAACTTGCCAAATTAATTTGATTTTTGTTTTAATGGGATCAAAAGTTTGGTTGCCTGCTGAAAGGTAGCAATGTCACTGTAATGGACTTTTGCACAACACTTAACTTGGTATTATGTGACATGCTGATTAGGGGTCCACAACAGCTCAGACTTACTATCACACATTAAATGAATTAAACCTGGCTATATAACAAGTCACAAAATGTAATTATAAGTGGGGCTGTATTACTAAGCATATTTCTGAAGGAGTCCCTCAGGAACTTTAGCTCTGTTTGTTTTAATACATTGTTAGCAACAAGGAAGAAAGCAGTCAACAACTACGTTCCAATGCTATAGCATTTAGTAAATAAGGACAGCAGAGATTACTGCTGGAATGATCTTGGTCGCTTGACAGGTTGGAATAATACGTTTTAATGTCTAGGAACACAGACCATATGTCTTACAGAACAAAGGATTTTACTCTGGAAAGCAGTCACTTTGAAAAGGCAATGTGGCTGACAGTGAAAAGTCAATTAAACCTGAGTTCCCAGTGCAGTGCTGTAGGCAAAAGGGCTGTGAACACCGCAAGAACGTGGAGTAGGAAGCGATATCACCTTTCAGTTGTGGTGTCACATTGACATGTGACACAGCAAGTACAGTTTTGTTGACTACCACTCAAGAAGGCTGTTGATAAATAGAAGAGCACTCAGGAAACAGCTGCAAGAAAGATGAAGGGACTGGGAATGATGTTTTATAACAACAGATTCAAGAAGCACAAATGGGTTCAGATTTTGAGGCCAAGGGCTGATTTGCACAGGTTTTTGTACGTATACATAGGAAAACTAATTCGGTTGTTACAGAGTCATCTGTGTGACAAAACTGTAAAAAATGCCCTAGCCCAGCTAGAATGTGAAGCTACATAGATACAAACAACAAATAAGATGCATGTTTATTAATAATGAGGATAATTAGCTGGATCAAGTCATCAGCAATTGTAGCAGTTCTACTTTACCAAAAATTATTCAAGTCAAAATTACATATTTTTCTAAAACCTGTGTAGTTCAAAAAGGAAATAATTTACAGAAGTCTATAGCTATAAGATATAGGCTATCGGATTAAAATAGCTAGAAAAGGTCCCATCTGCGCTGCTAATCTGTTTTTACATATAGTCAAACTCAAGTGTATATACACTTATGCATATACATGTATATATACATACACACATATACATACAGATATATATAAAAATAAGAATAAAACTTAGGGCAAACATTTCTGTTTGTTCAAAAGCTTTTTCCTTTCTGAGCAAGTGCAAAAGGGGGAAAAAAAGAGGCTTTAACTACAGTGGCAATTGGTGCTACCGAAGAGCCTAAATGACAACTGTTCTTACCACTTGCCTATTTCTGTGCTCATTACTGTAAAACATAATGAACCACAATTGATACATGGCAAGAGGGCAAGTTTTATAAGCTTTGCTAAATAACGGAGAATTACAAAGTCAGAACAAAGCTAGAGGGCATTGCTTAAGTGCTTAATTCTCAAGAATACAACAAACTTCTTGGAACGACTGTTTCCAACTAGCTCTTTTTAGCAGCTAATTCTTCTAAGATACATAGATCAGCATAACTACCACTCATTTGAGCTGCCATAGCTGATCTTCTCCAGCCTTATCCTGAAATGTAACCTGCAGCAAGACCAATGTGCAGCTCTTACATTCAATCACATAACCATGCAAGCCAAGGCAAAAGGAACAAAGTAATATTGTGTCTACAAGTGTAGCACAGGGAACTCTGTCACTCTCCTGCTGTTCAGGGCTATCTGCTTGGACAACTACATCAGAGTCCTACTTTCCTTCAGAGCACCAGATCCCAGACACAGCTAAGCTAATGAAGCCTCCAACAGATCAAGTCTTGCTACATCCCAGTTTACTAGAAAACTTTGGTTGTAGACAGAGCCTCTCTCTCTCTTTTTTTTTTTTTTCTTAAGGCAGAGCACTGAACATTCATTGGCAGACTTCTTCACTGTAAAGAGAGCTGGGCTGCATATTGGAAAAACCCAGTCCAGCAGGAAGAATATTGTAAGGTCTCCAACCTGCATCATTTCCTAAAATGACTCAAGCAGCAATATTCACACAGATGTATCCTATGCCTTCTTTTATGAATTCCACACATTCACCAGCATCACTGTAAAGAACATTAAAAATAAAACCTTTGCAAGTGAGGTCCATGTCTTGCAGTAGAGGATCTGGTTGAATGCAACTGTAACTCACGTTTTCCTGCCATTCATAAGCTGCACAAACTGCCATCAGCAGTTCCTTTAATTGAATTGGAGCCTGGTTGTAGAATCAGGAAACATGTTTTCTACTCCAAGGGGAAGAGAACGTAAAGGGAGAGGCTAGCACATGTTCTTTCAGAATACGTATGTTCAACACTGATTCACAGGCACATCTGAAAGCATTGTAGCAAAGTGTGTATTGGCCAGAAAATTGCCCAGTTATCCCAAAAAACAGAGGTGAGTGGCATTTGGTAAACACTGATGGAGATAACCAGACCCCACCTTAATGCTGCTCTTAAATCCAGTTCCATTTCCAGCCACCTAGAAAAAAATTATCATCTCCTGATGGCACCTGGTGCTTTTAATGTCAACTAGTTCAGTTGTATCTGCATTATCCTCTCCATAAAACATGAGGCTGGAAAGGCCTTCCGGACCTCCATTTTCTAAAACAAGTTTCTTCTCCCCACAGCTCCAATTTGGATACTCTTTTAAAGCCTCCCTGTTCTGAGGATCATAAACTTTTATCTTGTTTCCAGACTAAATTCACTCCTGGCCTAGTCATACCCTTTTGCTCTTTGACTAATGCTATCCTTTGGTTTAAATATGTTTCTCTTCCTATTGTTCATCCCTGTAGTGTATTTATAGATAGAATATTGCCCCTCACAGGGTAGACTCTTTGCCTCATAAAATGGATTCCTAGGATGACTGGGAAATGGACAACCTTTTTGTGCACTTGTGTCAGAGCTAAGAACCTGATGCAAAACTCTAGGTAAGATTTCATTCCTGCTTTGTACAATGCCTTAATACCCCCTTACCCCCCTACCTTCCCAGTTACTAGAACTGCAATTGCATTTTTCCCACATGGCAAGTCAGATCCATCCTTTGACTGGCCCTTACATCTATTCTTCTCCTTCATCTGACTGCACCCAGATGTTGTGTATAGCAGAAATCCTTGTTGATCTCTAAGTTCATAATCATGCATTTTGCTTGCTGAATTTTATCCATTTCAATTCCATTCCATTTTAAAATTCTCCATAAATGTAAACCAATACAAATATTGAATAAGATCACATGTATCATTAGGAACGTCGTTACTCACTACCCTAATCTCATTTCAATGCTGCTTGGTTTTGTCCCCTCTTCTCCACCTATATGGTCCTATTCTCAAAGGGCAGTTTTGTTCAAACACTTTCTGCTGCTATATTCTAGTCCTTTCAGTGTGCTGGAGTGGAGAGTCCCGTACTCAGGAGAGATCCTGGTAATATTTGTACAAGAGCTGGCAAAGAAATTCCACACCTTTTTCATATTCAAGTATGTTGGTTTCCCTAATCAGTTTTCCCTTTGAAACAGAAAATCTGAATCACAAACCTACTTTTGTTTATCCTTTCATTTAATTTAAATAGAATCAATTTATGATCACCCAAGCTAGGATAATGTTTTTCGGCAACTTATTTATCATATCCTTAAGACTTGCAAGAATCATTTTGAAGTCATATCATCTCTTGTTGATTCAGGCACATTTTGATGAGAAAAATCTATTAGATATTATATCCAGGACTATCTGACCTTACGTTTAATAGCATTTTCTCTCCAGTCTATTATCCAGGAGGTTTGTTTTCATGTGCTAGTTCCCAGTAATATATGGCTCTTTAATAACACTACAAAGATTTTATGCAGATATGATTCTATAAAGGAGAGAAGCCTTCTAGCACCAACCTGGCAGAACCTTTTATACATGCTGTCCCCTTCTGGTTCCTTACAGCCTGTCTTGTCATTAGCACAAGACAGAAAGGGGAGCAGTTGTCACACTTGGAAATTTCTGGATAATACAGATGGATTTCAGAGAAATAATTTACACATCTGGGTTGCAAGGAAGATTGAGAAGTTTGAAATTGCACCTTAAAGTCAACCTTTTATGCTAGAAAAAACAAATAACATGGCACCTGCCATTACTTCTGTTTGCATGAGCGTTACACTGCGCCACAGCTAGACAACAGCCAGAAGATAATAGCTGTGAAAGCATATTTTATTATCACTGTTGATTCCATCTGCAGAACATTTTCTACCATTATGAGAAATAGGCTCAGTGATACCCTTGAATCTGAATCTTCAGCTTTTGCTTATAGAAGCAAAACCAAGGCCTTGGAAATATTACTGTTGAAAAAAGCTGCCAGATCTTTCTCTCTGAAGAAACCACAACTTGTTGAACTGCGAAGTCCTTCACAATACACAAGCCACAGTGCTTTTATCACCACAAAGTAGCTGGCCCTTGATACCACATGAATGTTCTGTGGGTTTTCTTTTCCATATAAGTATTTTTAGCATTTGAGTTTTCCTTGATTTTTGGTGGACTGAACTCCCTGAGGAATGGAGGGTGAAATACAATGAACTTTCTCACATCTGAGCACCATGGGAATAGCCCTGCCCTCCTCCACATCCAGCCCATGGAGAAGTGTGCCATAAAAACAACATAATTAAGTAACTGACTTCTTAAAAGGCAGCTTTCCTTCCTAGCTCTTGGAAACATCCTCCTCCCACACAAACATGGTAGAGTTGATTTACAGCTTGTTTGGATCACACAGGTAGGAGCTGATTTGCTTTTGTCAGTTATCACTGAGAGAGTGAGAAAAACTAGTTTTATGGGAGGCAAAACCTGAGCTGACTCCAGGCCATAAGAATGCCCTGCTCCATCTAACCAGCTCACTGGAGAGGTGTGGTTTTGGCACAGCATCAGGAAAAATTATACCAGATAAAAAAATGCAGTTCTGACAGACTCCATTGCTGCCCCCAGACAAGCCACTTCGCTTCCTTTCTTCCTCCATTCAATAGTCACCAAGTAAAAGTAAAGTCTCCCTGAAGAGGTAAGGAAGTAATACCACTTTGGTGGAAACATGGTAAAAAATGAGGCTAGCCAAAAGAGTGCAGCAAGCCTTTGCACAGATAAATCCACAGAAGGCTCACTTGTTCACAGTCAACTTAAAAAAAAAAAAAAATTAGTGTTGTCCCCTACAAGGCCCATACAAATATTTGTAGGTTATACCTGTACAACTTTCTCATGCTGACAATCTCCAGCTCATCCATGAGCATTTCCAAGGGGAACTCAATGTCTGTAATCATCTTTGAAGTGATGCAGAAATACTCAAACATCCAGACAGTCCAAATAAGATTCTAGGTGAGCAGTGAGTTACTCTCTGCTGAGCTCTGATTAGTCTGAGCAGCTGGAAAGCAAATGACTAGGAAAGCTGTCACCACCAACCAGCATGGCAGGTGTTCCCCAGATAAGTGATAATGGCTGTGGAGCCATCCCAGTGGCATTTTACTTCCTTATGTAGGAAATCTAAGGCTAGGGGACAACGTCTTCCAGAATCATCATCTAGGTTTGTAGCTGTGGGAAGAAGGGATCCCTTCAGAAAGGGCCTACCAGGAACCTGACTTGTCCTTCTGGTCTTTAATAGTGTCAAAGAGCTCCAGGACAGGTGTTCTGCAATAGGAAGATATCTACACATCATGTATCAGGCCTCAAACAAGCAGACATATCTAGCACCATCTGTGAGCCTATTTATTGCAAGGAACCTAAAAGCAGGAAGGTGAAAAACCAAAAGAAACAGAGAAAGAGTAACCAGCCCTCAAGGAGCAACCAGAACTGATTGCACTGCGAGACCTAGCATAAGGCTGCCAAATACAGCAGCCAGCCACTGACAGCCCCAGTGACAGCATCCAGACACTCCACTGTCAGCCTGTCCTTGCTAGTATCTAGAAGAAGGGAGAATTCCCTGTGAACCAGCTCTCCACAGGCTGTTGCCCACCTGTTGCGGCATGCTTCTTGCAGGGCATAGCCGCCAGCCCACACTCCTTATACCTTTGCGTGCAACACTCCTTTAGTCAAGGCCTTTCACATTGACATCTTTACTTTTATTTTTCTGGTTTCTTTTGAAAAGAATTATTTCTGTGTGAGGGGAGACGCAGCGTATGCATAGTGAAGAGGGCCTGAATCCTTTACCTTAGGGTGCAGTATGCTTCTTGTGGCACTACGATGACACAGTCTGCTCTGTGGGGAGGCTGGTGTTTCAGAGTCCTGAGGGAGTCAAAGCAGGCTACTTCCATGGTACTTGTTGCAAGGATAAAACGTTTTATAGCTGCAGATTTACATACAGGAGCAGAGAAGTAGCCAGGAATTTTAGTTAAAGTGTTTGAATACAAGATATTTGATAAGAGAAACCGCAGAAGAGTCTCACAAAGTTTTAGATGAAGCAGTAACCTCTGAGGAAATTAACTGTGACAGCTACTCCGGGGTGCTAATGGAGTGCCATTGCCATGGCATGCGAAGGAAGGTGCAGTGTCCCGCCCAGTGGGCGTTTGAGGTACAACAAGCCCAGGAGCACGAACATTTCTGTCGTTGCGGGATTTTTACCTCACTGAGCAATCTGGTAACACTTCCAGTTTCTTGAAATTGCCGTGTTGAGGCATCCATCTAATTTTCTATGCTCCTCCCGTAACTGAGTTCATACTGCAAGCCTAGAAATAGAGATAGACTCCACCAAGTCCGTGCTGCCCGGGGTTAAGTCTCCTCCTCACACCTCCCAGTATTCACATTACCAGAAAGCACAAGAATGGCCTCCCATTTCCTAGTGGCAGCAGGACTTCAGCATAGCTTGCAAAACACTTTGCAAGTCTTTCATGGCAGGTGCAATAGAAACATTATTTACTACTATATTTTCCTGGCAACTTTCCTAGATCTTCCTTGGAGCAGATGGAGAATGAGCAGCACTAGCACTGAAGCTGTGGGTGCAATCATTTACACATGCCTAATACTACTCTGATTACCAATCACTTCTTGCAGTATGGAAAAGTGTGTGTACCGTTGGTACTACAACAGCCAGAGCCCTTCCCTTACACAGCAACCCAGAAGATACTATTTACAAGTGCTCCCTAAGCAGTTTGGAAGGGGCTTGTTGCTGCCAGGAGCTGTAAGAGACCAGGTCTGAGAGTTACAGCAAAGGAGCGGTGATGAGGAAAAATATGCGAAGTATTTTCCTCCACCCCCAGGGGACAGGTTGCAATCCTATTACGGTGAAGCAGGGGGAAGCAGGGGAAGAAGGCTTTGAGTATTGTAATCAAACAACCTTGTGGGAACAAGGAAATACTCTTGTTTCTTGCAGAATAGTGTGAGCAACCAGATGCATTAGAAATACCAAGTCCTCAGTACACATGACTCACCTTAAAACCCCCCTCCGATACTTTCTCACCCTTCATTTCACAGCTCCTAACAGGCAGTCAGAGCACATGCCCTGTACATGAGCCAGACATGCAGTTTGCTCAACCTCGGACGTCAGCAGCAGGTGCAGCGCATAATTCATGGGGAATGTTTCTCTGGGTGTAACTGTACAGTGCCCTGCATGGCTATGCGCAACCTGGAACATAGGTAAGGGTTTCCTGGATTAGTCCAAATTTCTTGTAAAAAGCAACAGAACAAATAGAAAGGGGGAAAAAATACTCAAAGCAATTTGAAAATACTTGTATAGTGAAGACTGTTGTCACACCAGCTCAGTCACAGCAATTTAAATGCATATCCTGGTGTATGCTGGCATTCCTTTCCCGTGTGGACAGGGTTCCCCAAGCTAATATTCTGCAGTATCTTGTACCCACTGATTTTGTTGTGGCCATCCCAGCCAAGCAGGCAAGCAGAATAGTGGTCACTTGCATTTGAGCCTTTGTTTGGTTCTAAGGACAATGGTGGGAATAAGCACCTATCTCAGCCTTGAAAAAGGCCAGTGCAAGTTCTGTTCATGTACTCTGCTTCCCTTCTCCCTTGGCCTCCCTCCAGCCTTTGAAGTAGCAGGTGCAGGTGACAAACTGTCCTTTTGCAGGGAGGGGTGGGACAGGGCATTGCCCAGGTCCTGCATTCCCGTATCACCACATCACCGTGTCTGCTCCTTCAGAGGGCAGGCAGCTCCCTCTCCTGGTGAATGGCCTTCTGCCACCTTCAGCTCACCTATGGACACGGTTGCATGAGGACCAAGATCCCCAGTCCCCTGTCTGCTGCCCACGGGAGCTGATCTGGCAAGCACAGACTGACTTCTCTGCATATAATCAACAAGCTCCAGATGAAAAGCAAAAATAGAAAAAAAGAGAAGAGAGCATCTGGTAAATGGCTTTCATCTGTGTCAGATAGGCTTCACCCTGCAGTTAAACCTCAGGCCAGGTTAGTTCGCAAGTATTTCTAGGTGAAGGAAATGCTTGGAGATAAAAGAGGTGGTGAGTTATCTGCATTTCAATCAGCCCCAGTGAATGGTGGGGCTCCCATTCTTCTCTCCCATACCACCTCTCCCACATATGCTGAAAAACAATCACTGCCACGTGGTGCTTCACGTGAATTAAGGAAACAGAACATGGAGTAGAAATCCTCACATGACAGGTGGGAGGTCTGTGGCACAAAGCAATTAGATGACTTGCTAAAGGTCTCACTGTTAGTCTGTAGCGAAGACAAGCACTGAATAAAGATGTCAAATGCCAGTTACACTCCTGTGCTTTTCCCAGGGGACTATCTAAAAATCAAGGCTATCAAAATTCATCTAGATGATAAGGGCATGGAAAAAAAATGCCTTCTGTGCCAAATTCTATCCTTACCTCCATTTTTCGGAAAGTATCCCTGACCTCTAGTGGTTTAGGCTTTGTCCGAAGTAGAAGAGTGACTAAACTGAAGTGAAAAGTGACTGCGCTAGTTATGGCCCAGTAAAATGCAGCCTTTCTCTATTAAAAACAAGTGTATAAATGCAAAGGGAATCCTAACAGCCTCCAAATGACATTTGGAACTTGTAGAGTTTGAACTAGACAAGCCTGGTTTGTTTTTACTATTTGTAAGCCTGTTTCTACAGAAAGCAAAGAAGGTTTTTCAGAGGAAGTATTAACCTTGGTTTAGCGTTCCTAAGCTCAAGCATGTGCAGGTTTCCAAGGAACTGATCTGTTCCTCTTGCAGACTAAACATGGGAGGGGGAAGAATTCAGGAGGTGCCTACAAACCCAGATAATACTGGGACATCGTGCTCCTATTGCCTTAGTCTTCAGGCCATTCAGGGAGTTACTACCACTGCTCTGGAAGGGATCCAATGCACACCTAGCCCTATATATATAATATATATATAATTAATACCGAACATGTTTACAAATTGAATTTTCCTTCTGCTGTCTCCATGTATTTCACTCATTGATGATGAGGGACCTCACCGGGCTGTTAAGTACTATAACCTCACCCCAGCAGCTGACCTTGACAGCCTGCACTGTGAGGAGCAGGGGAACACCTCACACAATAAGCCTTACAGGAATATTGGAATTGCTCCCACTGGTGATGCTGCCTCAGAAGTCATGCTACGTGGTCGCTGCCAGAACAGGGGACTAGTAGTCCAGGAACCTGCTTGGGGAACTAAAGTGCTGTACCTTTGACGAAATACACCATTTCCTATCCAGTTTCCTTGGCAGCCTCATTTCAGGGTAAAGAACAGAGAGGATACTTATCCTCTTCTAATTGGAAGATGGCAAGCGCTGTATAGATGCTGCTGTATGCACTGGTAAGTGCTCTCTCTCTCCTGGGAGTGCTTACTGTATGCCTGCTGTGGTCATTTAGATGGATGAAGGTGTAGTCTGGGTTTTTTTGGAACTGCCTTATATATACGAGGTTCCATTCACCTACATGAGCCTCTGAGCTCTATCTTTTCTTCAAGCTAGTGCCAGTATGAGGTGGCTGTTAGGTTATAGATAGCTAGCTTCTCTTTTAGTTAACAGAACAACAACAAAAAAATTGCTTACAGACAACCCAGGTTTTTTAGTTTCTATTTTTAAGCAGAAAACTAAACCAAAACAAAATTTCAGTAGAACACATTTAAAAACTTGTTAAATCTAAGTAAATGTCTATACTATGCATTGTTTTCAAATGAAAAGTGTTTTCTGGCCAAAAAAAAGTTCAGCAAAACTCAGACCTGCATTTTGAGGAAACAAGATATTTTTAGAGTATGCAACAGAAGTGTGGTACTACTTGAGGGTTACACAAAGGCACAGCATACTGCACACTAATTAATTTGTCTTAACATATCACCCTAAGATATAATAAGGGTAGAACATTTACAGCAGCATCTCCAAGTTTTCTCTGAATGTAAGAAAGACTCCATTCTGCTGAGAACCAATAGTTACACTTCAGTTATTTTGGATCAGTATGTTACCAACCTTCTCAACAGATCAGGCAGAGCAAACAGAAGCATCTAGAAAAAGCAGTATGAGCAGATCTGGAATTCAAACCCAATCCAATACGTAGTTCAGTGCCATATGAAACACTAGTATTTATGCTTTTTTGTAGCTTATGAGACCTGGAGTGACCCTCAGTCTTCTGCATGAACAGGTATTTCCCCTTTAGTTATAGCAGAGGCATAACGGTCTTTGGACTAAAGAAAGAAAACGTTAAAATAATAACTGTATTTGCTATATTTGAAGCAGCAGAAGGTCCCTAGCTGCGTTACTGGCCTTGTGAGGGTAACTTTTGCTCCTTGTAGAAAAACATGCATGCTTAGCCTTCATTACCAGTGTTTTGGGGTAAAACCACAGTGATGCTCTTACCCAAGCTCTCCTGTTTTTCCTCCCCTTCTGCCAATTCCAGCAGAGACTGCTCATTGCTCTCTCTACTCCATTAGCTAAAGCAGTCCTTGCAAGAGGAACAGGGACATGGGAAAGATTATGGCAGAAATTGACTCTCTGCTTTTTCTAACCAGGAATAGTTCCAGGTGGTCAATGGCTCATAATTTGCTATTGACCTAGAAATGGATTTCCCGTAATCTCCTTGTACAGAGGATGCAGTAAAAAGCAAGAGAAAGGTGGGCAAAGGAGCCTGGAAAAGATGTTTTATTGCTCAGTAAGAGGCAAAGCAGGTCTTCCCTGTTATTTTTAACTCCAAGGACCTGCTCTCCTTCCCAGCTTCAAGTCTGGAGTTTCAGCCAAAAACCAGATCCCAGACTACCTTCAGAGCCCTTACAGGTGATGTCTAAGACATTAGGATAGCAGCAGGAGTCTTTGCACGCACTTGTCAGTAATGCTAAGAATAAAACCATTTGCAGGAATGAGGATCCGTTTGTGAACAGAAAGAGAGCAAAAATTTTCACCTCACTTTCTTTGCAACCAGTCTTTCAAACTCTCTCTATTCCTGGCATCACATGATGTTCCTTAAAGCAAGGAGAAATTATCTTCCACTATAAGATACATTTTCTGATATCAGAATGAAAGAGACAGGTGGAAGCTGATGCAACAGCCATTCAGTTTGTTTTGAACTGCACATTAGTCACATACCTGCAGAACATCCAAGTGTCATACAGGACTTGGCAAGTATAATTTAACACCAGATATGTAAAAAAATAAATCATCCAAGCTACAGGCAGAGGGGTTGGGTGCATGGAGTAATACAAAGTATTCCAGCTTTTCTACAGAAATTCTGCTACGTATTAGAAAAGTTGCTTGAAACTATTAGCTTTACAGCAATGCTTTTTTATTAGTCTGCCTTCATCCATTAATGTTCCCAGAAGAGATTGCAATTTTCAGCTTTCTTCTATGTAACCCATTCAGATAGGTAAGGACAACCTTATTCTCCTAAAAGCTAAAATTTCTTCCACATAACATAATCCTCAGCCCAGGTTTGCAGGAGTAGAAACACAGCCATACCCTTCCAGGCATTTCCAGCTGACGTTCAGATCTGTCTTTACATTGTGACCATCCTGTAACTTACTTTCCCTAGCTCTTGGGTTCTGATGTACAAAAATTGCCAAATGCCCATCAGTCCCCATTCCGCCTCAGACAACCCCCCCTGCATCATGTGCAGAAACCCTGATAGCCACTTGATATTCCTAAAACATCTTTTTCCTGCCCTGGTTTGTTATTGCAGGGCTGTTCTTGGCCATATGTGCTTTTTGAAAGGGACAAGAAGACTCACACTTAGGGCTGAGTGAGATTTTCACATGCTTTCGGTTTTGTTTTCTTATCTACTAATTTTTTGCTCAAGATACTGCTTTGAGGCAATTAAAATTATTTATTCGGGTTAAAAGTAACATCAGTTATTTATATGGTTTTTTACATATCCCTGGCTTGAGTGAGGGACTGATAGAAATGCACTCTAAGAGCTATTTACAGTTTAGCAGCTGACACACGGTCCGACTGCCTGAATTCAGTCCCTGCCATGAGGGCAGACAACCACGCACTAGCCACACAGTCCAGAGGGATCCACAGTGCTCACTTCACACACCCCTCCAAGGCAGACCCAAAATTTGACAACAAGGCCACAATTGTCATGTGTCACAAAGACCACAGAAAAGGTCAGATCACTGCAAGTGTCTTTGGTCCCTGAGAGGGCATTGTTGAATAAGGAGTGCCCTGACAGTCCTAGGAAATTGCCATGCTATGGGGGAGACATAAGCTCCAACAGTACCAGTAATGTGAACATCAAAATTCGATCCTAACCTGAAATCAATAATCAATTTAACCTTGAATATGACAGGGTACATCATCCACACCTAAAAGATTTCAGCATCACTCACAGCAGTAGCCTTTGCAAGAGATTTAGGGTGGGTCTATATGCGTTTAACTAGCCAGCAGGTATCTTGATTTCACAAAGAACATCTACAGAATTAGATCACTTAATGCTGCCAGTAACATCTCACTGCAACAAATTACCATAGAGACCCAGACTCTGATCTAATCATCACATCTACGAAGACTCCCACTGGCCTCATTCTTTAAAGTCAGACAGGTTCCCTGAGACTTGAGCATGGGATTTTTCTAAACACACCTAATGGGAGCACATATCTTGGTCATTAATGCTTTAGAAAATACCACTTCTCACAAGCCATTGCATTTTGTTACTAGGCCTCATTTCTTTGCCGTTATTTACACAGGCTTCAATACCTTAGCTGCTGTCCAGCTCATGCTCTTGGATGTACTTAACCTCACAAACACCCAGCAACACTGGTGTCCCTGTTTTAGCAATGAGGGCCCAAGGCATAATGACTGCATCTCTGCTGTATTTGGGAAGGAGTGAGGTACCTTGGTAACTTCGAATAACTGGGTTTAAGAGACTCAACGCTATCACATAGGAAGGTTGTGGCAGAGTAGGGCTTCTCCAAGTCCTATGCAAATGACTACCTTTGTTTAACTTTCTGCCATAATTCCTTAAAAAAAAAAACAACAACAAAACTGAGGACAGCCTACTGAGTCCATTGAAGAGTTTTCCAGGAGGAGATTGCTGTCAGCTTGGGTGTCATTGTGGGGATACTGCTGTCTCTCCAACATGTACAGTTTGTCAGCATAGAAACACAGAGGGAGAGCAAAACCAATAGCCAGAATTAAGAACGTAGAAACAATTTCCTCCTCACTTTTCATACTCCTGGGGGGTTCTTGTTCAGATCGTTTTTGACATTATTGCTTCGGGGTTTAATGCTAATAAGGATAAATTTAATTGCAATCTTGCTATTCCCTCTGAAATCATAAGGGATACATGTAAATAATTTGAAGGGAATAATCTTTTGCACTGCACTTTCCCATAAAGGAAACCAATGAGGGAAGAACCATCCATACATTGGTGTTGATAATACATCCTCCAGAGAGGTGGTCACTTTATACCAGAAGGCACTGAACTGCATTGCATCCTCAGTAGTGTTAATTTACATGCAAGGCTACCAAAGACTGGATTTGGGAAGTCTTCCAGAAAACGAAGAGATTCCCTGTGGTCACTTCAAAGTGGTACATAGTGATTATTTTTCTCTCTTTCCCCGTTTTCATGAGACTGGGGTTACTCTAGGTATGCTGCCAATTCCCATTCATTTATCTTTTTACCATCTGCTTCTGCTAACTTTTGTGTGTGCCAGATAACTATGGATAATAAAAATCCAAAGTAACGCAACTATCTGGGAGTCTCTCCCTGTCTATTCTCCCCTCCCTTTCTTCCAGTCCTGAGCAAGCAGTAGTAAAAAAGGAAAGAAAAGAAGAGTGATCCTGTTATTCACAGGATGCCTTGACTTAGCCTCACTTAATAGAATCTGCATCAACACATCATGATATACTATAGCATCAGTTATTAACATATCATGGTTGTATTTCAATAAGTTTCATAAAGTATTTTTGATTACCCTTCAATTTAGTTGCTAACAGCCGTAGTCCACAACATTTCCACAACAAATGGAACTTCTTCACATTTACAGGGAGATGCATAGAGTGCCGTCATCATCATCGAGACAGAGGAGACCTAAAGAAATCTTTCTTTTTCTGCAGTACCCCAACCAGGGTATCTTTGAGACAGAAGTCAACTCCATGGCACAATTTTCTGCACTATGAAGGCACAGTTACAAGGACTCATAGAGACACTTTCCTAGATCAAATTAGCCCAGCAGAAAAAGTATAATAGAAAAAATGTGTGAGGTGAAACAGGGCTACTGGATCCACACAAGTGCAAAAAAAAAAAGAAAGGTTGGGATATCCCAGTCACAGATGGAACACCAGCCACTGTGGGTGACATCGCAGGCAGTGCATGTTTGGCAGCTTTGTTTTAACGCTTTGGATGGAGCCCACAGAGCTGCTTATATCTTTGTGCTGGCTGGAAGAAAGAAGCCCCAGTAAAGTAGCAGGCCACAGCCAGTAAGAGGTACCAAGGGTGAACTCTTTGAAAAATAAATGCAAAATAAATATATGAAAAGTTTCTTCCTACATGTAATCTTACTGCCAGAGAGTTAATAGAGCAGAGTTAGCTGACTGAATGTCTTTAGCTGGCAAACCATGCTGCTCCATCTGCTCAGAGTGAAGGGAGACTCCAAGCCAGAGCAAGAAATGCCCCTCAGATTCACATTTGATGGAACTTCAGCAAGACCTTAAGGTCACTGCAGTGTTTTAAGTTCTGGAGAAGCTGCTGATCATGCCAAAACAAACCGCTTCATCCTTCAACAAAACCCATGTGCAGACAGCCAGTGGAGTTGTTACCTTTATTAAAAACAAAAAAGAAGGAAAAAGGAAAAAGGTATAGCTGCATTTACTGGTTGAAAACAGCCCACATGGCAATTCAGCTCTAGCTTCGCTTCACTTGAAGTCTACAAGCATGTTGTCACCCCACTAAAGATAAATACAAACATTGCCATTGCATAGCTTTACTCTGAAAACAAAGTCTGCAAAGGGGTGCTGGTAGAACAGTAGATTTGTCATGGCATTTTGTTTTGATAACATTCATATACTTAGTGACAGATATGACAGCTCTTCCTCAAACTACATGAAGATTTCACATAATAATGCAGAAACGTAATAGTAAAGTTTACTGTTCATTATGGATTTTTGTTTTCATTTTTTTGTTTTGGTTTTTTTTAAACAACTCTTCTTACAATGAGAAGCTACTTATCAAAGCCAATTGCAAGCTGTGAAATGCATACATTTAACTCCAAAAAGCACAGCTAGTATCGCAGGACTCTTAATTCATTTGTGGGAATTCATGGTGAGGATGCAACTATCTTTTATAGGTGACAATGGGATCTTACCCTCAATAGCCACAAGCATTCAGGACTTCCATATCCCTCACTACTGCCCAGCAATATGATTCTCTTAGCATGAAGTGCTGACATCAATGCAGTTTTGATATAAAGAGAATAGCACAACTTACACAGCACACAAATTATTGATCCTTCTTAAAAAAATCCTGCAACTGTAATAAATGACATTTAATTAGATGGGTAGAGGGAAGGCAGAAGTAGTAGTCTGCACTGGGAGAAGAGAACAGAGAATTCCTACCTGGGACAGGGAATAAGAGAACAGCATGAGGACAGTTGTCTTTTTGCTATTCTAATGGAAAAGAGGAGTGGGCAGTTGCCTGGCCATTTAAGTGAGTTGCAGGGTGAAAAGGTCAGTGAAGAGAAGCTGCTGGGCAGACTACAGGTCTAGACCCTGTGCTGAGTTTAGGCATGATTCCATGGTTAGCAGTACACCTCTGCACTTAACAGGAGGAGAAGTGAATTAGTAGAGAAGTAGAAAGGGAAGACATAGTTTGCCCTGAAGGCTAAGGCAGCAACTATCCTCTTTCGCTGTGCAAGAAGCACAGGGGCTAGCGAGAGTGCCACTCACAGGCACAATATGAAGATTTACAGAATACACGCTGTGGGAGCTAATCGGGGTTTTGCTAAAATATGTATGTGCACTAAATAAAATATCAAGTGATATAAATACATCTCTGTCCCAATTCATTCTGCTCTGTCAGGAAAGCAGAGCAGTCTATATAGCTTCACAAGGGCTTTCTTCTGCATGACACTCAATTTCAGTCCTCAGCTGCTTTATTCCTGACAGCTACATGACAAAAGTATTCTACTGACACATATCAATCACATTAGGTGTTTCCCTGCACATCTGTCCCCATTAAAGTCCTAGGATTGCTCCTGAGCTTATACTCTTTTGCAGTTCTTTGCTTTTAAATGGGCCATTACGAGCCAAACATGCAGGCTCTAACTTTAAAAATCCCTTCAATTCTCTGATTTCCATGCAATGGGACTTATAAAAACACCATAACATAGATTTGCATGGGGGTTTTTAGTTAGGTTTCTTACCAGGTGAAGGTCAATGCACATTAAGTAACAGCAGGTGCAAATATCAAAGTGCTCCATTGCTCCATTTACCTTTGTACAAAGGCTTATCCCCTCTCAGTCCCCATACAACACAAGTGGGATTCACCACTCCTTTGCACTTTCCAAATCAAGTCTGACAAGCAGCTGCTGAGAGCCATAGCTACTGACATTTCACATCAGCTCCCCTTTAAGTCCCCACTTGTAAGCAGGGGACAAAGCAAGGCTAAACCAACTCTTACAGGTCCTCCTCAGGCACAGCCGCCATGCGCCCAGCCTTTCAATGACTTCCCCCGTAGTGCTACCTCCTCCTTTGGCCTCGTAGGGCATTTGCTAGGGACTGTCTGGGAGCAGCTATCTCTTACGCTGCCAGGGAAGCAGGGTGCTGCCAGACAGAAGGCAGATGAATGCTAACACATCCTCCCTTGCAGAAAGCTGTCTTTGCCCTTTCCCCAAGATTGAAGGCACTTTGGGTTAACAGTTCACTTCCACCAGGATCCTTCAGGATTTTTCAAAAAAAGGTTATTTTTAGGGTTCTAAAACATCAATTATTATTTAGTTTCTTTTATGCTGACTGAAAAGATCTAGGCAAAACTGCACCCCTCAGCACACACTGTCCTCTCTCCCGATGCTCATGCCTTCTTTGGCACACTTGAGTTTCCAGCAAAGTCCAAATGATGTTCTCCTAGCACTATCTATCACTTAGGATCAACAGGCCTCTACCCACACAGAGTGGTGCTTAGGCATCTTTTCTTAAACACACTGGGGCAGAATGGTAACTTTTGATCACTTTCACATACGCTCCATCCTCATGAAGCACACCCCAAAGTGGCTGTCCTTGCAGAAGGACGGGAAAGGAGCCAAGTTCAGATTAAGCTGACTTGGCTCTTTCTTGATAGAAATAGCTGTCAAGGTCCATTTATGATTTATGAGCAGTGTCACTTTTACAATATGAAGGATTAAAGCCTGTCAGATCAATAATATATGGAGATACAAACCCCGCTGAAAATGGGTCTGTTTGTGGGACTAATAGTACATCTGGTAGAAACAATATTATCATCAAGCTAATATATTATGTTTCTGTAACTCCACCTGGTTATTCTGGACAATACAGTCCCAGTCCTTAAATATCTGCATAAATGTCATGCACATGGAGAAGTGGCTGTTTTGATTCACTTTTGTCTGCACTGTCATCTGTACTTCTCCAAGGCAGAAATGTTATGCAGGGGAAGCTGAAAATTGACTCCAGGCTCCACCTAAACTGTAAGTTTCAGATCAGAAAAAATAAGAAAAAGGCTTCTATATAGTTAGGAAGTAATTTTGCTGCGTGATGCCCATGCAGTTTTACATACTGATGAGTGACTAGATGAAGGCAAAAGCAAATCCTGTAGGACACCAGGCAAAATCTCATAGATCTGTTTACCAAAACAGAGGGTGATATAGCCAGGGCCTTTTTACCAGTTTTGAACACTGGGAAATGTCAGAACATTGACAGCAGTATTCAGCCCCTGAGCTTGCTTGATATTTTTGATGTTAAAGGGTCCTGTTCTCCTCTTCAGTAATCCAGCTGGCCTCAGCAGAATTTCAGTAACAGAAAATTTGTCCCTCTATATTTAATAGCAGATTCCCTGTTCTTCCTCTCATGCCTGGTCCCAAGGGCAGTAACTGGCATTTTTGTTAAGCATGTTTTGATCTTATGATTTGACTCTGACAGCTACAGCTTCATGAAACTGCAATTTATCTGTTTTTCCAACCCTTCCAATACAGGGGCATACTACAGTGTTTCACCCGATGTTCACTGCCAAACATTATTCTTTTTAACTGTGGCTTTTGAGGGATTGATGAAGTCTAAGTTATTTGATGTTGACCGACATGAAAGCGAGCTTCCCAATGTAATCAGGGGAGTGCCCATGTATACCATAAAGTTCAGGGGCAGAAGAATTCAGAGACAGCTTTTCTGTGTCAGAACTGGGATTCTCAAGGTATCTCCAAATCTTTTGAATTCAAGTTCTGTTTGCGAAACCTCCAGAGTGCGATGGAAGAACAGAGTTGTTCCTATTTCTTTTTGTATTAGTACTTAGGTAAGAAAATGCAGCAGGACTTAGTCACTTTGCCTCTCAATGCTCAAAGGGAAGCCATTTGCTGAATAACAATACGTAAGCTTTCTATAGTCTATTTTCAGTAAGGAAAAAAAGTCAAATGAATTAGAGGGATGAATAGCTTTCTGAACTTTTTTTTTTTTAAATCTAGACAAAAGCCTACCCGGGGAAAAAAAAAAAAGTCCTCCCCATCAGTGAAATATGGGGAAGTGGTGATCTCTCTAATCTCCGTAGGATTATCCTACACTACTCCTACATACCACATGGAAACATGCATATCTAGTTGTCCCCAGCAATTAAAGGAACTCATTTCAAAATAAGCTGAGATCTGTAGAAAGTCTTTGTCTGTGCTGCCATATTCTTTCAGTTTTTCTGAAAGAAATGCTCAGTCATCCATGCCACTAGAACAGGCTTGCTAACCTTGACTCATTTGGGAAGAAAACCTGTTAATGAATCAGAGTGGAAGGGAAGCAGTCTGTGCAATACTGAGCAGTGCTTCACTTCGGAGTCTGTCACGGCACTGTCAGCACAACTGCCAAACCAATTAGATAACAACGGAGTGTCCAGGTTGTGCCTAGGCAGAGATGGCTGAAGAACCCATACACAGGGCATTGCCCTGTGTACTGAAGTGCTGAACCCAGCTCCACGTGTTTAATGAGGCTTGATGGCCATACAACCAACCCCTTTGGCTATGCACAGTGTTGTGCTCATGCCTCCAATGGTCATTTCCACCTGTAATTCAGACCAAGTGCACTGTTAAATGTGTAACAGGAAGCGATTGACTGCCTTGTCCCCCCACACCCCCAAAGGAGCAAAGTCTCCATGCCACTACTCTTCATGTGAGCAGGGACATAGTTGTGCAGGTTGCCCAGCTCCAAAGCACATGAAGAACAAAGACGTGTGGTCACCTTCATCCTTACATCCCAGTACCTGAGAGGAAAAGCAAGCTGCAAGGACATTTGACATCTCTTCTCAAAGATACATGTGAAATAAGTCCTGCCTATAGTAAATCAGCTTTGCATGGCTTTTGTACACTCAGGCTGGGCAAGTATTAAATTTGCATGAAGTACATCTCTCTCCAAAGCAGATCATTGCCCTTCACATCAGTTATCACTTGCTGCACTGACAATAGCTTGAATATTTCTTCTCTAGGCTGTGATGCCTCCTCACTTTGTTCAACTCTGCTGCTAAATAAATTCCAAAAAGGAGAACCTCTTGCTTTGATTTCTCTGCATATATGAGGCTGAACTGTTTTCATTATTGTCACTAAATTATAGACCCCTGTAAAGTGGCTGTCATGCTTTAAAGCATGGAGACAAATTCTGTACTGACTTTACTATCCAAATAAATTCCTTTCAGCTGTTACTCATTCTAGCTAAATGAAAGTTAGGGCAGAAACACCCACCCAGACTGCCATCTGGGCTCAGCTTCTGGGAGTATGCCAAACCTGCAGCAAAACTCATTGATGCTGTTCTGTCAAAGAGACAGCAAGGAGCGTAAGGCAACCCAGAGTCCAACCCAAAACATTTCCTAGCCAGATGTATAAACCTCCAGTGACTGAATTGCCCATGGCAAATGCCATGCTAACAGCATAGGAGCATTACTACTCCTGCAGCTTTAAGACCATGGGAAAGAGGTGGTACATTCAGCCTGCAGGAACTGTTTAAGGCCTTGTACTCCAAACTGAACAGGCACATGCGTACCATTACTGAACAGCACCAAGCAAAAGCATTTCATGTTAGTTTAAGAAATCCTGCTACCATTGGAATCAATGTTACCAATGATTTTCATAGGTGCTGATGCCAATATTTTGAAGATGTCACCCCCACCCCCATTTAGACCAGTTGGAAGGGTATTTTATTTCTTTGCACTACTGTCCCTAAACATCTGAACTGAGAGCCACAATCCACATTATATAAATGAAAAAGTTGCCTAGTGTTCATCAGTACTGACTCAGGTTGGCTTTTAGTGGGGATTTAGATGAAATCTCGCCATCAGCTAGAATGTCTGCTGCCCAGTTGAGTCCTCTTCTGAGCGCAAGACTGAGCTGTGAAGATAATTTCTGAAGCCACTGAGAGGAATTTATCCAGGGTCTATTAGCCATTGTAGCAGCAAGAAGTACATTACCATGGAACAACTTGCAAGAAAATAGCTTAGATTTACAATGCAACTGAACAAACTAGGAAATTTAGTAGCCCCAGGTGTAGCCTGAGTAAGCTCCTTGTAACAGGAAGCAAGACTGAGTGAAAACTAAGCAGGAATGTCTCCAGGAAGGTGTGCGTGTGTCATTTTCCAAGAGATTTAATATCTATTTAATATTAAGAATTGTACATTTTATCCAAATTTTTACCATAATCCTACGGGTATACAACAAATATGTGTTGACTCACTATATACATGGATAGAAATATAAATCCATTTGCGACTAATATTGTGCACATATAGAAAGTTACATTGCTGTATGTGAACAATTTTTTACAAAAATATTTATGTGCATGCTGTCATTTGTATGTGTCTTTACTACTGTGAAATACTAGTAAGTCTAGAATACACACAGAAACATCATCATGTGTGTGGATCACAGTCCTGCACTGTCATGATGACATGATGCTAAATGCTCATATCATGTTGAAAACTCAGTGAAGTGAGAGGTCTGGTTTACATACTTTAAAGCAAAAAACAACAGGGGAAAAATGGGGGTGGGGGGAGAAGAGACACCCACAAGCTTTACCGTAGCAGTCAAAATAAAATAAATTTTAAAAAAATCAAGGGAATATATCAAGCGTGTACAGCACTGTGCACTAAAGATTGCATTAAATGGTGAGCAAACACAGAGAAATACTCCCAAGAGCTCTTTACCCTTCCTGTAGTGCAATCCACATCCTTGAATAAGGTTCAGATACAGCTCTCCTGCATACATCTGCAAGGGAGAAAGCAGCTGGGAGGCAAACCCTTTGTCCTGTGCAGGAGCTACCTGCATTGTAACACTGTTTACAGGGTAAAGCATGATGGGGAGCTGTTCCTCCCAGCCCATACAGACAGGGGAAGCCTGTGAGTGTTGATTTCCTTCTCCACCTTGCAGAGCTCACTGGTAACTCCTAAACTAGTGCAGATCTGGAAATAGCCTGCACTAGCAAGAGAGCCAGCATTGCTTACCTGTATTTGCAGCAAAGGACTCAGGATGATTAAACCACAGTATGATCCCTGCTCTGCCTCCTGGGCAGCAAAACTGGCCTTTTTTACCTCAGGCTGGACATCCTAACACAGCTCTGCAAGACTGTCTGAGGAACCTCCCTGCACATAGTATCCCCGATGGCATCTTTAACAATCATTTACAGAACAAAGGGGGAAAAGTATTCCACATTTGTCTTTCATATAGCATAATTGGCTTGTCCATTTTGGGGAAAAGCTAAATGATATTTTACTGCCATGCTTCCCCTCCCAGTGTTTTCAATTTCCACATACGTTCGCAGATCTTAATCGCAGAACGACTGCACTAGACAAAAACTCAGAGGCTTTTTGAACTAGTCCTAAAGGGTTAGTTCTGCTCGTGTCTAAGCTCTAAGGCTTAAAAACCCAACCCCCCCAAACCAACAAAACTCCCCACCAAAATTTAAGTGAAGAAAAATCAGTAGTACTTCACTACTCGCTAGTATGGCATGGTAATTACTAGATCACTGCACAGCACCAGGACAAGATTTGAGGGAGCCTGTGTACTTCTCTTGGGTCAAAGGTGATGGGGTATATTAGCATTGTGAGGTTTTTCCTATTTAAGAGCTGGAGTATGCTGGTCTAGAACGGAAGGTGATAGGACTTACATACTTACATTAGACCATTTTGTTCATCTCTCACTGGTCACAGAGCAGTACGAGTCCAGCATCCCCATAAAGCCCACCTCTTTAAGTGTCTGGCTTTAGCCATCCAAGTTTGAAAGTGGCAACCTATACTGAAAAGGTGTGAAGAGTTGAGCCCTTCTAGTTTTCTCTTATTCAGAACCATATACTGGAACAGTTTTACAGTCATAACAAAAGATATTAATCAATGGCCAGTTCATTTATGCATTTAATTCAAGAATTTGACCTGGAGATATCAGGAAAACATGTACATTCTGCCTCAATTTCTGGAGAAAAGCCATTCCAACACCTTAGCACATAAACAACGATCTAGGATCACTTAGAAAACAAGTCTTCTATTGTATAATATCCAGGTTTTTGGGGCTGCAGCTATGAAAAAATACCCACCAGGACAAAGCAGACTAAAATCCAGGTTCTGACTAGACCACGTGCATACAACCAAAATGCCTCACTGTGAAAGAATAATCTCTTGACTTCTTGTTATAAGGGAAAGTATGGACCGAATGTCTCTCTATAAAAAGGAAGCCTGGAAACTGTGTGCAAATTGCTGTCTCTTTGTCAGATGAGACAAACCCCATAGGGCCAGGGAAACCAGTCAATAACACATGGTGTTTGTTCACTCAAAATCAATGTTCTGCCATCAGTGATGAAGGCATCCTCCACAGGAGGCTACAACTTCAAAGCAACTAATGGCATGAGTGGAAACCAAAGTAAGTGTGTGTTTGACTGTGAAAGAGGTCACATAAAGGTCCTCCTTTATGTGAATTTGTGGAGAGATGCAAGTTGAGGGATGGTGTAGTATTGCACCTGCTTTAGTTCACAGATTTTTTTTTTCCCAGTGTCTCTGCATTTCTAAAGCCAAGTTCTATAAATGAGCAAGTTTTTACTGTTCCTATTACATTTTGATTTGCATAGAAACCATTACAAACAAAACCATTACAAGCTATTTACATACATAATATATGAAATTCCTCCACTGCATCTTCATGACCTTGACTGTTATCTGTCCTTCTTCTCTTACATAATTTGAATTTGTAAAGCCGTATTTTTCATGCTCCAACTATTTTGCCCTGCCTAATCCTGAAGTATCTTATTTTTATTAAGGCATCTGGGGTCCCAACATGTAATTGACATGTGCTTTTGAGGCAAATTGACCCAAAGCAAAACTGAAAACTTCAATCTGCATATCATGTAACATCTCATCTGTAGTGCCAGGTACATAAAGTTAAATACAACAGAGACTTTTTTTTTCCAAGTCTGTGTTCCAAAACTCACTGCACTCACTGCTCCAATTCTGAGTTGTGTGCAAGGGAGCAAGCAAAATCTATACAATTATCCTCTTGAAATAGGCTCATTTATATTAAGAGCAAATGAAAGTACATCTGAGAGGAGCAGCCTTAGTTGGACAGAGGAGCAATGCCTCTGCATATTGGTAATAAGACTAGTTGTTAAAAGAACACCGGTTTGTAATATGGTTGTATTTACAAAAATACTCACTGCAAATTCTGCTTAAATGTGTTGACCCCTTAAAGACTGACTTTATGATTATAGTTCAGATTGGTAATATATTGTGTTTAGCCTTCTGGGAAATATTCAAGAACAGAAATCTAATTGAAATTTTATGTCTCCTTACTGTACATTCCTTGTGCCTTCCATTAGAAAAGCTTCAGTTCCAAGAAAACTGGGGGTGCTTTAGTGTGAAATCCTGCTATGTCCCTGATGTTACAGTCTGGTAGAAAAGGCTCTTTCAATGCACATGTACAGCTAAACTGACGATACTGAAGCTGAAAGGTGGTCTACTTTAGTGTGAAATAAAATGCTTCTTTTCCCTAGGTAAGTTAGATGTTGTAATCAGGGTGGCAAAAGATTTAACAGGCATTAAGGAAAAAACAATAGATCTACATAGGCAAAAAGAAATTCCTCATGAGATAACCAGTGTCTAGGTGAGACAAACCTGCCATAGTTCTCCTTTTCATTGGTGCAAAATTAATGTCTTTTGCAGAAGAGCTGAGCAAGTCTGTTCAGCCTTTAGGGTTACCTCACAGACGGAAGCATTCTGGTGAAAATTCTAGCCTTTTGTTTCGATCCTATCACTTGCATCTGTTCTTACGCTTCATAAGCCGCTCCAGCAGGGACTATAGGAAGAACATCCACATCTGTCACTAGGGCATAATAATATCTTGGAGAAATCATACTTTGGGTGGAATTACAGAATGGACTATATTCCCATGCCATCCTGTAATGATCTGTAGCGATGAAAATACCTGTTACACATGCACGGCTGCATCCTCACAAGACTAGCGAAAAATATTGCAACTTTATGTGTAGAGAAATCCCAGATATCCTTTAGCAGAACTCTGCTGTGTCTCTCTTGGGATTGTTTCACTTAAAATGTGATACACCCAACAGTCTCCTGCCTTGCCTCCACCAATTATGATCCACCAGGGATGCCAAAACTAAGAGCAACAGTAAGCAGACAAAAAGCAGAAAGCATAATTCAAAGAAATGCCCCTATCATGTCACAAAAGTTTTACTCTTATCTCATTCTGATGCTTTGTTGGAAGTCACATAACTTCCTCATCACAAGGAAGACAGAGGCCTTGGTCAGGGCTCAGATGATTGCTCCTTAGACATGGTTCACCATACAGTAATGCTCGGTCAAAAGAAGTCCGAAATTTATGTGTCACGATATTTAGCCAGTGAGATGAATGATATAGTTAATGGTGTGATCCTATTAGGAGGCAGTAAGGACTAATTTACAAATAAATACAATGGGAGGGAGTTAATTTCTGCAGCAAAAGATATCACTTCAAATTGCAATTCTAGACATAATGCAGTTATTCTCAAATGCTCAATATTGCTTATGATGGCAAAGTATTTACACACAGCAGATGAGAAGCAGCTGGAAGGGAATGACTTGGCGGCTCACAGGCTTTGCAAATCAGGGCACTGGTACAAACAAGGCAACTTCACTTAGTAAAACCTGGCTGCAGTCAGACCTCCCGAGCAAGGAATTCCCAGTGAAAGGCATTGCTGGAGTCAATGAGATGCATTTTGAGAACTACGCAGAATGAAAGCACATCAGCTCCTATTGCTCTGCAGGCTATTGTCCCACTGCAGCCTCTTCAGTCCTGTAACCTCCAGGGGTTATAGTACAAGGAAACACAGCAGTAGCTCAGCTTAGCATCCTTATGAAAATACTTAACTGCTTATGTATTCTTTCCTCCTTCAGATCTTCAAGTGCTTTTGCACATAAGTCATGCAAGTCATCTTATGTATGGCCAAAGCACAGATCTTTGTGTTCCTGCCAAAGTCACACACCCAGTTCCCTGTCCCCTGGTACAATTCAGGTATCCTCCTCTTCCTCAAGTGCTAGATACATGGAACACAGCAAGAACACCACTGAAACATTTCACCTGGAAACATGGAGGATACCTAGATATCTAACTCCCTTTTCACAATTTGGAACAGCAGAATTCCAAAGACAGAACCCCTCCGACAGGACTGCTGGTAAGAAAGCTTGAGTAAATCAGCCTTAGACACATCCTATCCAGGGTACAAGACACATTCCTGACAGAAGCTCTCAAACCGACATTGTTTAATATCTGAAAAAGAAGCTTTATTGAAGTCTTTTTCTATTGGTCTCTCCCTGTGGGACTTTATACTGGGTCCCAGGGCACTTCCTATTAGGAAAGCATTTAAGCATTGCAAAAATCACTGGGAAAACACAGCAGGAACTCCTTGGACCACATCTTTCAGATGTTTAAAACAACCTAGTACAGCATGGTGTCCTAGTTTCAGCTGGGATAGAGTTAACTGTCTTCCTAGTAGCTGGTACAGTGCTATGTTTTGAGTTCAGTATGCAAAGAATGTTGATAACACTGATGTCTTCAGTTGTTGCTCAGTAGTGTTTAGACTAAAGTCAAGGATTTTTCAGCTTCTCATGCCCAGCCAGCGAGAAAGCTGGAGGGGCACAAGAAGTTGGCACAGGACACAGCCAGGGCACCTGACCCAAACTGGCCAACGGGGTATTCCATACCATGGGACGTCCCATCTAGTATAGGAACTGGGAAGTGGGGGCGGGGAATCGCCGCTCGGGGACTGGCTGGGTGTTGGTCGGCGGGTGGTGAGCAATTGCACTGCGCATCATTTGTACATTCCAATCCTTTTATTATTACTGTTGTCATTTTATTAGTGTTATCATTATCATTATTAGTTTCTTCTTTTCTGTTCTATTAAACCGTTCTTATCTCAACCCACGGGTTTTGCTTCTTTTCCCGATTTTCTCCCCCGTCCCACTGGGTGGGGGGGAGTGAGTGAGCGGCTGCGTGGTGTTTAGTTGCTGGCTGGGGTTAAACCATGACACATGGAATCAAATATTCACTCTGCCCTGCAAGGATGCATAGGGTGGCTTTAAAACATCAATAGTACAGTCTCTCTGTCATTTAAGTAATTACTTCATTTCTCTTGCTGCTGTCTGGAAAACAAATCCTTCAGCAATGACAGACCTAAGCTTTGCGCTTTATCAGTCAGAACTTTAATTCTGTTGGTTTTTTGCTCAGACTTTACCTTGCTGCTCTGCATATCACAGCCAAGGTTTATCCCAGAGGTCACTGCATTTTTAATCAGCATTTCAAAATCTCTGTGAATGGAAAACACTACATAAAGTGTCAAGGCTTTTTTTCTTTCTTTTTTTTTTTTGTTTAAATGAACTGTTATTCTGTTTCTTTAATAGGTTTAGTTCTCACCAGTGCCCAATTCTTACTGATTTGTTAAGTCTAATTAGTCAGTATTCAAATGTGCCATGCATTAATTTGGACACTGCTCAAATCCCACACAGATTTCATATGAAAATGGATTATTTGAATTTTAAACACAGTCTGTTCCACAAATTCTGACATATTAAGCAAGCTCACAAGCCGTTAAAGCCATAAAATGCCAGTTGACCTAACAACCTGCAATGGTAGGGAATGAACAAAGCTATTTACTTTATTAACTGATGCTCAGAAGCAAGAGCTACATGCACACTCTGATTTTGTATCCTTTGATTTCTCCAAGATTTGGGTGAAGTCCAGATGCTAGACTACTTTAGTCTCTGCACAGAACTGCTGGCCATTCCAACACAGAAGCAGAGCCTTGAGATCCCCCAGTGCCAGAAAGCACTCCAGCCTTCTCAGGCTACAGCACAGAATACAAATCATCCTGCCTGCTTCACCTTTTTAATATGATAATTAAGTCATTTTAGCTAATGGGCTTTAAATACATCTTTTAGGATAGTCTAGACAACTCGTGGAGGCTACTTCTTAGCATTGTCTTCAGAGCAAGGAGGTATCTTTTATATTTCTGTGCCAATTTGTACTGGAGAAAAGGTGCAGGCTGATCAGAGCTCAACATAACCAGTTAAAGCCAAACATACACCCCCACTCCTCCTCTCACTGATGCTAGCTGCAGTCAAGTTTACCAAGGTTTTGCCTCCACTAGGATTTCTACACTTAGAAAATTAAAATTCTCTTTTTTGAGGTAAAGGAACAGTCATATACGCCAGCCTTTCAAGGTTCACCCCTTGCCTCTGGCACGTAAATCTACGGACATTAGCTTGTCTAGACTAGGAATGTATGGGGTGGTAGCTAGACTATTGACGTTAGCATAGGAAAAGAAAAGTGCATTTTAACACATGCATTAAAGTATGCTCTACCTCTGCTAATGCATTTTAGCAATCTAGCACAGACGCTGCCTCTTGAGTCAGTCTAGACAAGGCCATAGAGACTCTTTGGAATCTGGGCTGAGCACTCGATATTAATTTCCCAGAATTGCAATAGCTTTCTTTTAATTCAGCACGATAGCACCTTCCAAACACAGCAACCTGTGAAATAAATGTTTCAGGGTTCATATCATAACCTGACTCCTTTGGCAACACTTCCTCCTCCAAGTAAGTGCAGAAATTATAGGAGAAAAGCAAATCCACCCAAACAATGGCAACAATCCAGGACAAGAATGATTAGTAAAATTACCTTAAGGTGAAAAAAATGCAGGACTGCTAAGTTATTGGTAAATAACAAGCCCTGTAATTCCACCACTGAAGCTTCCATAAGGCAGCAATATTCAGAAAGATGATCATACCCTCAAATTATACAATAGTAGATGATAGGGAAACTATTTCAGCTCTGATTGTCTCTCCGCACAGTATCAGAAAAAAAGCAAAGGAAAACCTCAGAGAGAAGTAGGGTCATTTTGGCTGCCACAGTCTTTAGGCATAACTGATTTGGTAGCTCTTTTCACAATGAACGTGGGACCAGGTAGAGAAGGAGGCTTGGCAAATCAGCCACAAAATGTCATTTCACAACATTGCCCTGGCAACAGGATGAGTTCCAGGTATCAGCATGACATGAAAACTGATTAACTTCTTTAGGTCCTACGGACCCAGAGATGAGCAAATAAAGGATTTCTTTTTTACATCGATAGTGGAATTGCATATACATATGAATTTGGGGGTGGGAGAGAGAAATTTCAGGGTGGGGAGGTGGAGAGACAGATTTGCTTTGGGGTAAACAAGCAGACAAATTTTTCCAGGTGCACAGAAAAAAGCCCTTAGCTTTTGACCACAGAGCATCTTTCTAGCCCAAATGAAATACTTTACTTTGCCTTTGTAATACATAAGATTTAAAAAATTAAGATTGATATTTTTTCCATTTCAAACTTTACATTTTCTAACTGAAAGTCAGTTTTTTCAACTGGAAGTCTTAAAGCAAAATGCTTTGGTATTTTAAAAGTGCTGTCCTTTTTCCTTTTGTCATTTTTAGCTAAAATTATTTGCAAACTGCTTCACTCTTTCTTCAGTAAATTTGAAAGACATCATAGCTGGTCAGGCATTTAGCGCTGACCACAGACAGCATTGGTGTTTCTTACTGCAACTGTCCCCTGGGATTAAGGCACATTGTGGTATGGACACATCCTTAGTAATCATCTCTAATACCATTTTTTAAGCTATCAAGGACTACCTAGTATCAACACTCTAATCCTAGGAGCCCCTTGCAATTCCTGTTTTGGTCTGTCTTAAATCTTCTGGTCAGCACAACAGGATCAAGAAGCCTGTATATAAGAAAAATGACAGAGAATGGCTAAAGCTCCCTATGTTTGAACACATCTAATTGTGTCTTTACCATCCAGGGTTTTTCCGCAACAACTGCCCTTCCAGCATAGTCTTTATTGGGATATAATTAGGCTGGTAAGTGACAAAGAAGCAGCTGAAGAGCTCTGATCACTGCAGTGGAGATTAAACAAAAGCTATTGTATAGCAGGTGACTGAATTTTCTTTGCACAGGTGCCAGCTGTGAACACTGCACTAACGAGGAAGAGCCCAAGTTCTGTATGCAAGGAGAGAAGACACTCTCTCAAGGGTTTGGTGATTTTTTTTCAAGAAATGGACAGTGACAAGACAGCAGAGACATTGCTTCGTTGTGCTGCTCTCCCCTAACTCAGAGTAGCTTTGCACTGTGGCATTGACCCAGAAGATGGCTGCTCAAGGGAGCAAATCAGCAAGTTACTGTGCATTCTGGAGCATCACGTTCACTCACCTGTGTACTGCTGAGGCACAATCCACAGCTTTCCTCTCCGCACTACTCTGAGCTGCTCCAGGATTGATTTCCCCATGAACTGTAGGAAAATACACGCCTTTCTGGGCAGAAGGAAAGAAACTTGTGAGAACTCATTGGGAGACTATGAAATGATTTAATAATTTCTCCTGCAAAGCGGGAGGATACCAACCTTCATGATACCAGCATTTTGACACTTGCCATGCCTACAGTATGCCAGCCAGTTTGGGTTGAAATCACCTCTTAGCTCACCTGATAGCTGAATGGCAAAGGGACTGCACCCTTGTAGGGGCACCCTTATGCACAGAAGGTAACAGTTGTAAGCAACTGGTCAAGCAGCTTCTATAGCTCGTTGGATGGACATCTTACTAGCGATGGTCTGATCCTCACTTTCTCTCTGCTGCTGCTGTTTGCAAACACCTGACTGCTGTGGTGCCAACTTATCTGTGGCCAAGGAGCAGCTCATCAGAATCACAATCACAAGACAAGTCTTCAAAAATCCTGATTTTTCCCTTCACTTTCTACATATTAATGAAACATTTGGGAATGCTGATATTATAAGGAGAAGGAAAGAATCTTTCCCTTCAGAACAATCACAGCAGGAACCTTCTAAGTCTCCCTATGAAAAGAATTGCTTTTATGTTATACTTAATGACTGAGCAACCGCAAAAGCAATGCAACAGGCAAGAGTCATCTGTTGAGATAACAAGCAACACTCTCCACGCATTTAGATTCTCCACATCTCAGACACTTGCGAGCTTTCATACTGTTCCCAGTGCTGCAGAAGACCTGCCTCTCAATGCATTCACTATCCCAACCCCCATCTGGTAAGCCAGTGGGAAACGAAGACAGAAGGAGAATTTGACTGTCACTCACTCGCATAAATCAGTGCCAAAATGAGGCTAGAGTTTAGATTTCTAAACTGCTTGCTCAGTCTTCACCAAAACCTATTTCGCAAGCAAGGCCTGCCAAGGCTTCAAATCTTAACCAAACTAATCAATAAAAGTTACAAAATCAGAAAAAATAGAAACTGAAGAAATTTTGAAAAGCACAAAGCTGTTCTACCACACAGGCAGATGATGCCACATCTATAAGAAATATTCTTTGTTGTCTGAATGGAAAAAATTATGAAGTAATGGGATACGTTTTACAATGGAAGATCAAGTTTCTGTTACCCTTGCCATTCGCAGGTCAAAATCATTGAAACTCACTGAAGCAAAAAGGAAAGACATGCACCTATGCTAGTAGGGAATGAAAGATTAGGACAAAGAAATAAAAATAGAGGTGGAGAGGTCTTTGACATTACTCAGGAGAGAAAGGCTTTTTTCATGGATTTAAGTTAAAACTGTACAAGGAGAGCAGTTTGCTTGTAAGAAAAGATGGATGGCTGTTATTAGCATGAATAAGCTTGTCTGACACTTTTTGTCTGCAACCCTTCGCTGTAACAGGGAAGGCAGGACCTTGCCAGATTGTTGTGGGGAAAAAAAAAAAAAAAAATCACCAGAATAATGGTGAAATGAAGTCACTGAAAAAATAATTTTTTTTTTTTAATCCATTTACCATATTGCTATTAAGGATTCAACTCCAACACATGTTTCCTTTTTAGAAACAGGAAAAAGGTTCTTTTTGCCTGACATACTGTATTGGGTTTGCATGGCAAGGTTTTGGTAGCAGGGGGGCTACGGGCTTCTGTGAGAAGCTGCTAGAAGCTTCCCCCATGTCCAACAGAGCCAATGCCAGCCGGCTCCAAGACAGACCCGCCACTGGCCAAGGCCGAGCCCATCAGCAATGGTGGTAGCGCCTCTGGGATAAGATTTAAGAAGGGGGGAAAAAACCTCCGCAATTGCAGCTGGAGAGACGAGTGAGAACATGTGAGAGCAACAGCCCTGCAGACACCCAGGTCAGTGCAGAAGGAGGGGGAGGAGGTGCTCCAGGCGCCAGAGCAGAGATTCCCCTGCAGCCTGTGGGGAAGACCACGGTGAGGCAGGCTGTCCCCTGCAACCCAGGGAGGTCCACGGTGGAGCAGATATCCACCTGCAGCCTGGGGAGGACCCCACGCCGGAGCAGGTAGATGCCTGAAGGACGCTGTGACCCCGTGGGAAGCCCACGCTGGAGCAGGCTCCTGGCAGGACCTGTGACCCCGTGGAGAGAGGAGCCCACGCTGGAGCAGGTTTGCTGGCAGGACTTGTGACCCCACGGGGGACCCACGCTGGAGCAGTCTGTGCCTGAAGGACTGCAGCCTGTGGAAGGGACCCACGCTGGAGCAGTTCGTGAAGAACTGCAGCCCGGAGGAAGGACCCACATTGGAGAAGTTCATGGAGGACTGTCTGCCGTGGGAGGGACTCCATGCTGGATCAGTTCGTGAAGAACTGCAGCCCGGGGGAAGGACCCACATTGGAGAAGTTCGTGGAGGACTGTCTGCCGTGGGAGGGACTCCATGCTGGATCTGGGGAAGAGTGAGGAGTCCTGCCCCTGAGGAGGAAGGAGCGGCAGAGACAATGTGTGATGAACTGACCACAACCCCCATTCCCCATCCCCCTGCACTGCTGGCGGGGAGGAGGTAGAGAATTTGGGGGTGAAGCTGTGCCCGGGAAGAAGGGAGTGGTGGGGGGAAGGTGTTTTTAAGATTTGGTTTTATTTCTCATTATCCTACTCTGATTTGATTGGTAATAAACTAATTTCCCCAAGTCAAGTCTGTTTTGCCTGTGACGGTAATTGGTGAGTGATCTCTCCCTGTCCTTATCTCGACCCATGAGCCTTTTGTCAAATTTTCTCTCCCCTGCCCAGCTGAGGAGCGATGGAGTGGCTTTGGTGGGCACATGGCATCCAGCCAGGGCCAACCCACCACTCTTACACAAAGGAAATAAGGCCTATACAATTGTGATCCATGCATCTATTAGTATCTTTGCCCTCTGCTGCCAGAATTACCCAAATCTCTGCCAAGAGATTAGCCATTTCATCCTAGTAAAGTAGAAGGTCTGACTCTGGATGATGAAACTGGAAATGGTAACCAAAGAATACCTTATGAAATGCAACTCTACACTTTCCAACATGGCAAAATGTTAGTTCCTACCTCTGGTTTTGGAGACTGCTTGATTAGGATTCTGAGGCACACATGGGTCTGGCAGTCAGGAACATGCAAGTACCTACAAACAGCAATGGACAGTTTGTCGGCTGGTTTGGTTGGAGGTTTGGTTGTTGGTTTGGGGTTAGGTTTTTGGGGGGGGAGGTAGCAAGAGGAAAGGAGTGGGTTGCTTGTTTTCTCCACACATTTAAGTAGCAGTTGAGCACTATGAAATGGCTCAGTCAGCATTTGGTATTTGGTATCAGTTATAGGAGTGTTTTGTCCCCTTCTAAGACTGCTGTACAAGTGTGTCCATTTTGGAGTATGGACTGCCTCAGTTAGCAGGCAGGAAACAGGCACTGATGTTAGCAACAGGACTACTTAAAACTAGAATTTACCACTAGAACTAGGGCTTATGGAAGATCAAACCCAATCCATCAACAGTGGAAAACCATTTAAAATGAGAAACAAATTTCAACTGCAGTTGGAGTTGCAGAAAACAGCATATTTGCAAAACAGCTTTACATTCAGCATGATATTTTGTCCAATAAATTTGATGCCAATGAAGTGCATCTGACGTTTCTGATCCATTTTGCTTCCACACTGGAACTGCAGAGCAGGCAAAAGCAGGACTAGTTTTGGGTGCACACCTGACCAGATAAATAGGACTTCCCTCCACTTTCCATGACCTTCTCAATCTTGGGACTCCACCACAGCTGCTGACTAAGAGTGCCAGCTACTGCCAGTGGTTGAACACTGTCAGGTACTAGAAGGATTTGCACTCTCAAGGTAGTTGCTTCTCTCTTCCATAACAAAAGCAGCTTTATTTCACAACCTTCACACAGGCGCACATTTTTCTAGCAATCCAGACTGGATCTAACACCATATCCTGTATGTGACAGCACATCACCCCATTGCCAAAACACCCCTGAGACCCTCGGGTGTTATTAATGATGAACAAAGCACTGAACTTCATGTTCTTGGTTGTTAAACACTTTAGGCAGATACTGTATCACACTAGAGATGAGAGTATGTTTAACTTGTACCAGGTCACATCTTTCCCCTATTTGCAAGGCAAGATGTATGATAGAGGCATACAGCACAGATTGGTTTTGTTTGCTGGCTGACAGTGTAATATAATGTGAGCTTACACCAGTGTGGTGCAATCCTGGCAGTGCAGCCTTTCCCACAGAGAAGAGAGCAGAGGCAGGCTCAGATAAGCACATGTCAGAAGGGAGCAGGAGGTATTTCCATCTAACTTTGTTCTTTAAATGTGTTTGAAGAAGATGTAAATACCCAGTGCTCTGGAGAAGGGGAGAGTGGCCCTCCCTCCTATGACTAGATTGGCTATTCATTAGTCAGCAGGCAGCCCTCCAAAGCACACTGGTACATCCCGAGCTTTCAGCCTGCTTCCTGCTGTGCCGTCTGCTTCATTATATTTTATTCTGTTCCCTTCAGGACAGCACTCTGTCTTATTCCCTCTGAAAGCAATCTGCAAGCGATGAGCATAAGCGCTTGGGAAAGGCCTAGGTCCAAGAGTGGAGGCCAACAAGTACCATCTGCTGGGGAGCAAGAAGCACCCAAAGAGAGGAGCTGGGCTAGAGAAGTGTCCAGACATTCAGTATCAAAGCCTCATGGAAACCCCTGAGGCTCACAAACACAGATTCATAGGAAGGCAGAAGTTTAACAGTAATGGGAGGAAAGTTCAGGAGTATCTAGTTGTTCCAGCAAACTGGAAGTCATAAAGATCAAAGCAAATACTTGTTATGTGCGAGAGGAAGCATTAGTTTCACAGAAGAGCTGGGCTAAGTAAAGTCAAGCATCTCACTGTTAGCATGACAAATTAACAGCAACTCTAGATTGTCAATACTTCTAAAGGTCTCAAATTTTCCAAGGGTGATAGGGAAAAATATACCAACATCCAAACGCATCACAGAGGATTTGCAGTTAGACATCCTTTAAAGGTCATTTTCCAGAGAGCTCAATATTCCATATGCCACACTATTGAAAATACCTGGCACATACTTAGGGTAATGGAAAAGACATCTTCATAACACTTGTCGGGGCCCGAAAAGAGTAATTTAGGATGACCTCCCTCCCCTTGGCACCAACAACCAAGTTCATGATACTCCTGGACTGAATTAAGGTGAAACGACACCAGCCAACCAGTTTAACAATTTATTAATACAAAATACAAGGCATGAGGTTAGATGCAATAACTCAAGGGCAACTACTTAGCTGGACAACTCAACTAGACAAACAAGTCCCGTGCCGCATGTCTTTCACAATTTGATAAAGAGAGGAGGGGAGAAAGAGAGAGGGAGAGAGACAGACAAAGAAGATATCACCACCCGAGGATCCAGTGGCGTCCTGTTGGTCCTCTTGATTATTGGTGTCTTGGTGGTGGGGGTCCCCCCCCTAGCTCCTGATGGTACCATTTTATACAGTCCAAGTCCCAAAATCTTTGCCTGGTTCCAAGAAACTTACTGAAGTAGTCAAGGCAACGGCATGTTTGCCACATAGACTTTGGTACCCACGTGACGGTCGCATGGTGTCTCCAGTCCACTGCACATGCGGATGTGTTCTTAGGGGGTCATCGGTTGTCAGGTGCCCCCATTAAGTGCCATGACCACCAGTCAATCTTTCGTTGCACCTGTGCCATAGAGATTGTGCCAGGCTGTGTGTTCCTGTCATCAAGGTGACAGTTAACCACAGGGCTCTGCTCTGTAAACTGGTGTAGCGCTCTTGCTTGTGGTTTCCTCTGTACCAAGAAATGTTTAAGGCAAATGTCTGTGCATCTGTCCCCTACAACACTGATGCCAAATGCAACTGCTACACTCTTGATAGCATAACTCCTACACCTTCCTGTGAGAAGGCAGGGAGCAGATATCAGAAAGCTTGTAAACAGCAAAATAGGTCAGACCTATAAGCTACAGAAGTCCCAATGCTTAGTAGAAGAAAACCTGCAGTAGATAGTTATTAGATAATACAGCCCTAGAAAAAGGTGTGTTTTTTTTTCTCCAAACCACAATTAGAGGGTAGACATATTTTGAAGAGCTCTCTCTCCTAAATTGCTATTATTAACTGTATTAAAAGTGACACGAGTGTGCCTGGACAGGCAGTATTCAAGCCACTTTTGCACAGAAGGATTCCTTCTATGCAATCAACACAAACTGGAGGTTCAGTAAACTCATGACCCAGTAAATGCTGTATGAGACAGATATGAATTTCTTCTTGATTAGAGTAGAAGAGCAGGTACCAACACTTAACTGCATACACATTCCATAAAGGAGAAAGTCCCTTGTTAACTAGTTAGATACCTCCTTCTGGTGGTGCAGGGGGTAATGCATTAAATCTTGTGCTGGTGGGTCTATATACACTAGGGATTTGACCATCTGTTTTTAACTCTTTTCATTCTGCTTAAATAATCATAGAATCATTTAGGTTGGAAAAGACCTTCAAGATCACCGAGGCCAACCATCAACCATGCCCACTAAACCATGTCCTGAAGTGCCTTGTCTACGTGCTTTTTGAATACCTCCAGGGATGGTGACTCCACCACTTCCCTGGGCAGCCTGTTCCAATGCCTGACAACCCTTTCAGTAAGGAAAGTTTTCCTAATATCCAACCTAAACCTCCCCTGCCATAACTTGAGACCATTTCCTCTCGTCCTATCTCCAGCCACCTGACAGAAGAGACCAGCACCCACCTCACTACAACCCCCTTTCAGGTAGACCAATAAGACCACTCCAACAATCAGTAGCATTTGCCTCTAAGCAGGGACCCAGCAACATTAACTACATAGGAATTCAGCTTCACAAGTGCCAAGATTTGCATGTTTTCTTCCATCCTGACCCGAAATAAAATGAAGGCATTTCAATGCCAACAAAGCAGCCCCAACCCAGAGTAGCCACTTAGCTACTACCTAGGGTACTGTACAGAAAATCCTGGTTCAAACTTGTGCTATTTGTCTTCTTGACTGTAGATTGGACCCTACATCCACTTTGGGCAGGGGCTGAGACTAGCTTTCACCCATGAGTTAATCTCAGAAACTTAAAACCAAAAAAAAAAAAAATTAAAGAAAAAAGTTTTTGTTAAAGACAAATCCACAAGAATGATGTGCTGAACTGTGCTCTGGAATGTCAGACCTTCCCTTCCTGGGCAGAGCTTCTGAATATCATTGAAGATGCCTGAAATCTAATTTTTTTTTTTTTTGTTAAATTAATCAGATGCTTTCCAGGAAATCACATTTAAAGCTGATGTCAGGCAATGGAATTGTTTGGACTGCTTCGGAAGCAGCCTCATGGAGTAGCGTCCAACATTTTTCAGTAAGCAGTAATAGGTATTACACGAGAGCTCAGGATAGAAATCAGTTCTCTTTCATGCGATCTCATTTCCCTCATGAACAAAGCCTTTATTTAACAAAGCATTGGAATTGGTTCAATCCTGCAGCAGCACTACTGACTTACTGTGTAAAGAGAAGCTGCTGCAGAGAGAACAAGTCAATTAAAGAAAAAGGAAGCTGCACTGCAATCTTTCAGAGAGATTTTATGGTTACAACAAAGTTAAATCAAGAAATTAATCCAATTCTCATTTGCACTGTTTGCCAACAAAAGCTTACACATGACACGGAACAGTCTCTTCACTTTTTAACTGTCTGGAATGCAAATTTCATTTTTATTTTCTCTTTTGAGGGATCAGTCTAACATTAGAGGAAGACTGCAAAAGTCTTCAATGTTTTTAATTCACTGCTATTACCCTTTCACTAGTGGTATACTGAGGCACCAACTTGGGTTAAATACCCTTCAATGCCAGGTACTGGGTGCACTCCTAGAAACAAGACAGTGCTACTTCTCTGCTTCCCAAAACAGCTTATACTTCACCACCAGATAAGCCGTCAGTTACCTTCCTGTGCACCGGCGATCGCTACAAGACATTCCAGCTCCCCTCAGCAGCCAGAGGTTTGACGGCAGCAGTGAATTTTCAGCAAGTAATAGAGAAAGTTGAATAAACAACACACCCCAGAGTGCACTTTCACTGTGGCCATAACTCTTTGCACATACAGAAGTTAGAGTGCGCCCAGACTCATCCGAGATTGCTCAGTGCTGTTCTCACACAGCTTGTTTCAAATTGTTTCTGGAGTTCAAAGAAAAGTCTGATGAGTAAGAAGCAGTCTACACGTTGACAGCTCAATCAGAACATGCTTTGCATGGTGTGAACTTAGCAAGATAGGTACCAGCACCCTTCACCCCAATCTGAATTAATATGCCATTGCAGACTTCAGTCAGGTAAGGATGCCTAACTCATTTCAAGAGCCATCAGCTTAACAGGAGGCACACTTGTTTTGCCCTGCTTTTGAAACCAATGCAAATGTGACCAGTAGGGAGTTGTCAAATCTCCAATACTTAATTTCTAGCACTATGATAAGAGTCAAAATTAAGCTGGATGCAGGGCAAAGCAATTAAAAACATGACTCGGGAATGGTCCTACTTGCATCTGCCTCAGGCACCTTTATCTGCTACAGAAACACGTTAGCGTTGTCCCTGCAGGATTCAGAGGACTAGCGACCCACCTCAGCAATGCATGATTCGAGACTTTGACATTGCAAAAGCCACACGAATCCTAAAGGGAATCTTTTCATTCATCCTGATGGCATTCACTGCGGGGATCATCGCTAGAAACACAAATGAGATGAGCATCGGTGTAGTGACAAAGTTTGTAACAGAGTCTAATGGCTCTACACTGCCTACCTGCTAGGGAAACAGCTCTACTACCTGTATTCACTGCCTGATGATAGCAGTGGTTTTCAGTCTTTTTTTAATCTACACAATTGTTAAAATTCACTTTTCAGCATTTACTTGACATAAATTGTAGGAGAAGCTTGGGTTTGTTGCAACCAGGTAGCTTACATGGAGATTGAAGATGGAGAGGCAACAAGGTCTAGCAATAGTGCTGTGGCCTCCTGTTAGACACAAAATGATCTTTCTGTTCAATATGCTGAACAATGTGTAGAATATTCACATAGGTTGTCCATGGCAGAACCAAAACTGGAAATCCATCTCTGGCAACTATCTGGAAAGGACCTGCCTTACATAAACCATAAGAGACTCTACAGTTGAAGTCCTTTCTACTAAAGCAGCGTATCAGACCTCTTTGCAAACTCTAGGCAGGCGTAATGCCTCTGAACAGGAAGCATTATCTTTCTCCAGTAGGCGAGAAAAACACAATAAACTTGGTAGCTTGTCTTAAACCCCGCGCCCAGGAATCCTGGATTCTAGTGCATTTCCTCAGCCAGCCAGCAGCATCATCTTCTCTCCTGTTGTTAAATGACAGCACATATAGAGCAGCGTGCATCAGCTGGCATATGGGTGAAATATTGTGGAAAAGCTGGCTTCAAGTCCTTTTTCAAGATGGAGTAGAAAACAGCACAATCTCCAGTTATCTGTTATTATTCATTATTAAGAGAAAAAAAGAGTCTTAGATTGATAGCTTATGTAGCGAGACATATACAAAACTAAAGTAGCCGTCATGCGGCAGCTATTTCATCTTATTCTCTGCAACCTGCTCTGCCAGTTAATCTCAATGCAGTCAGCAGAAGGCAGTACATATAACAGCCACTTCATTATGCTCTAGAATGGGAAAGTACGTGCAAGCTGCTTGTATAGCTTCTCCAGCCTTTTTGCCCAGCTGCACAGAGGATCCACAGCTTACAGAGCTGGGAAACGTCCTATTTTCTTTTTACGTTATTCAATTCATTACCTAACCTTCAAGGACCTTGCTGTCACTCATAAGCAAAAGCATTTTGATGTGCGCATGCTTTGTTACAGAAAATTATGCTCAGAGCAAGTGTCTGGTAAATCACGGGGGGTGGGGGGGAAGTTATCTCCATGAGAAGAGATTCCCAAGCCGCCACAAGCAGCCCGTCAATTATTAGAGAAGTACTTTGGGGAGGAAACATAGTTAAACAAAGGCTGTACCATATGTAGTGTGCAGTGCGTTCAGCTGTGTGATGTATTCTCATTTAGATAATGTCACTTACAGCACAAGTTCAACAAGATGTTACAGAAAACGGGCTTGTCAGCCAAAGAAGGATTTCAGGCAGTATCCTAATTCTTGAACACAGTCTATTGACAGTGATCTACAGCTGACAGGCAAGCTCCCCAGCAGATGGGAAACTGGCAGGCTGTTTTGATAGCTGTAGTCCAAGGAAGTTTGCCACCGAAAACTCTGACGGTTCTACAGCAGCATAGACAAACTAAATACACAAACTGTAAATATAATTAAAAGGACTAGAAGGATTGGTTATCAAGGGAGAACTAGAAGGGTTTGAAAGGTATATGTGGAAATATTTGGGCTAACACATAGGAGTTGTATGACAACATTAAAATACGAGAATGATGAGTATCAGGAAAAGAATAAATTTATGGTGAAATCCACAAGGCTGTTTACTAAAGCTACAGATACACTTAACTAAGATAATTAAAAGCTATAAGCAGACACGACATTTAAGGAAAAAGATTATAGGAAACAATCTGGCATCAGCAAAGAATAAGTGATCCAATATAGTTTTCGTGACTAAATCTTGCAAAGGACACACAGCAGACCACAGATACAATATGCACATACACGCACACAGTTGCTATCTCTCCCCGTTTACTTGGGTTCTACATTTTTAGGTCTTTTGATTCAACACCAATATTGTCATTTCTCATATGATATTAGGACTTGTCTTCTCAGAGTGAACATTTAGTTTTGTCTATCAGGAAGACATACTCAAACCTCCATGTGTGCCAGCCGCAGAGAGGCCTGGAGCAGCCTACTCTTGAAGGTCAGATCACCCATGCTGTCACGGGTGTCCGTATGACCAGGCAGGCAGCACTTGCACAGCGCAGCAGCTGTGGTTTGACCCCCGTTGCAGATGAATGGGTCAGCACGGCAGGCACTCACGCTGCTCTGCAAAACCAAAGGCAGTGACAAGGCACATTCAGTCAGGCTATTTACAGATAGGGATATTGTCAGTTAAAGTAAGTAGATGACAAAAAATGCTCTGCACGGAGTTTACTCTTTCAGCCGACAAATGGCAAAACTGACTGTGTGTCCATTCAAGGTGCATATTAATTTTCCTCTTCGTTGTACTACTCATTAGGTATTACTTTTACACTAGGCATAAAGAGAACATAACTGAGAGTAACAGCGATGTCTGACTCCAAGCCCCTCTCTGAGACCCCTGCAAGCAAGGACAAAGAGAGCACTCAGTTTGATGGGGGACAGAAACCAGCAACACTCCTAGGGGTGTAAAGGCCATACACGAGCCAGTGCACTCTTCTTGCATAAACACCAGTAAGGTCACCTCCCAAACATGACAGACAGCTGTACATTTTGTCTTCAGATTTGCATTCCAAGTGAAGTAGTCACAGGCCAACAACTCACTCAAAGCATAGTTAACAGACAAAAACTTACCAACATCATCCCTAAGATTCTCTTCTATAGTCGGCAGTCTTCTTACAGCTTGAGAGATACATTTCCCAAAGGATGCTTTATCTTTCTTCCCTCCCAGGACTGTTCTTTGTTCCATAATGCTTCATACACCTTCTCTCTCATATAGCTAGCTGAGAGCTTGAAGCTGTTTGACTTTCAATTTCTCTACAGATACAGAAATCTGTCTTAATACTTCAGGTTTTTTTGGTGTATTTAAAATCAGCCTTGAGCATCCCAATGCATACCTGTTGCTGGAGACTCTAGTTAGTGATATCCTGAGCTTGACAAACCAGAAATGCTACCTAAACAAAGCAGCATTGAAGTATTTGTCATTTACAATAAAACATTTATTGCTAAGGGAGACATACAAACAGAAAATAACTGAGAAGCCTAGCTAAAAGAACTATGAGTTCTTACAAGACTTAGAAAACTACCTGTACTTGGGACAAGACTGAAGTAAGCTTGCAGTGGTCTAATTTAAAATAAGAGAGAACACATGGTTGCTATTAAAGGAGTAATCAGCATAATTAAAGTCACCTGTAACATTTAGAGCATTTGTAAACTAGAAGATAAGGACATCTGAGCATGATGTACCTTTATAAAACATTAGCAAAGTTAATATCTGACAAGATTATGTGTTTGATAAACTTTTAAAATAGGAGTAATGCAAGTGCAACATAAAGTGATTGATAAAGATACACTAAATATGGGCAAAGTACATAGCCCAAGATGTAGTTTACAAGTATGTAAAATATGTAATTTATGTATCAAAAGCTACTCTTCTGGTTTCAGTGGTTTTCCTGCAAAGAGATCAATGTTGAATACCCATCTCCTACTAAATCAAAGAGATTAGGATTCTGAAATGGTTAGGGTGTGGATGTTAGTAACAGGAGTTTAACATCCCTCTTCTGGTTTCTGCTGTACAAACATAATGTAACATTATTAATTTTCATGGAACTTTTTGGAGGTGAAATGTAATTAAATGACATATTTACCTGCATTGCCTAGCAGCACTCTGAATGACTGTTTCAAGGAGAAGTATTGTAATAAATGCACTGCTACCCCTGAGTTTGTCTCTCAGTGGGAGCTTCTCAGTGACACAGAGAATTTAGAGTTGCCACTCGAGCCGTGTTAGGTCAGGAGTTAAACCAGGACTTTATCACATGGGTGAGTAATTCCTACCTTGGAGAGAGACAGACAGACAGACTTACATAATGAAGTTAAAATAACACCACCCTTGGCTTGCTAGGAGTATGTAGTTTTTTCACCCCCTCTTAGCCAGTTTAGTGTCTTCTCTTTAAAAGCAGGTGGATAGATTTTTCCTTTGCCTCTTATCAGTACAAGTCTCTTCACTGCCGAGCAGATCAAGACTCTTATTTTTTAAACCAGTGTGCTCAGTGAACACCCTCTGCTTGGTTTGGCAAGTCTCCCTGCATGCGTGATTGTTTAGTCTTGACAGACTGAGACACACTCCAGCCACCTATGGAAATGAATCTTCATTCATATTTCATCTTTCCATTTAAGTAATTCCCTTGCTACTTCAGGTTACTATATTTATTTTTAAAAGTAATCAACACGTGTCCTTTATTGTATGTTTTATCCTGTAATACAGAAAATGGGCTTGTTGCCACTGAAGCTCTACAAAAGTACTTCTAAAGCTGATTTTCACTGGATTAGAGTTGTTAGAAGCAGGAGCTGTGTCTGGCCAACAGACACTTTTCTGTGTTTCCCTATGTCCCTTCTGCTGTCAGAGAAAGACAGATGGCCTTCTGAGCACCATGTAAAACTCAAGTAAGAGCGTGCTTCTCTCAAGCTCCAACCATTTGGAAGCAACGGTCAAGACTCAGTTCCCTCCGCCTCTTCCCCCAATTAATAAGTGACCAGATTTTCCAAACTACTCTGCACATCCTGTAGGATAACCCGTAGGATAACCTGTAGGATAATCCTGTAGGAACACTGGCAAAAAGTGTAACAATCCCAGCTGAAGATACAAAATATTTTGGAAAACTCAGCATTTCTTTAGGTAGCTCCCAGGGATTGTGCAATGAGTTTTCCAGTGGTTAAGTCCGTATACTCCTGACGCGTTAGATTAATTTAAAGTGAGATCTTGCACCTTGTCTGACCAGCCCATGACAATATAAAACAATTTAATGTTAGTCTCAAACTGTACATCATTGTTGTGTATCAGCATTTTTTGCAGATATTAACAGAAAATCTTGCTTTCACTGAAGTTTTGGCAGCATCTTCAATCAGGGGAGACAACAGAGTAATTTTATCAGATCAGACCAGTGAAAAACTGGTATTTTGCCTCCATCAGGGACCAGCCTGGGTTATTTCAGGAAAAAATGCAAGAAACACCCTAAGAAACTTGAAAGTTCCTTTAAAAAGTTTTTCATCTCATGGATTCTTTTCTTGTTTCCCACCAAAACCTTTGGAAATGTTTCTTTGTAGTTAACTCCCAGTACTGCTGGTACATCAGAAGGTATCCAGTGGTCTTCTCTTTTGGTTTTATTTTGGTGGTGGGAAATGCTTTGCTTCAAGAAATCTTACAATAGTTTTGAACAACAGAGTTCCACAAGACAGTTGGGCAAGGACAAAATAAACAGCTTTCATTTTAACTTCATAGCCTTCTGTGATTTCATGCTCTCGTGATTCCTTCATCTTTTACTGTGAAGGAGGGTGGGTGAAACCCGTAAAACACATCATCTTTATTGAGAGAGAGCAGTGAAGTTTTAGAGAATCTTTTTCTATCAGGCACTGCATAAATGCAGCCCTTTCACTCTTGTCTTATTTGTCTCCTCTTCAGAGCAAGTGCTCACAACCATTCCCAAAGTACCTCTTCTGAATAATTTTGGCATTTGAGTGATGCACACAGATTTGTCACGTGCCATATCTTGGGTGAGGGGGTACAGATGTATCTTACTGCTACAGCTATTCCACTGGCTCAAGTCCAGCTATCTTCTTAGTACTGTATTTTGTGTATATATATATATATGTTAAGCATCCGACTGCAATATTTTATGTACCCGTAAAATTATGATGCAACCAGTAACAGAAACTTATTCAACAATGCCGTGATTTTATAAACAGACCTAAATTGTCTCCAAACTTACTACACCATTTTAAAAAGGAGTGTCACAGACATCATACTTTTTAAAAGACAAACGCAGCCTGGGGTTATCGCAAGGTGTGAAGTAAAACAATGTTTGGATAGCAATTATAACGTTCTTCACGGTTACATATAAATATCACAGGAATACAAATTACTTTGATCTAAGGAAAAAGCAGTGCAGTATTCCAGATAGACTTTAGCAGAAATTTGTTTCATGAAAAGCTTCATTAGCCTGAGTCGTTTTACATCACATTAGCTTCAGACACTCTGGTTTAGCATATGTTTACTTTCTTCCACTCTTACATTCCTTCCTCATCTGTCAAATCCTTCCTGAATGCTTTTTCTATACACTATCATTAGCTTCCATCACCACCTGTTGCACACTACACCATTAAAAGATGCTGATTCAGAAAATACTTCATCTGGCACTAAAGATTCCCTCTAAGAGGAAGGCCGAAAGCAGGATTCAACTTGGCTACAGAAAATTAATTTTTCTAAAATTTAAATTTACATACTATGCTAGACAGAATTCCTCTTCACATCCTTCATGATACAGGATCTAGTAAACAAAAGTTGGTGAAACTTCCACATCCCCTAGTTACAGAGATCACTACACTCAAGAGACAGAGGCCATCAAGTCTTTGTCCTGGAATTCCTGTGTGAAAGCCAATAGCTTTCTATCTACATCTTTTAATCAGACATTTGGCAGTCCCTTTTCTCCTTTTTGTGGATCCCTACCATCTGCCTCTAGTCCTATCATCTCTCCTTTGACTCTCCCATCTTCAGCTTTCTTTCTGTTACAGTCCTGGCTTTGTGTGCCATTTCCTACTTTTAAGTTATGGCACTAAGCATGTTTAAATTCCTGCCAATTAAAACTGCAGAGCAGTGAGCCCTCCTGAGAAAACTCACCTGTTTTCTGCTGGTTTAGGCTATAAGAACTGAGCATTTGAAAGCTTTACTTCAGTCTCTGTGAAGAGCTGATCTTGAAGATGGCACTCCCTGTTGGCCCTTTGCTGACCCACATTCCCCTGCTCTGGTGGCTGTTATTTCAAAGCCTTTCAGAACGGTCGTCTCCACAACTCCACTCTGAGCAAAGGTAGCAAGTAAATATGGTGAGGTGGTCTCATGAAGCAACCTGTGTGGAAGACGTGTGGCTTCACTCACTCCCCTGTGAGGCTGATAGGCTTCAGGTTCCCTACATGGCTGTTTTGTACATTCAGAATTGTCAGAACAAACTTTTTCTTTTTTTTTTTTTAAGATGAAAAAGAGAAAGTGAAGAAGTCTGGAGGAAAGTCAGCACTTAAATGCTGTGAAATAACCATGGCTTATGTACTCCATCTTAACTCATTGTGGGACATTTTTCTAGTTCTAAAAGGGATAGCAAGATAATTGAAATCTCACCTGCTCTGGCAACACTATCAGTGAATACCATTGGGAACATTTTAAATTAGCATTTTAATTACCATCATCTACTTTGGAGCCCTCCTAAAATCTTTCTAAACAGATCTGTGCAAAGAGCGCCTTACTACTACATGAAAATGCAAGGCTGGATGATAGTTTCTTTGGGTTTCCATCCCTACCAATGCATCAGTCAATTTGCTGCAGTGGATGGGCAGTAACACTCAGTTACTCTTCTAATCTCCATTAGGAATAGTGCTGTAAAACCAAGGGCAAAACTGCAAGGGACAAGCCTAAAGGACACTGTAAACCCATCTGTGGTTGCTGCAACAATGTGAGCTCTGGATACTCATCAGAGGGAAGCACTAAGCACTAGCAGGGAACATACCAGCCTAAGAGTTAAGACAGTCAAGTTCAAATCCCAGCTGTACCTTGACCAATACACTTTTATTACCATTAAAAAAACCACAGATGACAGTGATCCCTCTTAGTGAAATACTACTCAGTTGGGGTTTTTTTGGCTAGTTACATGTGAACTGAGTGTTATATTCTTCCCTCCTTCCCATTTCATTCTTTTTTAAACAGACATGATCTCTTAAGGTGGGAGAAAACTTCAATACTGGTGCCAAAGTCCTCTTGTCAGTCTTTTCAGAAGCTGAGAGAACTACTGGCACTAGCCCAGGAAGAGCAACAAAGAACAGTACAAGTTTGGATAGCAGCTAGACTTGCAAACCTAACAGCAATGCAAAGTAAACCAAACATGAAATAAAATGATGATTGACAGAGATATGATGACTTTACTGCTGGAAATGAAAGTGCTATGAATAATTAGCCACCTCTGACCCAGGAAAACATTGACTTCATTTGCAGCACAAAACTGATTGCAGATGGTATTGGGGAGCAGAATCAAGCTATTCACTGTGCTTTCCCCTCATCAGAAAAATTCATTTCCTCTCTACTGTTGAGCAATGAAATATACCCGATTGGATCTGTTGAGACGACTTTACATGGAAGATTTGGAATGAAGAATTAAAGAGCCCATGGGGTGATGCTGAAGGTAATCCTATTAAAACAGTGGGCTAGAGGGGAAAATGCACATATATCTTCTATTTTAATAAAGAATTAAAATAAATCCCTTAAAGGAACAAATTTATTCAGACATTTCTTTGAAATCCTGGTGTCATTGTTGCTGAATGGGATGCTGGATACCAGTGCACGAACAAGGACATTTCTCATTCCCTACTGCTCCTCTTGTTCGTTCCCATTACTGCTCACCTCTTCCTACACTGCCAGCTGCTTCCTGCCATCCTGCTCCACTGCTTCTCTGCTCGCCTGCCAGCCCTCTCTCCATCTGACTAATGTCCTTGCCGAGTGCCAGTTCTTGTCCAGCCTTGTCTGCTGATAGGTCTCACCTCCACACGGATGACAGCTTCATTTTGGGCTCTCAGCACTCCCTCGCCACTGCAATATATTTCCCATAGCCATGACTCCAAGGCTTAAGAGAGAGAAAAAGCAAGGATACCTTCTGACAGTAGGCTGAGATACCAGTCACCTGTGTGCTCTTGTCAACACCTTTACCTTTCCTCAGCTGACTTCAGAAGAGTGAGGCATCTCAGACTGGAAAGAAGCCTGAAGATAAAGAATAACATTGTCCCTCATTATCCCTTGCCACAACCTTTGGCTAGTGGAGGATAGGAAGGAGCAAAGCCTGACTGGGAAGAAAATACAAACAGCTCAAACTGTCTCTCTGGCAATCTCCATTGCCTTCAGCATGTACGTGTTTGACATATGCAGGTATTCATTGGAAATCAGATACTATAGCCCCTCTGCTGAATGCTGCCTCAGGACAAATGAGTTATACCGCTGGCTCTCCAGGGCCATTAGAAATAAAGTCTCGAGGCTAGGAGGAGGAGGAGGCATTTGGATCCTTTTCTTGCACCTCCACAGCATCATTGGTGGGCAGACATTTCTCACATCAGGAAGAAAAATAGGCACCTTAAAGTAGGCAGCTCAGCTTGGTTTTAAGGCAAGTTTGCAACACTCAAGAAGCTAAATGTACTTACTTGTAGTTAAAGAAGTCTGCTCTGGAATTGTTGGGATCACAAAAAAGCCAATTACTTGTTGAAGCAGACCCATCCTGTGGCCACACCTCTTCTCTGGGCAGTTACAAGCTCCCTACTAGACCTCTCTCTTTACTTAAACAAGCTATTCTTTTTTGGTTAAACATTTGCTTTTTATGGAACAAGAGCAGATGTAAATCTTTCCCCTTTCATCCCATACCTTGCCCTTAAAAAAAGATAAAAGTTCTGTAATAAAGTTGGCAAGTCCAGGCAACCCCAGTAAGCATGAAAATTTTCTTCTCCCCCAGACACAGATAACTGGCTTCCTTCAAAGCCACCGATGTCTATGCCTCAGTCCTGTTGTTTCTGTCAGTCTCACCCTTTCCAGTACCACTTTGAGCCTCTGGTGAAGTGCAGCAAAGAACATTAGTCATCACACTAAATCAGGAGACACAGATCCCCTAAGACAACATGACAGTGTTTAACAATACAAACTAAATTTACAGGAGAAAGCAGCTGGTATGAGAGTAACTGCATCTGCTTCACTACCAATGTTCTCCCACTTGCATGCGCTTAGCGGAGATGATGATGAATCACATTTAATCACATGCTATTAGAGGAGGATCAGACCACACAGTGTGACCGGGTTAATAGGTTGGAGATATGCATATCTGATGCCCAATTAAAATAATTCTAAAAATAGAACTGCAATTTTCTTTAGGAGCTATGCCTCCTCACTTTACAGATCAGGCAAGCAGCTCTGTCTTCTGTGACTTCCAGGCAAACAAAGGGCCAAAGGAAAATAATTCCCTTGCTCAGGAGCTTACCATGCAATTCCCATTGAATTATTCTAGGTTACCCAGATTAATTGGAAGGGCTACTAAGAGAGACTGCTGGCTTGCAGAGGCTTTTGTGGTACAAATCAGATCATGAACATAATTTTCTAGGATAAGATATTGCTTAAACACTATCTAGCTGCCATTAACCATCCTCTAGGTTAACCATCTCTAGTCATTCCTAATACAAAAAACAGACTAATATGTTTACTGTAAAAAGAACTGGATTGCTTAACCAGCATTTTTCATCAATCACCTCTCCTCTTCACCTCTATGCTCATACTCACATACCTCTCTTACATCATACCACAAGGCTGTCTTCCTGCAATGCTCTTAAAAATCAGAGATGGTGAGTCTGTTCCTTTACACTGAGATCTGCATTTTATTCCACTACCAGATGAATCCACAGAGTTATCCAAATGGGTTGAAGAAACATCTCTTCACCCGGTTTTACTGAGGAAATATTCTCCACAAGAACTCAGGTGTCCTTTTTCACTTCATGTCCTCTTTTACTACAGCTCTGTCTGCTCCCAGCTCTGACATACCAGTTCCAGTGACATCTCCTCTGCAGTGGGTTGTCAATACCACAAAGAACAAGTTCATTCACTGAAAACGTAAACTATAAAGGCAAAAAGCTATGAAGAAGTTAACAGTTGCAATATCTACCAGACTGAAGATTAAGAAGTACTTGCAGACCTGCATTTCTTTAAGTGATGTTTTCATTTAGCAGGATAGAGAGAGTTCTGAAAAAAATGCCTACAACCAAGATTTCAAAAATTAGGTGCCTAAGATTAGGCTCCTAAACCCATAATTAATTCTTTAAGTAAATGGCCTGATTTTCTTGAGTGTTGAACACACAGCTGCTCAGGCCGCCTTCATTAGGAACAGAAGGATGCAAGGCTCTGAAAAAAAGGAACGAGGAAAGAAAAAAAGTCAGGCCACTTACTAGGGTACATTATGGTGGAATTAAATAGCGAGCTTGAAGTCAGGACTTTCAGAAACGGTTACCTTCATCCTTTTTACATCAGTTTCAAGTCTACTGCCCAACACATTAAATACTGGAAAGAAAATTATACCTGCATACATGAATGCATACATTTAGCTTTCAATTCCACTTAAAAGCATTTTTCATAATAATATAGAAAAATGTTAACTGTAGGAAAAAAACCATCACAGTATATGAGCAGATAAAGTCGGATCTTAGTACCACAATATGAGCTAAGTCCTGTACAGGCCAGATTTGTTCATTGTATATAATCCTGATTTTACGGAGACAGTGTACATTTCTCGAGCCCTGCCCTAGCTCCATTGGCAGGGTTAGGCCTACTGGGATTCAGTCCCATTCCAAATCTGTGTACATTTAACAGTGCAATCACAAAGGAACTTTCTGCAATGGGATTTGACAGCACTTACATTAATCTCTCAAAATTACAGCTATTTTATTACTGCAGGATACGTAGTCAATTTACATACTAATAACAAAACTGTTATGAAAACATTAAATTACACAAAATGAGATCAACACAATTTTGGTTAGCTACACCACATTAGGATCAAAAGTCTTTTCATATCAACCTTTGTTTCCCTTATAAATAAAAAGCTTTCTAAGAACTTTTCCAAGGCTTTATTGGATTACAATGAAGATAATTATAGAACTGAGATGAACCCAGTGGCTCTCTTGTAATGGAATACAGCCAGTTCCAGCTACTTGAATGCCAGCACAACTTGGCAGGGACCCACAGACATTGTTCTTTCATCACTTTTTTTTGCCTATCTCAAGGGAGGAGGTCTCCAGGTCCCAGGCACCCTCACAGGCAGCAGTAAATAGCAGTATTGCAGGCAGGGTAGGAGAACCCAGTACTCGAAGGAGGCCTGAAAAGTGAACAATGTTTGCAAAACAGCAGAAGTATCTCTGAAGAAAACTTTTGCCATAAAGGTTTTGGGATAATGGAGGATTTTTAGGTTTCTTAGTTATTTCAGAATTTATTTCAACAGACACTGCATCTGCATTTTTATGTGAGGAGGGGAAGGCAAAAATCAGAGATGATGGATTGACTGCTAAGAAAAAACTAATGTCAGCTACAGCATGGCTTTGGCTGATCTGGCCTTTCTATAGTCGTATTATGCTATTGTCAGGCAGACAGTGTGTACTTCTTTTAGCTTACTTTCCAAACAGGAATCAGTTAATTATTCTACAGATTCTAAACTAAGAGGACATATATACCTAATGATAAAGGCACTAGGTGAATCTCTAGTCACTAGACAATGGAGGGAATACAAGGAAAGACAAGTGCAGGAGAGATGAGCAAGACAGAATTCAGCCAATGATTCTGCAATAGAATAGTAGGGGGCAAACTGCCAATTTTTCATTGATGGAGTACTGACACAGGCTACCTATGAATGTGCTAAAGTCTTCAGTGGAAGTTAGGAATGAGTTAGTAAAACAGCTATCAGGGTTGGTACTGTCACAACAGATCCAGTCTTGGGACAGGTCCCTCAGAATGACAGCAGAAACCCTGAGCCTTTTTTCTGAAGCTAAATGATGCTTTTGACACTCACAGCTATGTCAGTAGCATTATAAAGGATCACAGCTGTTCTGCAAAATATTTTGCAAAAGACAATTCAGCTGCACAAGTGCTTAGGGCAAAGAGGAATAAAACACAAGATCTTCTTAGAAGAGAGCAGCCTAGACAGAATATATAAATCTGTAGCCTGGTAAGCTGTGGTCTGCCATCTGCACACCTTCAGCCACAGTACAGAAAGATTTCTTAGGTGCTGCGAAACCTCTTTCAGAAGCAGTGCACAGGGTTACTTGTTTGGGAAGGAGAGGGGGAGGGAGAGAAAAAGTTACATGAAACATCTTTGACAATTAAAATTCTGCTGATAGCAATCTCACACAACATCACTGGTGGAAGGAATCACTCTGGAGAAACAGTTACAGACCATGGTACTGTTGCATCTTAGACATGTCCTGGCCACTTGATGCCTTTACAGGCATTTAGCAGAAGCTTGAAATAATCATGACTCTGAAGGCAATTTTTATGCCAAGCAGAATTCTAAAACTTGTTTAAAAAAGTATCCACATAAACAGCACTAAGGTCAGTACTAATCACCTGTCCTTGCTTTGGGGAATGAGAGAAGGGGAGGAAAAGATCAAAATCATTACCTGAATGGACTTATAAAATCACACATTTTGGAGCTGTTCCAAAGGGCCTCTTACCCACTATTTTGGTTGGAAAGAGCAAAGAAGAAATGTTAAAGGTAGGAGGAGAATATACGAACAGTTACAGAAAATACAAGTTTTGTGAACTTGTTCAATTGTCATTCATTTGATGCAAGGGACAGATTCCAAGCAGGTTGCATGCTGCAGAACAAACTGTCTCAATAACAAGCAGCTTCCAGCAGCAGCTCCTTCCAACCTAGATAGAGCAGCAAATTTAATAACTTCTTTAAGCCCCCTGCTTTTTTCTTACTTCTACTCAGTTGGAACCATAGAAAACAACAGGTATTTCACCTGATGCCTAAGGAGAACTTTTGTTCCTTTGCTGGCCGTGTGACAGGACTCTGTGACTTTCTCTAATACAGGTTTTTGATGGCATGCAAAAAGTGTAATGTCTTAGCTACCATGCACAACAAACCCCTCTAGCATAAAGAAACTTGTGTTAACACCTCAGTGCAGAATTTGGTGCCTCCTGCTAGAAGAAAATTCAAGACATGTAGAAAATTTTAAGAAATTCTACTCCTTTTACATGTCCTAGTGAGGAAGTTTTATCTTTATTTAAGACACAGGGCCAAACAGATGATGAAAACAGTTTCCCTGCTTTGGAGGCAGAGCCTCCCAGGGCTGTTTCACACAGACACTGCACCTTTGCATAACATCTAAGTCAGCAGTTCTCAGCAAGACAGAGGACAGTGCAGCTCCAGGGAGGCCCAGGCACAGCTCAGAGCATCCAACCTCCAGGCTTGGATGTTAGTCTTGCTAAAATGCAGGAAAAAAAATCAACAAAAATAAAAGTCCTCTCCCGTTACATTACAAAGAAAAGAGAGAAGCATTTGAAAAAATAGAATTGAACTAGTCAGCATGATCCTGCTAATTTCTAGGCACTGACTTTCACAAAGGAGGTTAAGAGTAGGAGTAGGAATGAGTTTGTCATGGACTTCATGTACCATCTACAGAACAGCATTTGGCATCTCTTGCTCATATGTCAAATGCATGCCTTCGCAGTATTCCAGATACAGGTCCTGATTTTTTTTTCCCTAAGACGAATTTAATGCTGACTTAACAAAAGTGATAAATAGATCATCTGTTTACAGGGCAAATCATGAACATACCAATAGAGAAGTACTATCAAGCTGCTAAAATCCTACCATAGCTGAATATGGGAAAAATTATTCTCAAGATCTTGGCCTGTCTGCCTGAATTACAAGGAACAAGCTGTGGTGTTGGGGGCATCTGGTTTGCAGCTGTCAATGATTTTAGCAATTGCAAACTTTATCTCTAGAGTTTGGCAACAGAGGTAGAATCTTGTGATTCTATTACTGATCCTCAGAGCTCTGTAAATCCAAGCTCAACACATTTCATAGTATCAGGTTACCTTGTAAAATGAATTCTTTACCAAACCCAAATCATTACCTAATACCAATATTCGCAGACAATTTCAGAATTAGGCTGTACATAATATACATGTCTATATACTGTGTACAAGAGACTTGAAGCACAATGCAAATCTTTATGGCAGTACGCTTATATGCAGCTTCTGAGAAGTTCTGATAAAATACTAAGGAAGGACCTGGCACTGTTTTCACCAGCAAATATCATAGAATTAAACAAAATCAAAATAATTTTATGGCCTCAAATACTGATGTGCACTTGTCACAGAACTCTTCCATCAGTTTCTGGGCATAAAGTGATGTAACAGTAAATGGTATCTAGTGAAGGTACTGCTGTACAATACATTGCATTGGTGAATTTAACCTCATCTCAGAATTTAACTTTTCGACAAAGTAGCTGGTTGCCAGAACCGTGTGGATATCATCAAACAGTGTGGTACAGTAACAGTGTACCAGATGAATCTCAGGCTCTTGCAAGTCCAACCTCAAGTGTGCAGTGAGTTGAGAAGGCCTTAGAGAATGTTTTTAGACCTCCCAAATTCATCCTACAATGAGGCATTGGTGCAAAGTGAATTGTTCTCCCTCTAGCTGGAAGACAAATGCTACAAATTTCACCAGGTCTGCCGAACATAAGCAAGAGGTTTCAAACCAAACATTGCTACCAGGCAGCTTAAAAAATAGCCTGAAAAATGTTAAGACAAACACTTAGGACCTCTACAAGCTGGTGCATCCATATCCAATAGTAAAAACCCCTTGTTGGACATGGGTTCTCTGGCACCACATGAATTTCCAAAAAGTCAGTGGTATAATGGTTTTGGCTAGTTTTTACTACCAGAAAAAGTTGCTCAGTCTTTCAGAATACCAACTTTTATTTTAATTATTACAACAATTATTACACTTTTACTGAGTATCACAAAAAAGTTTCTCTATTATTTCTCATAATGGCATAAGCTCTGCCCAAATTTCACTACCTGGGTTTAAGTCAGGTTTCAGAACAGATTTTTTTTTAAATGAGGGAGGTAGAGGGAGAAACAAAAATCTGCAGTTGCTGAATTATTCCATTTATAATAACATTTGATGTTCACAGTCATTACAGGAATATTTTGCTTTATGATCCTTATGATTTACTCAGAGAATCAGGCAAGATTCGTAATACTTCACAGTTCACTTGCTAATGTCTTCCTCAGGCTTTGACTTTAAAGTGCTGCTGGGAACTACACCACATCAAACAATGAAAGCTGGCTACACTAATCATGTCCTGTTTGGCACCTGGCATGATATTATGACAACAGATACCGCATCCAAAGTCTTATGCACTTCAGAGATAAGAGCTTAAATGGATAGTTATATTTAAGTGGTTCTACAGCTACTACTGTTCACTCATGAGAGGAGATACTTACCCAAGGCCTGAGGATATGCTGAAGAGCCTCAAAGGATTAGAAAGAGGCCGTTAACATATTACATATAAAATGATCACAACCCTCCACTCTTGAATCTGACACTGACTTTGATAGTTTCTGCTTTTGGTCATTTCAGACAACTGAAAACACTTTTTGTACTATCTACATTTTCCAAATTCTACAGGCAAATATTATCCTGCTGAGAATTCATAGGCCTCCCTTCCTAATCTCCATGAGACATTCTGCCTTAAATGCTACTGTCTTGCTTAGGTTAGCAGTTGTGCCTGTGACAGCTCTATACACTACCTTCTGGAGCTCCCCAGCTCCACAGAATACTTGTGTGTGTTTTGCAGATGGGGGAGGGTTGCCATATGCCAATGCAGTAGCAATTTTTGACTCACAGTCGAAAGCATCCAAAAAAGTCAGTATGCAGGATTTTCTGCCATATGGAGGAATTGTTATTTGGCCTTTTCTCTAGCTGTATCTCATTAAGCAAAAAGGAAAGAAAAAGGGGAGGACATTCTTTTCTTCTTTGCAAATGTTGCCCCCGAGTTCATCTTCATTTGAAAGACAGCATTCATTTCTGGTACCTAGAAAACCAAGCCAGAGCAGAAGGAAGTTGTAAGAATCTAGGTGATTGAGGACAGTGTTCTGTCCAATTCAACAAGTTTTCTTTAAGTCTTTTACGCTTTGCATATGACTTCTTTCAGGGAAGAGGGAGCAGTATTACAGAGAGCTAGGACTGGTTCTACTCAGCTCAGAAAGACCAGAGTAGAAAAAGAACTGCACCTTCCATGAAATCTGTAGTAGTGCATTACAGTAAAGCTATTTTTATTACCTCCATATACTGCAGCATTTTGAAGGTGTCACTAATAGCACTTCCCTGATCCTTGTGTGTTCTGCAGTCTGCTTTGCTCAATATGGGAGGTTTGTTTCATCTGAGACTTTGCTGGGATTTTGCCTTTATTTTTTTTATAGAAACTAATGTGGTACTAACATAATGCAGACATTTGTGTTTTAACTTTACAGAGCCGATATCATGGCTAGTGTACTAACAGGAAAGCAATCAGATACAGGTTTAAAAGTTATAAAGATATATATAAACCTCAAAGCCTCTCCGCTTCTTTACGATCTTCCTCAATGTAGAAAGATGTCAGGAGGAAAAAACCTCCTCCAAAGACACCAACAAAAGCACACACGATAAAGCTGTACTGCATGCTCCAGAAACTCCACTGGAATGAGTAAGCATTCTTGGCCTGGATAGCATTGGAGATCTAGGGAGTGAACAAGGCTGTCATTAATCTGGGATAACATCATTCTCCTCTCTTGGTTTAAACAGATTGTTTACAGTGTGGTCCTTGAAAAGAATAAAATTAGGCAGATAGGGTCAAAAAGTCTGCTACCAGAGTTTGTCAAACCCAGTACCCAATACAGCTGTACTTCACTGCTGTCCAGCTTCCATTTGGTGCAGGAAGCTTATGTTCTTTTATACCTTCAGTGCCTCCGGTCACAAGAGTAGGAAATACTGCAACCAATATTTGTAACGTTTGGCAAACATTAACTCATTTTACCATTTTCTAGCCCATCTCCAGATAGCTAGCACAGAACAGACATTTGGCAATGACATTTATCATTTCTTGATGTTATTCGATAACTTTATACCTTCCTAATCAGCATCAAATGGACAGAAACAGGGGGTTAGCATCAATACAGGCACAAGCAGCAACACTCATTAAAAAGGGAAGAGGTGGAAATTCATTTGAGACAAGAGTGGAGTCTACTTTTGAGCCAAAAGGCATTTGAGGAGTCATGGAGTGACATTATGGGGAACTGGGAAGAAGATACCAAGCAGCTGCTTTTTGCACTGCCTGGAGGATGAGGTTGTAAAAGCTAAATTATACACATGGATTTTATTTTTGTAGACAGAAAGAAAAGCTGATTTCAAGAAACTCAAGAAGATACAACACTTAACCCAGGAACTTAAAATCTCTTCTTAGCATAAACAAAAAGATGAATGTTGAATACAGTCATTTTTATTCCCACATTTGTTCTTAATGGTTAGAATATGCTATGTGACTTGAAATACACAAATATGAGACTCTTCAACCTTCGCTGGGTTTAGTATGATTTTTTATGACAGTTTAGGCAGATAAGAGCATGATCAAGTGTAAATGGGCACTTACGGACCACAGTAAGCATAACAGCCAAAATAGAAACCTAATGCATTTAATTTTAAAATGCTTAATAAGAAAATCCCTGGAGTGCAGGGGGAAGAAAAACAGACTCTGAAAAAGACTATTCCCTGACTCTCCAGACAGTTTTTAAGCTAAAGGGCTAGCTGAAGCAGGTTAGCAAACAATAGCAAGACATGAATGCAGAAGATTCAGTATTTAATCAACAGTGGACATGGGCAGCACTGGTATATTGGTTCAAAGAAGCATTCCAGAAGACGATGTTGTGCTCATTGCATAGGACCCCACTTGGACATATAGCAGTTTTATTCCTGGATTTATTGTCTCTGTTCTTTGCAAAGTTGCAAGGTTACCTGAGGTTAATCTCATCTGGATAAGCTTTTTTTGTCTTCACACTTTTCGATTAGCTGCTATTTAAGGCAACTGCATGCAAGGTACTGCATAAGAAGTATTCTGCACACAGTTACTAGCAGGATGCAGCAGCACATCCAGCAGGAAGCCTCAATTCTGTCTGTGCCTCAAAGATGGCAAATAACAGTGGGTAAGAGATACAAACATTTTCATCTTTCAGGCAGGAAGCATAAATCAATAGAAGAGTCAAAGGGAGAATGCACAAGACATATTTCAGCTTCTAAGATACCTCCCATTTTTGCATATCATATCAGCCATTTTTCATGACACAGAGATGTCAGTTATTATGTTCCCCCATGCATACAGCCAAATCGGTGCGAGGCCAGTAGTTTCCTAATACACACCAATGAGCAAAGTGGCCTCTTCATTTGCCAAAAAAAGAGAGCCAGCAGGAGGAATCTCTCAGTGAGAGAGGGCTGTCTTCTCTGTCAGACAGATTGCACAGTTGAGACTCCAGTTTTCACCCAGTTGAGAACAAGGGGAATCTCCTGTCTGGCTGGACCAGCAGCAGCTGCACCTTCAGGCACAGCACACTTAAGACATTTCTGTCTGGCCCTGTCTAACCCTAACACTGTTAACATGTGACAAAGAAAGAACAGATATACCTGAGGTGAACTTCTGAAAATAAACTTCCATATAAACAAAACTTTAAAACAACAACAACAACTCACTCTGTATCCCATGTCCAGTAAAGCAGAAAAATCAAAGTGGGTGATTGGTTAGCTACTGTGTGCAGAATTACTGTGTGTTAAATAAAAAATAATGAAGGAGGGAAACAACACTGACAGATATCATCCACTGGAACTAAACCAGTTGACCTGCAAGGAGAAAACAGTACTAGGCTACTTTGTCCAGAAGCACCTAAGGTCAAGTAAATGTAGGAAGGGCAGAGAAATAAGTTCTCAAGCAATACGGGAATCCAAGGTTAAGGTACTTTGAGGCCAGAGCTTTGAATGCCAAATAGTATCAAAAGGCAACCATTGCAGTCACTCTTGTTCTGATTTTCAAGAGAGTATTGACTAATAGCAAGATTTCAAACCTTAAGATTTTAACTAAGAGTTTTAGGTTTCAAGATGTAAAATGGTATTTGATTAATTTCCATGAAACTCCTCACAAACTTAGCAGAAAGTGCTTAAATCCAAGTACAAAAATGTATCCCTTGAAAAATTTATGAGTTTGCAAATTTAAAATCAAAATAAATTTTTACACACTGCATGGAACTACTCACACCTACAGGTATAGGATTATATTCTACATACCTGCAGTGTCACAGGACCAGAAGTTGCATGCACGTAAAAATGTTCAGAAAAATGTCTTTCTGTATTCTAGTACCAAGGCCACCAATTTGAGTAACTTCTAATTTTGGACCAGGAAGTGTCTACAATCTGTGAGAGTCTGTCTTTCAGATTCTAAAAGTTTTACCCTAAGGAAACTCAATAAGCAGAGAATTCACTTACAATCCCAATGAGATATGGGCTGCCTGCATCTCCCAGCAAATGGCTCACCAAAATCTGCAGGGCAATAGCTGTAGACTGCCGTCTTGGTGTCACAACATACTGAAACAAAACACAACCCACAAGAAAATGAATATTAATAGAGTGATTATCATGAATGGCCAACTACTCATATAACATTCTAGAGAGATGAATATATTAATTTTTATATATTTAATAATCAAACATTGTTTACAAGTTTGGAGACAGAGAAGTTATTCTCAGCAAAAGAGTACACTGGATGTTTTGCTGAGGATAAAACAATTCAAGAAAGCAACACACAAGGGGGAATCCCTATAAAGTAGGAAAAACATGACTCCCCTGCCTCCATTCGTAGACTCACAGCAGCTTGTACAGATTCACTTGGCCACGCAACTAACAGAAACCTTGCAGTCATACTGATTTACTAATAAGGAGATTCAGCACTGACAGCCTCTGAGAAAAATCTCTTATGACACTGTGGCAGCAGTCATGGTCTAGACTGCTGGGGGGAAACTGGGGTACCTGGAACCTGAAGTAGCTGCCATGGCTATAAAGGATGTCAGCTGAGACCTGCCAGACCGTGTGAAGGCAGAGGGAGGGGACTCAAGCTGGCAGACCAGAAGGTGGCTGATGGTGCTTTGATGATAGCTCTGATGGCAGAAGTTTGCTGCTTGTAACTGGATAGCACCTGAGATATAGCTAGTCTAGTAACAATACCTCAAAATGATTATGCTTTTGAGTGCACACAATTTAAATAACAAGTTGAAGAAGAAGATGTGGTGCACATCCAGAACACAGCAAAGCATCACATAGATTAGAACTATTATTTAAAATGAAATATAGTCATTTGGGGGTAATAAGGGCTTTATGTCTGTGCTACTGAAGATCAACTGTGCCTGAAGAAGTAAAGTATGATTCTATATCATTTGTGTCTCTCTCTTTCAATAATACATTTACACAAAAAGCATTCACAGTCAGAATGAGACAGAAGCAATTTTAAACCTTCATACATTTGTTTTCCAACCACTTGCTCATATCAGAGACAAAATGCTTAATATTCTCCCAGTCTTCTACTCCCCAACTTGATTTTTTTGGAAACTGATCTGAACATCACTTAGGGTGTCTCAAACACTAATTAATAGGGTGACTGGTGTTTTACCAAGAGACAAACTCAAGGTATATAACCTATATTGTGGCTCTATAGACACCTTTAAGGAAACACTAACACGCATGGCAAGTTGGGTTTAGAAGAAAAAAAAGATCCACTCTCACATTTAACTTATAGTTTTATTATCATTCTTTGTGTTTAAAGAGGCCTCAGAATATTAGATTAAAAAATATTTACCTAGCACTAAGATGTACTTCCCCTGTACTCAGCACTGGTGAGGCCACACCTCGAGTACTGTGTTCAGTTTTGGGCCCCTCACTACAGGAAAGACACTGAGGTGCTGGAGCGTGTTCAGAGGAGGGCAACCAAGTTGGTGAGGGGCCTGGAGCACAAGTCTTATGAGGAGCGGCTGAGGGAGCTGGGGCTGTTTAGTCTGGAGAAAAGGAGGCTGAGGGGAGACCTTATTGCTCTCTACAACTACCTGAAAGGAGGTTGTAGTGAGGTGGGTACTGGTCTCTTCTATCAAGTAACTAGTGATAGGATGAGAGGAAATGGCCTCCAGTTGTGCCAGGGGAGGTTTAGACTGGATATTAGAAAAAAATTCTTTACTGAAAGGGTTGTCAGGCATTGGAACAGGCTCCCCAGGGAAGTGGTGGAGTCACCATTCCTGGAGGTGTTCTAAAAATGTGTAGACGTGGCACTTCAGGACATGGTTTAGTGGGCATGGTGGTGTTGGGTTGATGGTTGGACTCGATGACCTTAAAGGTCTTTTCCAACCTAAATGATTCTATGATTCTATGTAGCTGTATCACAATAGCAACATTAATGCCACATCTTTAGGGTGAGTGGAACTGCATTAATGGACACTAAAGCAGGTGGGTAAGGAAGCAACATTGTCCAAGACACCAAGGTTAATTACTCTTGTGAGAATGAGAGCAAAAAATACTTCAGTAGCACATGCAGTCAGGACCTGTACATACCAGTAAGTTACAGCATTTAAACTGTACTGAAACTACAGATCCATAGCACAGATGCAGAAACAGGAAGGACAATAAGCTGTATTAGTGTAATGGCTTGCATTCAGGGGTGGATTGACAGAGGATTCTGTAGCACTGCATTCCTTTCCCTCTTGCAGGCCCCCATCTGCCAGAGCTAGCATGACATACATTCTTGGTATGAAGATTGGAGCACATACAGAATCAAAACAGCTAAAAAACATTATTTTGATAAAAACCCATTCACAGAATAATGCATGATTTACATCTTGTGGTTTAAGTATCATGCCAAGCTTTTTCCATTGCTATGGTTTTCATGCTTTACGTCTCTCTCTCACAAACCTATTTCTACCATTTTCTGTCATGTTTGACAAGATGTATGTGCTGCAGAGTCTTTCCCTAAACCGCAGCTCTTCTGGGGGATGCCAATTTGGATAATTTTTCTCAGCCAGGTCACCTATTTTCACAAGGCTTGTAGGAACTTGGGTCTTCCTGAGGTGTCTAACTCTTTATTAAACTCGGTTGAAATCCATGGTTTCAAAACTTAAAAGACAAAGCAGTCACAGACTGTAGTAAGTCTTGTTTCCTTAGGAAGTGAGGCTATGAATTCCATTTAGATTTAACAGAGCATTTGATCTAAAATGAGAAAGAAAATAGATTTCCCCCAACACAATTACCAAAATTATAGCCAACTTGGCTATCTGTCCTCTTATCTCTGCCTAGTAAACCCTTCTTGTAGGCAGGGTTTTCTAAGCAGTAACATGCCTTGCACCCTGCTGGAATGCCAGAAACACAGCAATGAGCAGTGACATCCTTTTTTCTACAGCCAAATTTCCTCTGTTCAGAGAGGGAGTTTCTCAAGAGCTCATATAACTCATTCCATTCAGCGGGAGCCTTTTGGTGCTGCTTACCCCATATCGCAACCAGTTTCAGTAAAGAATCAGACCACATTGGCAGTGCCCCTCTTAGCCAGAAATGGCCACAAACTTGGATACACAAATCACTCAACATCTTAAAACAGCATCTTTGCACCCAGTAAGAGTACTCTATACAATGCAGTTTTACTGAAAGTCACAACCTCCTTCCTTACTTTGTACACATACAGCTAGCTGGTATCCCTTTCCATTCCTAGTCTCTCCAAAGTAGGTATTTCTAACCATGGATGGAACATCTATTTTTCATTAGGAATATTTAGATAGAGTTCTTCAAGAATAATAAATATTAAAACAGGGATGTCTTGGAGATCTCTTCAGAGTTACAGAAAACCACTTTAATGTCATGTTGCCATCACACTGCATCCAGTCCCCTGCCAGTGTAAGAACAGAGTCATGTCAGACTGGCTGATCTGGAAGCTGAAATCCTTGTCATCCATGGGATGAAGGAGCAGTCCAACAGCTCCTCCTCACTGTGGTCATGGCACACTTTGGCCTAGACTAAGGGCATGCAGTCTACCCAAGTTTTGTTTTCTCTCAGAACCTGCCTGGAGTACCAGTTGAGCATCTGCACTTTGGGAACAGGCTCTTGTACAGAAAGAGAGATAAAGAAACAACAGTAGAAAATTCTGAGCTTGGGAAGTAGACCTTGCTATGACAGACTGTATGAGACTGGAGACTGTCCGTTCTTGGCTCTCCAAGGATATCATGTCATCTGTCCTAGACTCAGATTTCCTCACTTTTATTGATAATGACAGGCTGTGTTTGAGAAATACAAATCAAATATTGTTATGCACTTAATACATTGTGGGCATTGCAGGCATGAGAAAAGATAAATGCAATTCTGCTTTCTCAGTGCCCTGCACCACTTCCTTACCACATTTATTTAATATGTCATATCTGTAACTACAAGAGACACATGACAAGCTGTAACAAGAAAAATGGAAGAGAAGGATAGGAGGTTTCCTATATTACGAGGCTCATACAAACTCTGCCTGTACTATTACTCAGGTTCCTCTGCGCAATGGAAACCATATGCAAAAGCTCAAGGCACTGCAGGATTCACTAGGAAAAGAAGAAACCAAACACTCCCACATACAGGGACTTTGAAATAGCCATAGCATCCTGCCTGTCCACAGTGACTGCCCAGTTACCCACGCAGTGTCAGCGATGCAGATGACATCCTACACACTGTCATCTCCTAGGAGATCCCAGTCCAGATGCCTTGACAGATAACCAGGGTGCCCCAAACAGATATAGTTTGCTAACTCTGTCATGCTGTCTCTTGGAGGTTTTAGAGATCCTCCTGCAGATTATGTGACAGAGCTGTCAGCTAAAAAAGCAGATGGAACAGATGGGCTGGTAAATGCTCCTATACCTCCCAGGGCACTTCCAAACAAAGATGGGGACATGTTGGTAGCCTTCCCAAACCCATATTAGCTTCTAGTTCCAGCATCTCCTATGCTATTAGCCACCAAAAACCTAAAAGACAGAGTCCCATTACCTCACAGATGGCAAACATAATTCATAAGGTACACTGTACAGCCTCCCAGTATGCCAGCATATTGTAAGCAAGGCAGCTACAGCACTTCTCCACTTGCACATTACGACTGTAGTTGTACAGTAGATGATACCTTCATGTTTACAGCTGAATAAGAGGCACAAAGGTTGCTACATGCAATGCATCTTGATGTATTAGCCACAAAGGAAGAAAGTCCTTATCATTCAGTCAGCATCTTCCCTTGTCTTCAGCTCCACAGGTCGCAGGATAAATGAATTCCTAGCTACATTGTGTGGCTAGTAGTGCCATGTGGGAAGAAAGAAAAGTCATTTTCATGGCAAAATAAGAACATGCATTAGCAAATCCAGCCACATTATCAGATATCCTACCAGTTCACACGGGAAACAATGCAAAAAGAGAAATTACTGTCGTTATCTATGGCACCATTCAGGCAAAGTAATACACTGAACCCATGGGTTTTCAGCAGGATGAAACACAACTCCCAACTGAGATTGCCAATGAACTAGCAGACATCCACAAATTCAGCTGAATTCCATCATTTTTCTGATAAAACAATTAGTAACATTTAGAATTCGACAGATCCAACCCGAAGCACATTCATGGTAATACACTGAATGTCTGCTTTCAGGGGGAACACACCACTCCAGAGCTCTGCTCCACCAAACTTTTCACCCTCCCACTTGTTGCCAGTTGATGCAATATTGCTTGTACCTAAACCCAAAAGATTCTAAAATAAATACAAATGAGGGGTGTCAGTCACTCGGGAGACAAGAACTTCCTCCTCTTCTGGATTTACATGTATCCAGGATACGGCAATGATGCTCCCGATGATAGACTTCCTGCAGGCTGCAATATGATGCAGCATTCCCTAAGCAAGCTGAGACCTGAGTGATTGAACTGAATGAAAGCACAGCTCCTTGCAAACTTTGCAGTTTGGGTTCAGAAAGGAACTGAAGGAAAGAGCTGACAGTAATCACCTGTCTTACTTTCTCCATCATATATCAACAGTATCTAACTCAGCAATGTCACCTTCCTCTTTAACAATGACAGAGGAGAGAATTGAAATGCAGATGTAGGAGTTCAAAGAAAAGTAAATTGAGAAACATTAAAAATCCTTCAATGGTGCCTCAACTGATGTAAAAAGAATGTTGCAAAAACCCAGCGATTTCAAAATAAACTGAAATAGAAGCTAATAAAAAATTTCATTTTGGACCAGTGATAGTTTTTCTGCACCTATTCACTGCTTCAAGGCTACAGCTCTTGTCTCATAGGATAATTGTTTCTGACCATTCTTTGAGAGTCAAAGAAGAAACAAAACCCTCTTGCTGCTGGCTGAGGTTTCAAGCAGGCAAGCAATTCACTACTGCTGACTGCAATTTTATTTTTTTTTAATTAAAATTCCAGAGTGCAGAAAACTGTCATGTAGAGAGCCGTACCATGAAACAGTAACTTGAGAACGTAATGCAATAGTCAATATCAGCAGTGCTTTGTTGAAGAACCATGAAATACAAGTTGTTTCATTCCTTCATCTCAATCAGAATGTAAAGAAAGATTCTTCAAGCTATGAAGTGTGAGGATAAACAGGCTCATGTCAACAAGGCAAGGTCAAGTCAGTGGAAGGAGAATTCTGTAGTGCTTCACAGCTAGTCCCTTTTGTCACTAGACGTTGCTCAGCATTTGGCTATATACTTTCACATGGAAGACTGTAATAGAGGTACTTTTATCTCTGCTCAGCTTTTCTACCAGTTGTTTTTAGTTAGCTGTTAGGACTACCAAGCAAGTTGTATATCCAAGCAACTAAGACCATACTGACAGCAACCTCAGTTGTAAATTTTCAATTCCTGTGGTAGCAAGCAATGACAGCCTTGTAGGTAACTGTGTTCCACATGAGCCACAGGCTGCAAGTTCTCTTTACTGTCCTAAACTCGTGACATGTTATTGTGCATCACTGCATGTTATGCTACATATTAATGAATTCACTGTGGTTCTTATATGAAAGATTTATTATGGCAGTGGAGTTTACAGTAGCAATCTGCAAATAGATTTGAGCTCCCTTAGAATGAAAAACTATTACATAAAATGGAAAATGCTCACGTGACTCTTGCTTAGGATCTCTTCAGCTACTGGTTTTCCATCATTAGCCAGAGCGTGGGAAACAGTCAGAGATTTCTGTTCTGCTTTGTCCTTACCTTTGTGTCTTCTCTCATTTGTTCTGATGTCTTTACACAATTTCCCTACTTTGCTTTCTGTCAGTACCAGCTGCATCAGCATTTTGTCTGTGCCACACTTGTCTCAACAATCTCTGTCTCTCAGGTAGCGTCCCACTTGAAATGTTTGGGTTACAGTCACACCCACTGTTCTGCAACACAGGGATCCCACAGAAGCAGATTCTCCAAAGTAGAGAGTCTGTGTCTCATTTGTGATACAGCACTCTACTCTTTGTAGAAAAGGATACTGCCAATTCAAATGCTTTGTTTTATGCCCATGGGTAGCAACAAAAGGACTGTCAATCATTTTAATAGCTCTGGCTTTGGTACTTAAATCAGCTTTCTGCAGTCTGATTACTAGATATGAACAAGGCAGACCATTTACTTGCTTATTTGACTGATAAACTACATTCAGCTTGTTCATACTATGGAATTTAAAAAAAAAAAAGTCATATAAACCACTTCATAAGACTGTGATGATCTGCATAGTTCAGTGATAGTAACAACAATATCTCTCCCATGTTTTACGCAGACACTGATTAGTGACTGTGGAGCTACAGCATAAACCAAAGGTTGCCAAATTTTTCCTTTGAGTAAAAACTCAAGTACATTGAAAAATTACTAACCCTAAAAGCCTTTGCAATGATAAAAAGAACTAGCTCCTCATTGATATCTAGACTAACTGTGCCACAAGATGTGTGCTTTTCACATCACTCCTTTCTTCAAAGTTACTGATAACAGAATTCAAATGCAATAATGCACTGCTATTCTTTGGGCTTGTGGTGTCAGTCCTGGAATCCCCAAGAGTCTCATAAGCATCACTGCTTGCCTAACACTTTGGCAGGGTGGCACCACTTATGAATTTGTCTTGCAAGTGCTGAAATTTCTCTCTACTGTATTCTGGAATAAAGGAACTTGTAATAGTTCATAGAATGATGAACTGTAACGGATTCACTAACTTCAGTTTACAGAATATTGACTTTCCCTTAATTTGGATCATCTTTTCAAACCTTTGGAGCACAAATAGAAAATCTCTGATTATAGACAGAAAGTGACCCTCTTTCTGGTGCAGACCACTTTCTGGCAGACATCCAACAACACAGAGCTGTATAGAAAATCCAAACTAGTGTGTGTACCAGAAGCACTAAATAGTTCCACTTGCATGAGTTTCATCCAAATCAGTACATCTCCTTTCTGGGCTTACAATGAACTTGAACTACTGCACCACCATATCTATGTTGTTACTGGCACTTTTGCACAGCAGTACATTGTGGCATGTGATTACATCCCTAATGTTAGCAGGGTACCAATAAGGGTATTCTTCATAAGAGTTCATTCTTCTCTTCCTAGAAGGTGGAGGTCCTTGTGGCCACCAAGATGCAGGCTTATGAACAATATTATGTTGAGAAAAGTTGAAAAACTCAAAATAAGGAAATAGTTTCACAAGCACTTACCAACAGTATGTCTGTCACAACAGCCCAGTTTACAGATAAAAACAGTTCTCCAAATGCAATAAAAATCTGCAAAAAGAAGAAAGCAGTGATTATACATACTGCATTGACCTTTTTTGTGAAGATGAAGGCAGGCTTACTGACTATGCTCATCTATGTAAGAGTTGTTCTACATACCCATCTACTTATAAATTAAACATCTCTGTCTATGCTTACAAACACTAACTTTGTCTTAAAAGGGGGAAAGGAACCAGAGAAGGTATGTGGGTTGCTTTGTGTCACAAATCCTCAGCAGAAGAGCCAAAATAGGAAACATATACCACCCTCCCAAATAAACTGTAATGAACTGCTGAACCCAAGAAGAGGAAAGCAGGAGCCTCTGAAGAGAAACATTCAGCACACGTTTAAAAAGTGCTCAAAGATCTCCCTTTGCTCGGGTTTCCAGATGAAACCAATAGAACATCTCTATGCCAGTACAAGTGCTCTTAAAGGCTCCTTCAGAGAGATAACTTCCAAAATAAAATGGACTCCAAGAGACAGGCAGCCTCAAAGCCTTAGTGCCCTGTGGGAATTCCCTAATTCATCACAGATGGAGACCCAGCCATCAGGAAAAGGGGTAGGGCCCCCAACAGTTCTTACACCTGTGGTCTTAGAAAAGATTAACCCTTTCAGCGAGCCCTTGACATAGATTTGAGCAGGCTATACAGACTAATCGACACTTGAGGAAAACATTAAAGCTACGCTATTAAGCTGGAGCAGTTCTAGAAGGCAGAATCTATTTAGTGACACAGGCCACAAAGTCAGATGGCACCTAGAAAATAAAATCCATTATAACAACAGGTGCCAGCATCTTCTTCGGTAAGGTCTTGGTCAAGATGTTGTATTTTGTTGACGAAAACGCAGTCCTAAGAAAGGCACAGTGGCAAACTATCAGATGTTTTCAGAGGGGTAGCTTACATTCTCCTAAGAAGAACCAAACCTACTATAAATCTCCCTATGATACCCCTACCTCCTCTGTGTTTCTTGCCTGTACTGTTCATGTGTTTTCTTCTCCAAACCAGCCTGGAGAAAAAGTTCCTTGAAGTACAGAGTTATTTAGTATAGACCTTTATCCAGACATCTTTTCCTTTAAAATGCTTTATATAGGTTTTCTAATTTGCAGCTGAATCTATTCCTCCATACATAACTGCTTTTCTTTAAGTTTTATAACAAATATCACTCGTTTCACGTACACCTTGCCTATGTCTTAGCTCTTGGATTTTTGCATCCCACTATCAAAGTCTTCCCACTGATACAACCTTGGCAGACCTTGCCCTTGCAAGAGGCAGAACGCAATCATTCTTCTTCAGTTCCACGACTGTTGCAATAACAGCCTATAGACTACAGAAACCATGCTACATGCCACTCTTAGGTGAAAGGCAACACACCTTTTATTAGAGAACTTTGGGCCAAACACAAAATGAAACATTAACATGGATAGCAATATAACACAGTTCAGCTTTTTGCCAGGCTACCTGGCAATAAGGACTACCAATGTCAAAACTTGCAGCCACCAGCAAATATTAGCCCTTCATTGTCTTATTTCAAGCTAATACTCTGAAATCTCTTGGAAGATCCAAATTCATCAAGGACCTTCCTTTCTTTTTTTCCCCGATTTCATACAAATAAACTTTAAATGTGCTATTGCTTAACTTAGAATTGCAGCCTGTGAAGTGGTCAAAGCAGTACTCACAGAGGAATTATAGGCAAATGCAGAAGTGCAGTTGAATCCTGCTATACAGCAATAATGGCATGGACTTCTGTAACTTCTGTCAGTTGTGCCATAGCTAGCAAGAGATAGTGCACATTAAAGTGAAACAGGAAGGAGGCAAAGAACAAAGAGTTTTATTTAAATCCTGGCTGATACTTCAGATATAACAAGATGCAAATACAACAGTTAGAGCAGAGTGTTCTGGAAGTAGGAACTTCCAAACTGTTCCTACATATCATCAATGGAATAGATGACTACCTGCCTTTATACATCAAATGAGAGATTGGTCTATCTCCCTTATAGGAATCTCGTAATGTTTAGCACTTTTAAAGTGTTGTTTCCAGTTTTTCTTTCTCTTCATGCTTTTTCCAAGTTATTTAGTTTCTATAAGCCCCTAAGAACAAGAGCATGTCATGCCTAGTGCAAGAAAAGAAAGTAAAATTCATCTTGAGGAAACAAGTTATGCTCTCAACCTAGAGTTTGAAGGAATAGGAATTGATGAAAAATCATCCATGATAAAAAAATGTCATATTCAGTGGCTAAGGCCTCATATTCCATAGAGTAATTATTTCACACAGAATTGTGTTAACATTAGAGACATAACTTTGTTAGCTTTTCTTTTCTTTCCTAAGGTCTTGTGTAGATTGCAGTTGTAGGATCACCAGAAAAATTTAACCCAGACAGTTTTGGAAGGTAACAAATTATTCTATGGATTTTATCAAGGTATTCTGTCTAAAACCAATATCAATTTTATACTTCTCATGCAGAATAAATGCAATATGGTTAAATAGCTGGCATACTAAGCCATCCAATTGCAGAACACCTGCAATCAATAAAGAGGAGAGAGTTGTATGTTCTTTTCCCAAAACAGGTGGAGACATCCTGGAAGTACTGTACTTGGTTAGGGAGAAGGGCTGAGGATGGCAGGAAAACAACAGAGCAATGCTCTATTTAAAGTGTGTGCTTCTGTTCCTACCATCTCTCAATATTCCTCACACTGTCTCAAGTTCTCATTTTAAATTAATATAGAAAAGCTTTCCATTAAATTTGTGCAATCATGTTTGTGGCATACCCATTCTAATCTGCTAAGTGTACCTAGAAAAGAGTGAAACGTCGTATTTTATTGCTGTCACCTTCTCCAGGATCCCCAGCTTTTTTAACAGACAACACTTAAAGTTGGTCTCCAAAGGATAAAACCAGAATAACACCCCAAATTTTAAGGGGATTTTGCATTGTAGATGACTTTTTACATTCATACCTAAAGCTAATATGAAGACAATTAGATTGTAATCAATGTCAGTGCCAAACACACATTCTGCTTTTAAACAGTCACATGCCTTAACAACAAAATAGGGAATCAGTATGGCTAGACCATATGTGATCAATGATTTCCGTCTTTTTGAAAAGAACCACACCAGGCAGGTGTATCAGAGACAAGAGCTGCAGAATGCCTCCTTCAAAGGCAAGTTACAGGTCAAGACTGCATCCTGATACAGCATTATCATCAAAGATAAGTCTGGTTAAATCCAAGTTACCACAACACCAAATATTGTCCAAGGTTCCCAGTCACAGGGTTCAGTCATGACTTTCCAAAGCCCCTGCTGCACTGCAGAGAGCACACATCTTTCATGTTGTTTTGGAGACAGGAACAGATTTAGACAGAGCCTCCTCCAAGATAACAAAGCCAGGTCATTTTTCTCTGTCTTTTTAAAGGTAGTCTTTGAAATCAAGAACTGGATGTCCAGAAAGAGAAGTCTTTCAGTTCACCTATCCCAACAGAAACCGTGGAAGTCCAGCCATATTTCCAGGTTAACTTGAGAATTCTTGTGCTTTGAAACATTTCTTCCAGCTTTGGCCATAACTGATTAAATCTGTCTTGCTCCCTTTCATTATCCACTCAAGACAGTGGAAAGCACCATACAGAAATTACTGTAATTGCACGTTGATGCATGTATGCTTTTTTGCTTCAGTAGCTTCCACACTGTGAAGTGATGGAGACAGGTTTGCTAACGTCAGTGTGCCTGAGTAGACAGTGACTGGAAAGCCAGTTTCCTGCTAGTGTCCTACACAAATGGAAGTTTTGTTTCAGTGGGACCTTCAAATTAGATGCACCAGCTGGCACGCCACTCCAATTCTCATACCAGTATGTCTAGTGTCAGATCTTGTTTAGAAAGCAAGGAGAGGCACGGCTGGTGCCAGAGAAGGCAATAGTTAAGCAGCTGTAGTGGTGAAAGTACTTGAAGAATCAGGTGCTTAAATTACGTACAATTTATTACCACTTCACATTGTTGACATTACATGTTGGAACACCTGAATCAAACACATCAAACAAAAGACAAAATGGCAAAGTCTCTGGTTAAAAGACCGACTGGTCTGCCCATGGGAAGAAACTTAAGGAACACAGTTACCCCAGTTCAGAATTTCCTCCCAGATAACACACTGCTAGAAAACAGAATGCTGTTTGCAAGAAGAGAAAGATTTTAAACAAATTTCTTTTTATCAGTCCTAATAAAAGGTGTATTTTGGTAATTCAAAACCAATATATTGATTCATTCATCTAACACAGACTGGCAAGTGAAAGTGTTGTTCTCCACCTTTAATGACAAAAAAAGAACTGAAGAACATACTCAGAGCAGGACTATGTGGGAACCTGAGAAGCAGAAAAAGAAAATGGCTAATTCTTTTGGCACTCAGATCTCCACTCTTGAATCTAAAAATAATCTTCGATTTCACATTTTGCTTTGTGTACACACACTCAGACATGCAAATCCATTTGTTTTTTCCCTTGGTGTAAAGGTGTTTTTCCACAGGAATACACATTCCTGAGGAGTCAAAAGGAAAACCTCTTTGAATAAGTGTTATTCTTAGAAGAAAAAAAACCTGCAAAAGTACCCTTTTGCAGAGAACTGTTGATTACTGTAATTAACTTTACTTGGATCCTCTTATTTATGTTAATCATGGTAATTGTGGCTACGGAGTCACAGGAAAAATCTTGAAGTCTTTCCCTAGCTGTTAGCAGATTATAGTTAAAATAAGGTTTACTTTCAGTTCTCTCTCATAGGGAGTTTTTGGAACTATTCATCATTCCTAGTAAGTTTCTGGTTTTCCGTTTACTGAGAACAGAATTTAAGTAAGTAAGTGATTTATACTTCAGTTTGCATTGCCAAAAGCTTGACTTTGAAGATCAGCTAGTGATTTGGGGCTTTGAAGGTGATGGCTAAATTATTCTTAGCAAGAACTGTGCATATTGTACAGTCACAACCACACCAATCTTTAAGTATTCAGAGAGCAAAAATAAATAAGAATACTAAATTAGTCACATAGCATTAAAAATTAACATAAGATTCAGACTTTCTTTAACTACATTTTTGGATGAGGGACGCTCTAGCTTCATGCCGCTAACTACATAGGCTTACTATGCTCTTCTTTAGTGTGGGTGGACTCTATAGGTCCTGAGGTCCAATTTAGAATGTTCTGACTGACTGCTCTTTTTACTGGGCCAAGTAATGCACAATGCGGGTCTCACAGGACAGACCGCAGTTGCAGGCAAGTATTAGAGCAACATGCACAGTGCTTAGGTGGCAGACCACCTTGTCGCCAGTCACTGAAACCTCTTAATGGTCTAGAATATTGCAGAGAATTCTGCAAAAGCCACCGCTGTCCTCCTCCTCCCCCTTCCCTATCTCCCCAGGATCCCAGAAGACATTTTTCTAATGATAGACAGATTGGCACTTACAAAAGTGGAAAGGATGTTCGTCTGGGCCACCATCAGAGCTATGTAGAGACACAGAGCAGAAACGAACATGCTTGTGGCACAGATCAGAGGATCAGCTTTATTGTTTATCTTCCTTAATCTTCTTGCAGCTTCTGCCCCAGTAATGACACCCAAGATTCCCGTCCCAATGGTGATGCCTCCAAATATTAGGCTGGTAACAAAGCAAAGGATTCAGTTGAGCATAGTAAGACCATACTGTGGAAAAAAATTGGTGTTAGCTTATACCTTTAGTTTCAGAGGAATCTTTAATAGGGAACCTGAATTTTATTCCACTTGACCTAACCCTCCTGCTCCTCCTAAATGGATTTAATCCCAAGCCTCAGTTGAAGCTATGCCTCTGCAACTGAGGCTCTACCCTGTGGAGCAGGTATTTTCTCATTTAAAGAGCAGGTGTTGTCCACCCAGGCTCAAGGAGGATTCTTCTCAGTATGACCTGGCTTGGACATCCAGTGGTTTAGAGGAGATACAGTCATCTAGGTTACCCTGTGAACCAATCTACACAGCCATTCCTAAAACACGGATGGAATAACTCTGCATCACAATCTGCTGTCTTGGAAGAGATCCTATCACATGGAGTAATACACATCTAAACTATAACCCTCTAGTTAGCACAGCTGAGATGATAAGTCACTTCTCTGACTATGGGAAACATGGACCACTTCCCAAAAGAGTTCAAAGAATACTGAATAGCTAACTACAGGGATGTCCATGTAGTATTTTCTGAATGCAGAATTTCAAATGCCACTCAGCTTTGTGTGTCTGCAAATGCAAGTGTGTTCTCCAGGAATGACAAGTTCGTGTTTTAAAAGTATGTGTTTGAATAGCTTAGAAGATTCAGCTTCCAAAGAGACTTCCATATATGCTTTTCTCTCTGTCCCAAATGAGTTCCTAATAACAAAGCAAGTCTCTTGCAACAAGACAAGTGGTGCCACTGATTGTTTAATGCATCATAATTCTCCTGAGGCAAACAGGGACAGGAGCATTGTGTTCTGAGCACAAGTGCTTCTAAATATTTCAGAGTGCTATATGGTGAGTTCTTTACATTTTCCTAAGCTTCCTCTGACTGCAAAGCAAAGTAACCAGCTAGGATATGATCTATTCCTTTAAACTACAGTGCATCTGCTTTTAGATTTCTTTCTGGCTTATTAGGAAGAACTCAATAATTCTATAAGAAAAAAAAGAAGTATTGCTATATAAGATAATAAACTTTAAGCATATTTGTACTCTCCCTGTAAGTTCTTCAGGATTCTGATCCATCACTCACTACAGCTTGATAGTGGCAATATAGATTGTCAATAGGCAGAATAACTATCTTAGAGATTTGTCTGGGAGAGGCAAGTTCCGAGGTGACATTAGTTAGATGACATCGAAGCATTCATGGAATTGTGCTTAGAAGATTCATGTGTTGTAAACTGCAGCTGAAATAAACCTACAGCTGGAAGAAAAGGGAACAGCCAAAACTAAATCCAAGCACAGTTCAATTGACAGGGAGTAGGAAAGTACAGAAGCCTAGTCCTAGGGAAAGGCTGCTATGGGATCTTTTAGGGTCTGAGAATGTTCACTTACCTGTCTGATCTGTTCGAAAGTGTCTGCACAAAGACCTGAATAAAAACTTTATACTTCCTATTTATTTACCTTGAAAGAATTGAGACCTGAGTCAGCTGTGGTGCCATTTGAATTTGTGTTTCTAGGGAATCTAAGTGACACAACCTTGATCCTTAAACAAAGCCTGCAACTGCTGAACAGGCAGAAGGGGAAAACGCCCTTAAAGTATCCCTGGGCAGGTCTGGGAATGTGCAGCTTAGTTCTTCCAGCACCATCAGCTACACGTCTGACATGGTTGTTTATATTATGTTTTTTACATCCTCCCGGACTAACAGTCTAAAACTGGCCTTATGCTGCTTCTGGCACGAGCTTATGCCAAGGTTATTTTTAAAGCATCCTGTAAGAAGCAGTACATGAGGTTGAACTATCAGGTGCTCCATTTTACTTCCCTGAAGACCTTGCCTGCTCTAGCAACACTACTGTGGAATAATAATTCAGGTGGATTAAAAAACAAAACATAGGCTAACACCTTCAGCTTAATACAGGAAGTATTTAAACTGTATCTGTTAACAGATACAGCTGAACAACTGTTCAGCTTCCCTTCTCTGCCTACCCTGAGCCAGACTCCTGACTTCACTCCATTCCTCTGCATTATTCGCTATTAAGTAATGTGCCAATGGTGGCATCCATGGAAGGACAATTGCATTTCCCATTGAAGTACTTGTGGATGACTATTCAATCTATCCAGTAACACTACAACTCAGAGACCACTTTTGAGTTGACTTGGTTATTCCATTGCAGAAAAGCAAAAAAACCCAATTACCAGAGGACACACTCAAGATATGATTATGGCTTTTCCCTTTAATTGTCTTTACCTGGAAAGACAATGTAGTAAGCAGTTAGTTCATGGAAATCCATCGTGAAGGCAGAGACTGAAACCAGATTTGGGATTCCTCCAGAAGAAAGGTAGGGACACTTGTATGGAGGCCACTGGAGGGAGTCAGTACATAGAAGAGAAGTGTCCCAGTGGTCGCTGTTATTGAAGGTAGCCATGAAGACTCAAGAGGAACACTGAATACATTTTTCTATTCTGGATAACACACTGTAAGAAAAAAAATTCTCTTCCTAGCTGGGGAAAAGTGATCTCCAAAAAGTTGTATTATGATTACTTCAGAGTCCTCTCCTGTTGTAAATTCCCCTTGTCCATCCAACATTTCATACTTATTCATGAATCTTTATTGGTCTGGACAGCCTCTGTAAGTGGAGCTCTGCTGGCAGTTTCTCATAAGACCAAATTATCCTGTTTTGATGTAATGATATGATGCTAGATCAAATGCATCAAGCTTGCTTTATGCGGGGAGTCATAATGATCTGGCCAACGTGGCAGGAGTTTTAAAACAGACTAACAAGAAGGTAATAGGATCTAAACATAATTAAATGGGTACTTCAGTAGCTTGGGGTGCACAGTCAATTGTCAACTGAAGTCCCCTTGCTAAAGCTGCTCCTTTCCCTGCAAGTGTTCCTGTTACTGCTTCTTTCCACTTTACTTAAATAGGACTGGCAGCATCATTCCAGTTAACTGAGTGATTATAAACAAACAAACAAATAGGAGTGTCTCAGCGTACCTGGAAGCAACTTAGTCTAACATTCACACCCAATTGCCTTCACAAGAAGTGTTTGCAGTCACACCCTACCTTCTGCCTTTAGAAGCAAACTGTGACTTAGCACTGTGCAGTGTTTCCAAGTGTGTTTCCACAGTCATGCACACCTTACCTGTTAGATGAATTGCATGATTCTTGGAGGCATGGTGATACAATGCCCTGGACAACCTGAGCCCTGTAAAGAAACAGCGGTACCCACATTCCCAGGGCTCCAGTAACGAAAGCCATGGCAGTCAGACCCAGCGAGGACCAGACAAAACTCCAACTGAAAGATAAAAGAAAGAAATGAGAGATCCTAGAAAGAATGGGGTGTGAGGAAAAAGGGAAAGCCTACCTGCAATATCGAGGATTTCAAGCAATAACAATTCATTCAGCCATGTTATAATGAAAATGTATTCCCTTGAAGATAGGAATTTTGATGAGGCTTTATCTATGAACTTCAACAGTAAAGTACTAATTAGACCAAAGAGTATGACCTGATTTCATGTTAAATCCCAGTCCTGGTCTCTTGCATATTCAATTGCCAACTTTTGCTAAAATAATTGCTGTGAAATTTTTGATAGCAGAACTACAACAATAGAGAGTGGGCAAGAATTTAATGGCTTAGAAGCTAAACGAAAGTGTTCTATGTGCAAGTCTAAATGCCTCAGGATGGTTTTACATTGTTTGTGTAACCAATATAAATGAGAGTAACAGCGGGGTCTTTCAAACTGTTAAGATGCAGTGGCTGAAGCACTCCTTAACTCTACCTGAGTAAGTAAAAATAGACTCTCAGTCTGCACAGACAATTTTCAGACAAAAGGAGAAGCATTTTTAAAAAATGTCCAAATCTTGGTCTCCTTCCTGCCCTATTCTAAGAGAAAATTAACTTTTTACTGGTCTCTTACTAGTTAATAGTTTAGGAGAAAGGCCCCTTTGAGGTCAATAGGGAGGTATGCAATCTTAAGACTAAATAAAAGTGCTGCAGATGACCAGGTGACCACCAGACTAGAGGATTTGTTAAGATATGAACCTAATTCTTCACCTTCTAAAGATAAAGGGCTCTTGGACTTGATTAAAAGTGGAACCACCTGTTTTTTTGAAAATCTATTTTTACAACATTGCTGGAAGTTGTAAGGAACATCTTTGTAGGAAAGCAACATTGACATTAGTCAGGAAGCTTCATATTTTATTCACTTCAGACTGTACTGCCTACAAATTGTGATCCAACAAACTGCATCTCTAAAGTACTTGCTGTTCTGGACACAAATAGGATGCATATCTAACCATCAACTAGAAAATGCTGGATCCTCTAGAAGAGGAAGACTCCAAAGACAGACAAGATCCCAGGAAAGCAAGAGGGGCTTGTCTTTAACTAAAAGCATTTGATCGGGACCCCGGGGAAGCAGCCTGCGGGCACAGGCCGTGCGGAGCCGGGTCTGGCGCAGCTGCACAGCGGCACCTGCTGTTGTCCAACCGGATCCATCTCTTCCCCCCCCAGCCCCCGGGGCAAGGGCTTTCACGGCCTGCAGGCTAACAGGAGTGAGAAACCTGCTGCAATCAGTATTTTACTGCGTCCTGCAGGTCAGCTGGTGTTGACTTTAATTTTTGTGTGGTTAAAAGGAAGGGGTCATCTGCCAGCCAACAGGTTAGCTGGTCAAAACACATGTACAATTACTTCATAAACCATATTAGGGTCCTACAGACTCTGACCTCTTGTATCAGAGGCATAGCAGGCTTGCAAATACCATATAAAGACTGCCTGAGACATGCTGATCCAGCCTTCCTCAGGCACTAAGAATTACAAATAAAGTTACACCTGCAAAAATATGCATTTTTACTAATCTAGCTTACCCTACATGTTAAAGCCAGAGGGAAGGGGAAACTTAGTAGAAAGTAGAGTTGGATTTAAACAACAGCACACTGCCATCATAACTTTGCTTCCTTCCCCCTCCTAAAAATGAGAGGATAGCAGAAGCAAAGAAATTTTTAATCCCTTGTGTAGCATTCCTGTAAAAGAGTGGAAAAAAGATTTTTATTAAAGGTGTTTCAATCATCTTGTATACTGCATGTGATACAAAGAAGCTGAGCGGGATTTGATGGCCATATTTCTAATAACAGAATGGTCGTTCTGCAATGGAGGGAACCTTTGCTGCTAAAATCACTTACTTCTTGGCAAGTGATATGACATCTTGACACCAAGTAGTCTTGGCAGTTCTCTGTACACCTGGTTTCTCAGCTGCTACTCGTATTGTGCCAGAGATGCTCAGTGCTCTGTGGGGTGCTGTCCTTCTCTGGGTCCTGTGAGGGACCAGTAGAATCAGAAGAACCAGTGCTAGACCTCCCATGCAAGGAGTTATCTGTAGACACAAGGCTGGTTAGATCGAGGATACTTCTTTTCTTATAGTGAAAACTCCACAGCAATTCAAATTCAGTGTTAGAATTACATATTGGAAAATTGCAGATATGTTCAGAAATAGATGTGACTTGCTGTTTGTAGGTCATATTTGTAAAGAAGAAGAGTGACTTTGGTGATTTATGGTGACTTTGGAGGAAAGATAATAGATCCTCCCTCCCCATCATACAGATACATGATTGCTCCCTCTGATTTTGGAGAAAAGCATGTGAAGAAAGAAAATTTTACTGTAGTACTCTGACCACAAATGGAAGAATCACTGATGCAGTCATCAGTGTTATCCGAATAACATCAGACTGTTATTCCAGTAAACATTCTTCCCCACTCATCCTGTACTTGCTAGTTAATTTTATAGATAAGTTAGGAGAATCTGACAAAGTACTTCCAAAGCACTAGGTACTCAGTATGGAGAGTCATCATGATGACATGCCCAGAACAGAGGAGGTTTTTTCTTGAAACCCTCAAATAATACAAGTTGTTCCCAACAGCATTTCAGAAAACAAACTCTCCTTATTGTCCTGAAGAACTATACTGGTGCTACCAGTATAATGATCATTTTACCTTCAGTTTCCTCTGTTTGAGGAGGTCTTGGTGCACTGACAACCATTCCAAGTGTGTCCTCAGGTAAGAGGAACATCAGCACCTGCCCTGGCTGCTGTACAATTTCACCTATGCCTGCTTTCATTCTGCAAGAGCTAGGCATAAATCTTCCACTTGTCCTGCAGGAAGAGTTCTCTTAAACATCAAGTTCATAACCAGTCAGACAGTAGAAAGTCCTTCCACTGCTCTCCTCTTTTAACACAATGAACGTAAGTAATCTAAACCCCACTGATGATTCTGATTTTACAGGGAATGGTTCAGCCCCATGAATGAAAGTGAATAACTCACCCTGAATGCCCAGTGCCAGTCACCTGTGATATCTGCCATGCCAGCTGCTAGGACATAACCAAGACCACTGTAAGCAACAGAAAGGAATAATCAGTAGGCACCAATGAATTTTTGCTGGCTGAAATGACATGTCTTGCCAGCTAAGGAGAGCACAGAAAACTATTCTGTCATAGTTTTCAAAATGGATAAACAGAAACAATCCTTACGGTCTATGGTAGTCTACTTGGCAGCCAGTATTAAAAAGAGATTCTAACCTCCTCAGAGCAAACTTGAGATGGTGGCAATAATGTCCCAGATTCCCCTTGGAATACATATTCTGTAGAATGACACTGCAAACACGGATCAGACAGCCCATAAAGCAGTTTATTATTCACTCTGTTCTGTGCTAGCCACATGAATTAAGCCCTGCAGGAATTCCTTTAGTTGTAATCTGCCTTCTGGGCTCAGCCTTGGTTGCCTGCTCTAATAAAGAGTATGCCTCTGAACCACTTAAAAAGCCCTTCTCCACTTCTTCTTCAGACACAATGTCAATTAACTAAAAGAGGAGAGGGAAGTGCCAATTCTTCCTTGGGAGACATTTAATGGAGGGTTCTTGAAAAATTTGTCAAGTAAACAAATATCTGAAAGCTTTTGTCTTCCAAAACCCAGAAATAAATTACCTACCCCATGCACATATTTCTTTTAGAATTGTTTCAGTATTTTATTCAAAGCCTACCAGTTCTCAGAGTTTAGATTCTCCCTAAAAAATACTGGGGGGGAAAAAGCAAATTTTCCTTGAAGGTAAATACAGAAATAAGCCTAACCAGCTCTATTTAAACATGCTAAGCAAGTGGTAAATCCTTTTGCAAGAGCCAATGCAGATACACATCAAAATATGCCTAATCAAGGCTCAGGGTATGTTGAATTGCAGGCATGGTCAGACAGAATTTCAAAAGGCATGTCAGTTACTAGCAGGAAAACCAACCTTCCCACTGGAATGAAGATATAGAAGATAGATAACATTGTGGTCCTTCTTCCTTCTTCAAACAAGTCTGCAATGATGGTAGGTGCTATTGTGGAATAACTGGCCGTGCCAATGCCAACTAGTCCTCGTGAAAGAAAGAATATCCAGTAATACTGCAGGCAAAAGACATATTATAGTCCAAAAAAGCCCATGTAAGAAAGAAAGCTTACTATTAAAGGGGGGCATTTTAGCAGATCAAATGTACCAGAGGAAATAAGAATTCAACTGCCTTTTGCATATGTCTGTATTCCCTCCACTCGCACCTGCTTCCCTCCCACCCCACTGCTGTGCTTTCTACTTTCTGCACAGTAGTGACTTAGAGTGACACCCAGAGGGAATTACAGGATAGGGTCGATAGACCACAAGCTTGCCGAACAAGCTGCTACACTGTAAGGTCATCATCAACAAACATTCAGGACAAAAATAAGATCCCATCAATTGCAACAGTAATGTGTGGGTTCTCCATTGCCTAGGCTGGTCTCCACCATCCCATAAAGCATTCCTGCACAAAGTCCATTTAGTCCAGGCTTGGGGAGTGAGTGCTGATAGCTTTTCCAAATGTGATCAGAGAAGGACTCTATCAACTCCTGCAAGACATATGCAGATTATTTTCATAGTACCTTCTAAAAAAGCAACATACCAATTCACTGATGAATGAACTGCCTAATGTTACACCAGACCAGAAGAAAATACCAGCTCCAAGGATGATTTTCCTATTGTACCGGTCCCCGAGGTATCCAAAGATGGGGGCAGCCAGCATGTAACACAAGATGAAGACTGGAAATCCAAGAAGGCAAAGGCAATATTGGTCAAATTATTTTTATCATATGTACTCCTCACCCCTCAGACAAACTCAGGTTATATTTTAAGGCAGGCTGTTTGTAGAACTGGCAGGTAGACTGATATTTAGAAAAAGATAAATGCAGATTAAAAAAAAAAACTATATGAAAACACAACGTGTGAATTGCTCAAGTTCTGTATTTCTGGAGAAATTCCTTCATCTTTTGTAATTCACATGCTGTAGGATTTTTGAAGGACTCACCTCCAGTCTTCCCTGGACTTCCCTTTCAGTTTTGCATCATAGTTAGCCTGCCCACAAGTGGAAGTGAGCAATACCACACACTAGAAGAAATAAGTAACTAGGCTGTGTTTTAGGAACAGATCACATAGATGCAAGGCAAAGTAAATGATCTGCACTTAAGAGATTTTATTACCTGTTTGCAGTAGACCTGTATCCCCATCGCTAAGCTCAAAGGATTTCTGTAAATCTAACAGGATCCCTGCAAAAGAGTCAAAACACTGAATGACAGCAAAAAGTACTCTGCTCATTCCTTGTAATTCTGTTCATTTGCCAACTCAAAGATTTGTTTCAAGAACAGAGCTTGCAAGAACTGCAGCCCATTTATCTCACTAGTTTCCATGTAAACCATTACTCTACCACAAGCACAGATACAGAGAGAATTAAAAATTCTTATCTCTATAGATAAAATTCATGATCTTCCACTAGATAGGGCTTATAAGAGTCAGTTTACCCACTATTTCAATCTCAACTGTTCTGTTTCTTTCGCGCCATTAGTACGTAAGCACATAAAAAGTTGACAGTTCAAAGTTTAATGGACACAATATGGAACAAAACAGTGGCAAAATTTTGCAGCCAGCAGATTGTTATCTTCATACAGCTAATCCTAAAATTTTCTTAATGACCTTAAAATGTTAAGATGAATTGAAATTCCCTCTGTTAAGAATAACTGTCAATATTTTCAGTATATGCAGTATTCAAATTCGTGCATGTTGGATTTTTCAGGATGCAAATGGCTACGGTCGTCATTAGCCAATGGTAGCTAAATCAGCCCATAGCCAGGGAAATACTACTGTAGTTCAGAACATGGTTCCGATCGTGTAATTCTGTTCATATTTCCATGACTATTTTGCGGAGATCAGATGAGATATAGATAACGCATATTTACAAATTAACATTTTTAGTGGTGACAATGACAGACAAACTTCACCAAAAAGTGATCATTATTTGTGATTTCTAACCATTCAATAGCTGTGGAAGAAGGTTAGAAGAGTTGTCAAAAAGTGTGGAAGAAAGTCACAAAAGCAACAAACTGAGGGAAGATCCACGGATCTGGTACCTCACGGATGCATGAATGTTGTTGAGACAAAAAGGTCATTTTCATCTCTACATCATGCCAAGGCTGCAGATCTACCATCTCACCTATCTTGCATTTCTGCATTATATTCCTGAAAAAAAAATTAAAAATAGCAGAAGATACTGCTTTGACTAAACATACCTTTACTCTGATATTGAAAGATATAAATTAAAAAAGAAATTTCTTTTTCATGCAGTTTTAGTTTTGCCAAAATAGTCAAAATCAAAACATTATTAAGAAGATGAAGCCACCACTTAAGAAAACAAGTCCTGTGTAAATTGTTTGCTATGTTCACAGAAGCTGATCTGCAGTAGAATGGAGCTCAGGGTGAAGTTAGCAAGAGATACCTATTCCACTCCTACAGTGTATTTTACATGTTATGCCATATACTATGCTGCTGCAGCCACTTAAAAGCATTCTTGAGCCAGCTAGTTTAAAGCTAAATCCAGGCTCTCCCACAGTCCCTGTGGCTGTAGCATAATCAGTCTCCTCACTGTTTACTGATGTGACTTGGAAGTCAGTGTAGATCAAGGTCTAGCCTACCAGCAGCACCAGTTTTATAGCTGTTTCTCAAGGACTCTTGAACATATTCTGCATTTAGGGTTTTCCTAATGGTCTCAGAAGTTTTAGTCAGTGACTTCATTCAAACATTTTGCATCATTAAAACAGGACAATCAATTGTATCTATTCTTTCTGGTAGCCGATTACCTACACACAGAAATACTGTATTACAGGAACTTCAGTTTGGGGCTAATAGAGTATTTAGAACAAATCACAGCTAACACAAGACTTGAACTGAACCACAACTTCATCTCAAACTAACTTTCACACCGAGCAGCATTAAAATGTTATCCCCTCCACATAACTGAAATAGCTGGCCTGACCAGTTACTGGCAAATTACAAAGCATTGATCTGAACAGCTTGGAACAGGGTAACAGATCAGAGGGGGAAAAGTCTGCATGATCATCATTTTTTAAAAACTAAAGACTCAATTGCAGCAGACAATTAAGTTGAAGAGGTTGTTTTCTGTGTGAAGATTGATGCAAACTGTGTCAAAGCCTGTGAGCAAAACTGCCCGGAAACCACAGCTTTGTAACTGCCACCAGCTTACTTTTAAACAAATACTTAAGCCTCTCCTTCTTAGCTTTCCTGTTGACTTATATTTAACAATATATTCATACATATGGACAGCCAAACTCAAAAGTACTGATGCAAGAATTCTGCAATACAGCTGAATTCTAGCAGATTAACTGTATATTGCTGCGGTATAAACTGCAATTTACAGATTTCACCCATGGCCCAATAGGTCATAGAGCTAACTAAAAGGTGTTTTAGTCATATATTGTAATTAAAGTAGATGTTTGGTATTTCAAAGACCTGGACACTATCCCCACCTCTGCTCTTGAATTCTTACATGTCCCTGAAGGTACCTCACTCACAAGAAACTGAGCATGTTAACAAGTAGGCAAGCTTTACTTCACAGGCCTTCTTGAAAATTTTAAGCTCTTAGCAGGTACAGGAGCCAAAGAATAGTTCAAAGCCTGGAATGAGTCAAATGACTGCTTGCCCTTCCAAGTGCATACCCTCCAAGCATCCCAGTTCTTGCTCAAAGATATTTTCACCCTTTCCTGTCCCCTGCCCTTCTCCAGGGAAAGTTACTTGACAATAGAACTCATACATTGAAATTTTTCACTAACAGTCTTGCAGTATCATTCAGCATGCACTCCTACTTGTTTCCTTCCCTCTTATATGTGTGGTTAAGAAGTATTCAAAAGAAAAAAAGCTTAAACTCCTAAACCCACTAGCCTCTTAATTTTTAAAGATACTGACCAAACGTCTTAAATTACTGAATGGTCTAAGTAGTAAAAATAATTAGTTAGTGTACTGTCACTAGATATTAATTCCAAATTTAACAATCTATCCTTTGGATTTTTTCAAGGTTTTAAAACATTTATGATATCCAGGCCACTCAGAACTAAAATATAGCAAGCTCACAACAAGTGTTTCCTCCTAATTTATGAATCAGATCCCTGGAAGCATGGTAGGTGCTTAGGAGTGATGCTAAACAGAAGAATTTACACAGACCACAGTTTACATGGGAGGAAAAAACATACATTTCCCACCAGTTTACTAGAAACAATGCTTTGCTCTTCATGGCTAGGTAAAGAAAAAAATTTAAATATCACATTTTTGAAGAAAGCTATTATTTATTAGAAAACAAGTGTAAATTCGGTAGGTGATGGTTAAGGAAGTGGGTCTCTGTTCTCTTTACACAATCATGTTACACTCTTCATTGCAGAAATCACACAATTTCCAGCAGATCATGAGGAAGTTAAGCCTCCCCTAAACAAACTTGCACAAAGATAACATAATTTTTATACTTTTAATGGGGGGAATGGCATCACCATTCTTCAGATAAAGGAATGTCATATCTAATCTACTAGATCCAAAGAAGGCCTGGTAAGCTGCTGTATACAATAAAGGGAAGCTTCTTAGTCAAATCTCTGTAGAATCCAGACACAAAAATAGACTAGTTGCTCTGTATGCTAAAGTCTGTTTATAAGAGCCTTAGATTTAAAAATATGAATCTTAAGCATTTAACAGATGTGATTTTTATAAACAGTCTACTAACCATTAATAACTAATACAACATTTATTAGTATTTCAAGATTTATAATTGGAAGTTTCATTAAGAGTATGGCCAACAGGCTAAAGCAGATAAGTGAGAAAAATTAAAAAGACATAAAGGATATCCTTACTTTAGAAAACATTTGTAACTACAGAGTAAGTAGAGCTGTTGAGAACTTAAATTTCTTTTTCCTTAGAAGAAGAAAATAGGCTCTCACCTGGTACAATGAACCAATCCATGAAATTTATTAAATTCGCATAGCACAGCACAGCAGCTATCAGGTAATCTCTCTTTGCTGGATCATTCCTTGACACAGACACAAATGGACCTTGTCTCACATGTGTTGCAGTAGCTCCATAATTCTGCTCCTCAGGAGGCGGCTGGGGCTGCAAGTCTGTGTTTTCATGCGCACTGGGGTTTTGCATGTTTCCCAGTGCAGAAAGTCACCATATATTATGAAGTGTTTCCTTAGCACACCAAACTACAAGTCAATTTTGTGTTCAGGCTATGAGGAACTTCAATCACTACAGTCATTTCCGGCATTGAAGACCAGCCACTAAAAACTGAAATTGAATGTTCCTTGCAGTAGGAAGAACTTTACAAAGAAAGAAGCTGCAGTCCTGTGTTTTTGCAAAAGCAAAAGCATGGAAGTGCTAGACCTTGAAGACAAGGAAAAGTAATGTAAACAAAAGCAAAATAATCCATTGTGCATCCAAGAAATAAAAGTGCACAACTCTGCAATGATCTCACAGAAATTGCATATGCAAGATTAATAATAATCTTCACTAAGGTCTCAGTGAATTGCCAGAGCTAAAAATAGCCTTTTTAGAGAAGAGAGGGAAAGAAAAAAAGAGAAGGTAGTTTGCTAGACCAGGTACCTATCTTTGACTTGAACCCTCCTTTACCACCAGCTTCTTGTGCAACTCTGGACAAGTCATTTGCTTTCTCTGCACCTCAGATCTTTATTCCTGCCACACACACACACCCCCCTCTGGCCTTTAAAATAGAGCTACCTAGCCTTGCCCCTGCCACCTGACCGGTCACTTCTCCCTGTTGCCACCCATCTGCTTTGCACTGGCCAGATCTACCCCCAGAACAAAATCCTTTCCAATAAGGTCCTGAGTTTTTAGCTCAAATCAGCAATTTAAGCAGAAGACTCATACTCCAGACTACTTGCTGGTCTTGGGTGTTTTTAGGGGAGGAATACCAAACAAACAAAAAACCAACTCAGAATGCTACAGTAAGCAGAGAAAGGGAGATGGAAACAAAACCACCCTTCTTCACCCCTGCTGGAACTGTGCACATTCCACAGTTCTGAATTGTGCAACAGGATTTCTTCCCCTTTCTCCCCCAAAAAGGGTTCTGAAAGGGGAAGAAAGGAGGACACAGGAAGGCATTCCTGTTCTTTCAGGGTGTGTAGATACCTTTCTTCCTGGTCTTCTGGACACTCAGATTTGAAAAAGTATTCTTACTTAATTCTTCCAGCATCAGTTTTCCTATTATATTAATTATTTTTTTATACACATAACTAGTCACATGTCTTTTGAGCCATTTTGTGGATTACCAACTTCAGAAGGTAATCTATTTTTTGCACCCTGTTAAGAAAGCTTAAAGTGAAAATTAACAGTAAATTGTAAGAGTTTAAGAGTGAGGCAGCTAGCTGGAATGAGTACTGATTACAGTTTATGACTCATGCATGAAGACAAGAGTCTATGGTTGTTTTTTTTAAGAACTGTGTTTCACACTTCAGACTAAACTGAAAAACAAAATAGCACCTACTGTTCTTGGCCATTTTGTAAAATCTGGACTCCTTTATTTTTGCATGGTCTATGCTGTAGTATTTCATTCTATCTTCATTTCATGAAGATCTAGTTCTTCATGAACCAGAAGGCATGTTTAATTTAATCATGAATAAGTCTATATTAATTTTATTTCAAGAGAGGTCTTCTTTTTGGTAACATCTTAGATCTCAACTTTCTAAGGGAGAATTTAGATATAGATTATGAGCATCTGTCTCCACTCCTGCTCAAGGGAGCTCCAGATAAATCAGCATGTGTCTGAGAACATTTCACGAAGCTTACTATCAGGAAGCAATTTTTGCTCTCTAATTCAATATTATCACTACTATCTTTTCCTCTGCTATAGATTATAGAACCTTCACTGAGTAAATGTCACATTGTCTATGCATCCCACTGCTTTATTAAACCAATGAAGTCAAGAGTTGACTATACTTCGGAGCAATAAAGAATCAGCACAATTTTGTAAAGATTAAAAACTTGGTCTACATCCACAACCGTGGATAAAAAAATCTGCAAAAAATATTTAAAATTACTTTGCAGAATTACAGTTGGCTTTAAAGGCGGGCAAGGTGAAGGTCCCCTCTGCTTTCCTCCAGCCCAGAAACAAGTGTGAAGGGGCTCCCCTGCGGCAGCCGCTGCAGCGCCGCGCCGCTGGGTGGCGCTCAGACACCGGCACCGGGCAGAGCCGGGGCGGGGGGGCGGGACGGACACACAACGCTCCTTACGGCAAACTATTTATTTACTTAAAAAAAAAAAAAGAGAAAGAAAACACAACAGCAGCAGGCAGTAGCAGAGTCTAAACAGGGTGTTGGAGACTCAAAATGATGAATCTTAGCTGCTTGCAGCAGAGCGGTTCATTAGCAATAGAAAGTTAAACAGTCCAACTTGTGCTATTTTTCTTTTTTTTCCATCTTGTTCTCTTCAGAAGCCAGGCAGTAGTGGATCTGGCCTCGGTATCCTTTAGTAGGAATATTTTCCATATGTGATGCCCAGCCACATCTCAAACCTTGTCAGGAAGGCCCCACAGGGCAGCTTGTCAGGATTTAACTCTCACTCTGGATAGCTTAAATGTCTCTTGGTCCAAATGTCCTTTGAGTTTCTGGGGCACATCCTATATTGCTCGCAAGTCCTGACATCTACTGCTACACTTGATGTTTATAGACAGTTAAAAGCAGATTTTGAATACTGTTATGGCAAGAACTCAGTTCTGCTTTCCTAAAATGGAATTTCCAAATTCCACATTTTCCAAAGATAGAGTCAGTTTAAACAGAAAATATTCCTCACAAACATGGAACCACCAACTCTAAACTCTTCTTAAACTCTTGATTCCCCTTTTGCCCTTCATTAAAGCTTCCAGACATCACTTCCACTTCATGCTTTTTGATGCTATACTAGCTGGCTGTTTTTCTGTCTGCAGCACCAAACTTGTGAGCCAGGTTGTCATGTGGGACCTCAATGCAGAATATACCGCAACTCTGCCACCATTACTGGTACCAGACATCACCCGTCCTTTGCATCGTCGTCCCCCCCCCTTACCTCAGTGTCACAAGCCATATCCTGCCATCCACTCCATTTTTCACTGCTGGGTACGAGCCTGCAGTCGCTTCTAAAAGGCCCTCTGTGACTTAGCCTTACTCTGTCAGGTTTTATAGACATCATTCCGTGATAGCTATCCTGCCTTTAACTGCCTATTTGTCCTTTCCTCTGATGACAATTTTCATGTTCATGCAGACAACGTCATGCCAAAAAAGTCCTGCAAAACTTTGTGACGATCCACTTTTGCTGTGTGGGCTACAGAATGCCACTATACAATACAAGTCAACTTTTGTTAGGCAAGATTACAGCTCATTTCTTTATAGCCAAATATTCTTTTTTCCTTATTTGTTCATTTCTGCCAGTAAGGATATGGACTGACTGCCTTGGAACAAAGTGCAGTGTTTGCCTACACAGCTTACAGTAGGGGTGCCAGGTGCCAATGCAATAGAAAATGTAACTTTTTATCCCTATCATACTCCCTTCACCAGCTCTGTTCTCTTGATGGTTCATTTAAGCATGAGATCTCATAGCTGTGTCATGCAAGAGGTCACCAGCAGTTAAATCCTTCTATGGTAGCAGCAAGTCAGAACCTGTTTATTCTAGGCATTTGGCACAAGTCCACGCACACAGCAACATATTTTCTTACACCATTCTGAATCTGGCTGTGGTACCAAAAGTTGTTTTGACGGCTGAACCTGACAAATGCAACTGAGACTCCCCAGATGAACACGCACATTTGGTGATAGCTTGAACTGGTTGGCTGATACTAAGTAGGCCAAGCTGTGGGAGTTTTATGCGCTTAGGAAGCTGGCTTGTTTCAACTAGAGCATTCAAATAAGTTCTCCTTGGCTACTACTCATCTAGAGTGTCCTGCCTGTCTAGGCACCCACTCAGTATCTGGGCAGCAATCCTGTTGGGTCTTCACTCTGTGCCATGTGCTTCCCCTGAGAGACTGAGGAACTACCCTTTCTTGGCCACAACCCTACCCTGTGCTGCCATTCTTACAAGCAAGAAACAAGCCAGTGGCGTGGGTGGGAGGCAGCTAATGAAGAGATGCCTTGTGCGCTCAACGGCAGGACTATGCTAATCGACTAAGACTCATGGAAGCAGCATGTGTAACAGCCACTGGTGTATTCCTGTCAGTTTAACTAAACCCAGGTGAGACGCTGCCAACAAACGTGCCATGCCTGCAGTCCAGACAGGACTGTTTACAAACAACTGATGTGGGAGCTTCCAGTTTTCCCTGAAAGGATTTCCAAGTATTTACTATAAAATGCCTTTGAATGTATTTATTTATCCAAATTTCTTTTAATGGCAGATGCTGCTGCATCCATGAACAGCTTTGGAGATTTTGCCAGAGCGTTCCCAGAAAGTTACATCAGAAGGGGCATTAACAGTGAACCAAGATGTGAGAAAGATATAAATTGAAAAACATTTTATTATCCTGATTAACTCCAAACCATTTCTATACATGTAACGAAAAGAAGCTTATTAACCCACTGAATAGCAAACAGCAACAAAGTCTATGAAATAATTGAATATGGAAATAATTTTCATTGTTGACTAGATCTACCAATACTGATTTTAGGAAGAAAGAAAGAAGCTGCTTTTGGTATCTTGCCTCTCTTGTGCATCACCCAGAGAACATAAAGTAGCCAAAAAAAAATACATGCTTGTTTGTATTTGCCAGCATATATGGGAATGGTCTGCATTTTGAGGTGTACATATTTTAAACCTATTGTGATGGAACCAAATTCATAAATCATGAGATTCTGCAAATAGTTGAAATATGGATTGCTGCAGGACCTAGTAATTTTAGTGTCTGACAACCAGAAAAACAAAATTTAACATAATTCTGGTAGACAGCTTAATAAATGCATGTCTGGACCCACCTGAAATGTTCCAAAGACAATGATAATGACTACAGAAGAGCTGCAGAGTGACAGAGATTTACGTAAGAGGCTGTGGGTTTTTAAGGTTTGTCACTGTGGTCTCTATTTGAACCAAGGCTGCACAATAAATCACTTTTGGTTTTGAACCCAGTCTGCAATGATAAAACGTAAAGACAAACTTGGACTTAGACATTAGTATCTGGGTTGCATGTCTGGAGGGATGGCAGTTTGACCTACAGTTTAAACCAAACAGCGAAAACCTGACACAAGAGCAGGCTACTCAAGTAATGTAATCATGTGTAAAATTCAGCATAATTTTCAGTTTCAGATATATTATAGAATCAATAGTCTACCCTGTTCTCATAAAAGACCATATTGCAAAACTCCAGGGATGACTCATCTACTAATGTGTACATTTTTCTTGCACTTCAGTCCTCTGGACTGATCCACATTTGCCAAATTGTTACCACCTTGGAACATGCAGCCTGTGCTAGCCGAAAGGGAGGGAACCCGAGTGCTCTCCTTCTGATAGAAGTTTGAGAAATTCTGTACCTGTAGTTTGTTGAATCTGCTCTATCTCAGTGTATTGCTTGTGGCCATATTTAGTTGTGATTAACATTCAGGTAGCAACTGCTAATGACTTAAAATACTGTTATGAAATACTTAGTATTTTAGAATGAAATTTAGTAGCTGAATAATCAAGACTAGATCGCCAAGAGTTTTTCTTCAAACTTTTGCAGGCAGAACTAGCAGTATGAGCCATTACTCAACTTGTGCGTCTCTTGCCTTTGCATGCATCTTGTGGAACAAATGTGTAGCAAGGGACTGAATCATCCAGACTAACAATCTTTATGAGTCCAGTACACTTCATGAGCAGTCTTCTGTTACCAAAAATCTTCAAGAAAACCAGCTGGACCACCTGTTCCACTATACACTTAATTGGAAAATATCTGCTTGGAAGATTCTCATTCTGTGAGTTTCAATAAATGCTACATTTTTAGTTACCACATCCTTTTTACCTCCTCAGCCTGAATTTCATTTTAAAATGCTTTCTTTCACATCGCCTGGGTGGCACAGTGTGGATCCAGCATAAGCATACTTTAGCCTTGTGATAGCAGCAAATAAAATTTACACACTCTAAACTATAAAATCCACTTTTTTCGTTATTACTGACAACCTATATATAACTTTAAACTTCCTGGAACGCAGATCATGCTTTTGGTTGGGCAGGGACGCTAGTTCAGACTCTTCTCCCACACCTTTTTAACAAGGAAACAAACTGCAACTTTCATGAAAAATTTCTTAGGGTGCTTACCTAAATAACTCATTTCACAGGTAACATTCTCCTCAGTTGTATCCATATAATTCTGCCTCAAAAGGTATAGCAGAAGAAATTACAGTTCCAGCACATAATCACAGAGCAGTAAAAGATGAACACACTCCAATTCTATTAACTGTTCCCTCCTTCTTCTCTGGTTAAAAAAAAAAAGAAAAAACGTTTGCAAGTGAGAACGTTTTGCATTAACATCAGACAAAGGAGGAAGCTGCACATCACTGGAACAGATCTTCCTCTGCTAGCTGAGATTTATTCAAGCACAGAACAGCTCATGGAGGTCAAGAGAAGTGAGGCATTATAGTTACTATGCACCAAAGATACTATTTTGCTAACCAATTTAACTGCTTTTGCCTTTACTGTTTTTTTTAGCTCAAGCTTACTTTTATTGGTGTATCTGATAACTGGATTTCTTGCATTTTAGGATTCTGGATGCTTCTGCCACAATTATAGCAGAAAAGGGCTGTGAAATCTGCATGGATTTGGGAAGAAAACTCTGGAATTAAGTGTCTGTTTAACCTATGTTTTAACCTTTCTACCACAGTGAAACATTCATCCCCAGAAGAACCATCAGTTGACTACTGCAGTCTTCACTTTTATACACCAGAGCCCTCTTAATTAAGAAGACAGCATAACAGATAAGGAGCCATTTATTATGAATAATGACAAACAGACGAGCATTGACAAAACAAAAATGGAGGCCTTTGCCTATGAGGCCTTTTTCTTCCTAGCCTCGCTACCTCCAGACTGAAAGATAAGACTATTCTGCAAGTGAACACAGTATTTTAATCACTACAGAGAATGTTAAGGTTAGGGTTAACTAAAAATTTGAATAAACATAGATTTAAATTAAGAATAGTCTAATTTAGTATTAAGAATGTCTCTACTTCCCAGAAGAGCGTCTTGCACAAAAAAATTTACTGTCACTCTCAATGCTTCCAGTAAGGCAAAGTGCAAGCTGTATTCACCCTTTTGGTAAGGGTAAGTACATGAACTCCCTATAGCCATGCATAACTGTTAGCACTGGGAAAAAAATTCTGCAGAAATGAAAAAAAAACTTTTGTAATTTTGGAGGTCTTAGTTATACTAACCCCAGGATGCTGATATTTATGACAGTTATTGTGCAAATATTTGGAAGTTTGTAAAGTTATGAAGCAATTTAGATAGGAAATTGGAATTAAAATATATCTATACTATCACTGATAGGTACCCACCTTAGGCAGAGGGTAGCTTCCACTCCAAAACCAAGAGAACAAACGCAGAAAGTGTCCAGAGTCACTCTTTCCCTGGCATCTTCTGTTTGATTTTAATCAGCTAGTGATGAAGAAGTCTGTAAAAACCTTGACCAGTCAAATGTCTGCTTTTAATGAAACAAAAGAAAAAAAATCCATCAACATGGAGCAAAAAAATGTAAAAAGTGGGGGAAGGATATCAGTTATATTGGTAATCTTGGAGACGAAGAGTTAGGAAGAATTCCTTGCTCCGCTACCAACTTCCTTGGCTAAGGCAAAGGGACCTCAAGTCCCTAGCTCTAAAGCAAATGGCACCATCAACCCTTAAAAGGGCGAAAGAAAACAATAAACATTAAAACTTTGAAATACTTATACAGTTCTACTTAACATCTGGTTTTTGTTAATTAATGCACAAGATGTTTTCAGGCTTCAGCACTTGGCTCTTCAGGCTCTGCTTTGCATACAATACCCTTAACAAAATTTGCAACCACAGTAATAAAACCACAATATGAATCATTTATATTTATTAATTACTTAGCAATACTAAACTAAAAAGTAGACATACATGTATCTTACACTTCTATCTATTCATTCTATTCATTTTTTCTACTACCAGTAATTTTACCTGGTCTGAAGATGGTCTCAGAAGGTCTTCCATATAAAATTAACAGGTATATGAACAAAATCTGGCTTTTCTCTCTTGCCTGGAATCAAGTTGGCATTTGCACACTTCATACACTTTCGATACAGCATAATAATACAGAATCTCAGGCTGCTAATAAAAGAATTTTATTCTCATGGCTTTAGCAGCTACTTTTGCTTAAGACAAGTTCAGCACCAGTGAAAGAACTACTATCTCTTTGTTCCTATGAGCCAGCAACCAGCAAAGTCTCTACTCCATACTTCAAAGTAGCTCTTCAGATGCTTTTCATTAATAGTCAATACGTAGTTTTTAATCACGTTCCATTGTTATGTAACACTGTTGTCTTAAGCTAAAAATAACACATAGCAGAAAGTAATACTCACATAATGCTATGACTCTTATCAATAACAGCATTAATATCAACTGGTATATTAACATCAACTGGTATATTTACTTGAAAAAAAGTGTTACGAGAATTATTACTGTAAATCCCTAAGTCAAATGAAGCTAAGAAGAACCTTTGTTTCAAAGTCTAGAACAGTTTCAGGAGTTTAACTAGCTTCATCAAAGTCATGGAAGAACTGCAGTCTCTCAATTTTCCAAACTGTAAAAAAAAGATTTTCTTTACCTCACAACAAGGTTTATGTCAATAGAATGTTTCCTGACTTAGTTCATTAAGATGCTTCCTTAAGAAAGAATTAAAAAGTACAGAATGAGGATGGTGTAAATCAGCAAAGTGATTAATCTGTTCAAAAAAGCCAAATAATATAACTCAAGCTACCTGTGTTTTCACCACCTCCATTCCCCCTCCCCTCTTTTCTCCTCCTCTGAGAAGTTCATACTGTAGTCCTAACAGAAAAACAAACCAGTCATACACAGCAAGACACTAAGATCAGAGAAATCCAGCTCTGTAGCAAGATAGCAGCAAGAAGTTACCAGACTCCATGGGTCAGAGGCATTCATCCCTGTCGTCACTCACCTGTTTCCAGCAACAGGCCTGCTTGGTATTTCCTCATCTGCTTCAAAGCCCAGTTTTTCCATGGGCTTCTGTTGAAATTAAATTCAATGCCAGAGTACCTGTTTGTATTATAAGAATTATGGTAGTATAATTTTCCAGTAGAGGCAAATATTGTATTATATGATAACACTACAGCCCATCAATGTCTGTAGTTACACTATCTTAACCTATTTTGCTTCCCACGTGGGACTAATCCTCATATATCATATAACTGCATTCACATTAAGGGAGTTGCCACTTGAACTATACCAGTATAGGTCATGTTGCTTATGCTCATGTACAGCCCTTGTGCAGGTTACAGTTATATCTGTTGCTCTGTTAAGTTCTATGGCAATTTGCTACAAAATACCTACCCATCATGCATATATAACTTCCCTTTTGTGCACTGTACTAATTTTTTACTAGCAAAGATGCAAGAATGTGTCACGTACAAATATGGGTATATCTCAGAGAACTGTTCTAGACGATTCCAGGAAAAAATTAACTTTGTTGCTGAGTACTTTATATACCTCCTAATCAACAATTATCAGCCACAATTTGAGGTAAGTGGTATTAACATTTTGCAAAATGTGAGCAAAAGCAAAGAATTTACCCGTTTAAAAGGCAAAACAATTTTTAAAGTGTAATTATTTTAAACCAAGTATGTCTGTCCTTTTAATAATAGCCCTATTTAAAATAAAATGTGAAATAAGGGCAGCCTACACTACTGTGAAACCTAGCATCACTAAGTACAAAATATACAAGCAGTCCATGCTTGCTGCAGAAATTTCAGAGAAAGTCAAAACACTGAACTGGTGGGTGTTACTGAGTAAGTGGCTAGAAATAGCATGTTGAGTGCTGAACGAGCTTTTTACAACACTAGCTTCATCTGCAGGTGCAGAAAGAAAGTTAATTCTTCATTTAAGTTTATTCAACAAGTTCATTTTGATGACTGGTTCATTCAGAGATGAAAACTAAACTGGGATTTGAAAAAGGAAGCCAGCTTGGTTTTTCCTTCTCCAAACTATGCACAAAATCAAGATGCAGGATGATTAGCTCTAACTTGTGGGAGGATAAGATCTGGTAGTATTAATATCTTGGAAGTTGAGGGAGCTAAAAACAAATTTTCATCTCTCATTAATGATTCCTTTGTGCATTTTAACTGAATCCCATCTAAATGTAACTTAACAGAAATAATCAGTTAAAAGCTCACAGCATCTAATGAACAAAAGATCTCAAATAGTACTTAACGACTTAAAAAAACAAAATCAGAAGTTTGAATAGATATATATTGACATATTTTAAATCAATGACTACTCCTGTCCTTCTGACTGGCAAAAAGTAATGTCCTGCCATGCACAAGGAATCTGCTTTTAAGAAAATAATTAAGAATTATAAATGTAAAATAAGATTAAAATAAATCATGTAAATTAAGATTTTCTGCTTGCCATTTTAAATCATGAATCAATTATTTAGATCTCTGGTTTAAGTCAACAATAGAAAAAGGAAGTAGTGAAAACAGTATTTTAACTTCTGGCATCAAATTTATATACAAATAACCATTGTCAATATATGTCCTTGTTTTCTTCAAGTAGAGAATACTGATGCTTATTTTCTTCCAGTAACATGCCAGCATTTCAGAAAAGGCAAATCAATTACTACCTGCCTCATATTTCACATCCTTGTATTTGTTCCAAGGGTTGAAAACTGACACAGCAGTGGATCTCATGACTGCTTTCCATCAGGTATATTAAACTGACTGTCAATTAGGTCAGGCTTTGCAGGTAGCAAAGCAAAAATTTCTCACACTCAGTTCTTTAGAAATACAAGCTAGAAAATTGCAATTTTCATTTTAGTTTACCCTTCCCATAACTATTTTGGCATTCAAGCTAGTCTTTCATCATTACTTTAATTTCTGCTGCTTTAATTTGCTGTCTTATTTTGAAGTCAGCTGTTTCTCACAAACAGTAAAGGAAGAAATCCAATGTATTCTGAAGAAATTATGTCCGTGTTGTGTAAAATGAACACCTCAAGTGGGCATTTTACCCTGATCCTGACATTAATGACTAGGCAAAGTCTCAGTTTCCCAGCTGAGAATGCTATCTGTTTAAGTAATAGTTTAAGCTTATACAAATAAAGTTTAGAACAAGGTCATTCTGGTTTACCTAGGTCTTAAACAGCACCTTCCTGCCAAAAGTCTGAGTCAACACCAGCATAAGAATGCGTAAGGATTTCCTGCAGTTCCAGAGACTTTTTTACCATGACCATTCTTGTCAAGGTTGATTCATACCAGAAATCTTATCCAAAAGTTACGTCAAAACACTTTCTTTAGGTGTCACCCTTCAGTGAACAACTTAGTCTACATCTACATACCTTCTCCCTGGCTCAAGCAACCATTTTCCATGCTTCATGCCACAACCAAAACCTTTATCTATGGTCAGCGACCTAGGTGGAATACTGCTGGATTTATTAAGGAATGCCAGACAGACACATGGGTGAGGTTTGAACATTAAAGCCATTGTGGTTTCATGTATCAGGGAATAGAAGTCAGGACCAGTTCCTACTTCTGGCTCCAGTACAGGCTTGCTCTGGCATCTTGGGCAAGACATTTTAGCACCATGGACTGCCACACATGTTCATCCTATTTGGACTCTTACAGAAGAATGGAGATTCTTACCTCTACAGGAGATCATCAAGGATTAGTGTTAACCCAGCAGGACTCTGATCTTAGCTGGAGAATCTAAACATTGCTACAATACAAGTTAATATAAACATTTTCATCATACTCTGCACAGAGGTATGTTCTGAAGAGATGTGCTGTAGCAGCTGCAGCAATTCCCATACCAGGTTTCTCTCTGTTTGCCACACTACCGATTCCCTGGGCCATTTTTTCCAGGAAACCCCCCTTCTTCACACCCCCCCACACTTCCCAGTGAAACATGAGCCCAACAACATTTGAGTAACAGTTAAACTTTTGAACCTGTTATGAGGAGTAGCCTTGAACTTAAGCAAAATGCTTCTGGCCAGGCTGATTTGTTCAGCCCAGTTTTAGTGCCCTACTATATTTATAGGTCATACCTAATTGGAAACAAAACAGCTTTTAGTCCTTGTTACACTCTTATTCAAGCCAGCAGGGAGCTATGAATCAAAGACAAAACACAGTGAATTGCTGTCTCCTTTTTCTCAAATTCTCTCTTAACAAGGAATTTTCAGAGCATTTGCCTTTATGATACACGTCCATGGTACTGGTCAACTGTTACCTTTGCAGACAATATATGAGGAAGTAAATTGGATTTTACTACTCAGAAGCAAACTCAGTCAAGGCTTATGCAAAACTCAGAGCAAACTACTTGCATATCAGTGAATGCACAGCAATAACAAGTGTAAGGTGGTAGACTGGTACACCACAGCTCAGCAAACTGATACTTTTTCCTGGTGATAATTTGGATCCAGAATATAAGCCCTTAAAAATACTTAGCCTTTACTGTTAAGAAAACAATGTGTTTGCTAGATATAAACTGCAAGAAATTCAAGGCTGCAAATGTTGTAATGGACATATAAATGGTCCCCGTTTGCCTAATAGGAAAGCCTAAAAACTGATACCTCACGTTGCTACCATTTAAAATGTCTTTTCACTGACTCCAGCATGTAAAATTAGATGAACACTGCAGAACATGTTACAGGGAGCTACGTCTATCTTACCATCAGCTTTTTGTTTTTGCCAAGAAGCTGAAGTAGGGGAGCAGATGTTGCTAACAGTGTGAATTCAGCTGGAAGACTCTCTACTGAGCAGAAACTCTCTACTAGTGTAATCTGTGATTTGTGTTGTGAATGAGGAATTGGGGGAGAAAGTCAAACGAAAGACATCATATTCAGGTGAAGTAAGATGCTGAATGTGAAACCTTGATCCATTTTAAGGTGACAGAAAAACTTCCAGGATTCCTATTCTAACCACAAGATGAATGATTATGATAATATACTCTCACCAAGCGAAAAGATTAATGCAGTAAGGACCATAGCAAATGGTTGCAAGATCTGAACAGTCATTATACAAGAAATGGTCTCAGGAATGAGGAAGTAATCTAAATTCTTACTGCCCTTCCATTTAATGCAGAGATGGGAGAGATGGTACAGAGAAGCTGCATGCCAGGGACAGTTAAAACAAATCCTATCTTGAGATCTTTTACTTAAAATGTACTGCATGTTGCCTCAGCAAACAGTAGGATAAGGCGTTTGTGCATAGAGAGTATAGAAAGCAGATATTAACAGAACAGAAGGTCACATCATCTAGCCAGGGAAAGGCTTTTATCTCTTTTCGTGTGGCCTCTTGTGTTTAAGGACAGGCAACATGAACTGTGACCCAACAGAGTTCCCACTCTGCTGTGGCACGACAGCTTCATTTTCATGACGGCATTCCACAGAGTCTTTATCGCTGTAAGGAAACACTAAACTAGTTCATGTCTAGGTCACACACCTGCCCTCACCAGCAGTAGCCATGTTCGACATTTTGCAGCTGCATGCAAGGTGATTTGACAGAGCAAGGTTAGAGTACTTTTAAGTTGCCAATGCTTCCTATGATGAAACACATATTACTTTTATAAACTAGGGTTGAATCTGCTGCCAGAATAAAGGAATCCAGGTCATCTGTGCCAGCTTAAACCATATCCTTTCTTTCCCAACACACAGCCTCCTATGTTTCTTTCAAGGAAAATCATACACAAGCCCTAGGAGACTGTAGAAAACTTACCTTGTTAAGTAAGATGACTGCCAGCGAGTGACGTAATGGTGAACAATTCAGGATGATTTTGATTAACAGAATGTAATAGAAATAGAGTTGTTTCATATAACCTTTCAGTCTTCAATGCTGTAGTTAGGTCCTCTATTAATAGAACTGTCAGAAAGGTGTACTCATGCCTGAACTGACATCAGGTACAGAAAGTTGAGTGAGTGAATTTAGTGCTGGCTTAACTGACATTGTGAACAAAGCCTACCTTTTATTCCTGAAAGAGAAATACCATCCACAATAGTGTCACTTCCCATCAACACGCCTGAATTCCAACCTGGGTGACTGTCTCTTAGCATAATAAGTTTACAAAATGCACTTGCACATGATAGCCTTCTTTGTTTAAATGGATAGATTGGTTTTTAAGATTGAATGAACCTGACTAAAGCAATACAAAATACAAATACAAAATACATTTAGGAATTAGAGTCAACCTACAAAGGAGAAAGACTTTCACAAAGACTTTCTTTGACTAAGAACACCATTTATGAGATGAATTTCAGTAATAGTATCATACACTGTGGGATGTCTTGTATCATCTTAGTTTAATCATTGAAGAGGACACAGATTTAATCAGAACTGCAAGAATATCTGGGAATAGTATTCTGATTAATTGTACTAGCACGGTAATGAAACTCTCAGACTATACTAGGCCTTCCAAATTGCAGCATGGGAAATGATTTTAGCGTTGCCAACTAAACACATCTCTCTTACAGGCTCATTCTCTTTCCTTCATTGCAAGCCAAGTTTGGTGTTCACAAACAAAATAAACCCCTAGTAGTAGAAAAATAGAGAGGCCTGTTTTTGTAAAGGATTTGAACGTTTTGGCAAACCAATACAGGATAAATCCCTTTGTAGTAATTTCTTTCTGCAATAGAGCAGGGAGTTTCCTACTTTCTGTCACTAGTAATAAGGTTCATCCAATTAGCCAGAAACTGCATTTCCTTGAGAATTAAAATGTAAACTCAGAGAATCCAGTAGGACGCTCAAAGCCTATGGCAGAGGAATAGAGCAGCCCATACCTTTTATTTTAGAGTCTCACACACCTATTAGTCACAGTATATTTTTCACAGTCAAGACATGAATATACAGACAACTTGTATTTTTGTCAATCCTTCCCTGGCCATTTACTTAGTTCTTTGGGATAAACTATCTTAATTTTTAGCTCTATCTCTCAGCAGTGCCTGTCCTCAGACTTGCAGTCATCTTCCAAAAGCTCCTTTTCTGAAGGCTTTTGCTGGAGAACCAAAATCAAGCCTTCAGGGATAAACTAACGTGGGAGAGCCCCTTTACCTCACAAGCACAACAAGAGTTTTGACTTAGGCCTTTTATACCTCTTTCTCTTTTCTGGGCACATCTTCAGTGCAGCAGCGCACTCCTCCTCACACAACCATCCCCATCACACCCGCAGACAAAAATCTACATTTTGCAGCAATTCTGCATGAGCAACTTTCATCCAGCAGCTGCTAACTCTTTTTAGCCTGCTCTGTTTAGCTGCTCTTTTTAGCCCCTCCTCAAAAACTCATGTATTTTACTGGGCTGGGGAGATGGCAGCAGTCTGAGGGCAAGCAGGGCTTTGAGGAGAGACAAAATGCCCAGCTAGCTTTTGTTACTTTACTGGCCTGTATCTAATAGCCTTGTGCAGTGTGGTAACTGAGGGAAGACGTGCCTCTCACAGGTAGCAGCCAGCTGTCCCTCAGGAGAAGTCCCTCTGCCCTCAGAGGTGCCAAGCAGAGGCAGCCAGGACAGCAGCCGACAGCACAACGAGCGTGCTGTAGAGGAGCGGCGCGCTATGCCCCTCCTGAGGAAAGCCCTCCTCAGCGATAGATCTCTCCCTCCCTGCAGGTAAGGGCTTTAAAAGAGAGGGGGGGAAAAGGGACCTTCTCAACATGGCGGCCGAAAGACGGCTCGCCCCGCCTCCCCGCCCTACATTCCCTCTCAAGATGGCGGCACGGAAGGGCCGGCGGCCGGACCGGAGTGCGCCTGCGCGCCGCTGCCCGGAGTGCAGTGAAATTCCTGGCGGGCGGGGGGAGGAGGAGGTGGTGGCGGTGAGGAGGAGGAGGAGGAGGGCGGCACGGAGCCACGGCCGCGCTCCCCTGCCAGGGACCCTGCGTGCTGTGGCGGCGGCCGGCGCGGAGCCAGACCCCCGGGGGGCGCGGTGCGGGCGGGCTGAGGGCCACTCGCCGCCGCCTCAGGCTCTCGCAGCACCAGGAGCCGCGCCGTCCCCGCCGCCGCTGGGACTCCCTCCCCGGGCAGAGAGGGGGAGAATGACGGAGCTCCAGTCCGCCTTGCTACTGCGGAGACAACTAGCAGGTAGCCGGGCTGGCGGCCGGCGGGGGGGGAGGGAGGCGATCTGCTGCGGGGGGGGAGGGGGGGGGAAGCGGCGGGGAGGGGAGTGGAGGCCGGCCTCTGAGGGGCCGGGGCCTGCGGTGGGGGAAGGGGCGCCGGCTCGGGGGAGGGGGCGGGCGGCCGGCGGGGTGGGGAGGTGTGTGTGAGGGGGAAGGGGAGATTACGGCCCCCCCTCGCCGCTCTCCTGCCCAGCCGGGAGCTGAGGGAACTAGGCCGAGGGGGGGAGGGGGAGCCTGCCTGGCGATCGCTGCCAGGGGAGCCGGGGGGAGGGGTGCGGAGGGCCGTCATGGCGGGGGGGAGCGTTTCCTTCGCTGCCCCCGTCCCGTCAGGGAAGTGGGGATTGGCAACGGCCCTGCTCGCCGGTGTCGTCGTCCCCCGCCCCGTGCCTGGCAGCCTCCCCCATCTCTCTTGCGGCCCTGTCTTCCCGGGGCCCGGCGGGGTGGGGGGCGGGAGAAGTGAGCCCGAGCTTTTCTCCCCGCAGCGTGGGGGATGTGTGCGGGGAAGTCTCCGTGGTGTGAGGGGATGTTTGTCAGGCCCCGACAAGAAGCGGAGGAGGGAGAGTTCCCCCCCTGGAAACGGTACTTCAGGCCCGGGGTGAATCGCTCCACTACGCACACCTTCCTATGGGGACCTGAGGTGCCCCCGTCCCGCCTCCCCTCGCCGGCTCCCACCGTCACCTCCCGTGCCCTGCGCCGGGGAGGGCGGGTCGGGAGGGGGAAGCCGCTTCCCCCTTTGTTGTCAGGAGCAGAGCCGGGGGCTCTGCAGGCTCTGACGGGGGGGGGGGGGGCGGGAAGAGGACCGGGCAGCACCGGGATCCGGACGGGGGCGGGGGGAGCGGGGCTGCCCGCCGCGTGCTGCGAGGGGTGAGCCGGCGGGGAGGGGCGAGGGGGTCCGCCGGGGGCGAGAGGGCGGGCCGGGTGCGGGGAAGGAGGAGTTGGGAGCCTGGGCTCGGGGACAGGAAGGGCCGGAGCGCCGGGCCCCGGGCCCGCCGGCGAGGCGGGAGCGCGGCGGAGGGGAGCGGGTGGCAGCTTGGCTCCGCGACGCGAGTCGTTGCCGTCGCCGGGCGCCCGCCCCCTGCCCCCTCCCTTTGTCCCCGGGCGGCGGGCGGCCGTGCGCGCTGGCCCTGCCTGGCCCACCGCCGCCGAGGGGACCTGGCCCGGCCCGGCCCGGCGGCGCGCATGCGCGGGGCCGCCCGGGCGGCGGGGCGCACAATGCAGCTCCATGTGTCGCTCGCTGCCAGATTTAAAGAGAAACGAGCCGGCAGCCGGGTGCGGCGAGGAGCCTGCCGCCGCTCCCTCCCCCACTCGCACATGTTCCCCCGCATCCTCTGCCGTCTGGGTTTCTGCGGCCGGGGTAAGGTAATCCCCTCGAGAAAGCGCACAGGTCTGCCCGGCACCTTGGGCGAATCTGATTGCCTTTTTCGTCCCGTACGTAAAAATTGCTTCGTACCCAGATAAGGAAACGTGTGCTAGGTGCACCTAAACTCGGGCAAATGCAGCGCTGGCTGAAGTTTGCTGAGTAGCCCTACAAAGGGATGGGGTCAGTGGGTGGCACTGGCATTCCTGGAGGAGGATTTTAGCCTGAGACTTCAGTAATGTCTTTGAAAGCGTGAGGGTGGAAAACAACCTTCTTAGCAGTAAGGAGGTGAAGTTGCATAACCAGGTATAGCAAGGTAGATGATGTGTTTGTTGCATCTCTGGCACTATCTTCAGGTTTTAGTTGATGATAAGTTTGAGAAACTTCAGGGTAGTTAACTATTAGCACAGGATTTTTTACCCCTTCAAGGTGACATCCTTTAAAAAAAAAAAATCTCACACATATTGCGGCTGTGCTCCTGAACATAAGCATGCACCTCTTAATGCCTTAATGCATTAAGTTGTTACTGACATTCAGTGAGGTGTCTGCGTGTTCGGATATGCTAATAACCCTAGGTATAGGCTTACTACAGGAGCTCCAGAATGGATTTGATGTGAAGCTCCTCTTTCCTATAAATGATCCCTCTAGGGAAGCAATAGTGTAGAATAGTTGCGCTCGAACTTGGTAAAAACGAGCATTTGGTAACCTAATATAGTTCTTTGGCTGTCTGGAATTTCTCTTAACCAACTAATTGTGCTCTGTGAAAGAAAGTTTGACATTTAGCTGAAGCCTCTTGATAACAAGTATTAGCTGTCAGCTTCTGTTGGTAGTTTTGTTTTTTCTTGTCTTGTGAGGTCTTAAGACCTTCTGTAGGCACAGGCTGGTTGGATATGTAAGTAGACTTGTAGACTGTTAGGTTTGGGGGTTGTCTTCTGTTTACCTTTCTGCTCGCTCTTTTCTGAAGGCTTCATGTGTAATGGTAAAAATTGGTAAGCTTTTCCAGTTGCCCCTATTACTGGTACTGATTCAACTGTATTGACTGAAGTACTGCAACCATTTGCATGTAACCTGCAACTCTTTTGTGGTTTTTTTTGTGTTTTAAGTAATATTAGTGCCTTTGGTATCCTTTTATGTGTATTAAAAAAAAAATTGAAACAGTATTAAAAGTGATTATGGGTGTGTATACTTAAGTGTGTGGTGGGTACTGAAGAAGAGTCTTGAACTCTTCAAAAGTCCTATCTGGAGTAAGTGACCTGAGAAAGAGAAAATAGTTTCTTCTATATGTGATAACCTAAGCAACATCTGAACTGAGCTGAAACTAGACTCTGACATTGCTTTTTCTGATGGCAGGCTACTTGAAGTCGCAATGCAGAGACTGAGCTTCACGATGTCTCATCTTCCTTACCTACTGCTGACTGTCTTCTTCCAAGTCTCAGCTGCTCCAGTGTATCCCTTTGTTTACACCCACACTACTTACTCTACCTCAGAACAAAAATCAGCTTTGTGGTATTCTTTCCGCTGGTGGGCTGATACTTCAGTCCTTCTGCTACATGCAGCTTTTGTGTTGTATCAAGTGTGGTGAGTCTTTGGGTTGTACCTAGTGGTTGCGTTTTGGAGGACAGCAAACAGACAGTGGGTATGAGTTATGTGATCTAAACTAGTTTAAATTGCTGTAGATCACTTATTCATCAAATTAGCATTATTCAAGCACAAGAGATCTGAAGTTGGAGCTGTTAGACTTGGAGCAAGACATCCAGAAGCAGAGGGACGTTGAAGGGGGAATCTGAAACCCATATAATGGTGAAGCAGTTGAGAAGTACAAAAATTCTTTAATGGGTGAGACCCTGGATAGCTCTTTGCAATGCCAAGAGGAAAAAAACAATGACAGGAGGAGAAAGGAATGTAGAACAGTAGCTCTTGGAACGGTTACCGATTTTGTCTTCTTTATGCTTTGGTTCTTAATAAAGGCATTATGGGGAAAATGGGTGTCTATGGCATGTAGCACTTCAATGAGTTGTTTTAATTCTTGAAGACTTTGTTAAAGCGAAGGTCAACTGGTAAGTCTTCTTGGTTGTCATTGAGGCTTAAAACCAAGGGACTTATCAAAACACAGGACAGAACTTGACAACGTAGTTCCAGGTTGCTCCAATAAGTGTATGAAGACTGACTTCTATTTTTTCTGGAGCAACCTGGCTTGTGTTGTAACTTGGAACAGGTAACTAGTACCACAGCACCATATATACAACGTGCTTGTCGACTTAAGTGGCATGTTCTGGATGTTGATAATGCTCTAAGAGAAGGGATATTCAATGACAGTCACAAAATACAACTTCTAGTTAGTTGCGGGTTGGTTTTTTGTTTTGGTGTTTGTTCCCCCCCCCCCAAATACTAAGTAGCTTCACAGTGCTAATGAAATATTGAGCTATATCACCAAGGAATTAGTATAGTTGCTGTTTTTATATTGACATGTGTTTGCCCCCATTTAGGCACAAGAACAGTTAAAATCAAGATAGAACTTTGGGTAGTTTTTATTTGTTTTCTTTTAAGTGTTTAAAGGAAGTGGTGAGTGGGGATCTCTGACTACCAAAGCCAGTTAGAGTGCTAGTCTAACTAGCTAGGGCTGAAGGGAGGTTTTTCTCTATGGATATCTGTGAAGCTAAATGGCTCTGCCTTCTCAAATCAGCTTAATTGTAAGCTCTAGCAACATCTGGAAATATCTTAATATTCAATAAACATATTTTTTCTTACAGATGTGGTTTTTTTTTTTAAGGAGAAGGGTACTCTTTTTTTATTGTGGATTGGTAATGATATGAAATAGAAGCCATGATTTGCCCATTTCTTCTTATGTGTAAGGTGCAGGAAAAACTAAAAGAATGTAGTGCCTCTGAACTTCCAAAAAAAGTCAACAGTAAGTACGTAGATTAGTATAGCACTAGATTAGCAGAGTTCAACTCCCAAGGGAGGTGGAGGGAGGATAAACTGTATTTTCTGTACAGCCCCAAAACTTTATGCTCTTTAAAAAGAGGCAGGAGACAGCTGAGAGCGTAAAGCTTCTTTTCCAGTCTCCAGAGCTGTCAAGCCCAAGGGTTTTGCAGACTGAAGCATTTCTCTGAATGCTTTTATTTCATCTTTCTGCCAAATCCTTGCTGACACAGAGACTTGTTAGAGTAGGCAGACTTGTCTAGTTCGACTAGCAAAATCATGTAGGGAGGATGCAGTTAAGTCGGTAGTGCACAGCGGAACCAGAAGTGCGAGTCCTCTAACATGAACATGGATCACTGAGAACAAGGGAATAACCATGTGTTGGCTGAAGTTGTACAGTGTTGTAAATATTCCCCAACTTACGATACAGGAAAACCCACGTTAATATTTTTCTCAAATATGAGAAACATGGTATTATTTCAGCTTAAAGTGTATACAGCTCCCACTTCAAAGCAAAAATGTCTAATTAAAAATCAAACAGGTTGGAAAACTGTATTAAGTACTTAATGTGATGGTTCAGTTTCTACTTCCTTGTGTGGAAAAATCTTGCAGTGTAATGTTGAGCTAGTTGAATTTCTGGCAATTACATAGGATTTACTTTTAAAATATTTGAGTAGTGAATTCTGAGGGAATTACGGAATTAAGATCACTTTATAGATTGAAGCTGAGGTGGCATATATCTTGGGTGGCTGGTGATATAAGAAGCCTTTGTTTATGGTTGAGTACTGGCTTACAGTAGGTTTGTCTACAAGATAATAATTTGAGTGGCACTGATCTGAAGTATTAAGTTGATACTAGTCTGCCTGCTAGCTTCCTTGGAGAGGTCTGTTTGTATGGTCAGTAATATTCTGCATTATCCTGAATAGTTAAGACTTCAAGGTCCTGCACATGTCAAACTTAACTTCAGTATCACTTAAAATGCTATAACACACCCCCCCATTTTTTTTAAAAGGACTCTTTCATATTTTTAGATAACCATCAATTTTCATTGATGCTTTTTGAGATGCTTAGATACAGCATGTGTGTACTGCTCATCTTAACACTCTTGAAGTGTAGAGCCCCATTATAGCAGATAAGAGAATCCTGTTTCTTGTGAGGATGTGTTGACAGAATCATCAAAGCTACCTTGCTCATGCTGACTTTATAGATAATATTATTGCTAAAACACATGCCTTGTTATAGTGACTAGAGTCTGAGCAGTTCAAGCAGCCCAAATTTCTGTTGCACTGCAAATAACAATGGATGTAACTTGTGGCAAACTTTACTAGCTGCATATGTTAGTTCTTCCAATGTTCCTCTTGCAGAAATAAGCTGAAATCTGCTTCTTCAAAGAAAGAGTATTTATGACAGCAGTCACAAGAGCAAAAATTCAGGGATGCTGGTAGTTTTGGCAAGTGAGGTTTAGTTAAACCTCAGAATGGAGGGGCTTGATGACTCAACCAGTTGCTTGAACAGGATGAAGCAATAACAACCTGCTTCATAAGCTTATTCCTTGATGGGCTAGCTATAGTCACAGCCAGTTGGCTTTGGCTAGGTCAGCTTACTAATCTTTCAGGGAAAGAACCAAGCTTCCCATAAATTATGAGTTCTTTCCTTCTCTGCTCCCCCCAAAGAAGGCATTGTAAGTTACACCAAAGTATGGACATATCTGGATCTGACAGTAAAGTGATTTCTTTCTGTTCTGTTAGAGAATAGTGGAATGGGAGAATGCTCCTTATTTCACAGGATCTCCAGCAGCAACCTTAGTACCTATTGAGAAAATATTTTCATTAGAAGAATTTCTGCTTTATTGACAAGATCTTTATTTAGAGATATTAAATCACCCAAATCCTGCTAAAATGTCTTGCCTTGTGTGATTGATAGTGATACCAACTTTAGTATTAAAGAATTATGTGCTGCAGAACTGTAAACTGTAAGGATTTGTTGATTTGCTATAAATTTTTTTGGTTTTGTTTTGTTTGAGAAGCCGATCTGGGATAAATCAAGTAGAGTGAATAGCCTTCAAATAAAACTGCATGTTGTAATTATAACTGATTCTGCCTTGACTCTTCTGTATCTCTTTGTGATTTTTTTTTTTTTAAATGCAAGAAAGACTTGGAATGGGACATGCATATTCAACTAAGATAGGATTACTTGGTCCCTTTTGTGGTTGGTACAAGTTGTTGTTTAGTTACCCCAAAGTGCTCTTCTAAACAGTTTGGAAATAAGTGAACTATGTAGGTAGAACTTGTTTGCCTCAAATAGGCATTCTGCTAAATTTTCTTCCTCTAATGTGTTTAATGCAACCTCTGTTTTGATCTAAAATACAGCATTTTGCTTCCAGCGTAGAGATTGGGTCCTAATGAAGTGGAACTGAAAGGTGGCTGCTGTTCTGAAAGTATGAACTAACTGAATACTAAAATGAGCGTGCAAAGTTAGGTGCCTGGAGAAAGAAGAGCAGGTGGCTTGGGTGAGGAAGAGGGCATGTGACTCTTGAAACTCGCGCTGTCTGCTTTTTGTCCCAACATATGGGAACAGAATCTGGGTAACACTTCACATGCAGGCCTGTGCTATCACCATGCTGCACCTGCTCTGTGCTTCAGTTTTCAGTGGTATGTGGATATCTGTCAGTAGACTGGTCTTGGCAAGATCTTTCACTTAAGGAATCTAGTAGGTCTGAGCCTGCAAGTGTAAATGTTCATATTTGCTTCTCCTTCCTACTCTAAGGTCCAAGGCATATCAGCTGGAACAGAGATCAGATATCCAGACCTTGTAAGAACGCTAAGTATAGCAATCTAATTGAAATAGGATTCCATAAAAATAACTGCTCTCCTGGGCATGAATGTTAGCAGTGCTTGTACAGGTTTAGAATAATAGTAAAGACTTTTTGATGCAAACCCTTTGTAAAGGCTTTCTCATACAGTCTTTCTGTATGTGAATTGTTAGTTAAGGGAAACCTATTTCCATGCAGGCATCACAATATCTAGTAGGTCAAGCCGGCTGTTTTCTTAGCTGGCTTGCACTTGGTGCTGATCTAAAAGATGATGCTGTCAGGAATCCCTTAGAGAAATGTCTTAAAACAATTATGAATAACAATGTAGCTCAAATTAGGATATGCAAACCTGTTATTCATATTCTAAGCAAGAGAGAAAACAAGCTGGAAAAGTGTCCTTGACTTGCACAACAACTTACACATATGATGAGGAAAGCTTCTGATGAACTCTTCAGATGTTAATATCTCCCTATGGCATAGTCTTGTGATGCAGACTTTCTAGTGGATTTCCTAGAATCGTTTTGTGTTCTTGTATGTAAACCACACGTATCCTAGAGCTCTTAGCTCTGTTCAACAGTGCTGTTTCATGACTGATGTGTATATGACTTCTCAGTAGATACTTGGATGGAATTTTTTTGTAGCTTTAGTCTGTTGGTAATTTGCAAACAGCTGTTAAGAAGTTAACTAACTTCTGCTGTCCTTGCTAAACTCAACTACATTAATACAACTGGCACCTAGGATGACACTTGTCTTGCCAAATTCTAGCAGTTTTATGCAGTAGACATCTGAAGCTCTGTAGGCGGCTTTGTAGGTGAGAGAAATAAGTACATGTAGAGTGTGATTCATCTGACCTGGTTTTGACATCTGCTTTGGGATGAGATGATCATGGAGCCTCAGGAACTACTTATCCTGATAAAATCTCTATTTGAATGCTGCTGAGGGTGACTGTCTCAAATACAGGCAGATGCACATACCCACCTAATCTTGCCTGACTCCCAAGAGTGGAAACGTGCATTAGACACTGAGGACAAAATGAAGGTGGCATTTCTGTTATACTGAGTGGGATAGATGAATGTGGCCCTGTGCTGCAGTTGACTCTTTATGGGCAAACCACTGAATGTTTCCTGGTGAGATACTTGCTTTCTTTCAGATGTGGACTTCAGAATCAGGGTTCTTCCAATCCTTTTTAACTATCCTTGTTTTCCTTGTTCTTACCTTCCTCATACCACTTCCCCCCAAAGTTCAGACCTTACTGGGATTTTTTTTTTTTTTAACAAACCTGTTCAACCTCTGTTTTAACCTGGGTGATGTAACAGTGCTAGATTCTGGTGTGATGGGATACACAGTATGCTTCAAGCAGTCTAGCCAGAGAGGGCTCGTCAGGAAACAGTTTATCTCAATTTCTACCAAAATTATATGACTGATATTAATTTGAGCATATGTTCTAAACTTACTGCTGAGAATCTTAATTCTGGAAGTGTATTTCAAAACTTTAAACAATACTGTGGAATTCAAAGCTTTTCATCAGTATGTGTTGTATTTCCAGTGTTCTGTGGGAGCTGATTTGGACAGGAAGGTAACTGCAACATTGCCTTCATATTGAGAGAAAAGACTTACGGCTTTAGCAGGCACACTGTGCTCCACAGTTACTGAAGTTGCTGAGTTCAGACACTTGCTTAATGGCAAACACATTGTGGGGAGGGGGAAAGAGACCTTCCGTCTGTGTATGGTAAGCATGGGATGTTGGAAGAGGACTGGTTTGAGTGTGTGTACACAGAAGGCCTATATGTATGAAGAGTGCTGCAGGAAAAAAAAGTCTCAAAACAGGTCATCCCTCTTCTTGCCTGTCTTTACGACTCAGGTAAAATGGTGCATGGGAACAGATCTTGGGCTAGGTAAACTGGGTTGCCAGGTCAGATCAGTAGCTGTATATCTGTGGTCTAGTTGAGACTGTGTGAGAGCTGCCTCTGAGACCTTTAAGTTGAGCTCGAGTGTAAAGGAGCATTGACAATGTCTATCGGTGGCCACCTCCAGGGACTTAAGGGTCTATGGGGAACTCCTTAAGAACCAAAACAGTACCAAAGACCTGCAAGCTTCTGGTTAGTGTGTTAAGAGTCAGTTTTCAACTAAATAGCTAACCTGAACTTTCAATTGTCTGTCTTCAGGTATGCCACAATTCATGTGAACATGGAGCGACAGAACATACGCAATCAAGAAACTCTATTCTTAGCTTATGTCTAGAATAACATGACACCTTATTAGTAAAAGAATTCAGTCTCTATCTAGTCAAGTTTCTCTGGTACTATAACCTTAATCCTCAGACCTGTAGTGGCAGTTACAGGAGCTTCTGCCTCTTCACTTTGGGTTAGTGCTGCTGTCATCTTGTTTGCAGAGCTGAGCTGTGGCTCTGGCTAGGAAGTTGATTGGGAGTAAAAACAAAAAATCAAACAAGAAAACCCCCAGCCTTGTCCTCCATCCTTCCAAAACCTGCTTCACTGAACAAATCCTTGGAAGGCTCTACAGGTATAGCTGAGGAGATGGCAAACAAAGCATGTTGATGCAGCAGTGCACGAAGCTGTGTAGCACTGCACTGAGATGATTTCTGTGACCAACTTGCCTGTTAATGCTAACTATACAACCGTTCCTACAAATTCTCTGAACTGAGAGGAGAATTAGATTTGTAGAAGTCTGTAATGCTGCCCTTATCAATAGGGGGTGACACATGGAGCACTGGAAACTAGTTATTTGCCAGGCTAAAGTTAAGAGTCAAATCTAAAGCTGCTACTGAACTGGTTGGTAGAATCTCTTCTTGATGCGTTTGTCTTTACTGCTTCAGTCTCAATCCAGAATAATTACAATGTCCTTCTGAGACTAAAACTGTTCTGTCTTAATTGCTATCTTATTTGTTACTGCCAAAGTGGCTACCAGGAGTGTGTGCATATCTCATGCTATGTTTTGTCTGAACTTTTTGGATGAGCTTGTGGAGCAAGACAGAACATGATGAAAGTAGATAATATGGAGAGCTCTGGAATATATCTGTGCAAGGAGATCATGTTACTTTATCATTATCTCAGCCCTAATCTTCTAGAATCAGAGACTTACAGCTGGGTATGCAGGCAGAAAGGAAAGTCTTGGAAATCACAGCTGACCTCAATTAAGTAATATAACTACGTGGAAGTCATAGCTTGGGGTACGGAGAAGAAGAGTCTAGAACAATGGTTTTCAGTCTGTACAGTTGTTAGAAGCTCCTGGACTAGTGCTGAGACTCACAAAAGTCAACCAAGAAAAAACAAGCCTAATGTATAGCAAATGTAAAGCTCTGATACAGTCTGCTTGTTCTGAGAACTGTGTGTAAGTCAGCTAGATGATTTCTGCAGAAACCTTAGCTAGGACTTGGGCTGTCCAGTCTCTGTTTTTTGTGCAGGACTCAATCCACTGGCTGCACAAAACTCAACCACTGTGTAACTTACTAAAGAGGCTGCTATTAAAAATAAGGTAGAAGCTTATATTTTTGAAAGCTTTGTACTGTAATGTAGCTTAAAATACTCTGAAGTGTTCATATGCAGTGGCTGGCTGGGTGAAACGTCAAACTGAAAAGTTTAGATGCCGTACATAGCTGCTCCATGTAGCCATGGGGTTCTTTCTGCTTAGTCATTTTTGTTGACGCTGTTTTGCTTTTGGATTGGTGAAAGTCTCTTGGCTTATATAAAGGCAGTTTTAGTGAGTGAGGGAACATCAGTTGCTTGGTGTAAACTAAACATGGAAACTGGAAGCACAGCTTATGGTACTATGTTGGCTCAAGTTTAAGGCAATGGTAACTTAGTTCTGCTTTAAGAGCTAAAATGCTAAAGCAGCACTGTGTTGTGTTGGCAGATGATGTGGGACAGTAGGCATTGAACATTAAAGTCTGTTCTGGACTTAACTCTGTTGGATTATGGGCCTTTAGTCTTCTTCACCTCCCAGATCAGGTATTGGTTCAGGACTGGGATTAAAGGAACTGAATGTCTAATTTATAAGCAGCCACAGGATTCTGTTCCCAGTATGTTGCTGCTTGGCAGCTGTCCAGGTTTGTGCTGCTTTGGCTGTTGGCTGCTGCTTGAGCTGCGAAGGACTCTACCTGAAACTGCTTCTAGACTGAATGTAAGATTTTTTTTGTGTGTGTCTGGGAAGAAGAATTTCTATTATATTAAACTATCAGAAATGTAGAAAATATTGGCAGAAATACTAAACCATAGAATGTAATATATAGTAGTAGCAAGTAAATTGCACTTATTTAGGCAAGGACATGATGGAAATGTGTTAATGTACTCATTTACATTTAAAAAGTACATCATATCTTTAGCTAAACAAGAATTCTCAAAGAAAAACTAAGCGTTGAAAAAACAACGTAAAGGGATCCTGTTCTTTATAGGTGTCTGACTTCTCTGCTTTTCTAGGATTTGTAGGCTAGCTTTTCAACAGGGCTTTGTAGAGGACCTGCACCAAGAGCTTGTTTCCCCTCTCCCTGCCTGGAGGAGGGAATTGAATCCTTTGCTTTATGAAGCATATTTGTCATCCATGTGTTCATCTAGGAAAACTGTTCAGGCTGCAAGTAGTTAACTACTGTAGTTGGTAGGAAATGACAGACGCAGAGAACAGGTGTCTCATTTTCTTGAGTGCAGCGTCAGTGTCACCAGAGGCTCCGGTTGGTGGGCAACAGTCCCTCTGCCTAGCAGCAGACTTCTGTGACTGTGAGCACACTGTGTGTGCTCCTTTCTTGCCATGATGGCATCACTTTTCATTTGGGATTTTGGTGCATGGATTTCACTACTGTGTGAGTCTCAACTCATGAAGAGATAGGTAAGAGATAGGTGGTACTACTAGTTAACTTTTCTGATATGCAGCATTGGCTATATCCAGGGGAAAAAACCAAAACCAAACAAACCCTAGGCTTCAGCGTTCGCAAGTTTTAATGAGTGGCAGCTCATAGCTATCCATGGTAAGGCAGCCAAGGGTGATGTTTTTCATGTCCCAGTTTGAAACTTGCCTGAGATTTCCTTTTTTGTCTGCCAACCAGCCATTAGTTGATGTTCAGTTTAGCATAAGTAATCTGGATGGAAAAGCTCATTTTAACTTGCCTATGGTAATTCTACATGCCTCTAGCGGAGAAGGGGCCTGAGCTTATATCCATTGTTTTACCTCAAGTTAAAGTATTTGTGCAAGCAGTAGATATTTGAACTATGCTTCAGTATTGCTATTGTGGAAGGAAAATGAGAACCTTGTACAAGCAGAGACTGATGCCACCTCCTGTAAAAGAAGTAACATCATAATTTGCTTTATAGGCAACATCCACTAAGCAAATCTCCATAACTGCTGTAACTGAAGATTTTTGTCAATGGCTGTCCCTTTCATACGGTTTACAGATTTTCTGCATTACAACAGTTGGCATCCAGCAATCTTATTCCTTCTCACAAGATGTCTTGCAATATAGTGCTGCAAAGTCTTAGGTATGAGTCAGAGTGTAGGAGCTGGCTTTCATTCGGAACAAGTACATGAACAATGTTTCAAAGGACTTAAGGATAAAAAAAATTATTTGGAGGCTGAGACAGATGTAAAAAGAAATTGAAATAGCACGAATCAAGAAATAAGAGAGAAAATGTGTATGTTGGACTCGAAAATAGTGTGGCATATTTAAATAAGAGGGAAGCATGCTGAATTTTCCAGAGTCTTAATTTCTGGCAGGCTTGTTTACAGTCTTATCAATGAGAAGTGATAACTATCAAACAATAAGGAAGCTAAGTGTGAGCAGCTTCAGTTAGAGCAGCTTATACAGAACTTGGCATAAACCCTCTTCTCCCTGTGGAAATGCAAAAATTTGTGTTTTTTCAGGCTTAAATTCAAGTTTAGAAGTCTTAAGGTGAGATAGTCTAATATTTTCACTTTCTGTTGACTTCTGTAGTTGTTATGCTGGATATTCTGTATTACAATATTAATATAATATTTGAAAGGATGACTTAATTGTCCTGAACAGAGGTGGGTTTTTTGCACAAGCAATAGAAATTTTTTTTTATATAAAATCCTGCATGGAAAAAGCAGGTTATGTTTAACTACTAATGTGGTGGAACTTTCAATATCTGATGCTGGAGGAATGTCTGTAGTAGGGAGGTAGTGGTGAAGTCCTTAATTCATGTGAGATACTTACCTAGTCTCTCTGCCCTTTTCACCTAAAATTAAATACAACTGTTACTCAAGCTCATGCAGCTGTTTCCACAGTTTCATAGATGCCAGAGGGTGAAAATTGGTCTGCTTAGTGGAGGTGTGGCCATGCTATGGTTTTTGGTTTTGAAGTTTGCATCTTGGTTAAAGAGCCTGTTGTTTCAGGCATTGTCTTTGAGGAAACATGATTTGGTTCAATACCTAAGTCTTTGTCCTGCAACTTGGAGAGTGAATGGTTGAGCCCCTCGGTTGACTAAACCCTTGCTGAGTAGCTGCTAAGAAAAGCCCTTCCAATATGTTTCTTGGGATTTTAGCACTGAGTCATCTATGTGGATAAATTTGCTTCTGAATTACCAATGACCAAAGTTGATATTCCTGCTATCTGCCTCTTCAGGACCTTGGGCCTTCATGCGAGCTGAGCCTTCTCTTTTCCCTGTGTGGACATAGATTATTCTGTGACTTGATTCTTCTTGCATCTTTTTTTAACCATGCTTAAATAGTGAAGAACTTAACTGGCAAACAGTGACTGCAAGCTTATGGGCAAGTCAGTTTGGACTTAACGGTAGCCTTTTCTCCATAAAGGTATAAGGTTCTCACTTGAAGTTCTTCTGTATGTATCTGAGGGGATTATAAGGACCTCTGAACTTAAGTCTGTAATGTCTAGAAATCAACACAAAATAGAGCTATTGGATTTATAAAGAGGGAATATGTAGACTAACTACTGTGGATTATAATAATGAGGGGCTGTATAATATCAGACAGGAGTTAAAGTAAATGCAGTAGTAATTGTAAAACAAAACAAAAAATCCCTAATTTAACCTGGAAATTACTGACCAGTTGGAGGAATAACTTCTCCCCTATGTACTGTTGGAAATGCTGGATCAAGAATTTAAATTTGGCATCAGTATGGCATTTAAATTAGTTTTTGACCCGAAGCTGTTGGTTAAGACACATTCTCTCCCTCCCCCAGTTGAATTTTAGACAGAACTCATTTGAGGTGTTTCCAAATCTTAGGCTTTTTCCTGGAGCAGGGTGAAAACAAACTCAGTAGATTCTACGTCTATGTCTGATTTTTGCACAGCTATTTCCAGATGAGCCTTCTATCTGGCAGTAACTATATGAAGAAGCCTATAAACTTAGAATCCTGTATTGCTTATCACTAGTGGATAAAACTGTGAAACAAAAGAAAAAATAAACACCCCATAACCTAAACAGCATAACAGCTTATCTTCTATGCTGTCTTCTAGCAGTTCAGATAAATCACTGTCTTCAGAATGCACTGGGCACAGGTCTCAAATACTTTAAGATTCTGAAAGAAATCATTTAAGGGAAGTAGGATGTTAGTTTTAAATAAAAACATAGTGTGACTTTGTTCTTCTGTTTAATATTTTCTAGAGTTAAAGATAGACTTTAGTTTAATCTGGCTCCTCAGGATTCTTATAAAGCAGTATGGCTTTTTTTATTAGTAGAAGATCTGTTTTCTGACTTGCACACAGACCATGGCCCACAGTTCTGAGTTTTGGCCCTTCTGCTCATGATGTACTTAGATAGTTTTAGAGTCAGACTATGGGTCTCAGCTCTGGCAGCATGCTGTTGTGTGTGGTAGGGAGTTGAGGATAATCACCCAGGCCATAAATCTTATCAGTAGTCGCCAAATCACTGAAAGTCATGGGGTTTTTTGGTCACGTATAGAGGCATGAGCAAAAACAGCAAATGCATATCATAGACACCTAAAGTCACTCTTAAATTCTTTTTCCTACACAGAGCTCAACAAAAATCCAGTGGAAGGCTTTTCAGCGGGCTTAATAGATGACAATGATCTTTATCGATGGGAAGTCCTTATTATTGGTCCTCCAGATACACTATAGTAAGTACTGATACTTATACAGAAACTTAAGTGAACTCGGATGTACTAGTTCCAGTTTGGTCTAAGTGAGTAGAAGTTAACCTAAATCTTCATGCTAAGTTAGGTAATGCTGTTCTGTTGTTAGTAAAATACCTGTAAATAGCTGAATTTGCTATATAGAAGTTCTAAACCGCTTTGCTCTCCTGGGAAAATGCAACACTGATCCCCTTGTACTTGTGTAGAAGTGAGGAAGAATAAGCTATACTTAAAGAAAGCTTCTATTTTCTTACTCATTTACGTAAGGCACGTATAACCCACTATTTGCTGTTATTGCTGTGAGGCTCTAGCTGATAGTACAGTTTTAAACCATTACAACTTCATGCTGGTGATTTGTAGGAAAATATTCAAGAGGGATGTAGTTGAGGAAACTGCAGCAGACCATAGAATTAGCCTCAAGTCTTGCCAGTTTGAGATGGGAGAACTTTCTAGTGTGACCTAGAGTGCTTTGGGGTTGATCAAATTTGAATTGTTGGCAAACCTTTCACAGTGGGCTTCATTCAAAAAGCTTATATCTTTATCCTAAGGACTGGGTTCTTTAATCGACATTTGAACACAAAACTATGCAGTTCATACAGTAACTTCTTTTCCTGGACTTTAAGTTAGCTGTGTTTTTGCACTGCTATATACATGAATATACCTATATATGCACTCTGGCAGATGCAGTGTGGTTGATTTGTTGTGTGTTTTTTGGGTTTTTTTTTGGTTTGGTGTGGGGTTGTTTTGGTTTTTTTGTTTTTTGTTTTTTTTTTTTTTAAAAGAGCTCTGGCAAATCAAGAGAATGATTTTTCTTTCTCATAGAGATTATGTATGGTAATCTACTCTAGCTCCTGGGAAAAGGTTCTATGCCCAGAAGAAGTCAGTTTAAAGTGTAGCTCTTGAAGATGAACTCTGTTCTCCTTCATTAAGCTGTTCCAGTGGTAAATTACCGATACAAAAAGCCTAGTGACATTTACTTGAGGTCAGTTTTAGTTCCAACGTGAAGTTGCTGTATACCTCTGTCTGCAGACTTCTGAATAAGTACTTAAGCACAGTAATTGAATTGCTTTGCTTCTCCTCAAGCTCACTACATTGTGATTCTCAAGTCTTGCATGAGATGAATTCTCCAACTTCTGTTGACCTCTTCTAAACAGTCTTCTAGTGGCTCTGTTATATTCTCATGGCCATTTTATAAATACTGTCAGTAAAGAAATACTGCTTTTAATTGAACCTCTTCTCACATGTTAAAAATTGCAGTAGCATTTTTTCCCCACTTCAGTAAGGTGCTGAGCTTGTTTTGAGGCTTTTTAGGCAAGAAGCTCTCTTCTGTTCCAGTCCCTACTTGCTGCTTTTCAAGGTAGTATTATACTGAATCCTTCTTCCCTGGTACATTTTTATGAGGACAGTAGAACATAATAGTTTACCTTAACCAGGCGGTTCAAAATTTTCAAACTTTAGTGTCATTCCTGGTCTCACTTTATTCTGAGTTTACCTAAAAAGACTTTAGACTCAGTACATGACTCTACTGACAGAGACCCCTTTATCACGATATTGCAAAAAATGGTACTGACCTCCCTTAATTGACAGCTGTACTTCATTAACTGGTTTCTAATGTGTATCCAATTAAAGACCTGCATTTATACGTAGATGATGAGGAGCAACCAGGGATGCCATACAGCCTAGTAGCTTTAGGATCTGCTCCTTCAAAAAGGGAAAGAACTCCTTCTCTTTGCAAGAAAGGACTTAACTGGTTTGGGGCTATCAGCAACTGTAACCTAACTCTTCTTTGTCTTGACTAGTATGGATGTTAAAATGGCCAGTGTTTCTGGAATTCTTACCCTTCCCAGGATCAAGGACTCTTTGGAAACTGCCTTTTCTAAATCTTCTGCAAAAGGAATGCTGTGGGTTCAGATCCCCTCAGCTGCTTTATTTTAAGAGCCAAGTCACTTGGTTCTAGTGCTTTTTGGGGTTGGGGGTTGGTTTTTTTTTTTTTGAGACACTTGCTAGAATTGCACATCTTTTGGTTAGTGGGGGTAAAACTTGTTATTTTCTCAGTAGCCTGTGAGCTTTGGATACTGGCTCCTACTCATTTACAAATACAGGAAAAAAAAATGGCACGAACAGGTTTTTCTACACCAATTCTTTTGTGTGTGTGGCTACTGAGAAGTAGCTTGTCATTGCACACCTTGTGCCACCTTCTTTGGAGGTTATGTTCCAGTTTTTGTATTCTGTGCATTTGCAATTTCAAATTTTGTTACAAACTTCAATTATGAGAAATGACATGGCAGGGCAAATGTTACAGTACTTAAATTAGTGAGGTATTCCATCTGTAAGGCTTTCCATTTAATATAGGCCTTCCCATATTTCAAAAGGGACTATTCCTGGGTATTGAAACCTAGCTATTTAAAAAAAGAAAAAAACCAACACACTGTTACCTTAGTTAAATATGGGCATGTAACTCCACATAAAAACTGGATGTCTCTTGTTTATTATTGTTTTCCAGTTTAGTGGGTAACTGTAATGCAGAACACCTCACTGTCATGTCTGAGTCACTTTAGCTTAGCCTTGAAAAGGTAGTGTTGGAAGTCTTTTTACAAAGTACTGCTGTAGACACAACTATACAGCTTTCAGTAACTTTTCACTGAGGCTTACTGCTGCAGGCTGATACCAAGAAATTAGGACTGACATGCCTAAAGGAGGAGAATAAACAGGTATCTGCTGGGCTGTACCTGAGAAGGGGAGTTACTGGCAATACTTTTTTTATTTTTTTTTCTGTTAATAAATGTACTGGGAGGAAGAATGCAAGTTGTAATTCCAGATGGTGAATTTCTTGGCAGTTTTTTGATTCCCCCCCCTTTGTGTGTGTGTTTTCCCTTCTGGAACATCATCCTAATTCTGAAAAAGATAGTGTTAGGGAACTGGCAGTATCTTGTGAAAGGATCTTCTCAATCTAGAAACTCTTTGCATTGCATATGCAAATGTTGGTACTGTTAATTACCAATATGATGTTAAGCTGTGTGAGGGGTAGACTTAGAGCTTTTGATACATCAGTAAGTTCCAATCTTCAGTTTAAGCTTACAAGAAACTCTACTAAGATATTTTTGATTCCCCAGTGAAGGTGGTGTTTTCAAGGCTCATCTTACTTTTCCAAAAGACTATCCACTGAGGCCGCCAAAAATGAAATTCATCACAGAAATCTGGCATCCGAATGGTAAGAAGTGTCAAAGTTTCAATTTCTTTTTGCAATTAAGAACTAAAATGCGGTGACGACAAATGGATACGCTTCTGTTCATGTTAGAAATATGAAACTCTGCGTTTACTTTGCCATCTTCAGTTCATAAAACTCTTCACGGCAGAGGCTTTAATAGTGCTGCTTTGAAAGACTGCTCCTAAAGTATATTCAGAAGCTACTGAAAGTAGCTTCTTGAATTCTTGGTAACTGTTCAGGGATTTCTTTTATTTTTTTTTTTTCTAAGTGCAAAATTCTGGTTTGAGGAGAAACTTGACTTCTATAGCTGCCTTTTATTATACCTTCAAATATTTCATCTTAGTGTTACTAACTTGGCAGTTCAGTATAGAAGGCACAAGGTTGTCCTCCTCTGGTGAAGCATGAAAGGAGGCATCTTTTAGTCCCTCCAAAGAAGTCTCCTCATAATGTTTGATTTATTTATGGACTGCTGGACATAGAGGGGAAGGTAAAATAAAATGGAAGAGAGTTTTTACTGGGAAGGAGGAATGCTCTTCAGTCTCTAAAGTAATTATTGAAGTTGTAGATGTTGAAAGCTGGGAGGAGACAAGCAGAGTGCTCCCATCATAAGGGACAGAAGGAATATTTTGATGCTGTGTCAGTTTTAGCTCTAGAAATATCAGAGTACTTGTCAAGCAGTTTCTAATTCCAGCAGCTTAAATCATATTCCAATATATTGCAGTAATATTCGGCTGATTCTGTTGCTGTGGAAAAAATGTCACTCTGTAGTTTGCTGAACTTAACAGAAAAAGCTTTAGTGGAAGCCTAGAATTAAGTTCTTCCTCCCCATGTGCCCTCTCTGCCAGAAGTCCAGGCATACTAACAGGCTTCCACCAAGCTCTGTTTATTACAGATTGAGTTCTGTAATAGTTAATTACTTTTTTTTTTTTATAAAGTGTCTTCACTAACATGTTTTCTGACTAGCTGGAGTGAAGATTAACAGTTCTAACTATCCTGAAGAAATGCCAGTATGTTGTTCATTACTGAAATATGCCTTGTTCTATTTTGTAGTTGACAAGAACGGCGATGTCTGCATTTCAATTCTTCATGAGCCTGGAGAAGACAAATATGGCTATGAAAAACCTGAGGAACGCTGGCTTCCCATTCACACAGTGGAAACTATAATGATTAGTGTTATTTCTATGCTGGCAGATCCCAATGGTGATTCTCCTGCTAATGTTGATGCAGCGGTAAGATTTTTCTTGGGTCTGCCAGTTGTCTTCGGTGTAGAAACCTAAACTTGCAATGGAGTTTTGCTTCTAGTTTGACAAACAGTACAGGAACTTTTGGAAGAGCCTTTTATATCACAGGCTAAGGCTACCTTGTTGGGAAAAGCAGTAATGTTGTGAAACAGAATTACTTGTTAGCCCTGGGAAATTTCTTACAGATTGCAAAGGAAAGATGCTGTCAAATTTCATAGGTAGGGGTTTAATTTCTCCTATGTAATCATGCATTTATTTATAGTAAATAACTTGTGCACAGAGATACTTAATGGATAAACTTCAGCTCCTTTAGTCTTAAAAAATTCAAGGAAGCTGGCTGTAAAATCCTGTGTGGCTATATACATGTAGCGGTTACAACTGCCATTAAGTTTAGCTGCAGAAGTTAACATATTCTGGAACGTTTTTGTTTCCTAGTATGTTAGAGTAACGCAGCAAAATTTTTGTTCTGGAAATTATATAACCTGTTAACAGATTTATTGGTTTGAATGGAAGGAGAAAATGTGGTGGGGTCCCTCAGTATAATTACGTTGTGACTTCTTGCATCCACCTCTCTACAGCAGTCTTCCTGGATCATGGATTAAAGCAGTACGTTTGACTCTGTAGGTCTATGCTTTCAGAGTGTACTTGAAAGCTTCACTAGGCATCTGGCCTTCAACTCTGGAGGAAGTGTTGTCCCAGACTAGAATGACTGGCTAAGGAGTGAGGAAGAATGGCCTGTTTTATAGTTGAAGACAAGGGTGAATTTGCAGTAAGGATTCTGTCATAAGTGAGATGCAAGTGTTTCATGCAGCGTAGTGTTTATGAAGCATGGCCTATTCTGCCTGAGTGTATAAACACAGCTATCAGCTCTCTAGAAGAGTTGCATTTATAGCAGAATTGCAATTAGACTAATAACTATTTGTGGTGGGGAGAGAAAAAATTCTTAGTTCTGGGGGGGAGTAGGGGAACAGACTTCAGGCCCCATTCATCTGAGATATGCTAACATGCTTTCCTGTGAATTAGTCTTGAATTGTGGTTCAGCAGTGACTAATACATGCTGTTCTCTCACAAAAGAGAAGTTCTAGGTCTTTTAACTGGGGGAGTGAGGAGAAGGGAGATGGTAATCAGAAGATGCAGAGTTTTCTTTGGAGGAATGTTAACCTGCTCTGTCAGGCTAGCTATACCTTCCTGAAGTGGGTGGGAGTTCAGTTTCCTGAAGCCTTTCATCTCCTATGCTGTTAGTATTTCCAAAGGTGGTTGAGCTCTGCTGAAAAATCATCATGGGAATAGTCTCATGTGGAACAAACTTAAGGGAAGGAAAACCAGAAACAAACACAAAAAGTTGTAGTGAAGAATTCCCTCATTTAACATTCTTTTGAGTGTTGGACCTCCCCTTCTTGTGTCATGTTACTGGTGGAAACAAATACCCAGGATAGCACAGGGATGTTTTCTGCTGGCAAACCTGAGAGCACTGGAAGGAGCAAGTTATTAATGAAATGCTAAAAGTACAATTAGAATTCCTCAGTTTACAAACTCATGTATGTTGAATGTAGCTGGCCTAACACTGGAGAAAACTTACACTTTTAGCTATGCTTGTCACCTTCCAAGCTTTTTAATCTTTATGTATTGTGCCCCACTCTGCCTGCTACTTCAGGAGTGATTTTTTTTTTTCTTTTCCTCAGAGAGAGATGTTGGATAGAAAACTATGAATTTATTTACCTAAACCTTAGCGTAAAGGTTGAAAATGTGTTAAGGAAACACAGCATTTTCTAGCCCAGCTTGCAAGAATAAAAACTTAAATCCAAATCTGACTGTGAAGACAATACAGAGGCATCACTTTGGATGCTAGGAACTATTTTTCTGACTGTGGTATTAGATGTTCAAACTAACTTTTAAACTTAATGTGCTGCTTGAGCAGCTTAGCATCTTCTGCTGGATTGTAGATTGCATACTCTTCATCTTAACCAGAACATACTCATCAGGGTAATGAAGAATCAGCAGCTGATGTGCTTTATTCTGAGCTGCTATCAAGATGTCTTCTATTTGGTTTACTGAGTACAAGTTCATTGCAGCAGCAGTGTTTGGCAGTTACTAAAAGATACTTTGTCTGCTTTCATTAATTTCTAGTTTTAAGTGAGTCTAAGAGAATAAGGTGTTATAGGCAGGTCCCAGAATTATAGGAACAGGGGGTATACACGCTTCCTGGAAAAATGAACTATGCATGTTGCAGTACTGTCTCTTGGAATGGGAGAAAAATGAAGGACAGGAGCCTGAAGAGATATTGAGAAGCAAATAGAACAGTTAATGACCTAATATAAGATTTTTGGAGAGACTGCTGTCAAATTGGAAACTTTGCTTGCTATTCAATTCTGAACACTTGCTTCATAGAACTATAAATATAAAAGGTAGAAAAAACCCCCTCAGAATCTGAAGCTAGGAGGGCACAAATTTAATGCTTTTCTAGGCCTTAAGCCATCTTGTGTAAGCTGTCCTATGTCCCAATCCAAGGAACCAAATGCTTGCTGTATTAATTGCTGAAAAAGAACAAATTAATTAGTAGCCTTATTTGTGCTTTCACTGGAAAGACAAGACATGCTGGGCTTTCCATTGTGCTGACTGGCTAGGTCAGCTTGGAGGTGGTGAATGTTAGGATATGCCAGTTATCCTAATTTTCTCTCACTCAAATGTGCTACAACCTTTACTCCAAGTAGGGGGTGAAGAGGTGTTACATGCTAGGTTGCTTCAGGTAAAACTGGTGTGTGGGGTGTTTTGTTTTTTTTTTTTTTAAATCCCTTCCCTCACCCCTGCAGTAAGAATATATTGCTTATATCAAAAACTAAGAACTGTAGAACTTAATGAGGGGTTTTTCATATTTTCTCACCACTTCTTGCCTAACTATAAGGCAGTACCCAACATGTCAACCTTAGTCACATTGTATGATGCTCCTATGCTTTCATCTGAGCTCATCATAAGGCTGGCACAAAAAACTTTAAACTGGCTGCACTTTTTCCTGTGGGTTTTTGTGATACCATGGTGTGCACATCTCCAGGTTCAGACTTACCTCTTGCCTATCTTCCTGTTCATCTTTATCTTTGTTCTTCATCTATGCAGTTCTGAAATCAGATACCTGTCACAGAGACCATCCCCATAGGTGTGCTGAGTATTCTGTTAAGGTCTTTCTCATGGAGCCAATATCTTGCAGCCATATCTAACTAGGAGGTGTTTTCTTTCTAAGGACACTGCTGTGCTTCTTCTGAATACTGTGACTTCTGTATTTCTATCCTGGAGTGTCCTGGCTAGATTGAGATGGAGTTGAAACTGTCCTAAAAATCCTAGAATAACTACTAGCTCCACAGCAGCTGTGTACCTTTTTTCATCACTGCAGTTTAAAGACACTTTCTCTAACCTGTAACAATAGCTTGTGGTCTACAGCTTGAGTTTGCTGCTCATTTGCAGGCTGAAGTAAATAGATTTCAGCCTAGAAATTGTGAAATATTGGTAGCCATCAGGTTAGTCTTGGAGAATGCCTAAAACCCAAGGGGGAAAGACTGTGTCCTCACTGTCTTGTTTGTGAGCAGCTTGTGTAGAAACCCAGAGCAAGCTTTCAAGAGTCCTGAATGTCACAGGTTTTCAGTGACTAGCTCAATGACTGTAAGCAAATTTAGGTGTTGACTAGATGGCTAATGTCTGAAAATGTAAACACCAAGAGTCTTCCTAGAACTTGTACATTGTTATAGGACTGACATCTGAAAGCTGTCTATTCAATTACAGAAAGAATGGAGAGAAGACAGAAATGGAGAATTTAAAAGAAAAGTTGCCCGCTGTGTAAGAAAAAGCCAAGAAACTGCTTTTGAGTGACACTTATTCAGCAGCTAGTAGCTTCACTTTTTTCAGGGTAAGTATCCTTCTAAAGACAAGTCAGTTACCCGAGTTGAGGATTTCCTGCTTAAGTGTTGCTGAACTATTTTTTTTTTTCCCTCTTCAAAAGCAAAAAAACCCAAACCTTTCTTCTCAGCTGCATGGTCTCAGTGGAGTTCTTTGGCTGTATGTGATACTGAAGACTAAAAGAATTTTCAAGTGCAGTAACAGCCCCTTCTGCCAAGATTGTTTTGCTTCTCTAGTACTCTTGCATTTGTGCTGTTCAGAAATTGAAGTTCTCTTTATCAGTATTCATCCTGCTTTATTAATAGTGGTTAGGGGTTACTAGAGCTGTAATAAAAGGGAATAATCATTCTTTCATGTTCATTATTGTGAAGAATACTTGTTTGAGTCTTAAAAGCATCCTGTCTTGCTATCTCAAGTTCATATATATATATACACATATATACATATATATATGGAGTTTATCTTGCAGATGTTGGTGGCATGTTGCATGTAGGTTTTAAGTAAAACTTTAGTGAGGTTGTTAGGAACCATTTGGAAAGGATTGCTTCAGGTATCTATGGAAATTTTAATAGAAAGTCTACTAGTATATCAGAAAGGATCAAGCTGAGATATTACCCATCAATACTATCAAGAAAGGTGGTGTTCTCTTCAGCAGCCCAAAAAACTTTTTTACTCGGGAATAGCTTCAGAAAAACAGCTATATTCTGCTTGAAAACAGAACTGTAGCATATCTGAGAGCCTGGACAAGTTTTAACCTGAGAGTAGCTGATGTGATGCATGCACTTCATGCCACCCTGTTAAAAACGAGCTTCTGACTCAAGATACTTACTCTAATTTGAACAATCTCATCCTAGTTTTAATGGGACTTCTATTTTTAATTACAATAAGCTCTTGCAGAAAGCTCTGTATTAAAACATGGCCCTTAAATACCCGGCCTTTGGTCACTTTAATCTTGGTATGCCAACGAAAAACTTCCTCAACTAGCTAATAATTTCCCACTCTTGCTTTTCAAAGCAAAACAGACCTTTGTCTTGAAGCTGTCTTTTCTTAATGGTTGATTTGGCAAATAAACTACTCTGACCCATTTGGCTGGGGAAGCCCCAAACCATATGTACTAGTTAGCTTCACCATACAAAACTTGGGGGGGAGAAGTACAGCACTGTATGTAGTTTAAAGGGGTTGTACTGTCTGAACAAATAGAACAGCTTACTAAATGTTCCTGCTGGTTAGTTTTGCTTCACCAAGGTTGTACAGGAGATACTTCCTTTCTTATACTTTGTAAGAATTGTGGGGGTTGGGGGTGGGGGAAGGCTCCATCTTGTGACAAACTAGTACTGCAGTATCTCTTCTCTGCAGAAATGCTTTGATTGAATGGAATTTCTCCAGTATAGAGAAAGCATGAAAAATGCTTAATATTGATCAAAAGACTAAGCAAAGGAACTGAATGTCTTGTACAACTGCCTGTAACTAGAGCATAAGAATTGTTAACGCAGCTGACATTTTTTTCTGTCTAAGAGAAAGAGAGTAACTGTGAGTAACACTCCAGAGTGTCCTTAACTAACCTCAGCTCTGTTGCCATGTTAAACTTGGCCATAGTGAAACAATGCTCATGACAGATATTTAAGTAATTGGCTGTGTTGCTTTTTTGGAAGGCGAAAGCTTTTCTAAGTCCTGGTGACTCCTAAGTGAGTGATGGGCAATGAACTGGATGAGAAGGGGCCATATAGCTGGTTTCCAACAGGCACAGTCTGACTTGGTAGCTGTCGTGTTATTGCTTAATGAAGCACTGCTATGCCATTTTGTACTGCACTTTGCTGTTGAAGCAGCATCCATCCCTCACAGTAAGTGATGCACAGAAGTTTCAATGCTAAATCTACAAGTGTTTAGCCCTATGTGTGAATAATCAAACGTTTACACACTGTGCACTTGACAAGCAACACAAGTAACAGGAGCCTGAAAGTCTGATAGTTGAGCTTGGATACACAATATGCTGAACTAACTCAAGTCTTTCTCAGGTGATGGTTTTGGATTTATGCATCTTCTGTTTTAGAGGTATGTAAAGTTCTTGAACAAGTAGTGATTATCTTCCTTGAGCTTGAAACACTATTTAACATCTTTAAAATAACTGAGGATGCCAAGGGGTTTTATTTTAATACCTGTGATTTCTTTGTAGGTCTCCAATTGAGAAACATGGCACTGTTTTTTTCCTGCACTCTACCCACCTATTGCTGGACTTCTGTTGTTACAAGTTGGCAAACACTGGCTGGAACTGGGCTGCAATAAAACATGCCAGTTATCAATGCTGACAAGAGCCTAACAAGTGCCAACACAAGATGATTACGCATTTTGAAATCTAATGAACTGCTTTAACCTTCAGGAAGAATTGTAAAGATGTGTACATAGCACAACATGATCCGGATAATATATATACTGTTCATGTACATCCACAAATACACATTGTACCAAATAATGCTGTCTGTAGTTAGGAATAGAATCGTGTAAATTCTAAAGATTTTAGCAGGTTTTTCTCTCCCTATTCATTGTTTCCTATCAGTTTGAAGAAAAAAAAAAAACCCAACAAAACCAACAACAACTTGTGAAGCATGTCAAACTAAACCCAATTAGGATAAAGTTGTTTTGTTTTTTTCCCTCCCCACTTAATTTCCTTTGACCCACTGAGGCTTAATTAAAATCTCTTGCTTATTAAAGTTTAGTATTTCTTTTTTTGTTTTTGGAAATGTGCTCCCTTTTGTTTCCCCCATCAGAACTTAAAATTTTGCTAATTAAACCCTGAAAGGATTTGCTGTCAATTACTTGTGTCTTCTTTTATGATGACCTTTGTAGTCTCAAAGGTGCTTTTTTTTTTCTTTTTTTTTTTTCCTTCCCCTTCCTTTTCTAAACCCAATTGCACATACTTCTTGAATTGGGTATAGCAATAAAACTGGCCATGGAGCACCCTTGAGCAGCCTGCTGGATTTTTAACTTCCAAGGGACTTGAGTGCTTTCATTTGGAAGTTCAGTTGACTAAGTTAGTCCAAGATAGGAATGAGCTGCTTTTTATGGGTGACTTTTTTTTTTCTCTTCCTTTTTCATTGCCTGTTTGTGGGGTGGGGTGTGTGTGGGCGAGGCTTGTTTTTTCTCAAGGTTGAGTTCAAGCATGCACATCTGTAGGCTTTCAAATGACTAACTTCTGGGTTTGGTATCAAAAATAGTTTCCCTCCTTTTCCCTTTTCTCTTTTCTGTGGCCCTTCATATTCTTTGCCTTCCACTTCAGAGTTTTCCTCACCTAATGTACAAAGAAAATTGCGATGTATATTTTCATGTAATTTGATTTTTGGAATTCTGTCACCTTCTGTAGTGAGTTCTTCCAAAATATAATTTTTTCCAATAATAATGTGTCAAACTGGCTGTCTTGAGTACCTAAATAGGAAGGGTAACTGCAGTTGGAGCACAACTTACCTGACCATCTTCAACAACATAACATCAGCAAACATTTGTTGAATTTTACGTACTGTATTTAATCTTGAAATAATTAAAAAGCAAACACCACACATGTTTCTCTTGTAACCATCTTTGGGCCTCTAGGGAGCAAATAGTAATCTCAGAGTATCCAGTAACAAGAGTTCTTCAAGACTACCTGAAATACCTTTCTACCAAAGAAACTTTGTAGAGGAACTTGCAACTACTTGACTGTTCTCTGTTCTGTCACATGTTTACCATGGCTTTTAACAGCACAGAGTAACCCACTAATAAATCAAGAGTTCCAGTGTTAAAGAGTCATCTTGTAAGAAGCCTTCAGTACTAATTTTCTGTCTGTCTGGACTTTGTTTCAGGTTGCTGTGCAACATGCATATGCTAAAAGGCATATATTATAGGTTTCTTGAGGGGTGGGCTGGTGTGGAAGGAGATGACAGTTATTAGTGGCAAGACAGCCATATGGGACAAAAAAGCCCTTTAGTAAGTATAAGATGACTTACAAGTAAAGGTATTACTTCCTCCTACAGGTGGTTTAGATAAACATAGATGTGTTTAATGTCCACATTTACATATTTGGTAACTAATTATTTTGAGAAATCATTAAGTTAAATTTGCTTTTAATTGGATAGCCTGCTCATGTAGGCAGGCAGATGTGTGCAGTACTTCAGAGCTATTAGTGCCCAGGCACAACAGCTGATTTGAGTTCCCATTTGAGTGCTTGTCTAAAATTGCTTGAAAGGAGGTTTCTTGCCTACCAGCTGGCTACCCTTTTTCACTTATCTAAGAGTTGGGACTGTGCAGAATTTCGGTGGCATGGTGCCATTTTTTCCATAAACAAAACATTGGGAAGAAGCTACTCTTCCTAAACCTAGCAGTGGACTTCTTCCTCTATGGGCTGCCCTTTTCCCTTTCCACAGTGTATCTGAAGAGCTGGCAGCAATTCAAGATAATTGGTACTTGCTGCTTTCAGCAAGTTCAACAGTGTTCTCTGTTTTGTCTTCCTAAGTAATACATATAGGTCACAACTGACTCATCTGTAAACTTCACAAAACAGTTTAAAGCTTTATTTTTTTCATTTGCTCTCCAGAAGCTTGCTTGTTTGTTCTTTAAGGGGTAGGCCTGGAAATGTTAGTCTTGCATCAGTAGTATGGAAGAACTGTTAATTCCACAGCAGTGTTGGTTCCCCTCTTTGTAAATTATTCAAGTATAAACTCACTTCTGTTTGGCTTACCCAGGTGGTTTGTGAGTCCACGTGACCCAGATATTCCAAAGGAAGGAGTGTTACTGTGGGATACTGTTAAGACATACAAGCTCCAGGTATGGCTAATGCCCAATGACTTAATGAAGGAGGTAGCTAAGGGTCTAGTGCCAAATGTCCAGGTTGTAGAAAGCCTCTGGTGGGCATGGAAATGGCCTATTTAACTTTTCTCTGATCACAGTTGGCTTTTTGTTTGTTCTTGCCCCCCACGTGAAAGGGATCTGGCTATGATTACTGCTATGACCAGAAGTTTCTGCCTAGCCTCAAGATAGGAACACCACTGAAGAGATGGAGTATGTACAAGTAGTACTACAATACTTGTTGACCAATCAAGTAAACCAGCATTCTTACTCAGTTTCACTTGTACCAAGATCTTGTATCTAGTTTGGTTTATGTAGGCTGTCAGCATACTGGATGATCAATTACAGTTTTCTAGTTCTCTGGAGGCTTGTAATTATGGCTGAGTTTTTGTGCTGTTTTTTCCCCCAACACATGGTGGCCTGCTTTCCAGATAACACTGCATCACTGGGGAAAAAGGAAAGAAAAGCATGGAATTCTAATAAATATCAAAGTAGTACGGCCATCCTAATTCCTTTTTTATATTACTCCATGCTGCCCCTTATGCATCAGAGAAGATCTCTGTAAAAACCAGAAGGGCTGTTCAGCTGTTATGCTAAAATTCTTTCCTGCTGTGATGCCTAGAAAACGCTTATTACTGAAACTAGATGATCAATAAATGGAGAACATTAAATCTGAAGTGATTATAAGTATTTTCATTTTTTGGTAGGCTGATGGGGGGTGGACTTTTTACTGCGTCTGTACCATCTGGTGCACTGCTCTTGTACGGTGCCATCACAAAGCAAACGGGAGCACCACGAGTCTTATAATTTCTGCATATCTTCAGAAGCATGTATGAGTGATTTCAAACCAAACCAGAAGGTGCTTGGGTTTTAAAGAGAGGCTGTAATAAGACCGCTTCCTGCCCAGGCAAATCCTCAACAGAAGATGAGATTGCTGATTCTCCAGGTGCAAAACATAGCAGTTGTTTGAAATCTGATCTCGGTTGCTACTCAGAAATTCAACTAAGACTAAATCTGATCAGGCAGTAATAACTGTTTCCTTGCAGTTACTCAAGATGATCAATAGCACCCATAAAGCAGTGGTTTAAGTTAGCTATGTAGCAAAGTTGTACGCATTTGTCACTGAGCTGCGAAAAATGAGACAGGTCGTGTTTCGTGCTATGTCTAGAAAACTAGTCTGGCTCGCCTAGGCCTAGTTCTGGTTTTGCTGTTTTATCCAATGGGCACAGAAAACTAAGATATGAGGCAGAGCAACTTTTCAAAGACCACTTAATGGCGAAGTCAGGAAGAAATTACATCTGTAAAACAACACTGTGCATAATGTGTTCAAACATTTATGTGAAACTTGCTCTCTAAAGCAAACAAAAATTGCTGTTGGATCAGTGTAGAGTATTTTGGTATTTCTGTTGCATAGAGGCAGGAAAGATCATGAGCAATGAAAACAGTCGAGGGTCAGCTATGTTGTACATATGGCTGCGGAAAATGATCCTGTTACTGTTACTTGGTCGTTGCCCATCTTGACTCTCAACCACACTTTTTACCCACCGGGCACAGATCCGGGTGCTAGGACTGTTGACTCTGAAACAAAAGTAATACATGCAGGAACTGAAGTAACGATGATTCGAGTAAAAGCTGAGCACTGAAGAGACCCCATCAGATTGCAAACCCATGCTGGCACTTCCATTAGCTGTGCTGGAACTGGGTGAGCAGGAGAAGGCACACGTTGCTTTTGGGGCGTGCTAAAGCCAGCGCACGCAGGTGGCTTTCAGTGCAGGCCGAACCGCAGGTGAAGCGAAGCCGGCCGTTGCGCCCTGGCCCCGGCTGCGTTCTCCCCTGGCGCCGGGCGGTTTTCTCCCGCGTTTCCCAACCCTCCGGCTCTGGCCGTCGGTGTTTTACTGCAAACGCGGCCATCGCGCTGTTCAACGGCCGGATCGCCCGGACAAGGCGCCTTATCTCGGGGAGGAGGAGGGGGGAGGGAAGAGAAACCCCAGAGCGGTTAAAACCAGCCGCCGGCTGCCTCCTGCCGCTCCCGGGCGAAACGCCTCAGGCGCAGAGCCGGAGGCCGGTGGGCCCCGCCGCCTCCTGAGGGGACGGGGAGCGGGCGGGGCGAGGCTGGCCCGACGGCTGGCTCCCAGGGGACCGTTCGCTGGCTGAGGCGGGGAGGAGCCGCCGGTATAAAGCGGAGCGGTGCCAACCCCGTCCCGGCGTGCCCGGGGTTCCCGCTGAGAGCAGGCGGCGGCCGGAGCGGGGCGGGGGGGTGTCCCGCTGGTCTCGCGAGAGCGCCAGGCTCGGGCGGCGGGGCGGGCGGCGGCGGCTCTCGCGAGAGCCGCGGCCCCGGACCCAACATGGCGGAAGGTAAGGGGGGGAGCCCAGGCGAGGGGCCGGGCGGGGCCGCGGCCGCCGGGTGCGCGGGTAGCGCCGCTGGCCGGGGTGGCTTCTCCGCTCGCAGGGGACCGGGGGCAGCCTCCGTGTGGGGCTTCTGCTTTTTCCCTATGTGGGACTGGCTCGGCTCTGCCCGCGGCGGGTGGGCTAGGCCGCCCCCGAGGTGAACGTGAAATGGCGGGGGGGGGGGGGGGGTGTCTGCCGGGGCCGCGGGCTAGTACCCTCGGGGGTAGGGCGGGCCTGGCATGGGCGCCTTTGCCCCTCAGGGAGGGGGATTTTGGGGGTTACTGTGGCTCTGGGCTGTAGTGGGTGGTGGGGAGCCAGCCGGGACATCCCGCCGACTCCCTCCCCGCTCTTCGCCGGTCAGGGTGATGCCGCCTGTCCCGGGGCTGCCGGGGCGAGGAGAGCCCGGCGTGCTCTGTCGGAGTCGCTGCGGGCGGCGGCTTTTCTTGGAGTAAGGCGGAGAGGCTGTGCTGCAGTCTCCGTGTCACTTGCTGCTGGGAGTCCCTTTGTCAAATTTGGGCTCTAATGAGATCTGCAGAACTCCTAGACTGCTTTTGTTTTGCTTGGAGGCTATCAGTTACACCATTTCGAAACTAATTTAACTGAGGTAATGGAATTTGAAAAGACACTTGGATTTTTACAGTCCTGCTCCTTTCTGCAAGACAGACGCTTCCTCTTTTCCTCCCTGGAGGAAACCAAGTCGGCAAACTGAGCTAAAATGCCCCAAGTTACAAAGGAAATGAAGGCTCTAACAGTCTTAAAAGCACAGCCTTTGACTCTTGAAGTGCAACTCTCAGATAGTGGTAGAATTTTAAAACCACTTGTGGAAGATTAACTAGGATGTAGCATATGCTGATCTTCTGGCATGCATCAGCCAAGAGGATGCTGCAGTCAAGCTGGTTTAATAAATCCTTAGAGCAACTCCTAACTTTTTGTGTGCTAAAGTACCACTGTTTCATATGTAGCTGACTAGCCTTGTAGGCTTGCTTTTAAGCCTTGGTGACCCAGTTCTGGTGGGCATTAGATGTCAAAGATATCTTCAGGTGGTGAAACTTTTGCCACTGAGACCCGCAAGGATCTGAGGCTCTGGTTCAGTGTCCTGCTCTGTGGAATGAACCTGCAGCTGATGCAAGCCCTGTTTCAGACATCTATAGTTTTCAAAGATTCTTCCCTAATTCAAGTAATTTTCTGATCTTTTGGCTAAAGAAGGCACATGACCAATGAGTGATCCTGCATGAACAGGAGTAATAAGCTGGAGTTGTAGCTGTCCCCACTCAGTTTCTTCTGATATCTGGGTGGAGGGGCTCATTTTGTCCCTTCAAACAAGTACCTATTTGCAGCAACACTTCTCTAGTTAAGAACTGATGGTATTGGAGAGTCAGCTGAAAAGTGAAGGCTTATTAAGGAAGGGAGCTTGTCAAACTGTGGTCATCTGCTCAGAAGCTGAGTGCCTTTTTGTTATGGAAGCGTTGACTCTGTGTACGGAAGTCCTGAATTAGATTTATTGCAATTACTAGCTACAAATTGATTGAACAGTTTATAAAGAAAAGAGCTGAGCTTGCTTGTCTAATTTCTGTAAGAGTTCTGTACCAATACCAGAGGATACTAGGTTATATCCAGGCATGGGTAAAAACTGTTGGATTAATGCTTGAATCTAAAGCAGTAGGAAGTACGCTGTAGTACTTTGGGATGGTTGTCAGGGTAAAGATCATAAGTGTGCAAAAATGATGAGGAACAAGAAAACAACTTGTACAGCCTTGTGGAGGTGGGGGGTCAGAGTGTGGAGCAGTGGATGAAGGACTTGAGGGGGTAAGAAAATATATTTTTCTGAAATATTTCACTCAGGTCCACTTCATAAGTAAACAAAAGCTTCTGTGACTGCTTTTGATGGGTGGGGTGGGCAGTGTAATAGGTTCCACTAGACCCTCCCTCTAGTTTTTGGTACATGCTATCTGTCACCCTATTGCCTGTTACCTCCCTGCTTATCTCTTTGGATTCAGCTATCTAGTTGCTCTCGAGTTACTTTTGTGCCTTCTCCTATAAGAACATTTCAGTAGCCTTTTCTGAAGTCCTCTTTAATGTCTTTGACATGGAACATAAACTTCTGCCTGTTCATGAGATGCTAGTCTATCTGCCAGAAAGCTGTTAACAACACTGCTTTTGTTTTCTTGTCTAGCCATCTGTTAACTCTGTACCTGGACTATGGGTTCAGAAAAGGAGTCACTTTGTGTATGCCTCTGCTGAACCCAGGCATCCTCTCACCGATGCATGTGGATTGATGTTTAGCCAGAGACTTGCTGGTATCTTCCAGTGAGTCTGTCCTTTCAGTGTCTTGATGCAAAGAACTTCATTGGGTGTGTGCATGCATGCAGTAGTTGTACATTATACTTGGGAGACAGTGAGGTGAATGGTCATATATAATGTGGACTGGCAATAATATGTGCTCTGTCAAAGTGATTGCCAGCTTGAAGATACAATGGTCATTTTGCATTGATTTTTAAAAAGTGATGATGCTTCTCCCTCCTTCCAAAATTGAGAACTGTAAATAGTAAGCCTGGAGTTGTGGTGCTACTTGTTTAAATAGAGGTAGTGCTTCTAGCTGAGATCGAGCAGGTTCCACTTTTGAAGCAATTCTTATTCACTTATGTAACTCTCTTATTAACTCTTTAAATGAACAGTATACAGAGAAAATTTGAAGCTTTGCTCTTTTGCAGTGAATGTTGATTAACTGGACATTGAGGACTGTCTTGAATGTGCACTTGAAATGTGCTGTAAGATAAATATTGTCTGCAAGTGTGCAGTAGTAGCTGCTACACAACTGGTGTGCGTGGTGTTGTGTAGAATAAGAAACTCTTTATTTTACAACTCTTGTAATTCTTACAGTAAGCAAATACCTATCAGTCCCTCTCACTGAGGTCGCAGGAAGTGTATGCTGTCAATCTGACAACATTTTTCAAAGCTTCAGTTCTTTGAGGTACTTTCACTGCCAGTAGCGATTGTCTTGGATTGCCCTGGAAGCAGCAGTAACAAACTTGAGTGTTCGTTATGCATAAAGATTAAGCTACTGCTGGTTGAGGGTTTAAGGTTCTGCATTGTGTCCTATTGACTTCAGAGTAATTTGGAGCCAGTGAGCTGACTTTGGTAAAATGACAGTATTTGAGTTGTTACCTTCTGGTACTGATTCTTTATTCCCACCTTCACACTCCGATTGCTTGACTGGAAGATGCAGTATTTCTTTAAGATGATATATGCTATGAGGTTCAGCAGGCAACTTCTTGTTCCTAGCATTTGAATTTGTATAGCACCTAAAAATCTCACTGTATGAACAGTGGTGGTGTTCATACACTAATTTTTGGTGTGGTTCTTAAAGTGTCTTTCAGTCATCACTCTTGACTCCTATCAGACTTGTGCCCTCCCTGCTGTAGCAGTAGCACTTGCTTTGTGCCACCCTTGACACCTTCCTTGTGAATCAGTTGGGAAGGAGCTGTTGCTCAAGAGACATGTCCTTCTAGCTCTGGGAACACTGAAACTGCATTTATCTTTAGATAGAAAGACCAGAGCAGAATTTCAAACTCTCTTTGAGGGTTGGTGGGGTATTGGTAACACAATTCTGAAATCATAGTATATTTCAATAGAATAAGGAAAGTATCCCAAAGGAGATGATATCTATTAATTTCTAAAGGATGAAGCTAAATAAAAGGCTGCTGAAGGAAGTACGCTGCCAAACCTGCTTAAGTAGTATTAACTGAAGAGTAAAATAGGGTAAATTACTTTCTGATTATCCATTACAGTAATTGTTAAGTTAAAAGACTTATGAGGGAGTGTTTGCTGCAGCAGTCCATAGAGGAAAGACTAAATGAGGCATTCTGTCTGTGGCTGGGCAAAAGCAGGATGCTCTGCCCTGGGGACCTGTGTTGGAGCAAGGCCAAGGTCAGCTATGCTGTTGAACTTTTCTAGAGAAGAAAGAAGAAAACACTGGTCAATAGAGCTCGGTTTCTCATTGTTTGTAGTAGTGACTTACATTTAGTAAATAATTGAGAAGAATTGTTGAACAGTGAATTCCTGGCTGGTAGGGAGTAATCTTGTAGGAACTTTCCTACTTAAAATCATTGGTTAGCTTCCAAATTTCTCCTCCCTGCCCCCTCTCATTTTAGGACTGGTTTTGGATTTGTACCTTATTCAGAAGATCAACTTAATGATGGGGGGAAACAATCAAGCACAGTGATTGAAAGCTACATATAGTTTGTGCAACTAATCCATAAATAAGTATTCATAAGTTGGACTGTTTTTAAGCACCTGTACAGATGTTTCCTCCTAGCAGTGCGGTAGAGGTTTTTCATACAGGTGGCCTGGGTTGAGTTCAGTGAACTAACTTAGCACAACATATTGTGGAGTGACCATTTAAGTGTGGTGGAAAAGCGGGTTCTGCAATGGGATGGAAATACTTGACTGGGGATCAGATTTCCAGGTGCTCTTGCTGTGCTACTCCTGATTTGAGATACCTACCATGGACCTGACTCTGCACAGTGATGCCTTGTCAGTGCAGTGCCTCCAGTGGAGGACTGTGTGTGTGCCAGTAGCAAGTAGAGTTTTATATATTTTTGATTGGCCTTTAAAACATAGCTTCTGGGGAGAATCTGTTTTCCACTCTGTACATTTCTTAAAGAGTGTCTTAGCTGACAGTGTGAGGAGTTCTAAACAGGTCAGTTAAGTATTCTGAGGAGATATGGTATGTCAGCAACTGTTCTAATACTCACTTGTGATTGATGCCTCAGCTGTGAAGTCAAACAGCATCTTAACTAAACTGAAAAAATGGGTAAGAACCAAAGAGTTACTCCTCTATACCACTGTAATTCCTACAGTCACAGACTCTCATGGTTTTAGAAGTCTTGTGGCATTCCTGACTGGACAGGATTCAGAAACTTGTAAGTGGCTTCTATCACTGTTCTGATTATTTTTGATGTGTTTATGGCTAGCAATGATATAAAATAAAAGATTTAATATTGGGGGGTGAGATGCTCAAGTAGTGTGGAAGAGGAGAGACTCTTAGTAGAGTGTTCTGTAATTAAACGAGATGTGTAATGTGCTTGTAGGGTTAAGTTACCCACAGATGCAAAACAAAGATGTGCATATTTCAACCTTGTAGTAACACTGTGTGCCTCTGCAGAGGAGGTGGCCAAGCTGGAAAAGCACCTGATGCTTCTCCGCCAGGAGTATGTAAAGCTGCAGAAGAAACTAGTTGATACAGAAAGGAGATGCAATCTTCTGGCTGCTGAGGCTAACCAAGACAATGCCAGTGACACCTTCATCAGTCGACTTCTTGCCATTGTAGCTGAACTCTATCAGCAGGAGCAGTACAGGTAAAAAATCCCCCTTTGGGCGAACGGTTATTACAGAAACCTTTGACTTTGCAGTAGGTACTAGTCTTAGACAAGGAAAATTCTTTCTCTAATGCCTGGTATGAATAGGGTCCACAGTTGCAGTTGGAAGAGAATGCTAAGGTCATGTAGCATACTGAATCCAGTTCTTGAATCAAGAGCTCTAAGTAGAAGTTCATCTCTGAGGCTGACATTTAAGACAAGTTTAAAGAAAACTGACCATTTTCATTGTCAACAGCAAAGCTCCCTTTGAACATAAGTAATTTTAAACTGATCTATGTGTAGCTGATGGATTAATTGGATGATTATCTACTACAGACTGGAAAGCTCTCCTTTCTTGAAAGGATATGTCCTTGAAACCAGTTCTGTATTCCTGTTGTTTGTGTAAAGAAGCCTGATTAAATTGGCTTGTCTGGTTGTATGATGTAACAGGTCTTAGACAGTGATCTATGTGACTTAGTGGTATAAATGATATTGTATCTTTGAATCTCAACACAAAATTAGGTTTAATGGTTTCTTTTCCACAGGCACATTAAGGATCACCTTCAATACTGTAGATGCCTTAACTGATTTAGTTCTGAGATTACAATGACACTTATCAATTTCTTTGCTATTACTGAAAGCAACATAGTGTCAATATAGTAAAGGAGTTCAGTCAGGTAAGGGGAAAATATATAGTTTTGTTTAAAACTTCCTTCCCCTAACACCTCTTCATGAGCCTCCCTGAGAAAAGGCTCTGTGCCTGGCGAGAACTTATTATAGCATGCTGGGTAAAAGATTTGTTAGGTAGCATATGTCAGATGAGTTGGATCACTTCATTTCTGTTCAGCATATGACTTTTAAAGGCATAGAATAGAATAGTGGTCTAAAAGGACCTACAAGTCATAAAATGAGAAAGGTAAGTTTAAGTGCAAGTTTAACATCTCTGTATTTTGTACTGTAGTTTATAGCAGTGCTTTGATTTAGAAAATGGTCTGGAAAGTACACCTACACAGTCAGAACATTTGCAAGCTATGGGACTTTAAAATAAACAGGGTAGGTACTTTCTAACTACAAAGGATAACCTGGTGTTAAAGGGGTCAGGATGAAATCGGTGTTCTTGACAGCTGGTCTCCTGGGAGCTGGGGATTCTTGGAGTCTGCCTTAGACTACTGTCAAACATTGTTCTGTTGCTGGTCTTGCCTGAAACCATTGGTGCTTAGCTGACAGTATTGGTATGGACACTGCAACATAAATATTCAACTTCAAGATTGTTGGATTTTCCTATCTTCTACAATAATTCCCTTGCAGTTTATTACAAAAAGGTTAACCTCCCCACACACCCCCAACGCTTTAAATACTAATGACTCATTACATTTCTCCCTAGAAAAATAAGAATTGTTGTTTGGCAACATGTTCTATTTAACCAATGAAACGTGTTTTGATGTCTCAAACAACTTGAACCTAAATGTGGATACCAGGACATAGATACTATGGAGATGCTGAATCCGTATGTATCTAAGCACAGGGGAAGTCTGTGTTATACATGTATATGCTTTTTTCCTCTTAGTGATCTGAAGATAAAGGTTGGGGACAAGCACATCAGTGCTCACAAATTTGTCTTGGCGGCACGCAGTGATACTTGGAGTCTTGCCAACCTTGCCTCAACAGAGGAGCTGGATCTGTCAGGTCAGTCATTGCTTAGTAATATGATGCTTTGATTGTTTTTAGGATGACTGAAAGGGCCTGTTGGGGAAAGGTTACTTAAGTACCTTTCAGACTACTACTGTCCACAAAAAGTGGTGCTTAATCCATTAATTATGGAGCTCTGTCTCTGAAACATGGTAGTACGCTTGTGAACTTGGTGCTAGTGCTAGTTAAATCAATAACCTACCTTCTTTCTCTTTAATGAACAGGGGTTGAGAATGGTGGCCTGTTTGTCTTTTCTAGAGTCAACTAAACATAATGAAAAACAAATCTATATGGAGGAGCTTGACTTCTTCCTTTCTAAGGACAGGGCTTTTTGAGGTAGTGTGCATAATTTCTCTGACGTGTGTCATGGAAATACCTTGCTTCTTGTTAACATAGTGTGTGTGGGAAATGAATACAAATACTGATGTGTTATTAAAAAGTTATTTGCTTTGGCACTTCGATACCTTTGCAAAATAGGTGAGGAAGAGAAGTTTTCTAAAAGTCTTCTACAAGATGGTGTTTTGTCCTGCTGTAGCTGTTTCTCTGGCATGTACTTACACTGGGCAGTGTTTCTGCAGATCGAACCTCTTGACAGGCTTTTCTTCTGTACTTAACAGAATAAGAGTCTTATACAATTAATTTGTGAGCAATAAAAACAGGCATGAAGTTAAGCAGGTTTGCTGGCTGGCATGTTGAATATTAAGCATTGGCTTCACTTTCTGCACTTAATCTTATCATGAATCCTATGTGCAGGCAGACGGGAAAGAAGCAAGTCACAGCAAGCTAGTTTTATGAGACAGCATAGGCTTTCTTGCAAAAGGATTTATGGATCTTTCTGCAGCCACAAAAAACAGATGCCGAGGAGTTTTTAAATTGAGTGCTGTGCTAACAGAAGATTATTACTGAAAAGCTCTTATGTTAATTGTACTTTCATTGCAAGTGGCAGTCCATAGCATTTCGAGCTCCACACTGAAGCTAGACTGAGAATCTCAAATGTAACTGCGGTCTTGCATGTTTAGCAATGCAAGCACTTCCTACTACAGAATGATGCTTAAAATACGTGCTAGTAAATTATACTTTCCACTGTGTAAAATTGAATTCTTTGTAAAATTTGATAAATGGCACAAGGATTAATTAAGTTATGAAATAGTTGTAGCAAGCAACAAGCTGTTCCCTAAAAACTGTCTTAAGAGGTTCTCTTAAGAACTTGCAAGCTAAGATTGCCTGAATCCTAACTTCAAAATACAGGCAGCATTTAAAATTGAGTGTTTTTAGAGTTCATGTAATCTGCAGAATTTTCTACTCTTTAAGAAGAGTAGGAAGAGATGAACACAGGCTCTCTTGTCAGGAGGGAGAAAATGAACTCTTACCTCTGCCAAGGCAGAGCTGATATTACAGCTCAAGTAGGTTTTCTGATTACTTCAAGCTTGGCGAAAGATACTTGTCTTACTAAAACCTTCTGTTTCTTAGGAGGCAGTCTACATGCTATGCCAAGTACTTGTCTGGTACTCTGCAAATAATCTGGGGCAACCCTCCATGTGAAGGAGATGTTTTAGGATGGGTATTTCAGTGTCTTAAACATGTATGTTTTCATTTTAAAAACAAACCAAATGGCTTCAGGGACTAATGTTGTTTTTCTAAATGAATGGTATTTTTTGTTGTAATTGGTTTGATAGTACACTGTGGAGTAATTCTCATCTACATCCCTGTAAGCAGGATTGTCACTATACTTCAGACTAGGTGACAAAGGTCCCTGTCATTGGGCTTCTGTATCTTGTGTCCTGTGGTGTAGGTTTCTATTTTTCTTGCTGTGTAAAAACATAAGGCTTTTGATCAGTGTTGTAAACACTTGAAATCTAACCAGCTGCTTAAACTCTTTTGCACCTTTCCTAGAAATGGTTCTCAGCAGTTTTAACTACTTTGTAGTCATTACCAAGGTGTAAGTACCTTTATTGGAATGCAACAGTTCATAACATATGGCTCTGATATCAAAGAGGCAGGATTCTTAAATCAAAAAGGGGATTTGTGCTTGTCAAATGTAGATGTGGGTTTAGCCATATGCGAGGGACCAAAGACTTTAAAGGGGCATCGCTGGCCTCTAAATATGCAATATCTGTGTAGCAGGTAGGAGATGTTAGAGGGGTCCCTGCATTCTTTACAGTGTTCCAATGGAAAAAAGGTTTTCTTGCTTGGTGTTTTCTTGCATTGTTACTAGTTTCAACTTCTGAGCAGTTTTGCCTCTGTTTTGACACTTTGATTGAATTAAAGCTGTACAGTTTCAATGAGGCTATTTTTTTTTTCATGGTAGCTGTGACTTTAACAGTCAGAGGAATAGTAGCTACTTGAATAGGTGATTGTTGTTTGGGTATTTTACTAATCCCTGTTGCTCCCTGTACCAGATGCTGACCCAGAGGTAACCATGGCGATGCTGCGGTGGATCTACACAGATGAACTTGAGCTAAGAGAAGATGATATCTTCTTGACAGAGCTCATGAAACTAGCTAATAAATTTCAGCTCCAGCTACTTAGGGAAAGGTGAGTCTTGCTAAATACAGTGGATCTTCTTGAACTGTTCAGTCTTGTTTCAATAGAAATAAGGTGACAGCTGCTGGCAATTGGATAAAATTTTGCCTTTTCAAAGTCTGAAGCTTTTAATAATACAGCATGACATTCAGTTTATCACAGGAAATGAAGCCTTGTACTACAGTTAAACTATAGCGGTTTTTCTCATAGCTTTTATGTTTACTTTCCAGTTCTTCTCCCAGTCAAACTAATAACCCTAATTTGGCATTAAGAGGAAGTAGAGATCAGTATATTAGTAACAAGCTCTGGAGAGTTGCAGGAAAGGAATTGTTAAAGAGAATGCTAGGAAGAGTCAATAGCAAGGAGTTTGCAGTATTAAAATACCACAAGTGAAATTTATTTTAACTTAAATAGCTGTTCTTCTGTGCATCTTGGCAGCTTTTCTTCATAAAGAAGGTTAATGTAACAGTACAATGTTTTGCCATTTTGAGGAGATTATGATTACACCATTCTAGTAGGGGCTAGGTTGTTATCTTGAATGTTTAGAATGCTCTAAGTAACCATTTAGAGTTAGTGAGAAGCCTGAATGTACAACTTCGTTTTGTGCAACTTTGAAGCCTTGAATTTAGTCGAAGTACCCTTTGATATAATCTTTTGCCCAAGGGGTGTCTGGGGCTGTAGCAGTACATGGCACTCATAATCTATAATTTAAGTGTGACTCAACATGAAGCAAACTAAATTGTTGTCAATTCTTCTGACTAAAGAAGCTGACATCTGTAAGGTCGATGCTAGAATTGCCTTCAAGCTTTGTACCAGCCTAAAACTGTCTGCATGTTGTACTAGCTAAACATTCCTCAGCTGTTGTCTGGTCATGGTAGTCTAGTGACAAGTCCACGTATATATGCTACTAGTAATTATTAGATGTCTTGCTAGGTATCTGCACCTGGAGACAAGTATTTCATTTTTTGGTCTTAATATCTGCTTGGAGATCACTGGTATGTTTAACTTTATCTTCATTTTGAGGTACTTGGATTTTCTTCCCATAAACTCAAACTAATAGCTTCACACCTATAAGATTAGGTGGATCTGCTGTTAAAGCTTATCCCTTCTCTTTATTAAACAAATAGCTATATTTGACTTGCCTGTTTCTAGCTTTGACACAAAAGCTGCTTGTGATCACTATAGTACTTGTAAAGATAGACATCTTCCCTACTTCATAACAGTGAATGAACTTCAGTTTGTTCCTTTGGGAGAGCTAGGATTTCTGTCTCCACTTGCAGGATCCTGCAATGTGTGTTGTTATGGGACCTTAGCTTAGATGGACTCTAATAGGAGTCTGCTCTTAAGGAAGCTGTGTTACAGGGCTTCTGATTGAAGTATGTTTATGCTGCTTAGCCTTATAGTAAAGCAAGGCCAAGCCATTTTCTACTGGCATCTAGGAAAAGGAGTATATAGGACCCCGTTACACCATGGGAGAGTGATTACAGTAAAGCTGTTTCCTGATTACTGAACACTGGCTTTCCTATTTTGACAGATGTGAAAAAGGAGTTATGTCACTAGTTAATGTCAGGAACTGCATTCGTTTCTATCAGACTGCTGAGGAGCTGAATGCTAGCACTCTTCTGAACTATTGTGCTGAGATAATTGCTAGTCACTGGGTAAGTACTGTCAGAAGCAAGAGGAAAAATGTTTGCAGAGTATAGGAACTTAATCAGTAGAATTTTGCTTAACTTGCTATACTATCTAACCTCAGGAGTATCTCTTGGTATGCTAGCATTCAAGCATTCCAGTTGGGATGGGGATTACATGGACTCCTGATAACTTTCAGTGACTCAGGTGACCTATTATGCTGACCCTTATATGTTTGCAGAGAGCAGCAGTTTTGATAAAAAGCTGTCAAATCTGCCTGCCCTGCTGCCTGGTGTGAGTGAAGGGGCTGCTTCTGAGGCAGGAGTGACACTTCCCTTCCCATCTGTCTCGGTTATCTTTATTTTATAATACATGCTTTTGACAGTGTGTTATTTGGTATTGTCTACAATACTAATTCGTAATTATATATTTGAAACAAAGCACATTAAATGGCTTTTTATCTAAGATTTTGTTTGTCTTTAGAGGTTATGTCCGTTGTCTATATTGGTGTGAATGTCTTGACTGGGGGAAATAGCTTATAGCCTGAAGAGTTGTTCTGTTCATTGGAAATGCTTCACTGTAAAAAGCATCTTACTTTCCTAAACATGAGCCAAACCAAAGGGGCAGTATTCTAATAAGCAAGAGGATTGTTTATTAAATCCGGACTCAGAACTGTTTAGAAGTTCACCCATAGTTGGTCTCTATCTATACAGATCACAAATCCCAGGCCTGCTTTTACTTCTAAAAATAATCCACAGAAGCCAGGGAAGAGTTTCTTTTCTGTAATGGAGGGAGTGGCAAGGAGTTTTGCAACTGACTTAGGAGTTTCACTTGCTCTGATCTGTTATTTTGAGGAAAGTTTGAGTAATTTAGTAGTGGATTAGCCTTGAAAATAAGACTTGTCAACAGCAGACTAGTGTGTGAGGGTTTAGGTTATTTTAAATCTAAAATGCATCATCCAGATGTGGATGTGTCTTTGTTTGGCTAATGCAAAAGCAGACGGAAGTGCTTTGACCTGACATAAAAAAAAAAATATTCTTGTGTCTGAACCTGCAGGTCAGCCACTTTAACTCTTTCATGCTTCTGCCTCCTAACTTTTGACACTGTATTCTACCTGGGAATGAGGCTGTTTCTGTTTAGTCAAATGAGCACTAGCTCAAATCTAAGGTCTTCCTACTTCTAAGTTTCTGTTTACTTTTATTCAGAGTTATTCAAAGTTCTGTGGAGTTGTCAGTCTTCAATAGTTATAGGCCTTTTTGTCAGTGTTGTGGTTTAACCCAAGCCAGCAACTCAGTCCCACACAGCTGCTCACTCCCTCCCCCAGGTGGGATTGGGGAGGGAATCGGAAAGGTAGAAGTGATAAAACTCATGGCTTGAGACAGTTTAATAGGTAAAGCAAAAGCCACATGTGCAAACAAGGAATTAATTCACCACTTCCTATTGGCAGGCAGCTGTTCAGCCATCTTCAGGAAAGCAGGGCTCCATCATGTGGAATGGTGACTTGGGAAGACAAAATGCCATCAGTCCGAATGTCCCCCCCCTTCCTCCTTCTTCCCCCAGCTTTATATGCTGAGCATGATGCCATATGGTCTGGAATATCCCTTTGGTCAGTTGGGGTCAGCTGTCCCAGCTGTGTCCCCTCCCAACTTCTTGAGCCCCCCCCCCCCTTGCTGGTGGGGTGGGGTGAGGAGCAGAAAAGGCCTTGATGCTGTGTAAGCACTGCTCAGCAGTATCTACAACATTCCTGTGTTATCAGCACTGCTTCCAGGACAAATCCAAAATGTAGTCCCATACCAGCTACTGTGAAGAAAATTAACTCTATCCCAGCCAAAACCAGCACAGTCAGAAAATGCTAATCTGTCATTTAAGTCCAGATAGAGAATTAAGAGACTAGATGTTAATCTGCTGTAAAGTCTGGTAAAATGCTAGTTTTCCATGTCTGTAGACAAAAGGGAAGAAAAATTTAACTGGAAACTAAAATGTAAGATGTAAAACTTCCTGAGTGTTTCTTCCTAGTCTTTAGAGGCTATCTTGGATTGTTCCTGCTTGTTATGATGTTATCAGAATGGAGCTTTTAACTGAACTTGTTTTGTGAACTTCATAATTACATTGTGCAATGCCTTGTTGGTAAGCAATCCCGTTTTATTTATCCTTTTCTCTTTTATTGCTTCTAGGATGACTTGCGTAAAGAAGACTTCAGTAGCATGAGTGCTCAGTTATTGTATAAAATGTTCAAGTCAAAGACAGATTATCCTTTGCATAAGGCTATTAAAGTTGAGAGAGAAGATGTAGTCTTTTTGTATCTTATTGAGATGGATTCACAGGTATAGTGAGACTTACTTGACCTATTTTCTAGAATTTGGTGTTTCAAATAACTAGTTTCTAACTACCAGTCTTGATTTTTGTCACTAATTCTTATTTGCACATTTATCATTGCCGTAGCTACTTCTATGTATGTAATGGAGGTCTGGTGGTAACAACTCCATAAAGACATAATTCAGAAATGATTCATAACATTTCTAAAACACCTTGTGTGCAACACATCATGTCTAATAAAATCCAGTACCTGATACTGCTATATACATCTAAAGCTGAGTTGTGTCATAGTCAACTCCGCTGCTTCATGGCAGTTCAGTAAGCATCATTTCTTTGAACAAATGCTTTTCCTCTTCTACTGAATGTTTGAAGTAACAGGTGTTCTGTATGGATGAACACTCTAAACAACTAGCAAATAAGTTGTCCCCCTTGTTGGGGGATGGAAGAATTATTCAAGTATTAATTATCAAGAATTATTGAATTAATCCTTTAAGATACCTCAAATCCTAATTGGAAGCTGGGACTGTAGCAGTACTTAGCACCCTTAGGTGCTAATCCAGTTGGGATTTGAAGTATCTTAAAGGAATAATTGAATAATTCTTCCTAGTTCTATGTTGAATATGCCTACATAGGCAGCATCCTTTAAGAGTGTAGTAGTCTTGTTTCCTGTGAGTTAAACAAGGCTTGCAAACAGAACTCCTGTTTTCTCATTGAACAGTTCTCTTGAGTAGACTTGCATGTGGTGATGCTAGTCTTCTAATTGTTTTGCTGTGTAAGATGCACTTACCTAAATGCAACACTGGTATTTTGCATTAGAGCTGAAGGTCTAACATTATGGTAGTTGGAACAGGCTGTTAAAATATTATGTTGGGCTGGTGAACCTACCTCTAATGTCAATTGACTGAATTTGTGTTGTAGCTTCCTGGGAAGCTCAATGAATTGGATCACAATGGAGATCTTGCTTTGGATCTAGCCCTTGCCCAAAGATTGGAGAGTATTGCAACTACACTGGTCAACTACAAGGCTGACATAGATAGAGCAGACAAGAGAGGCTGGAGTCTATTACATAAAGCCATCCAAAGAGGTAAGTAAATAGGATATGAAGCCTTGTTAACTTGCAGTTGTTCCCAGTGTGGAATATATGTTCCGAAGTCTGTTCCTGTGTCACTCTGTAGTTGACACTTCAGTTAGAAAATTGTAGTCAAGGATGAACTTTCTCCTATTTCTTTTTAATTTAAACTTAAAAACAAACTCTTATTTGGGATCTGAAAGCTAGCCTGCTGGCTGGTGAATGAAACTTACACTACATGACATACAGAAGCAATCTAGTAGAGTATTGTCTGCTAAAGGAAGAAATGTAGGGAGATACTGAGGATATTCTAATTTGACAACACAATGTCTTTCTGACGAATAGTTGAATCAAACATGACAGCCTAATCACAAATTAAGATGAAGCCTTTTTCTAGACCCGCGTTGAATGCAACATATGCTTCTTTGTGATTATGGTTAACAGCAAGGGTCCTTGCTACTGGACGGCAGTTTTAGGGGAGGGAAAACTGACTGGGAGAAGATGAGGAGCAGATGGAGGTGCTTCTGTGCCAGTGTGAATACCTTCAAAGCTCCAGTGAATAGTAGCATAGTTATCAGTGAAGTCTGAGTACAACTACATGATTATCTTGAGCTGTTCTCCACCTTAGAGTGGAAAATGCATCTTATGAGAACTGGAGCACAGTAGGACCTGGTTGCCATGGCCACAGTGTTCTGAAGGCTTTGGAGCACCATCATCTTGGCTGATGGCCAAAGTCTGGTAAAAATCTGTAGTGAATGCCTTGTGCTACTAGTTGCTTGCAGTGATATGTCTGGCAGCTCTCTCTGTTCCAGAAACCCAAGCACAACAGGAATTGTACCTGTGACTGGACCTCATGGGTATTGTAGTGCTACAAATTAAAAGCATGAGTTTATTTTTAACAGCAAGCTCTTAGAAGTAGTTTAAGTTTTGTAAACTCAACATACAGCTCCCAACTTCTTCCTTTAATCTCCTACATATCTAAACAGGGTAATGCTGGTGTCTGATCCTGTGAATGAAACTTCAGCAGCAGGAGTAGGAGGCCTTCTAGGCATAGGTCAGTGTTATGATGGCTGCAGCCCTATAAAGCACTAGAAAGATTGCAACAGGCTGCTCTTCGTACTTAATACTAGCATTTGTCCTCTAGTTCTAATGTCTGCTTCCGGTCTAAGCTAGAGCTCTAAGAATGAATGCTTGCTTTTCAGTAACCAAAGCTTCAGTGAATTAATTACTGTTAACAATCACATGTTCTGGAAATGGAGCTAAAGCAAACTGTCTGAACTTGCCACATGATTCTTACTTCCTATGATCACTGGCGAGTGGGGGAATGTCAGATACGGAAATCAGAAAATGGGATTTTAGTTTTTGCTGGCAGAGATGATACAGCAATCTGTATTGCCTAAACAGCTGAACAGTCATCTTTGTTCTCCAGTCTTGCATTCAGGACAAGCAGCTTGTGAATATATCTATTCAAAGTAGTGTTTGGAGTAAGGGAGACTTGTATTATCCTGAAGTCATTCTCTGCATCTTGGTGTTCCAAGTCCAAGGTTTCATGTACTGAAGTGGGCTTAAGTTCTGACTTCTGAGAAGCTCTCAACAGGGAGTTCTTAGGAATGCTGTACATGGTGGGTCCTAACTGTTGAAGCCCTTAGCCTATATATAATGGTGCCTAAACTTTCAAGAGCAAAGGCTGTGTTATTGCTTGTTTATGTAGCAAGACTGAACAGATGACTAACTTCAACTACACACTTTTGACTGATGCCCTGGGATAGTACCTTTTGTTCAAAAATTACTTGTATGTTTAGAATCATGGTTTGTCCGATTGTGCATTAAAGAAGCAATGGATTTATCTTGATAGAGGAACTAGCAAACTCAGTATCACCATAACGAGTAAACTAGTGTGTGAACTTGAGTGACATGTAACCTCTGGGCAAAACGCTTTTTCCAAGGGGTTGTTATGAAATGTTTTAATCCTGACTTTGCAGTGAAGTGTACTTGAAGTTACCTATTGCTAAGGCATTCTAAGAGCAGACATTTGGAGTGATTGTATGGTATGGAGGGAAATCATGTGTATCCATTTTCTGGACTTGTGTAAAGTGTATAGGGTATATAAAGTATCTATCCATAAATAACCTTGTTTTGTTTCACAAAAGGAGATAAATTTGCTGCAAACTTTCTCATAAAAAATGGTGCCCGTGTGAATGCTGCTACATTGGGAGACCAGGAGACTCCTCTGCATCTTGTGGCATCATACAGCCCCAAGAAGCATTTGCCAGATGTCATGGCAGAGATGGCACAGATAGCAGAGTCCCTCTTACAGGCAGGAGCCAATCCAAATATGCAAGACAACAAAGGAAGGTAAATACTGGGTGAAGTAAAGTCTGCTACCATTTTAACAGATAATGCAGTAGTGATTAGATGCAGCCTGCTAAGAACTTGCTCAGGTCTGACAGCAAAGCACAGGTGATCCTGGAAGCAGGAGAGGTGAATTCATTAATCCAGTTTGATACCTGTGGGTAGCACTTAAAGCAGAAAGCTGTGCAGGCTGAATGGTACCCTGTCATGACCAGTTAAACATAGCCCAGCTATGCTAGGGTGAGTTGATTGTGTCAGAACACATGGCACACAATTAATTTGCCTTTATTGAATCACTGAACAGTAAAGCAAGCTAACTAAAATGACAAATAGTATTCCTGAAAGGTACTTCTCTTTGAAGCTGTCAGTGGAACTGAAATTATCTCAAAGAGCTAGTATCTGCAGCGTGTTTATCTGAAGTGTAGGGCCTGTAAACTGCTTTATGGGTTAGGTTGGGCAAACAAGTACATAAAATGACATAGAAGATTTAGAGCATATCAGCTAGTCAGTTCTGATAGGTCAAGCTCTTGTGCTTTTTCCCTGAAGGTTAGCTCTTATATTAGTGTAAAGAGTTGCTTACTACTAAATTAACTGCAATCATTTCCGTTAAAGGGGTAGATTGCTCTTTCTTTCAAGAGGTGCTTGTGCCCTTCTGAAAGCAGAGACAAAAGTTAACCCCATAAATCTCTAGGGGCATGTTGGTGACTGGACAAAATCTTAAGTGTCTCCTTATTACTAATGTAACTCTACTTTGCTCTAATTACAGGACCCCATTACATGTGTCAATTGTGGTCAGGAATGAACCTGTATTCAGTCAGCTTCTCCAGTGCAAACAGTAAGTCTCACTTAAATATGAAATACACTGAGGGTACCTTGTACAGTGAAGATATGAAAACTGGTTTAACAACTCTTCAATGCCTTTTGCTTTACAATAAGGCTAGCAATAGGCATGGGATGCAAAAGTGTAAAGGCTTTGCATAACTTAAGATGCCAGAAGCCAAGTAAGTTTTTGCCCTACTGTAAAGAGGAAGCAAATGGCATCTCTGTTTTTCAAAGAGGGCTAGGTGAAATGTAGCAATAACTTCATTTGTAGTGGAGCTAAAAGGAGTAATAAGACTCTTAAAATGTCTGAATACGTTCTTGAGTTCAACTTGGGTTCTGCTTAAAGCTAATACAGGTGATTTCTTAGGGTGATGAAGCAGAATACGTCATTTAACTCAGTTTCGTTGTAGTTGAATTTGCATTTCCTGTACACAGTTTACTTAAAATATCAAGAGGATTTGCCTCTCTTACATGTAGTGGGAGCCCAAATCTACAAGGGCCACGCTTCTCCTAGGAGCAATGAGCTTAAATCTAGTAGTCAGTAAAAGGTGTCTTGCTTGTTTCAGAGTATTCACAAATTCTCTGAAGTAACTGGAGCTACAGTAGGTTTCTTGGCAAGTGAAAGTTGTCAGTGAGGTATTAGATAAACTAGTACAGCTGTTCAGACACTTGAAGCTAAAGCTGCATTGGGGAACGACTTTTTAAGGTATAAATTGGGGAACATTAACTCTTATTTTTAGACTAGACTTGGAGCTGAAGGATCATGAAGGAAGCACAGCTCTGTGGCTTGCAGTTCAGTATATCACTGTATCGTCTGATCAGTCTGTAAACCCTTTTGAGGATGCCCCTGTTGTAAATGGAACCTCATTTGATGAGAACAGTTTTGCAGCAAGGTTGATCCAACGAGGCAGCAATACAGATGCTCCAGACACAGTAACAGGTAAAACAGAAGTTTGTATTTCTGTGTAGGTAGAAGGCTTGTAAGTTAATTGCTTAATGCTAACTGCACTCTGAGGAGCTGAATGAGGTTTCAACTGCATTTGCTGCATAATGAATGAATGGTAGGTGGTAGTAGCTTTAACCAGAGCTGGAACACTGACAGTCCCAAGCTGAGCTTGACTTGCAGGAAGTGACAGAACATCTGGACTCCTTGCCAGGTCCCAGTATCCTCTTTACAGTTTCAAAATGTGTAATTGCTAAATGGTAGTGCACATCACAGATCAGCATTGCAAGGGGACTACTAGTCAGTAGGATATTCTTTGTTGGCTTCAAACTTTAATGTTGCAAGGTAGTGGGGAAGGTGCTAGCACACTTGTTAGTATCAAAGTGTGGTTGGAATAGCACTCTTAAGTGTTCATGGTTTTTCTTTAGGAAACTGCTTGCTTCAGAGGGCAGCTGGTACAGGAAATGAGGCAGCTTCTCTCTTCCTAGCAACTCATGGAGCAAAAGTCAACCACCAAAACAAATGGGTAAAAGCAGAAACTTATAGACTGTAGTCTGAAAGTTTCCTTATTTCTATTCACAAATAAGATAGCAGAGATCTATCATTGTTAACCATAGCTTAAAGCAAGTTGAAACACCTGCTGAGCCTTTTGCATGTTTTCAGATACTTACTAGTGATCAGACAACAATTGCGTTCTTGTGGCACTGTTCTTGCAGCATCACCAGTTGTTAATATGCTTTTAACACTTCCCTCAGTGCCTGTTCTAATGAAGTTCTTAAGATAGGCTAACTCATGTAGTTTGAAAGTCCTAAGGACCTTCAGTTACTAGGAGTTAAGCTCTTCATGTCAATTCTTGTGGGCATAGTAGTTTAAAAGCTACTTCTCCATGTCCAAGCTGTTAACCTAGTACCCTGTTTATTAAAGGGAGAAACACCACTGCATACAGCCTGTAGGCATGGCCTAGCAAACCTGACAGCAGAACTTCTGCAACAAGGAGCCAATCCAAACATCCAGACAGCAGAAGCAGTGCTTGGTCAGAAGGATGCATCTTCTCCAACAGCAGAGAATGTTTATCTGCAAACTCCCCTTCACATGGCTATTGCTTACAATCACCCAGATGTGGTGTCAGTCATCCTGGAACAAAAAGGTAAGTTTTTTCTGGTTCAGACAGTATTGATGCTGTAGTGGATCAGTATGTCAAGATGGCATCTAAACTGTGTTTTGACAAACTACTAATAAAGCATGTCTTCCTGTAAACATTGTTTAAGTAGAGCAATTAATAAGACTGGCTAAACACAGTCTTAAATTCAAATCATCTGCTTAAGACTAGAGAACTAATTTGCCCATGAATCTTTCTAAATTCTCCACTATGGATAATGGACTTGAACACTTAGCCCCAGGCTGTATTCTAACTGTACAACTGAGATCCCTTTTCTCTCTCTGCCAAAGCATTTGGTTCAGGTAAATGCTGGAATCAAATATGGATAAAGGCATCTTTCTGTGGTTAGACTTCTGCCTTCCCCAGCTCTCAGTAAGACTATTTTGTACGGAGTAATGCTAGTATTATAGTTGAGTTGAGACTTCGGTACTGAAATACTAGGAGGTAACAGTTTATTAAATGCTACTAGTTCAGCTTCTTTCTAGCAGCAGGAAGGGAGTTTGACAGCTGAAGCAAGGCCTATTTTGTCTCCTACTGTAAGTGGGATTTAGAAGGGAGTAGGTGAATTGGGGAGAATATCCTCCATCCCAGGGAGCTGAGAAGGAAGTGTGCTGCCACCATCTTGCAGTACAGCCTCCACTCCTCATTCTCAGAGCTTTGTATATGCCACTCTATTTGGAGATAAAGGGGGCAAGTTAAGCCTCTTTGCTAGAAAGTTGAATGTTTTTTAGTATAAGTATTAAGATTAGGCAGTAGTGGCAATACTACCTGAATCGTAAGCAGTAACACATCTGGGAAACTGAAGGTATCTTGCTCAGATCTTTCAAACTGACTGCTAAAGGAACAGCCTACTTCAAAATGGGACATTGCTACTGCTGCAGCTTTCAATGTGCAGCCGCAGGTCAAGTACAAGAACACTAATTCCCTATGGTTTCTTTGTAGCTAATGCTCTTCATGCTACCAACAACTTGCAAATTATTCCTGACTTTAGTCTAAAGGACTCGAGAGACCAGACTGTGCTGGGATTGGCTCTTTGGACAGGTATGTGCCTTCAAAACAAGATGAGAATTTACAAAGATATGGAAGCTATGATGTGGATAAGACTTTTTTTTTTTTTTTAAAGACAAACCAGCAGATGTGTGTTCATGTCCTGGCTTGTGCTGCTAGTGAGAAGCTGTCAAGGAAAGCTTTAGATAATTCTTCACTTTCTAAAACTGAATATTCACGTCTGACTCACTGATAGATTTCTAGCCCTACAGCTTCCCTTCTTGACTAGCAGGTAGCGTGGAGCCTCTTGCCCACAACTGTATTTGCAGTTCTGTGGAACTGTTCCACTGTGAACTCCCTAGTAGTTTTCATAGCAGATCATTGTATTGTCTGTTCATGGTTAACTCTGTTCTAGACACTGGTTAATACAGAATGCTGACCTTTACAAAGGGAAGATGAGCTACTTTAAGCAGCTATTAAGGGGAATGGAACTTGACATACTGATTCAGAAGATGCTTTCTTGTCTGAAATGTGGAGGGGAGTGGTTTGGGGGAAACTAGGTATTTCTGTTTGCAGCCAAGTGACATTTCAACAGTATCAGTACATCATCAAAAGAAAGAGGTGGCCTGGTCACTACTGAATCAATTCCTACTGAGCTGGAAACAGCAGCTGTATGGGGGATGGCTACTCATACTCTGGACTTGAGAGATGAGTCAGAACACTTAGTAATGTTGCTCTGTATGGGAGTGCTAGATGTCATCCATATGTAACAAACTTCTTTACTGTCCAGGCTTTTCACTTTCCTTTCCAATGAAAGGAAACTAAAATGTAGCTTCCTGTCTACCATTGCCCTTATCTGCTTCTGAGATAAAGGAGGAGGAATTAAGCTAAACATCTAATACTGTAATATTCAAGGGAATATCTTAGGAATGTAATACCAAAGTTAATGTTTGTTGGACAAAAGTCTGAAGTGATATGAAGGATTAGGCTAGGTATGGTTAAGGAGGATTCTATTATATTTGGGTTGGCAGAACTAATGGGAAAGCTCTGCTGTATACCAGACCATATCTTGTGTCTTCAAGCAAGACCAAAAGGACTCAGTAATCAATATTCAATAAGTCTGTAAAAGAATATTCAAGCTGGGTAGAGTCATGGGTTGGTTAGCTCATGTATGTAAATTTTAATAGGCTCTAGCATTGATTCAGTGCATCTCTTACTGTAATTATTGAAAATTGAAGGCTTGAAGCTTTATTAATCTTCAGTGTCTCTGTTTTATAGAACTGAAGGTAAAATACTAATGAGCTTTAACTCTTTAGGCATGCACACAATAGCAGCTCAGCTGCTTGGATCTGGGGCATCCATCAATGACACAATGTCAGACGGACAGACTCTGCTACATATGGCAATACAGAGACAAGACAGTAAGAGTGCACTCTTTTTGCTGGAACATCAGGCAGATATAAATGTCAGGTAAGATCTTAACTGATACAACACTCAACTGGATATGTATTTAGGAGCAGGTAGTTATGACTGCCTTTATATAATGTCTTAAAATCGGTTTCAAATCATGATTTGTGCATAGTTATGTGTTTGGTTTTTTTTATGTTACTAGTTATGGCTGAGGGATTACATATGTGAACTTGGACATATATATATAGTTCCACTGGTCAGTACCTCTACTTGAGGCTGCAGAGGGAGGTTCCACTTAATTCTAGGTAGAACAGAATCCTCTGTAACAGACTCTCGAGCCCTAGAGGCATGGTACTGAACTTCTGTAGTCTGATCTATTTGCTGGCTTGTGGGAGCTGCATGTTTTCTACCATCTAAAATAATTGGATGCAGCTCCAGTAACAAGATTCTGATAGAACTTGCTTCCTGAGTATCTCCTAGACAAGTTGATATTAGACTTAACAAAACATTTATCTGCTTACATGACTGACAGGCTTTCTTTGAAATTTGGCGAGCTCTACTGTAACGAATGTCACGGATATGAACTACCTAATACTGCTGTTCTAACTTCAGTTTTTTAACAGTCGGTATTTCTGACTTGCTTGAAGTGTTGCCACAGTGCAGACAAGGCTGTTCGCTTCTGTGGCAGTAGGCTTGCACTGAAGGAACTCTGTTCAAATAATGGCTGCACTTAAGGAAAGGACAGTGTCTCTGAGCTAAGAACACTAACATGCTTTTCAAACTTAGAAATCAATCACTTGCTACTAAAGGGAGGGGTTAAAGAAAGGTAAATTACATAGCTGTGATGAAAAACTAACATGGTGTGGTTGCTTGGCTGTAGAGATGTGGTCTGACCACAGCAAAAACAACACGCATGGGGATGTTTATTGGCAAAGCCAAGAATTTATTGTAACATGAGGCTGAACTTTATAGTGCAGAAGTAACACCCTTCAAAATCTACCCATTACAGAACACAGGATGGAGAGACTGCCTTACAGTTAGCTATAAAAAACCAGCTCCCTCTTGTGGTTGATGCTATTTGTACCAGAGGAGCAGACATGTCTGTGCCAGATGAGAAAGGAAATCCTCCTTTATGGCTTGCCTTAGAAAATAACCTGGAAGATATTGCATCCACTCTGGTAAGACTGTCAGTTGACTCTAATTTAGTCTCACTTTTGTGCATCTTGCTAGCAGCAATGGGCTTATCAGCAAAACTAAACTCAATGCACGAAGAGAACAGAGTAGTCTTATACCACTATCTAACTTCTAGAGGTTTTTCTTCACCAGAAGTTCCTTTTTCTTGGGAAATCCTTTAATAAACACTGTAGTCTGCATAGCCAAATATCTTGCAGCCACTGTGATAAAAGTATAGAATATGCTATCTGGATTCCTGATCCTGGAAAGAGTAAGGATCTACTAAAAACATCAGTCTCTAGCATACCAGACTTATGTAATGATCAGCATCTTGAATAAAACTGAACACTCATATGTGTGCTTTAGAGTATGTGCTGGGTTTTATTGCATCTTAAAGTTCCATCAAGGCCTTTAAAGGCTGATATTTACTTTCAAGACTATTTACTTTCAGGCATAGGTGATCCAGCAGGAGACTTCTTAGATGCAAGTAGACCTCCTTATGTCTCCTCCTTAAGGAAGTCACTTGAAGGCTTTGTCTCTGATGTCCAGTTATTGTCTGCTAGAGACAACTATTTAAAAGCTGTGCTGATGACCTGAAAAGTACATCTTGTAACCGTACTTGACCATTTCTACTGGTATTGGATAAGAATCTTTATGGAGTCAACACTGAAACTACTCACGTATAAACCTTGTAAATAGTTTGTAAAGTGGAGTGGAACAAGTCTTATTTAAGTGCCACATTGCTTGAGTAAGTAGTTCTGTAGTACGAGGATACAAATATTAGGAATACAAATATTAGAAGTACAATTCCTGAAAAAACTATCTTTGTTTAGCTGAAGAACTACCTCTGTTTAGCTGAATGTATAGGAAAGCAAGTAAATGGGCCAGACCTTCAAAGGCAATGTATGCTGATGCTACTTGACTTGCTTTAGGTGCTTGTCATTGCTGAAAGTGATGTAACTGTTAGCCAAACTGGCTTAAGACCTGTCTATTCAGAGTATATGGGTGAATATCTGGATTGTTAGTAAACACTACCTAATAAAGTATTACAGAGTAGACAAATAAAATATTCATCCAGAAGACATTAAAGTAGCTTCCTGAAATTCAGTGACTGTCACAAGAATAGATAGGGCATCTCAAATTCTGCCTCTAAGGGATAATGTTTCAGAAGCATTAGTCAAGGGCTATATAAAGTAGTAGGAGCCTGCTGGAGACAAAAAAACTTCACTGCCTCATTGTGCTTCTCCTTCCAGGTTAGGCATGGCTGTGATTCAACCTGTTGGGGGTCAGGACCAAGTGGCTGCTTACAAACTCTTCTTCATAGAGCTATTGATGAAAACAGTGAACAAATAGCATGCTTTCTTATTCGCAGGTCAGACCCCCTTCTAAAATACAAACCTTCTAATGTGCATGTACATATTTTCCTAGCATAAATTAATTGAATGCTATTTTGAGCCAGTAACAGGTATGTGCTTCATTAGACTTTTGGTGGGTGGATGGCACTTACGGAAGTCTGACTAATCTTAAAGACACATTGTGTTATCTATATTACCATCAAGTTCTTGATGACAAGAGTCAAACTAAAACCAGGAATTTGTGCTTTTGTAGAAAGTGTCAGCAGTTGTAAAATTTTTTCTGACCCTTGTTTGGAACAGATTAAATCTGGATTAAACATAATAAATGGACTGTATGGTATTTGTTTTAGTGGTTGTGATGTGAATAGTCCCAGAAAGCCAGGCCCGAATGGAGAAGGAGAAGAGGAAGCTCATGATGGACAGACACCCCTACACTTGGCAGCCTGCTGGGGACTAGAAGAGGTGATCCAGTGCCTTTTGGAGTTTGGTGCCAATGTCAATGCTCAGGTATGTAGAGAAATTCTGCACAGCTTCTTTGAAGCTGATTCTTTGCCTATAACACAGTGAAAACAAACTTTCCTCTCAGCTGTGTATTTTACTTCATAAAAAGAACATCCTTCTATTATGGCTGAGCCAATGTGATGACTGGCTGCAGTTCTACTTTCTTTCCTGTCCCTTTTTACCAGATCTAGTGCTTATCTGCCCATATGATGACTTAACTCAGGAAGCTATACTGAAGGAAAATAATGATACAGAAAACTTCTTGCAGTGTTAGTTTTCTGATGTAATGATTGGAATTCAACTGTTCTGTCCCTAGTGTGAATTAAAGGCAGGAGCAGGGCTGTATTCTGCTGCAATTGATCATTAGATCAGCTATAGCGTGAAGCTCCAGAATACTCTATTTTGTTAGTATGTTTGGGAAGTGTCTTCTGTTAGAGTAATCTGAGGTGATGTAAGTATGAATTACACTTTATTTTTTTATTACATCGTAATCCTTAAACAGAAGCTTGACAAATAGCAACAGAAGAAGTTAATGTATTACACTTCTAGGCCCTGATGCTATTGAAAATGACATCAAAATGAATGACACAACACATAGTCACAAAGCAGCCATGACTAAACTGCTGCTTGATACAGACAAATGATTGAACACCTTATTTGAATTTGCTAGACTTAAGTTTGAATGCTCATCTCTGCCCCCAAAATACCTGATTAAATGGGAAACGTTACTCTGAGCTACTTAAATGGCTGTATAGCACAGGATTGAGGTCAACCTATTTGGAGAAACAAATACCAATTTGTTTTACTTACACTGTGGATTTGAGCTCCCACTGCAACTGTTTGGTGTCCCAGCCAAAGGCAGCTGGGTATGTCACAACTAAACTAATAAGCTTCCTCAACCCTTCAGAATTAGGAAAGGACTTGTGTGTTACTGAATCTTCATATAACAAACTTCTGCTTTCCTTCTAGGATGCAGAAGGAAGAACTCCAATCCATGTTGCCATTAGCAACCAACATAATGTTATCATTCAGCTTATGATTTCACATCCAGATATTAAGCTAAATGTACGTGACAGGCAAGGAATGACTCCCTTTGCATGTGCTATGACGTATAAAAATAACAAAGCGGCTGAAGCAATTCTGAAGAGGGAACCAGGAGCTGCTGAACAGGTAAGCTGGGAGTATTCAAAGCATGCTGGTCGTCTTAGTGCACTAGTTTGTGGTAACAGGTGTTCCACAAGCAAATTCTGCTTTGTCCTTTTATGGCTTTACATGGAATGACATTTGCCAGATGCCAGTTTTCTGTAGCAAGATTTATTGGGAAACTGTAGGTGTGTACACCTACTCGCTATGTGAGAGTAAGAACATCAAGGGTTAGTGTCTCATCAAACCTTATCTCATCTTGTCAGTACTAAATTGAGGAACAGGCATATATGTATATAAGGAGAAAGTCCTAGCTCTACTCTTGTCTTGTGCTGGACTAGTACAAAAATAATCTATTTAGCTCTCCTAAAGCTATCCAAAACAGAGACCCTGACCTAAAATAAGTGAATAATACATGTAATGCTGCACTGCTGAACTATAAAACCTCCAACTGTATCTTCAGGCTTCTGGTGTGACACTTCAGGCAGCTGTTCAGGAGTTTCTTCCTACCCTATGTAAGTTTAATTACTAGTAAAGTATTTGAGTGCTTAGTGAGCTCTTGTAATATATCTAAAACATGGTTACAAATACAGCCAGTTCTAAATATGCTTTAACATCAGCTTTAAGGCAAAGATGAACAGCAACATGCACTTGGCATTAAGCCAAAAAATGAATACACTTTGCATCAGTGTGGCAGGATTGCATGTTGCTTTTTTCTCTGGTGTTAACTGCCAGATTGACTCAAGTTTGTCTCATTTAATCAAGTTTATCATTGACTGCTGCTCTGTACTTACTACAACAGTTGCTAACCTTTTGTCTGTCATAATACTCTCCAGTGTGTGGTCAAGAAATGACAAGGTTATTTATAAGGTAGAAATAAAGTAGTCTAAAGCAGACTAGAGTGAGCAGTTGCAGCTGATAATTTCTCAGTTCAGTTATTTGATAGTCACATTTATCAAATAAGTCTCTAATGTCAAGCAGTGAAAGAAACAAGATTCTACAATTCACCTCAAGTAGAGGGAGCAAGTATCTCTTAGTGAAACTACATCCTACTACATAACTTGCTGTTCTACAGAAATAATGGACTTCATTTCACGTGCCCTTTCTGCCACAGGTTGATAATAAGGGTCGGAATTTCCTACATGTAGCTGTTCAGAACTCTGACATTGAGAGTGTGCTGTTCCTGATAAGCGTACAGGCTAATGTAAACTCTCGGGTCCAGGATGCCTCCAAACTAACACCTCTCCATCTGGCTGTACAAGCTGGCTCAGAGATCATTGTGCGTAATCTGGTACGTACTGGAGAGTAATTTTTCCTCTACTTAAAAATGCACATTCTGCCTTAATGCATATTGTCTCTAGGCTGGAGAAGTTAGCTGAAGGTGACACCATTCTTTCTGAAACAGAACTCAGACTTGCATAAAGTTCCCTTAGCTTGTACTGCTAGCTGAGCTGCATCAGTAGCCTTTGCATGAGAATGTTTGATTTGCAGCAACTACTAGGTAGTGTGGCTCACTTTAAAGGAGGAACCTTATCTTGCACTTTCTACAGATTTGAACATGAACACAAGTTGCAGCAGCTCACTAATGATAGCATTTTATATGTACTGGAGGCCTAGAAATATCTCTGTACAGTGGAGTTGTGTGCTTCATTCACAGAAATAAAACTGTGGGCTAATAGCCCTGAAAAAATTTTTGAACATACTCCTTTTTGCATTTTGACAGCTGCTTGCAGGTGCCCAGGTGAATGAACTGACTAAGCATCGTCAGACTGCTCTTCACTTAGCAGCCCAGCAAGATTTGCCCACCATTTGCTCAGTCCTTCTGGAGAATGGAGTAGACTTTGCAGCTGTAGATGAAAATGGAAATAATGGTAAACTTCTGCAGTTATACAAGTAGATGTAAACACTTCAGTAGGTCTGTTAATGGTATCTCCTAGTGGTAGAAATAGCCCACTGAATGGGCTCACTCTTCAAAGGTGAAAAAGAATGAAGTCCACGAAATCAAAGCTGGTGGAAAGAGTTTTGGAGAAGGAAGGTGGGGGAAGTGGAAGGGGAGTGCTTAATTTTATCAAGCTGTAATTATTGCCGACACTAACTACTTCAGATTCTTGAAGCTTCTCTTTTACTTTTCAGCTCTTCATCTGGCAGTGATGCATGGCCGTCTAAACAATATCCGGGTCCTTCTCACAGAATGCAATGTAGATGCAGAAGCGTTTAATATTAGGTAATTATTATAGTCTTAACAGACTAGAAGAACAACAATCTATTTTAAAATATGTGCTAGTATGACTAAATAAAAAAACGCCACAGATTTAGCTTGGATTATAGTATTTCCACGCTAATTTTACAGTGAAGTGTGCAGAGCATGCTGTGACTAAATTGTGTGGAAATTATGTATACCAAGAAAAGGAAGTTAAAGTAGGCAGTTGTGTGTGATGTATTGAGTTACTTAGGTGTGGCATTGTTTAAGTCTGAACCAAACTTGAAAACAAGGAGAGTTGGATGAGTAACTGTAGTATCAAGCAGACTTTGATCAGCATAAAAACCTCTTTTCCCCAGAGGCCAGTCACCAATGCATGTTTTGGGACAATATGGGAAAGATAACGCAGCAGCGATCTGTGACCTTTTCTTGGAGTGTATGCCAGAGTACCCTCTAGACAAACCTGATGCTGAAGGAAACACAGGTAGGTGAGATTCAATAGCTATTAAACTTGAAAGTCAATCAAGTCACATTAAAGGTATGTCACTTTTAAAGCTGGAATAATTGGCAGTAGTATGTTAAATACAGTAAGATGCAAACATTAGATGGAAACTTAAAAGAACTAAAGATCCTACTCTGGACTGAGTGTAACACAAGACCTACTACTATGTTAGCAGGGAAGTGTCTGGCTTTTATTTTTCAGTGCTCCTGTTGGCTTACATGAAGGGAAATGCTAACTTGTGTCGTGCAATAGTGAGGGCTGGGGCTCGTCTTGGAGTTAACAATAATCAAGGAGTCAATATCTTCAACTACCAAGTTGCTACAAAACAGCTTCTCTTTAGACTGCTAGGTAAGTACTACTTGCTACAGTTGGACAGTGTTTTTACCTTGTGCTTCTGAGATACTTCAGTGGAGGAAACAACTCTGGACATCTAACTTAGATGACAATAATTCTAGAGGGGCTGAACTTCTCAATATTCTACTACTTTAAATGGGGGGTAAAAATACTAACTTTTCTCATGATCAACTGAAAAGTTGCACAATGCAGACCTGTCAAACTTAAAATATTACTTTTTCTGGAAGGATAGACATGGAGACTCCTGGCTGGTGTCGTAGTCTAATGTAGCTTAAAACCTAGATACTGCTCTTTAATGTGTGCTGTATAGTCACTGTGGATAATGTGATGTTGATGAAAGCAAGTATACATTGTGTACAAACAAGTCTGCAGCTACTGCAAGAGTAGTTAAATCAATTATACTGGATGCAACCTAAAACTGGAAAAAGCCTCCTTGATGTTACAGCGTACTCAAGACGTGTCTGAGCCCATTTTGCCTTTACATTTTTGCCTCTTAACAGATATGCTGACAAAAGAACCTCCCTGGTGTGATGGCTCCAACTGCTATGAATGCACTGCCAAATTTGGAGTCACGACAAGGAAGCATCACTGGTAATATGACACATCTTGCTGTGCTTACAGGGAAACTGATTCCTCTTCCAAATGTAGCTAGGCTTGTTCCTTCTGGTGGTTTAGGAAACCTCCATGTTAATGTAGGTGTATAACCAGTAATCCAGCTGAAATGTTCCTCCCTGTCCTAGACCAGTAACTTGTGGCCTGACTAAAATCATATCTTAAGCAGTTTGTGCACTTCATATTCTGTTTTGTTGGAAATGAGAAATCATGTCAAAGTTCCAGTAGTGAAACAAATGATTTAGATGCCTGCTTTCAGTAGTGGGGCTGACTGGCTCTGAAACGGGTGGCAGATTCAGGCAGCCACTGCCAGCTTAGGTTAGGGGTGCTGTTTGTAATGTGGAAATAACTGATGATGCTGACATGAGCTGCTCTTGTGTGGATAGGAGTTGCCTTTCACTAGTCTGAACTTTTACAAAATATGCTGGGTTAGATGGATGTTAAGCTAGACTTTTCTCTTGGCCCACTGTTCCAGAGAAACTATACATGCATCAGTTGAAGTAGTACTAGGTGATTGACTAGTATAGAAGCAGCATGTGGTTTTTGACATTAGTATTCAATTATTACATGAGAGATATCAGAAGATACAAGAATACAAGATAAAAGAAAAATGTAGCATTTCAATTGCTACTGTACCTTTTTAGTGATACTGTCATTGATAAAGACTATCAGACAGTAAAACCCTGGTGTTCAGTATGAGTGAATTCACTTTTCTCCCACCCCTCTTCTATTAACAGCCGACACTGTGGACGCCTGCTTTGCCATAAGTGCTCAACAAAGGAGATTCCTATCATAAAATTTGATTTGAACAAGCCAGTTCGAGTTTGCAACATCTGCTTTGATGTCCTGACTCTGGGAGGAGTTTCCTAGTATGCTGTGGAAGTAAAGGGATACCCAGTCAGTGCTCCTGACAGCAGCTTACAAGCCCTCTGGATAGGGAAGAGGAGGCCTATACATGTCTTCTGCAATAGACTGAACTAATTAAGGACCCTGTTATGATATATTCTGGTATAAATGACTTTGACTGTAAATGTATTGGGCTGTGATAGACTTCACTAGGAATTTGAGTGGATCGTTGAAACCAAGTGACAAAAGAATTTAGACCCTCTTCTAGTTGCAGTGGGGTATGGAAGCTAAAATTTTAGGCTGATGTTTGAATCGACATAAAACAGGTCTGTCCTTGACATGGTGCTTTGCACTGAGCAACTCTATTAAGTCCTGTGGCTTTCAGGCTGCTTGGTAGAGATGGCATTAAGTTTCAGGGTAACCAGGTATCTTTCTTTGCTTTGTCTTAAAAGATAAATGTTCCCTTTCTTTAGAGAAGACTTCATGTGAAGCTAGACTGAGCTGTTGCAACCATGGTTCATTTCAAGAAACTGTTCAAAAAATGGGGGTAGTTCCAAGCATAGCTCAAGAATTGTGGCCTTATAACAGAAAGCTTTACAACATCTGATGCAAAGCAGTCAGAATTGCAGATCCACATCTTGATACCTCCTCAGTAAATGTCTCATTAGCTTTAGCATGTTCAAGAGAAGTGCAAGATTGTTTTAGCCAGTAAATACTCTTGCTCATACCTGCTAGAGCTGTTAAAGTCTACTTTGTTGCACTTTTATATTTACCTTGCTAGTCCTTCCAATTCATGAAACTTGTATAAATGAACATAAGTGTGCTGAAAGGCCTAAGCATATGCTAAATGGAGAAACACTAAAACTGGCTAAGGAGTCTAACTTGCAATACAGCAATAAATGCTGAAGTGCATTATGAATCCCATGAGGGAGAGTAGCACTTTCCTTTGGTTTAAAGACCCTGGTGAACTGCTGCAGGAGAGTCAGTAACCCTCCCAGTGTAGAATGTGCTGCACCTCTAGACATTAAATTTGGGTCCATTTTCAGCAGGATTGCTGGTGAGTGGGAGTATATTTGGAGGCTTCCTATTAACATTAAGACTCTGGCCTTGAAGGAAGGATTCTGAACTGGCAATGTGGCGCCAGGCATTTGGATTAAGCTGCAGTATTTTAATCTAGGCTGGTTGTGCTCTCTTAAACATGCTGAATCTGTAAAAATCCAATACCACATTGTCTAGGTAAACAGGAAAGTACTTTGCTGATAGACAAGGTTATGATTTTGTGGGCAAAGGCTTCAGTCAGAAAAAATGTGTACTTAAGCAAAACTACATGCCATGTTAAGGCTGTTTTCATCCCAAGAGATGAACCTAGTTTAGAGTCAACTCAGCATTCCTCATCTCTATTCCATAAGCATTTATTTAATGACTGTTATCTCCAATGTACAATATGGACAAGTTGGTGACACATTGCCCTGTTTGGAATAGTGACTTGTCAGTCTTGGGGTAAGATGAGATGATAAACCAGACTGCTGCTTTTATGGGAGACTTGAGGGTTTTCTCAAACTTGTACAAGAAAAGGATGGGAGAGGGTGTAGTCGCTGACATTTGCATGATGAATTTCACATCAAGTCTCACTTGATCTGCACTTTGATCTTCCAGTATGCATATATTATAACTGGAATCTCCCCTCTTAACACTAGAGAAGAATAATGGATGATAAATTTGCCTCACTGTTTAATGTCTGCTGCTGTCATGTTCCAACAGAATGCCCTGGGTAACACAACTGATCTCTAAAACAGTCACTAATACAAATGGTGCATCTCTAGCATAACACTCTAGGTGAATGAGGTGGAAAATAATGGTGTCTGAAGCATTTAACTGCAAGCTACAGTTTGGGTTTTTTGAGTGAAATAGATGATGGAAAACACTGTACTTCTAGTCCATTGCTTTCTGATGTTTCAGAGTTATCACTTGTTGCAAGTCTTTAGCAGTGAAAGATAATGATGGAGAGAAAGTGCATTTGGTGAAAGAAGTCTTGACTATAGTGTATCCCATGATAACATGTTGACTTCCTTCTTTGTTTAGAGCTGCAGTGCTGTGGAGTGGTAAGTGTGTGCTCAAAATACTGAGAGAGAGTGGTAGAAGAGTGTTCTTCCAAGATCACAGCCTACAGACTTCAACTTAATTGGAAAAGGGCACAATTTGTAATTGCTGAAGTATTTAAAACATCACTTTTTCAGTGACTTCTCTGATGGAAGGGGCAAAGGAACAGGGAGCTCAGTTCTAACAGAATAAGCAACCTTTTAAATAGTGAAAAATGTACATCTTGTGAAAATTCAGCTTAACTGAATGGCAACTTTAAGGCTGGCTAGTTGCTCTTTTTAAAAGTAGAATATTAATTAACTGCCTGAAACTCGGAAAGGTCTGGGAAACCATATGTAATGCTCCTAGTTTGCTTTTTACAGCGAATACTGTACCAGCTTTCTCACTGAAGTCTGAAAGGAAAGTTAAGGTTATTGATAAACTAATGTACAGCCTGAAGTGTTCATTAAATTTAAAGCAACTAAATTCAGCGAATTTGATCATTTTAAAGTGCCTTTGAGATAGTTTCCTTCCAGCCAACTCTAAATAGCTTTCTGCCAGAGTTAAAGGGGAAAAGCTCACAACTTGAACCAAAACCCAAGTTAGTTCTCTTCTAGTTCAACTAAAGAGGCTGACTCCACCAAACTGGTGGAGCTCAATCCTTCATGCACTCTGCCTAGTATTGGTCTGAACTCTCAGACCTCTGAGGTTTTGGAGGAGTTTTGCTGGCAATGCTCCACAGCAGGGTACAAATGTGAGTGGAGGCACTTGGTAATGTAGTAGTGGTCAACACATTTCTAACTCCATAAACAACTGCTCTTCCTTTTTGTAGCATACTACAGTTGTGACCAAAAACCCCACCCCTCTTACCCCTGCTGTCTTTAAGTGGTATCTATGAACTTGAGACTCAAGTCTGCCAAGCATTGAACAAAAGGGTAAATGGAAAACAAACTTCGGTCCCTGGGAAGTGATGCTGTCAAACCAGGCTTCAGGCACTTCAAGGGGGCTGCATGGGAAGTCTGTGGTGGTTCATACTGTAGCTTTTTGTTCCAAGACTGGATTCCTTTTGATAGCAGTCATCCAGCACTCTTATACAAGCACAAAATGTGGTCTGGCTTAAGTTTTGTGTGTCTGAAAAAGGTGTAGTCACTGTTTCACACCACTAAGTGGAGTGAGAATGTTAGTGTTGAAGATACTAACAGAGCATAGCAAGTTGCTGGCTGAAAGCTGACAGATGCCTTAATGACTTCCTGTGCTGGAGACCAATGGCTTGTACAACTTCTCACATAGTGCTTATAAATTAACATATACAATATGGGAGGCCAAGGCTTGATATTTTTTTTTGTGTGTGTAGATCAAATGTTAATAGGCAAGTCCTCTTTTTCCTGTAAACAGCAGAGTTGGGTACTGCAGCAAACTGATCTCTAGAAAAACGTATGAGTGACAAAAATAACTCTGAACCTTCTAATACCCTCTGTGAAATAGAAAAGGAAGTCTTTGAACAATGGCATTTTATCTGCAATGTTTGTCTGGAGTCATTGTAAAAATGTATTTTTCCAATATGCATTACTTTGTTGTGTAATGATTCTACTTGTAATAAAATGCATAACTAGATAATGCATCATGAGGTGGAAACCTTGTTAAGAAAGTATCTTCTCCTGTGGACATAGCTGCCCCTCTGCAAGCTATCCTTTACAAGCCACAAGGAAAACTAGGGATATAACATTCAACTGAGCATGACAACTTTGTTCTTTGTTCTGAAATTATTCCAGGTATTCATTTTAATGTTGTGGAACTGCTACAACTGTTCTTTTGGCTGATAAGGTCTGGTGTTCTAGCTTATACCATATAGTCATCTTGAATGCCTTATACTAGACTTATCTATAATCAGTCTTACGAAACAATCTGAACTTCCTACAGGCCAGAGCTGGTTCAGAGAGTATGTGAGTTCTTGGCTCAGATCCATTTAAATGGACAAGCTGAGCTGAGTTGACACAAAGTAACAAACTATTAGTGCATTCAGTTGTATGGTGGTGGGCAGCTTAGCCTCCTGGAAGAGCATAGAACTGCTGCAGCTTTACTTCAGGAAAAGGAAAGCTTCAATGCAATAGCAAACCCAACCAAAACATCTTGGTGAGATTGTGATGCATTAGTCTTTTATTAATAAAACTTACTGAAGTACACATGCATGGTGAGCTTTATTAGAGCACTGCCTGGTGTTGAGTCGACCCCTGTATAACTATCACAGTTTTCTTCCCACCCTTTTCTACTATGGGAGAATCTTATCTTGTTTCTACTATAATTTAAAACCTCAGCTAATCTTGGAGCAGTTCAGGTCAGTGAGGGAGTCTCCTTGTTTGCTTTAATAGATGACTTATTCCTAGTGCAAGACAAACTTTTCCCCTCCCAGTGTTTCTAAACACTAAACTGAGGAATAAGCTGTGAATTGGTTTTCAACCAATTTTAACTTAAAGCAACACCATCCCATCTTGCCTTCCTGCAGCAGCTTACTTGATTTTTTGTGTAGCTTTCAAGCTCAAAACCATCCTCTCAGCTTTTCAGCACTACTTGCTTAGTGCTGAAGCATTACAGTGAGATGAAACTTGCTTAGAAGTTACATAGCTGATATACTTCCAGTAGGCCTCTAACTTGTGACATTGACTTGCCCTTACAAACTACTTTTTACAGTATTTAATAATCTAGAATTTGCTGCAACTTTTAAATATCTTGAAAATAGCTGTTTAATGTGAGCTCTTGTTAAAGATGTGTCCAAAAGCAAATGACATGCTGATACTTAAAATGTCCACCAAATTATGGAGATAATGAAGCACTGCTTTGCAGCTCTTTCCTGCAGATTTTACACAGCTTTTATCTTTAGAATTGTTATGTGAAATGAGCAGCCTACTCCAAGCCTGAAGATGGCACAAGCCCAGGGCTGAGTTTCCGTTCTAAGAGTGTGACTGGGGACTTGAAGACTGTCTGAGGGTTCTGCTGCTGCTCAGTTACACAGACAACTTCCACTGCTGACTGGTAAAAGCTGGCACATCTGCCTAGAAGTGCCCTGGAGGACTTCTCTTCAAGATTATGGTGGAAAAGAAACACAGCAGAACCAGGTTAAAAAACAAACCAAACACAAACCCCCAAATGTTTATTACAACAACCATGTATACATTTAAGTTGCTGTATGGCTCACATCCATGGCAGCTGTAGCCTCATCTAAACAACATAGGTGAAAAGTACTGTAATATGTCCTACTGGCACTGTAATGAAGTGATAACTTGTTCTAAAGCAATGCTGCCAGGCCTCCTGTAATCTGACTAGTTATTAACGACTTACTTAGATTTGTGGGACTTTCTTGAGAGGTGGTAGTAGCTCAAAACTAATGAGTTTATAAATGACTCCCAGCTGTTTATAAATAGGTGGCAGCTACCTTAAGGAAAAGAACTGAACACAGCTCCGCACAGATCTGTGCCACTGCTGGACTCTGTGTAATGTGGGTGTCTCTTTCAGGGCTGCAGCTACACCAGAAACCAATTTTAACAGTAGATTCTCTGAAAAACACCAACTGCTTCCCTGCAGCCTGGGGTTTGTAGCACCTAGGCCCTATGCAGGTATTCCCTTGTCCTTTTCAGCCCCACATAGAAATGGTAAAAACCCACCCTGTGCTGCTGGGAGCCACTCCTATTACTGAATTTTGCCAGCTGTGATAAAATATGTACGGACTTTAAGGGAGCTGGGCCTTGTGAGGATACATCCAGCCTCAGGTTATAGTCTGATGGACATGTACTACATGGGAGGAGGTCATATACCAGAATGGAAATAGGAGGCAGATTACAGCAGGATGGTCATGTTGCCACATAGCTTTTGTTATTACTTATTTAAAAATACAACTTCCTGATCCAAGTAGTTTGAGAGTACTGAATCACAGGACCAGGATGGTGAGGTTAATATAAAACAACAATCCTCATAGGTGGCTTCCAATATCTTCTTTGCACAGTATCTAATACAAACACTAGAAGAGGAAATACAGCTATCACCTTTGCCTTCTGTACTCCAAGAATTTGATAAAGCTTGTATGTAACTAAACCGCACAGGTTCCTAGATACTATGTACCTTAATTGTAGGAGAAATTCAGGCTCTCCCTGCTACCTTTAAACTGTTCAGAGTAAATCAGGTGACCGGGAAGGAGCATTAGTACTACAGTGCAGTAGGCAAAGTTCTAGTGACTGGAGGACTGTGCATAAACTGAGGTCAGTGATGCTGCAGCAGTTCTTGTGGTCACTACCTCGCTGCCTTAAAACACAACACATTGCACCCGCCACTGTGCACACAACCATCTATTTCCTGACTGCGCAAGAAATTGGTTTTTAAATATAATTCAGGCTGTGCATCTTAAAGTTTGTTGCCAGATGTAAAAATACCATAGAAATATAACACTAAGAAAGAAAGTATCCCGCTGCTGATTTTTTAGCTGCTAACTTGGCTAAAGTGTTTCCTCCTTCTCTCATCTCCATCTCTGCACATTAAAAAAAGAGTCACAAATAACATGAAATTATTATTACTTCGTTTGTGCAGACGGAAGGGAATGAAGCTGGAGCTGCCCATCCAAAGTGCAACGTTTCATTGTAGGACTCTACACCCGCCTTGGATCCAGCACTTGGAGTCACACCTTTAGGACACACTGCTCTGCCAGCGGATGGCAGCCGTCGTATTCCTCCAGCTGAGGATTATCCAGATCACCTCTGCCACTATGCTCGGTGGAGTCCAGCTCACCCCATGGGGGACCAGTAGTCCTCACGCAGACACAGTGGCTCCCCCTGGAACCAGGTCGGTATAGCTTCCGGGGGACTCCAGCCCAGTCTCTGTTCACTCCCCCACTAAGAATGGAAAATTAAAATAAATTACGATTCAAACCTGTGAAAATATTTCCAGTGAATTGAGAATCATTAGATAAAAACCAAGACAATCTGGGGGAGTTAAAACTAACAATACACTCACTGGGGTAGACTTTGCTCCCAACAGCCAACATCCCACAGCTTTCTGATACCTTTTTACTGGCTGTGCTTCAGAAACCTGTGGCCTGAACCTGGTTTCATCAGTGCTGCTACATGCTCTCGCCCTTCTGGGAGAAACCAACTTCTGCTTTCCGTATTTCTATTGCTGGAAACGGAATCATAGCCTTATGTAGCACAGCGTGTCTAATGGCAAAATGCCTTTTTTGGGGGGTAGCTAATTGCTCACAGATAACCACATGCTGCCTTCTGTGCAGTGACCGAACACAGTGATTTTGAGAACTAGAGCAGAAGAAAAAAAAAAAAAAAGTCTCAATTACTTCCACAAATACTTCATAGGGTCTCTATGGGCCAAATCCTGCCTGTTCCCCTAACTACTGCATCTTTTAAGCCTGTAAACTCTTACAAGCGACTGCCACACAACACCCAGTCCCAAGGCTGTACCCAAGCTCGTTCACACATATAAGCGGATTCCCCAAGGTATTCAGTGCTACTGGTGAACCGAAATGAAGACTAAGCATCTTCAATGTGGTCTGTGAAATTATTTCATCTTAAAACAAAATAGTCCCTAAACTGAGAGAGCAATACAACTAAATAGGCCAAGTAGGAAATGACTGTTCAAAGCTCAACCTCATTTTTATGTGGTTTTAAGTAAAAACTGTTGCAGCAGTAGCCCATGAGACAGGCCATGAAACTGTCTGAAAAACACTAGCTAATCTTTGCATTCCTGCTAGGTGAGAAAACCTGCTCAAATGCAGCAGATGACAGTCTATATGGGATTTCCGTCCTGTTTTTCAAAGAACAGGAGGATCACCTGCACATGTGGCAAATTCTGAAACCTGATTTTGATTCCAGTGTGACAGAGGAGTTTTTGCCTCAGAAATAAAATTCCTAAAAGTATCAGTGATCACTTTATTTTCCTTTTACCCACTCACCAGGTCAGTGAGCAGAGCTCCACTCTGCTACCTCACACTGGAGAACATTTTTGCTAGCCCAACCTACACCTCTGTGCAACTCCAGACTAGGTGGAGGCTATCAGCGGTTGCTGGACTGGCAGAAAAAATCTAGTGACTCCAAGTCAGTCACACAGCAGCAGCAGCTCAACCTGGCACAGGGAGAACAGCACCGCTGCTCCTTGCAGGTTGGCTCTGCCTCTGTCAGAAAGCACAGCCTGAGGAATGCAGACCAGGTAAGGGACCATGCCTGGCATATTCCAGCCAAGCCAGCACCCAGCACATTAAGACCAACCTATGCCCTCCTGCAGAGAAGTCAGCAGACCTCACCTACAGACTACGGAGTGTGGTGGCTGCAGGAGCCGGGACATCTTCCTACGCCACTCCTGCTAGGAGAGGCAATGACAAAGCTCAGGGCATCCAAAAAAGGGCAGAAATGTTCTGTTCCAAAGGGTCCAAGCATGATGGCAAGAAGGCGGAGGTTTACCTCTGTCTGGAGCACCAGAATCGGCTGCCCTTAGCAGAGCTCCATTCAGAGTTGCAGGGTGGAAACTGCTGCTTCCTCTGCTCGCTTTCTGCTTGGAACTTCACAGCTTCCTCAATCGCAGCCTCAGCCTGCCTTAAGGCTTCTGTCGATGCCCCATTTTCATCATAGAATCTGCCCACCAGCTTCCCTGGGAGAGAAGATCAATTAAGACCACAGCGTTTCCAGGCAACAAAAATGAACAGTTCTGTTTTTTGGGTTGTGGTTTGGTTTTTTTTTTTAATTTGTTATTTAAAGACAAAAAAAGGTGGATCTCGCCACGGCCTACTTTTAAAACCGAACTGAGCTTACATCCTTTCCATTCTTGGATCACACAGCACTTTACCCGTATTAATAAAACCAAGCAGGACAAGCTTGGGCACAGACTCATCAAAGATGAGAAAGTCAATGCCACTTTCAGCTGCAGACCCCAGAAGTCTTTCCCACCCATGCACCTCATTCCCCAAAATAGTTTCCCTGCACCGCTGCTCCTACAGTCTCCCAAGTCCTGCTAATTTCAGTACTCGCAGCGTTGGCTCCGCGCCTTGTGCTCAGCAGAGATGAATAAAAGCAGGGCAGAGAGCTGCAGTCGACAGCCCAGGGCAGGAAAACTGTTAAGCTTCGCCTCAGAGGAAAGAGGACCTCAAACGAGGTCTGATTTAGCAGCAGCTCCAGCTGGTCACTCACAGGTTTCAGTACGCTGGTCTCCAGCAGCCGCCCGCAGCACGGCTGGAAGACCCTCACCAAGGTGGACATGGCGTAGGCGAAACCTGGCGATACGCAGCGCCGCGTGCCCCGACCTTCCATCGCCGCGCTGCAGGCCTACCCTCGCCCGCCCGCTCTCCTCCGCCGCCCCTTTCTGCCTTGCGTGTGGTCACCCCGGCCAGAACCACCTACCCACGGGATGGTAGTTGTCGCCGTAGAAGGAGAGCCAGCTCCGGATGGCGAGCATCTCGCCCGGCGACAGCGCCGACACGTCGTCCACCAGCCCTGCCGGGGTGAAGTCGCCGGTGGCAAACGCTCTGGTGGCATCTCTGCCTGCGGGGCAGGCAGGCAGTGAGCCCCGGCCAGGCGGTGAGCCCCGGCCAGGCACTGCCAGCCTCCCCCCGAGCCCCCTGACAGGCCGCAGCGAGGCCCAAACCCCCCGACCCCCACCCCGCCAGCGGTACCTGCGAGGCCGCTGTAGGCGCCGCCGGGGCCGTAGTGCCTGCGGCCGCGCTCCACGTCGAAGACGCGGCCCAGCACGGCGAGGTAGAGGCCGGGCTCGCCCGCCGCCCCGCGGTACCGGGCCAGCTCGGCGGCGCCCAGCAAGCGGCCACGGGGAGGCAGTAGCCAGGCGCGGGGATCGAACCCGCGTCCCAGCAGGCAGGCGGCCCCCAAGCACAGCAGCGCCGCCGCCGCCGCCGCGCCCCGCCGCATGGGGCCGCGCTGCCCCGCCGGGCGGGTCACGTGTCCGCCCGCCGCGACGGCGCCCGCCCGCTTCGCGACGCTTTCCTCGCCGCACAGCAGCGTGGCGGCGGCTGACGCGCGGGACGACCCTTCCCGGCGGCGCCCCTTTACGGCGGGTGTCGCGCGGCGCGGCCGCAACCCTGCCTTTCCGGGGCGGGGCTTTGCGGCGCCGGGCGTCGCTTGGCGGCAGTGTGGCGCGGCCGCCGCCGCCGGCCGGGAGCTGACAGGTGCGGCGGGCCGGGAAGTTGCTGACTAAGCCGGGCCGGGCGGAGCCGGGGCGGCGGCGGCCGGAGGAGCGGGGAAGCGGCAGCGGCGGCAGCGGCGGCGGCGCCTCCGAGGGGCTCATGGGGACGGCGGCGAGCCACAGCAGCGAGGAGGAGGAGGAGGGCGCCGAGGAAGGCATGGAGGGGGCGGCCGCCGCGCCTCAGCCCGGCGCCGCCTTCCCGCCGGGCTCCGCCGCCAGCCCGGCGCCGCCGTTGCCGCCGGCCGAGGTGCTGCTGGACCAGGCCCGGCTGCGGGAGGCCACGGCGCGGCTGCGGGAGGCGGCTCTGCCCGAGTCGCTGGTGTCGCGACACCACAGCACGCTGGTGCGCTGGCTGGAGGAGCGCCTCAGCCGCGGCGACGAGGCCGTCAGCCTGGAGCAGTTCTGCGAGGTGCTGGAGAGCGTCTCCCGCCTGGCAGCCGGCTCCCGCGGCGAGAGCGAGGAGGTGAGGGGGCGGCCGGCGGCGTCAGGCCTCGGCCTGGGGAGGCCGGGGGGGGCGGTGCGGCGGAGTACCGGCAGAAGAAGGAGCTGCCTCCCGAAGGAGCTGCCCGCCCGGGCGGGGTGGGGACGGGACGGGACGAGGAGCGGAATCAGCGGGAAGGGAGGCGGCGGGAGCCCCTGGCGGCTGCTGCTGCTGCTGGAGATAGGTCTCCCGGAGCCGGGGGGGGGGGGGTGGGGTGGTCTTCCCGGGCCTGAGCAGAGTGGGCCCGCTGGCACCGGCTCCGTGGCGCGGGGTCCGAGCAGCGTGGCCGTGGAGAGGCCGGTCACCCCTTCCCGGTAACGGGGCAAGGCCGGAGCAGAGGGCTCTGCAGCACGGTTAAAAAAAGTGGCTGCCGCTACTGATAGGCAGGCTGTCGACTTATAGATATCAGTTGTTTGGTTTTTTAATTCGTGCCTGTTTTCAGTGATGGTGCTCAGCAGCCGCTCGTGGACGAGATGGTTATTTACAAGAGTATTTCTGCTGTTGCTACTGCTAGTGCAGCTGGGGGTAGCACAGGTAGGAAACTCCATACCAGCAATTCCTCTGAGATACTTCTTAATGCTATCAACAAGTCAAAGTCTACCAGGCTTAATTTTATTGTTGCTTTTCAAAATCAGCAGTGAAATTGTCAAGTATCTCATTGGTATCCCACTACTTACTGTAAAGTAAGAGTTTTGGAAAACTTGTAAGGAAGTAGTGTAACAGAGTTCTCCCTCCACAGATGGAAGGTCTTAAGGAAAGGTTTTAATGGTAGAAGAGAGTGCAGTTTGCTTCCTGCTGTGGGGAGGGATATGGAGAACTTAACATCTAGAACACTTAAGCTGTAGCTTTACTCTCTAGCTGGCATTTAAAATGCAGTAGAATACCCTGCTGGGAGTTTCGCACTCGGTTGAGAAAGTGGTCGTGTCTGAGTTTCTTAGTGCATGCAGTTCCTGAGTCTCACCAGTGACTTCCTTCTGTCTTTGTATTGCTCCTGACTAGTAGAATAACTCGGTCAGCTGTTAAATCACACACGTGCTCCTTGAAATCAGTGCTGATATACTAACAAGACTACTGGAAACCAGGAAGAGATTAGTTTTGTTGTACAGATAGGTATGTTTATACCAGACTGTTTTGAAGTAACTTGCTAAAATGCTGCCTCCATTTCCAGTTCCTTTACAAGAGCCAATAAAGAACACTTCTTCATTAGTCACGATGGTAGGAGTGAAATTAGTACATCGGCGTTCTCTCTGTTAATACAAACAACTGAGCTTTGCGGGCTGCAGAAATACTTTGAGGATTGTCTGTGTTGCACATCCTCCTCTGCATGAAGAGTATAGTTTGTTTGGTTTTTTTTTTTTCCTGCTCTTGAGCCGGGGGAAAAAACTTGTCGAAGGATTTATCATGGTACGGATATGTGGTCACATCTAGCCTATCCTGTGAAGTTGGGATGTTGGCAGTTGTGTGGAAAACCTTGATGTCATTGTTTCTATAACTGGCACTAGCCCATGGGCTATAGTATTTTAGATTTCCAGAATGTATTTTGCACTGATGAGAAGTTAGTTTGTGGATGGCAGGTCAGTAGGTTTCACTTCTTAATGTTTATGGAATCCTGTCTGGCATAGGCTGTTTTGAGCTGCCCGTTAAGTTTTTCTGTTCTCAGTGTGGTGCTTGTAAACACATACTTTGAAGGTTTTATGGGCAAAGTGAACCTCTGTTTAAATGTAAAATGTATTTTCTAGATAAACTGAACCTCTGAATCCTTTTTTATTCATTAGCGCTTCAGCAGCTATCATGTAGTGTATCCAACTTCCACTTGAAACATTAATGCTGCAGCTCTACTGAGAGTGAAGGATGAAATACAGAGTTTTCCTAAGTCACACTTCAGATATTCTGTCACACTGTCCAACTCCCGAGCTGTCTGTGAGATGAAGGAGTGATTTTTCCATGTGCTGGGTTTCCTAGTGATCACCTTAGCCAGGTGATCATCATTTCCCAGGAAAGATGTTTCTTTTATGTTTCTTTACATTCAGGTTTGAACTGGGGAGGAAGTGTGTGGACTTAATGCTTTTAGGAGCAGAAAGCAGCTGGGTTGTGGTAAAGCTGCTGCTGCATTTTGTGTCATGTCCCAGTTGTGAACACAACTCAAAAGCTCTGAGTACAGGTTTGCATACTGATTTTTTTTTTCTTTCTTTTTTTCTTTTTTTTGCTTATACCCCCATTGCACAGGGCAGCTTGTCTGAGCAGTGGAAATTGCATACGTTTTGTGTCAAATACAGAGTTTAAGTTATACTGAACAGTCAAAAAATAATTTTAGAGTTCTAGGGTTGGTGCAATCTCCTGAGGTCATACGAAGAGTTTAAAAATAAAATAACAAAATACTGCATTAAGATGCAAAGAAAAGCATATATGTGGGAATCTCTCCTTACATGAAAGTATATCCAGCCTTGTCGTCTTGTGTGTGGTTTGTTTTCACTAGTAACATCACAAAACTTGCTCGCTTGTTCTCTTCATATTTTAGTAATTGCAGGGTTTGACTTCAAATATGAGGAGAAAAAGTCATAATGGCAAGAATGGTGTCATGCAAAACTGTACATTGAATTTTGGCAACCGAGTTATGTTTGTTAAAATTAATTCCCTCTGTATTGTTGTCCTCGAGCAGAGGTCTTAGTTTTTTCTTTGGTATCTAACTGATGCCCAGCATCAGTCATCTGTACTGGCTGTGGTACCTTCTGGATGCCCAGCACCGGTGGTCTTTGCTACTAAGAATAATTTTTTTAAAGGTGATCACTGTTAGCATGGGTTCAGCTGTATGTTTAACAAGAGTTTATAAAACTGCTAAGCTAAAATTGAGCTCTGTGCCACAGAAGTGCCATTGGAGCTTTAGTCAGCTAAAATAACGGCATTTCAATTCTGTTGTCTTATGAGGACTTTGCTCTCATTTAAGTGGTGTAATTATGTCATGGTTAATTGGCAGGTTATTTTGATCTAATCGTTTCACATTATTTCTCTCTAGGGTACTGCTTTTAATGGTACATCAAGTTTGATAATCAGGTAGCAAACCAAGAGATTAAAATATAAGCTTCTGCCCAAACAGCAGTGATTTTTGACTCTGTCAGACAGTTGTGAGATTATCTGTTCTTAGAGGCCAGATTTACTTGGCTATGTAGCTGAACTTACCAAGTTCAGGCCTGGAAGACTGAAATCTTGCTTGTAAAGAAATACCTTTTGTAAGTGCATTCCCAATTTATATGAAAAAAAAAATGGGTGCTCCTGACATATTGCATTTCTTTTGGGGGTATGTTCAGGTTTTTTTAGCAATCAAACAGAAGCTTGTTTCAAAATTAAATGTGATTGTGAAAATATAGCTAGTTTTTTTTAATAGTAGTGTGTCACTGGATCATGAGTTCTCTGAAGTGGCTAGTTTTAAAAAATTTATGTTTGTGAGCTTGGTTCTGTTTTATAGGCTTAGATGAATAAAAATACCTTGTACTTTTGTACAAGCTGTGTGAGTTACTTTTTATACATGCTCAACACAACTTTTTATATTAAAAATTTATATCAAGGTCAAAGTTAATAAAGCTGGCAATGGTTCCCTTCAATAAGAAAAAAAAAATCTTTTCTAACTCTCTCCATTGTTTTCACAAATACTTTGACAAACTATTTTAAACTGGTATTTTTTTGTAGGAGGACAGTATATGGAGGGAAATACACGTTTAAAAAAATATTCTGGTTCTAAGGGCACTTTTTAAAATAAAGAAAATATTTAAAACCTGAAAGAATTTGAGTGTCTGCAGTGTGGGATGGATGCAGCAGTACTGAGTACTGGATGGTATGGCTTTTAGAACCAACTCGTGCTTTAATGGAAGAGCTTTTTAGTCTTCTTTTTTGAGCACCTTCTTCATAGTCCCGGGTGTTGGTGGATGGATACTGCTGATTCACTGGTATAGATGATGCGCTGTCTCTACCTAAGCATAACTACAGTTGACTTTTATAGGAAGGCAGTGCAAGTGCCTTAAAACTTGCTAAACACTGCAGGTTTCCAGGCCAGGCTGTTTCCTGTTGTCATGAATTCAATACTACGGAAAACGGATTCTTTTGATTTTTATTTAACGGTGTTATAATGTTTACTGCTATGGTTCCTATGAAATACCTTGAATTTCTGCTTGAAGTAAATATGCTGAAATAAATTTTCTTTTTTGTTCCTTTTCAGGCCTTTGCACAATTTGATGCTGAAGGAGATGGCACTGTAGATGTGGAGAATATGCTGGAGGCTCTCAAGAATTCTAGTGGAGCTAATCTTCAAGGGGAACTTAGCCATGTAATAAGGCAACTGCAAGCTTGTTCACTAGTTCCAGGTATGAGAACAGAGTGACAAAACAAGTGGATTCCCAAGTCCTGCCCTATATAAGGAGTGCTGCTTCAATAAATTCTAATTTTCTCAAAACCATAGTCCAAGTCATTCTCGCTTCTCTAATGTCAAACGAGTGAAGTTGCTGTGAATTAAAAATTTCCTGTAATTGCATCCAGCTAACTTACTTTCTTCTCTGTGTGACTGGGGAGCTTCTCATCCTTGTTTGGTTTATCTCACAGACAGAAAACAGTTCCTTGCAAAATTTTGGTGAGTGCCTAACTAATGCAGTCTTGTACTTGGTAACTGGAGGAATAAATCCTCCACTGAGTCTGTTCCAGGTGATGGGTCATATACTTTATTATTATTATTATATTGTTATTTAGCATTTGAAATCCTGCTAAAACATAATTCACTTTTTCTAGCATATAGTTTGGAAAGTGTCAGTTTCCAGAATTTGATTTCTGGGATAAGTATCGGTTACTGGCTTTCCTTCCAAGCTTTTGATGATAAGTGGCTAAAGGGGATTTGCCTTAGAGGATCAGACAAGAAGTGTTAGAATTGGCTAATAGCCAAGTCAGAGGAGAGTACTTAATGAGGTACTATTCTATGCATCTAAATGCACTGTGATTCAGAGTACCACTGTTCAGGAGCTGAAGTTTCTTATGAAGTTGGTGGAAAGCATTAGGCACCTCTTTGGGAATAATCCACAATGCCAAAGTGAGATGCTTAGCGTAGCTCAAGGTGAGTGATGTGAGTACATCAGCTTGTTAGCCAAGCAGCAACTGTTTCACTTAGATATTGAAGGTAAGGGTTTGGAGCTTTTGGGACAGCAAAATAAGCATAAGAACTAAGGGTTTTGGTAATTGTTTTGAACCACTTCAGGCATTTCAAGTAACTGGCAAAAATATTTGTCTGCACCTTTTGCAGTCCTGCTGTAAAGGTTGCAAACTTGAGCTGCTTCGTATGGTGGAATGTAGTTCCAATATTGGCTCCCATGCTTAACTTGGATTTACCTAGTAATAAGACATAGAGGGGGAAAATGATTACTTGGATAAGTCAGATGTCCCAACAAAGATAGAAATAATGTTTCTTTCTAGGTTTTATTGATATATTTTCTGAATCGAAAGAGCGTCTTGGTCTTCACGCTTCGATGATACTGAGATTCTTGCACCGGAATCGGATTTCTAGTACGGCCATCCCTTACCCAGTGTTGGAGTACTTCAACAATATCTGTACTATGCGGTCTTCTGTATTGAAGGATTCTTTAGATCGACTTCTCCTAAAAGAGAGAGGTATGTAATATTTTTCTTTTTTTTTCAGGATGGTAGTGTAACCGTAGCTTGAAGAAGAGATTACAGATAAAATAAAAAGCTTTCTTTGCTGTTTAATCTTCAACAGGCGTGACTTTTTATGGAGTTGATCTGCATGCTTCTGTGGTGTGTTTGTTGAAATTTTTTGAGGCACATAAATGGATTTCCTAACTGCCTAGCAATCTGAGTAACACACTGGGATGTTTCTCATCTTTCTCCTGACCTCTTTCAGAATGATGATTACTAATGTACAATATTCTCTATTCAGTCAGATATCTCTATTAGTTGCTGGAAACTTAGTTTCCATGTGAAGGTGAATGTTTTCTGAAGTTGACTGTGCAGTATTAAAAAATAATTTATTGTTTTAGGGTGGAGGTAGTGGATCTTTTATTGTATTTCAGGTGGGACTGTCCTGGTGGTCTCCCTAGAGGGAGGGCTCCTTTTCTTCACCGCTTGAGTCGGTATTTTCAGATCTCTGCACTTCTTTTGAAACGGATCATGTAACTTGGGGAAACAGTCTGCTTTGTCCCTTCCCTAGAATAGCTACATTGAGGTTTTCTCCATGATATTTTACCTTTTCCTCTCATCAGTTTGTATTTTGCCATAATAATAACAATAAAGCACTGATGAGGCCAGTAATGAAAGGAGGAGATAAAGGCTATTGAAATCCTGACGAAGTAGGCAGTTTTGTACTGCAAGTGGTAGATTGAGATTATTGTGATTTCATCTGAAATGAAACTTTGCTGTCTTCTAGTTTCTGTCAGAAACACTTCTTCAGGAGCTGTGTTCTGTGCCAACAAGTTAGTTTTATATGAGAAAGTTATTATAAAGGTATAATAATTTTCAAAACAAGCAAAAGAAGAATATTATGAGTGATTTCTTCTCTTTGCAGACTACCCCAGTGACTTGAATGGTAATCAGGAGTCGGACAAACTGAAGTCTGTCACAAAGTGCTATACTCACATAGAAACCTCATCCAATTCTGCAGATATCGACAAGATGACAAATGGAGAAACTACATCCTTCTGGCAGTCGGATGGGAGTGCTCGCTCACATTGGATACGGTGAGTGACACAGCAATATACAGCTGAGTTTTGGGGTAGTTAGTCTTTAAGTTTTACAGACAGTGGGCCATAATTGAAAAAAATTGTGGAATTTATGAGTGACAGATGAATATAGTTGAAAGCAAATCATTAATCTGCATAAAGTTTAAAGACCTAATCACCAAGTAAAAGTGTTCACCTGTAAAATGCATACATCTTCCATGCTGACACATACCCTGTTTTGTAGCTAAGCTTTCCAAACTCTGTTATAGATGCAGTGGTTAGTACTTGAATAGGAGTGCTTTGCCATTGCCTAAAAAGTTACTGCTCCATGAAAGAGAAATGTTTAGTGGTTTTTCGGTAGTAGATCTAAGAATGTATGCTTTAAAAAAAAAAAAAAAAAAAAGTCTCATTTTGGTCATTATTGACACTACATTTTTATTCCTGAGGAATGAATTCTCAGTTGAAAAGCTGCACAATAGAAAATTCTACAGTCTCACTATCAGAGGTGACCGTCATTTAAGTCAATTACAAATTTTCGAACTCATCCACCATGATACGGTGTTGGTAATGCCTGTGAAGCATTAGGTAATTTCTAGTGGATTTATTTATGTTTGTAGAATTGGAAACTGAGTGAAGTTTAGCTAAAAGTGCTTGATTTATCTTCTCTTTGCAAGAACTGTTTTATCTTCTTTGCTTTGCAGTTTAAAGATGAAACCAGATGTTGTTTTGAGACATCTGTCCATTGCGGTGGCAGCCAATGACCAGAGTTACATGCCACAGCAAGTTACAGTGGCAGTGGGAAGGAATGCCAGCAGTCTTCAGGAGGTCCGAGATGTTCACATTCCAAGCAATATCACTGGCTACGTAACACTGTTGGAAAACGCTAACATTAGTCAGATGTGTGAGTCAATAAAGATACCATTGGTATATTGTTTTGCTGCTTTTTTGAAGGTGAAAGGTTGGGTAGATCATAAAATGATGTGTTGAAATGGCAGTCATTAGAGCAGAAACTTTTGACCTCATCCTTGGGTCAGAGAAATTGCTTTAATTGTAGTTTAATTTCTAGGCTGTAAGAGAGTCTTCTAAGTCTTTCTCATGAAATCTGTCTGTAACTTGGGCTAAGGGTTGAAGAGCTAGAATGACTAAAGATGCAGTTTTAGCCTCTCAGTTTGAAGATATGGGCAATTTTAAAATATCTTTGCTTGCAGAGTGAAAGCATATGTTGGATAATAGTATCTAGCAAAAAATCTGCTTCTGAGCAACTTTTTTTCTTTTTTTTTTTTGGTAGCAAAACTCTGAGGTTGGTCAGATGATTTTTGTAAAGCAGGTTTTATGCTAAGTGTTTTTAAGTAGTGTTATTTTTAAGTCTGGTAGATCTGTGGGGGCTATATTGGAATCCATCAGAGGAAAGCTGCTCCTTCCTAAGGATGGTTTCTGCAGCTTCAGAAATTTTGTCCCTTTAGCTCAAATAGATGCTTTTCACTAAGATGAACTTTTTCTGCCACAGAAGCGGGCAGCAAGGATGTTGTTCCTCAGAAGTAACTAGGACAATGTTAGCTATGCAAAATGGTCAAGAACTGATGTGAAAATTTTTATGTAACTTAAAAATTTGCTTTTAGGCTTTACTCTTTTTCCCTATCTCCTCCACTACCACTGCCAAGACACTTCCTATGTATGGAGGTAAAAGGTACTGGGGAAATAATCTATAATCTATTTTTCACTTTGAGGGTCTTTTACTACTTTTTTCCTAATTTCTAGCTGTACAATACGTAATGGATCATATAGGCCGTTCAAAGGCTAAATTTTCCAAATCATAGGGTGCACAGTGAAGAAACATGTATAGTTGTCTGTATGTGGGAATACTGTTATCTGCTGCTATTTTTCTAAGAGGTTTTGCAGTAATTATTGTTTTGAATATCTAGGTTCTTCTAGATCTAATCCAGCAGAAGAAATGGGAAAAAAATTCTATTTTGTGTTTTGACAGATGTACAGATAAACATCAAGCGTTGCCTTAGTGATGGATGTGACACTAGAATCCATGGTCTCAGGGCTGTCGGTTATCAAAGAGTTAAGAAGGTGGGAGTCTCTGTGTGCGATGCTTCAGCTATCTGGTACTGGTCTCTGCTGACCTCTCTGGTAACAGCTTCCATGGAAACAAATCCAGCATTCGTTCACACTATTTTACAAAATACTCAGTAAGTACCAAACTTCCATGGTGTGCCTTTTTTAAAAAAAATACTTCCAGCTTTAGTAAACTAACCTGTCTTGTGTAACTGGTTTCCACTCCCTCAATTAAGGTGTTTAAACATCTTTTCAGCTATCACACTGTTTAAATTTTGATATTTCTCTTTTATCCATTTGCACATAGTGGAACAAGTATAATTCTCCTAGCTGTTGTATCTAATCTGGTTGTTAAGCCGTGACTGAAGGGAGACTGAAAAATACATTTTTAACCTATCCTTTGACTTGTAATAATTTCGAGAAGCCTGAAATTAATTAATTTTCTTTCTATAATCTTATTGATTATAAATATTGGACACATTGCACTTATGAATGAAGCTTAATGAGCTTAATTTTCAGCAAATTCTTGCTTGTGTAATGCCTTGTCATGCATTACGTGGGTGTATAGTCGAGTATATGCAGTATCTGTGCAGATGTCTGCTTGTGGTGATTGGCCGTTTTCTGTGTAACGTTTCCTTGTTTGTCTGCCAAACACTTCTGCTTGATGACTTGAAGGATTGGAATCCTAATAAAATCACTACACACCCACATCAACTTTTATAGAGCTTAGTTAGCATGATGCCACCACTTAAAAGCACTGCTGTCATTAGGTTAATGAATACTGTGGGCTAAAGTCCATTAAGCCTATCCTTAATTTCTGTCATCTATGAAACCTCTTTAAAGTTTAGATAACTTTATACATGCTTACATCTGAAAAAGGTTCATAGTTCCAAGCTTTACTAAAACTGAGAGCCTTCAGTCTTGCTGCAGTTTAGATTATTTGTTAGAAATATAACATGGATCCTGAGCTAATAAAACCTGAGAAAGTTATGAAGAAGTCTTGACTAAAAAAATGCATTCAGGAATTACGAATTCAGTGTTTGGAATTAGCAAGTAACAACCCAAACTTTAGTATTGGATATAATGATTTTGATGAAACCACTTAAGAATTCCTATTTTTAGGGGTTATGACATTATCTTAGGAAATCAAACAAAAATTCTCATCTGAGCTAACAAGTTTCTCTCTTAGTTTCTGTAATAGTTCTGAAAGAATTTAAAAGTAATTTTCACTTTATTAACAGGCTCTTACTCAATTCTAGAACTATTTAAAATGAAGCAGTACTTGGACACTAAGTTGTTTCTATTGCTGTCACAGATTTAATTCAAAACCCCTTGATTTATTTGTCTCATTAAATCTGAGATTGAGGCTGAGATTCAAGATTACCTAGCAGTCGTTGAACTTTCCCCACCTAGAATGCAATACTGTTTTTACATTTTGAACAGATTCTCTGTGTAAATAGATTTTCTGCATTCAGAATCTATTTGTAGAGACCTACTCATAAAAAGCGTGAAGATTCAAATGTCTAATTCATTTTAGAAGGCTGTTTTCTCTGATTCTGTCTGGTTTCCTGATGTTATGTTCTGTCCCTTTTACTAGGAAAGCACTGCAACACATGCCACCTCTATCCCTCACACCGGGCTCTACAGATTTTTCAAGCTTCTTATCTCCAAATGTTTTGGAAGAAGTCGATAGCTTCCTTATAAGAATAACAAGGTGAGATTGTGTTGATGTATTTTGATGCAGTGGAAAATGGTTTAGAAGAATTTGTATAGCAAAGATATCTCATTTTTACTCACCTGCTCTTTTTTTAGTATCTTGAAAAATTCAAAGACACTAAGAAACAGGCACCTTAAATTTTTTCCATGTGAGCATTATTTGTCTTTATTTAAAAACAAAGTGTCCTAAGTTTTCTTTTCATACTGTTGTTTTTTTCCCTCCCCAGTTGTTGTACTACTCCAGAGGTTGAACTTACACTCTTGGCCTTTGCCTTAGCCAGGGGGAGTGTTGCTAAAGTGATAAGTTCCCTTTGTACAATCACTGATCATCTGGACACTCCATACAAGGCTTCATCCCTTATCGCTTCCATGGCAACAGTTAGACAGAACCTGCTGTATAAATACGGTAAATGAATAATTGTTGGATCCTTTACTATACATAAGACAATATGCAGCTTTGAGTCGTTTTACTTGTTGTTCGGTGGGGTTTAAAATTATACAAGACTTCTGAATTAACAACTGTTACCAAGAAGATAGCCTGTGAAGCTGAACTGCCCTAAAAGTTGGTGATTAGATCAGCTTTCTGCGCTCTAAGAATTGAACCAGGTGGCATCATCTTGAGGGAGGAAACATGAACTTTGTAGTTTGTATTGTATAAAAGGAAAATAACATCAAGTATTTTTATTCTTCCAATAACACACTTTTTTGTACGTTTAGCCTCAGTAAGTGGCCGCTCTTGCAGATGTGCATAGATTTAAGATGTGTTTTAAATGTCGTGTCATTAGCATCTATTTACAGTTCTTTTATTTTCACTTTTATAAATTACTCTAAGTATGTCATAAGTGTAGAGCTGTGCACAGTCTGACATAAGGCAGTAAGATTTTGCTGTATTGACTGTACTTGTTTGATAAATCTGTATTTTCTCAGGTGTCAACTTCTGAGATTATCGTTAGTCTCTCACGAAGAATTTTTCCCTTTGTTTGCCTTTTAGTATGTTTTTTGTCAGGACTACTTGGCTTGTGCCAAAGAATACATTAATTATTTTATAATTATAGTATCAGTATTTAGTTTCAAAAGTTTTGAAAACTGCTTCCTTTTTCCCAGAGTAGCTGCTGCTTTTTGCAAGACAAGAGTGGTATTTCACGTATTGTGAATTCCAAAGTGTGCACCTAGTTGAAGGAACATCAGTTGTTCTGGTTTTCATTGTCCTTCTGTCTGTACCTAAAACTTGAGCTATTTCAGATTAATGTATCTCTTATACTCCAGTTTCTTCCCTCTTTTTTGTCTGACAATGGTAAAAATCTCATAGTGTTATATTTTTTTTCATTTATTTTCTGTGTGAAGAACTTAGAACTGGAAAACAGGCTTTCTATTTTATGAGTTTGATAAACCTGTTGGTTTTCTTATTTAGGAAAACCATTACGACTAACTTTGCAAGCATGTGATGTAAAGGGAAAAGAAGATAAATCGGGGCCTGAAAACCTGCTTGTAGAGCCATGGACTGGGGATGGTAAGAGCCTGGAGATGAAATACAGAATATTCAACCAGACACAAAGGCTGTTAACAAGGCTGTGGTGCTGTAGCCTATGTATTTGGTACTACTCAACAGTTTTATGATACAGAAGATCTATAATTAAAAACCAAAACAAACCAACACGTAAATTCTATTTTACAACAAGGTGAATTTCTTAGGAACCAGTTTATCGTCAAAGCAAATAAACCACAGATTGGATTTTGGGGATAATTACTGATATTCTATGTGGAAGTGAGCAATGAGTTGTCATGAAGAAAAAACTATACTAGAGCACATTTTGTGGGTTGAAGTCATGAATGATTCACTGCTAGTTTCCCAAATATTGATGGAGAGAGATGGTAGAAATCATTGAAATTTTCACTGAGTGCACGTAACTATTAATTCTCCTTTAAAGCCTGTCTTTGTTAATGCAATGTTTTTATGTACTGAATGCAACCTAAAGAAAGAGATTTGTGTTTCTTGACCTCCTTTTTAAGTGAAATGCCACCTAATCTTTTTTTTAAAAAAATCAGGTATTGTCTTGTGCAGTGCTACTGGTAAATGAAAGATATTATGATAGAAAATTGGGCACATCTTAAATGCTTATTTTACCCCTCCTTTTGCTTGTGCTTATTGTTTGAGTTTAGTTATTTTGTGGATTGTCTTCTGATGTTTTATGGATCACAGTCTGAAGAACAGGGAGTTACATCAATGAACAGAGCCATAAGCCAAAATTTTGTGAGTTACTAGTAAACTTCAGTGGGGAAACACTCTTGAAATAGCTGTAGATACTGCATTCCCTAGAGAGACGCTTTCTGGAGATACCCATGTGTACTCTGTGGGAGTCTCTTTTATTTGGAAACATCTCCTAATGAACATTTCACTAGAAAAGTGTAGTGTTTTTGTTTCCCCCCTTTAGTCCACAATCTTGGTGTTCTCTTTCAAACACCTTGTACTAGCAGTCCTTCCAACCTCATTCCATTCCTACTGCTGCTTTAGGTTTTCTTACTGAAACTGGGAAGACCAGAGCAAGTATCATTCTTTCTACTGGAACTGAATCTTCATTTCAAGTGACACAAATTAGAATAAAGGTATGTAGCTCCTCTGCGCTTTTCAAGTAGGCGGCTTGCTTTTTCCCTAGCGGTAGAGTTGAATTAGAATTTTTTTTTTTTGTATGAACTGAAATTTTAAATTAGTCTTGCAATAGTGTTATTTTGGGGTTTTACTTTTATGTAAGTCACAGGGAAGTTAAGGAAATGGAGGTCTTAAGTTGTTTCAGGGTACCACAAGCATGTAGTAAAGACATTTATTTTCTATTGCTTTTGTCTGTATCTTGTAATATACTCAAGCCAGTGAGCCTTAGGTGTATGGTTTCTCTCTAAAGAGTATGGATTGATTTGTAGTATTATATACCTTATACTTAAAATAATTTTTCAACTCTGTGAATAGCAGATTTCAAGACATATAGCATGTGAGTTCATATTAAATGTAGGGTCTTTCAAATTCTTTTTAGAGACATCAGTGTAATTTGAATACTTGGCGTGGTTTTATCTGGTTTAAAAGCAAGATCTTGTGATTAAATCTTATGGCCAGGATAAAACTTCAGTGAGGTTTCTGCAGCTGAATTTATTTAAGGCAAAGCAGTATTTTAATTCCTGGAACAAGGATGCATATTTCAATGTCAAAGAGAATTAAACATGGATGGACTTCTGGCAAGTAAATTCTAGTTAGAGCTGGAGAGGCAGCTAAGCTGTTTTGCAGTGTAGCGATGCTGGGATACATAATTTTAGTTTTGTTTGGTTTTTTTAAATTGAAAAAGTAGACAAAATTAGAATGACAATTAATATGTGGAGTGTAGTTACTGTTAGGGTGCTAGCAGAGTGATAAATGTAGCAAATAGTAACCATGTACATGATCCTGGTTCAGTGAGTTAGGAAGGTTTTCATAACATTTCTCTAAATGTGTTTCATTTTTCTTTAGGTAAAAAGTGCAATTCCAGAGATCAGTATTGTCAGTATTTAGTTGCTTTCCATAATTTTTTTTCCTTTGAAAGCAACACCTTCTTTTATTGTCAGCTTTTTAATACATTGCTCTGGATTTGTTCTTTTAGGTCCGAAGAGGTGCTATTGGGGCCCAGTGTGGGCTAGTGTTTGCTTATAATAGTGCTTCAGAAAAGTTCCATGCAGAGGAACACTTCAAAAGATTTGAAAGCTATGACAAATGGAAGCTGCGGGAATTCAAACAATTTTTAAAGAACAGGTATAGGTGGACTTTTTGTAGTGAATACATGGAAAATAAATGTTATGTTAGATCTTTTTGCAATGCCACTTGAACTACTGAGAATTGTTCCAAATGACTTAATAATTATGCATCATTTAATTGTTACTTGTTTGATTTTAATGACCCTCAATTTGGTGTGTTTGAGGAAATGTGTATATAGCTGTTGTCTTAAGCCTCTTGATTTAAAGACCTGTTTAAAAAGGGATATAACAAACTGTCTACTTGAGGTGAAGATCACAGATAACAGAAACAATTTATAGGAAGATCATATGTTAATTAGCCTTTATTAAATTACTTTCTCAAAACTGTTGCTTAGGAGTGAGGGTACATTAGGGACCATGGTTAAAAAGGTTTCCTTAATTTTCTTACCCAAACTCTAGCACATGCAAGGTAAGTGAAAGCTTCTGTTGTGTCTCTCTCATCTTTATAGCCATAACATGCAAAAAGTATTTTGGTAGCATATCAACAGCTTTGTGGTTTCTTTAAACTTTTTCTTTACAAAGTTTGTTACATTCCTTTATACGTAGAAGCAGTTGTTCATGTGATGATTTGGGAGATGATGATCCTATTGGCTGGTTTGAAGTGGAAGAAGAATGGGATGAAGTTGATGTCAAAATGCAGCAATGCAGAATTTCCCAAGTAAGAAACCATGAAAATCCATTGGCCCAGTCACAGTGAGCAGAGGCTCATCTCTGTGCTTTGTTGTAATGCCAACTGAAATAACCATAAGTCTTTTTTTGTGTGAGGAGAACTCTTCTGGGTAGAGGTAAAAATCAATGGACTTCTAGTTAAATGGATGATTTGACTTTTGTCCTCTGAGTTTTATTCTTTTCTCTGTATGTACACATATATAGCTGTAGTTAAATGGTGCTTCAGGATCAAATTTAATGCAAAATTACGTGATAATGTGCAGACTACTGGTTTTATCATGAGGAAATATTTCTAAAAAGAATTACATGATTGTTGCTTTATTCTAATATCTAGAAGAATTAACTACTGCATAGTTACAGCATTTATTCTTTCAAAGTCAGGTTCTTCAACTCTTGTTTTAAGGGACAAACAATTACTAAGCAGTTCCATCAGTTAGGTTGATTTCCTTGAGGAATGTGGGACTTTTCTGTTTCAAGAGTGGCAGAATATGGGTTTTGATTTGTAGTGCTTAAGTAGGAAATTTTGCTTTTCAGACCCTGCAATTACCTTGTTTCTGGAGTCAGCTGTTGCGTAGTTCCCCCATCCTTTTTTGTACTGTGGAAATTAGCAGAAGTGGTGGCACAGTTTTTTAAGTCAGCTGGGAATTTCTCTAAAACTGTCACTGCTTGCTAAGACATTCTGCTGTTGTCTATGTAACCCTTAGTCCCTGACACTTATGAATGTGCGGAGTTACTAAATACATTTGGATGGCAGAACTTGCTGTTCCCTCCAGCTTTGTGTTCTGTACCTCACTGTGGACAGATTGCATAAAAGTATGTTTTAAATATTATGTATTGATTCTCTGCTTGCTTTTAAATGCAGCTAATAATTTTTTAACCTGCAGAAATGCTGTAACTATAGAGCCAGAATATGGAGAATGAATGGAACTGATAATGAATTAACTAACTTTGCAGATGTTTGTAGAGGTCACAGAACTGTCACTGTGAGTTTTTTGGACATGGGGAGAGTTCAAGTTTAGCCTGAATTTCAAGCTCAGTATTTTAAACTTCTGGAGGTGATTGACAGGGAGTAAGCCTTGTCCCCCCCAACCCCACCTGCAGTCTCCTCACATGTGCACTCATGTATTTTAAAAGCCAAATTTGTACTAGCTTTTAAAACCAAATCTTGTGCTGTGTTTATATCCTTCTAGTACTTGATGATAAAGTTCTTGTGCACAAGACAAGACACAGCAGAACGGCTTGGAGTTCAGGGCCTGAATGTTCTTGGGTATCTTCGGCCTATGCGAGATGAGCCCAATAGGAGCATGAACTGTTTGCAGTGCAGGAAAACTGATGGCGATACAGTTTGTGGCACAACTCTTCTCTTGAAGACGCTTCATTTCATCCAGCAGCTGGCACAGGACCTGGTATTTTTACTTCTTAGTTGTTTTTAAGCTTGTATTTACCATGCTAAAAGTAATAAGGCTATGCTAACAGTAGTTGTGAACAGATAAAGAAAAGTCTTGGTACTAGGTACTAGCAACTGTTAAAACCAAGCTGTGGAGAAAAAAATGGTTTCTGAAAAATAGCGTTCTGTGTATGTTTACTGAAGTTGACTAGGAATATGCTCACTTCGGGTCCTGAAGAGAGTTAAGAACCATTTTTCAGCATCAGGTTACGATGCTGGGTGAAGTAGATGCAACAGGAGGATGCTCTACTATCTATTAGATACTGTAGCTATTTCTGAAGCAAGCATCTGGAAAAATGCATAGAGAGGTGGCTAGGAAGGTTGCATAGATTAAAACATGTCCTCTTCTTATCTGAAATAATTCTGTAAATATCTAGGGTGAGAGGTATACAGTTAAGAGAAGTGGCTGGTATGTGCTGATGTATGTCAGCATGAGCTACCCTGCTTCTGAAGATATGTGTCAAAATCATGTTTTGTTCATATAGTGCATGCATCTGTGCCTTTTCAACTTTGATTCCAAACCATGGGCAGTCTCATTTTGGCTATGTGCTGGTTTTGGCTGGGGTAGAGTTAATTTTCTTCATAGTAGCTGGTGTGGGACTATGTTTTGGATTTGTGCTGGAAGCAGTGCTGATAACACAGGGATGTTGTAGTTGTTGCTGAGCAGTGCTTACACAGAGTCTCAAGGCCTTTTCTGGTCCTCACCCCACCCCACCACCGAGTACACTGGGGGGGCACAAGAAGTTGGGAGGGGACACAGGTGGGACAGCTGACCCCAACCGACCAAAGGGATATTCCAGACCATATGGCGTCACGCTCAGCATATGAAGCTGGAGGAAGGGTGGGGGAGGCGGGGGGAGCTGCTCGGGGACTGGCTGGGCATCGGTCAGTTGGTGGTGAGCAATTGTTTTCATTTGCATTATTTGTCTTTCTTGGGTTTTATTTCTCTTTTTTATTTTCCTTTTCATTACATTATTATTATTTTATTATTTCAATTATTAAACTGTTCTTATCTCAACCCATGAGTTTTCTCACTTTTACGTTTCCAATACCCTTCCCCTATCCTGCTGAGGGAGGGAGTGAGCGAGCACCTGTGTGGTGCTTAGTTGCCGGCTGGGGTTAAACCGTGACAGGCTATTACTTACTTTGGATCAAGAAGAGGTAGAGGTTGTAAAGTCTTTTGGTGGTGGAGGACAGGGATGGGGGACTAGACATCTAGAAAGAGGAGAGAGAGTCCTTATTAGTAGCTCTGTGAAGGGGAAGGTTTCAGCATGAACTGTCACATTTAGACACTGGAATATCCATGAAAGAACTTATACTGGAATTCATGTTAGCTGCAAATTTATGGGAAACTAGGCTGCTTTAAGCCCAGTGCTCAGGGATTTGCTTTTTATAAATGTGTTCTGTATAGAGTTAATTTTCCAATCCTGCATTTTCTTTGCCTTTTTAAGGTTCAACAGAAGGAGAGTGGATTAAAATACAAGTCATTTTTAGATTTCACAGGCCTTGATTTGCAGCTGTTCTGGAATTTTTACAATAAACTTCACCAAAAGTAAGTCACTTCTTTACTCTGTGTGAAGCACTAATCTGTGTGTGTATGTATAAATAAAATATGCTTAGTTTAGTTGCAGCAGTTTCTTCTTCCTAAACTACATCATTTACATAAATAACATTTTCCTACTGCTGCCATATGTGTTTTTAACTATAATGTTATGTAGAACCTTGAGAAGATGTAGATTAATTTAGCTGGTAGCTATACTTTTTTTGGCTATGTGCTCTCTACTCTGTGTTTTTTATCCATCTGAGGTAGTGACTTTCATAGCATTATCTGGTGCAAAAGAGTTTCTTTTCCAGTTTTTGCTTCTGTTTGTTTTATGTTTTCTTACAGCCCAAGGGAAGAATGTATCTTTGCTCAAACACTGCTATTGCAGCTTCTCCAGAACTGCTTCTCTGTACTTACTGGCGACAATAAAAATGCTAAACCTCAAGAAACTTCTCAGAACAAAACATCTGGTCACACAGAAGCTGCAGAAGAGCTTTATAGACATTTGTGTGAAGGTAATTTATATTGAATATATTAACTGTTTTGTCTGTTCTGGCTTACAAGTGTGTTACAACAGTTAGAATTTGGGAAAAGAGATGTATTCCTAGAGGCCAAGTCAGCTACTGTTCCTTTGTTTCTTCTTCAGGTCAGTGTGTGCTAATTAGTCGATCACAGAAATTTTCTTTGACCCTATGAAATGGTTTTATAGACTTTCTGACAACATGTGGTCTGGAAACAGGTGCAACAGAAAACTTCTTTCTAACGTGTCACATGCTTGAACCAGCAGGGAATGTGATCCTTCTATATAATGTTACTGGGGTTCATTTATTTCTGGTATTTCATATAAATATAAATGATCTTACAAGGAGCCTGTAAGGTTTACAGAAACACAGGGAGGGTTCTGGAGCCAGTGAATAGAATGGGAATTACACATTAGATTTCATTGGAAGTAGGATGGCACCCTCTTTATTCAAGTGTAATTTTTTTGTTAATTACCTAACAGTCTCCTGAAAAGCAAGCTGGAGATAAACCAGTTTATATAGAATCTGTCACATCTTGAAAACTTTATTAGCTTTGATAACTGTCAAATCTTAATGTTCCTAGAATTAGTTTACTCAATGAATAAATAAATAGGTCCTTAGAAAAATCTTTCTTGCTAGAAGTCAAAAAGTTTCCCCTCATTTTCTGTGTGTATAATGGGATTGCAAGGGCTTGAAGTTGTGTAAAGTAACACATTTAATTCAGTTATGCCTCTAACAGATGGAGTATTAATTTGAACTTGTAATTTTGTTTCCTTTTTGTATGAGCAGTAGTGGATATGGGGGACAGTAACTTCATGCCAATGAAAATGCTAAAAGAGGAAGTTAAGAACACTTTACTCAGTGGAGCAGCAATCTTTTTCCCAGATAGACAGACCAGGCGACACCAGCTCTTCACCATGATGGTAAACCATTAAATGAGAAATTCATTGTTTAGTACCTGCTTTCTTTATGCAGAAAAGAGGACAAATCTGAGTTCTTGTTGTCAAATAATCTATACTTTGTCCCATTAAAATAAAAACCTTCTTTTTTTTTTCTTTGCCTCTTTTTACCCTCCCCCTTCTCTCTCTCTGCAGCTTATCACAAGAAAGAGGAGCTAACCCTGCCTTTCTTACCAAAAATGAATAGTAGAGCACAGAAATTAGAATTCTTTCTCACAGAGGAGGGAAACAGAACGTATCATAAAAAATAAATCTTTTTCCTTTTCTAGAAAAACATCACAGAGCAAGAACATAAGCAATCTGTACATCTTGCGTTCAGATCCTTGTGTACCCACTTCAGGTAAGGGATCCTGAAATTGAAAATAATTGTCTGATACCTCACATCTGTTAATAAGTTCATATTTAATCGTTTTTAGAAATGTTATTTCCCTCGAAAATAATTCTCAAAAATAATCAACTGACTTTGCTTTAGAAAGGAGAATACTACTACTTAATATGTTTATTAACTGAATAGTTACATAAAACATTGTCCAAGGTTAGTGCTGAAATCACAGTATATTGCTCTTAGGCTTCTCCCAGGCTGTCTTCCAATTTTTTAAGTGTTTATTTGTCCATCGTGATGGTTGGTATTGATATAATATGTCTGGAGTCATCAGAACCCAAACTTTTGATTTTTCGTAGTAATTACATGGTAGAATCTCTACAGATTTGTCACAAGGATAACTAAATTTCTGTTTTGGAACTGTGCTACTTGTTGTTGGTTGGTAAGAAGATCTTTGTTTTTTAGTGATCAAGATCCAGGTGGACTCCTATTATTACCAGAGAAAGGAGTTTCTGCAAATTTTGACATAAGTGAAGTGCTATCAGTCATGGATACCCTTCTGCTAGTGGCAGCAAGAGAGGTAACTATCTTTGCTCTGTTCCTCGTCCTACTTTGCCGTGATTTTTGTATGGGTTCAAACGCGAGCTGCATGCCTGAGATGTACGCTAAAGAACTAGCTTTCCTGTCCTTCTGGATAAAACTATTCATGCTATTCACGTCTGTAGGATTAGGTTTTCCAACCAGTTGAAGTATTTTCCTTTAAGCATTAACGTTTCATAATAGTAGGGTAAGTAATGTATAAGAGTGTCTTTTTCCATAGCATTGAAAAGACTTTATGGCACCCTATCAACACTAGGAAACAGAAGTAATCATCCCATATTGAGAGGTTAGAATTGGTCATGCCACTAAGGAAGGTGTTAAATGGAGGAGGGTCATTTACATATGTAGAAAAAATGTGCTGAGAACATAGTGACTCATAGCTATTCCTACTTAAAATTGCGATTTATCAAAATGAGATATATCAGTTGCTTCATGGCGTTATATGCTGCTTGTCAGTTGTATTTAATCTTTCTTGTGGAGTAAGTGGGATGATAATGTCCATCACAGTTTACTTAGTGTATATTGTGTGTCATTCTGCAGCAGAAGAGGATGTCCTTTTTTACGTTCTTTATTTTTCAGTGTGAAATGATGATGCTGGATGTTGCACAGCAAGAGAGTGGCACAGTCTTGTCCTCCTTATTCTGGTCTGTTCAAGGTAGCCTCCTTTCATGGTGCTACCTGCAACTTAAGGGTAGCGATAATTCAGCCAAGGATCTTGCAGTAGAAATACTTAAAAACTGTAAGTGCTGGAATTGAATACAGAATTAAGTGTGGTGTAATACAGGGCTTCAAAATGTGATTTTGCAAATTGCAGTATAATAAGTGTTCACCAGTGGTTGCCTGAGGCATACTCATAACTGTCACAGCATTTCTAATCTCTCTAGGAAGGAATTTGTAGGCATATTGAGCAGCTTACAATTTTAGCCATACCGATAATTTTATGTTGGGACAACCTTCAGAAAACATTTCAGTAAGTTATGGGGGGCAGATACTGAAAAAAAACCCAAACAACAGTTTCAGACCTTCATTTGAACATTTCGGTTTCTTTAAATGTCTCTTGTTTTGGTAAGCTCCTGTGTGCTAATATGTATTTTCCTAGATGTTTGTGATAGCAAGAAGAAAGGAACTTACTTAAGAAGCTGGGCATTTCTAAGGGGTGTTTTGCTACAGTGGTTTGGGTTTTTTTGTTTGGTATTTTTTGTTTTGTTTTGTTTTTTAATGCAGCAGCTCAGTATTGAGTAGTTAATTGGGCCAAGTACTTAATGGAGGTGTAACTTTATGTAAAATTACTTCATATTTATGTTATTTGTTTATAAATAAGTATGTTGTGTTCCTGTCTTACATTTAAAAATGGAGTAAGGCTATAGCTAAAAATTAGTAGCATCACTTGTTACTTAAGCTGCATTTCTTAGTTGTGTAGGAAGGCTACTGGATATCCTGAGATTGTTGAAACAGTCTTGGAATGTTTGATTAAATTACTCATCCCTCATCTTTTTTGTAGTATGGTTGATAAGCATGACTTGTTTCCACAATAGAAATATCACAGAAAACTTCTCTGAACTGTTTTCACTCTTGAGTGTCACTGCCTTGGGGCAGCAGATGCCTTTCCTGCTGTCTTTCTTCTTGTGCACATCATCATGCACTTAAGTGTTTGATAAAGCAGGTTGTGGTAGAAAATCCTTAAGGTGGCTATTAAGGGTTTTTTTTCTCTTTAGATGTGGGCCAGTTCCTGTCAAATATCAGAACGATTTTGCAGTCACTTTTATCTCAATATAGTGGCAAAACAATAGTAGAAAAAATAAGTAACTCTGTCTTTGCTATGGCAACTCGTCAGCTGGTAAGTGAACATTGGGATTTTGTACTATTCCCGGGTAGCATGGCTATGGTTATGTGCATTTTCATGAAACCTGTGTTTTCTTCTAGGTCATCTTCTTGTTGGATTTTTGCACTTTAGACATTCCATACTGTACTCTGCTACAGGGATTCAGCACTTTGATAGAACCACTGAAAAGCCTTTGTAGTGAGCCTCATAAGGTAACTAAAGATCCAGGCACTATCAAGTACAGTGAAACAAAAGCAAAATTGCAAGAAAGACATAGAAAACTCAGGTGATTCCGTTAGTGAGTGTTTGAAAGGAGCTGGAAAGCTTCTAAAAGCATTGGATGTGTAATGAAATGTTGAGTGAAGAACTAGAAATATACCTGTACTGATATGGAAGATGAGCAAAGTGACCAGAAAGTGCAACTGGAATGAGAAGCCTAAAAGGTAGACAGGAAGGAGGGATTCTGAAGATGAAGACCAAAATAAATTAAAAATAGTATGTGCTTAACATTTTTAGCTTCATTGCTTGTGGTGATGCAAATAAAGGCTGTATGTCTGTAGTGTAGATGTTTAAGTTTGCATTAGTCATCCAGACTCTCTTTTTGTTACCATTGGAGACTTGTAGGCACTTCTGGGGTGAGACTCTCTCCTCCCCCAGTAAACTGGATTAATTTTACTTTAGAAGTGCTTCCTTACCATGATTATCAAGGGTTTCTTTATAACTAGTTTAGGTGTAAATCAATGCTGTAGCTTTTAAAATGCCAGTTTGTATGTACATCTGGCAACTTGAAAGTATAGACAGAAATATCTAGTGTGGGTTTTTTTTTTTTATTTTTTAAATGCTTTACATTTGTATCTCAAGAATACATTTTTGTTCTACAGATGGAAATGGAAAGCTGGCAGCAAGAACAGCCTGTAGTATTGCGAACATGGACAATGGAATCGCCTCATAACTATGAAAATAATTGCCATGAGGTCTCAGTCTTCCTATGTCATGGAGCAACTTACTTTGAGGTGGAATTTGATGAAAAATGTGAAACTGAAAGAAGGTAATTTAATCTTGTGCAGTGTTAGATTCCAGTTTCTATGTGTAGAGGAGCAATTCATGTTTCAATGTGCAAGGAATACTTCCAGCACTCCAAGCATGCCATTTCAATTTCTTCATTGTCCTGCGTAATACACAATGTGTATTTTGAATAACTTCTGGTGCTGAAAGCCACTTCTCCTAGCAAATGTACAGACATGCTGTTCATATGGATTTTGGTTCCTTTGGCCTTGATCTGGTTTCTAATATTGCTGTGACCACACAGTTTGTGCTTGTGGTATTTTATTTTGCCCTCTTTAAGCAGAACTATTGGCTTGGTTTCTCTTGGTAATACATCAGGCTACTGCTTAGTTAAGGTATATGCCAGATGTTAAAATTAGCACCCATTACCAATTCTGAAGGGTTGGGAGAGATCTGCAGGAAAGCAGGTCTCTGTTTGCTGGGACTATTACATTGAAACATGAAATAAATTCCTTAGCAGTCATGTGAAGCAACGCAGGTGTGGTTCAGAAAGATGTGACAGAGTACACTGAGATGCAGCACTTGTGAAAAATCCAAAAACAAACATCTTCCCCCAAAACTTAAGAAGTAAATTTGGAAGTAATGAATTGCAATTTTCACAGGTATGATTACCTGGAGTTTACTGATGCCAGAGGTGCAAAAACTCGTTACGATACAAAGGTTGGCACTGAGAAGTGGCCTAAGGTGAGCACCTTTAAAATTCTGAACCAAGTGATATATCCAATTTTAGGACATTCTTATGAACCACGTGGAAAACCTATTGTTTAAAAGGATGTATGCTCCCATGCATGTGTGTGTGTTTATTCCCTCTCAAAGGTGGGGGGCAGGAGGTGAGGAAGAAAGTCTGCAATGATGCAAATAAAAGGAGTGAATGAGTAAAGGAATCCCTCTTTGTTGCTGTTATCAAAGCAGCAGTCAGTCAAAATGAAAAGTAATAATCATGTTTAACTGCCAGTAACCACATGAGTAAAACTTACTCATTGAGACACTGCCCTCGCAATTTTTTACATCATGAGATGAGCATAGCGCTTCCTGTGGCTACACTCTTTCTTCAATGACACCTACTCAAATGGGATGCTTCTCTGTTGTTTTATGGCTCTGACTTCTAAAGCTCAATCATCTATAAAATTCCTCATTAAGCTATTGAATAAAAGTTTTACCTGCTTAGTATTGTGGGTTTCTCATTCAGATGGTGGGGGAAATTAGATGGACAGAACATAATACTGAAAACCACACTTGCTGAAGGAAATTCATTACCCTGAAACGTCTTCCTGTCATGTACATTTGGCAAAATGACTGTTTTGTTGCTCTGTAGAAAGTGACCTTTAAGGCTGGCCCACGGCTGCAGTTTCTCTTTCACTCTGACAGCAGTAATAATGAGTGGGGCTACAAGTTTTCCGTCACTGCTTATGGCCTACCAGATGTTGCCGTTTCTTGGGGCTTGGATTTACAGCTTCTTGTATCCCGGTTGATGGGGCGCTTGGCTTCCCGAAGTATGGCACTGAAATCTCTACGAGGTGAGTGCGTTTAATAGCTCCAGAAGTTTTGATGCCATATAAAGAGGAGATACAAGGTCCTTATGTTTCAAATCCCCTGTGAAAACAAAGTTCCTTTTGTATTTCTCTCTTGACTGAAGATGGAAGACTTGCTGTATTGCTGCTTAACAAAGTTTGGTCATTGAGCTATACCTGCTTTTTGTGGCAAGCCTGGCTGCCGTTCTGTGGGACTGCTCTGAGAATGTCACAGGGATCACTGATTTCTCTAGTATTCCGAAGCCAGTGTTAGGAAGACACAGACACCTGGAAGTAATTATACTAAGCTGAATTACATTTATGAAGTAATGTCGGAGTTTGCCCAATCTTCTGTTTTTCCTGTTCTTTTGTTCTTTTAAAATTGTTCGCTAGTGCTGTGATCCACCCCATATTGGTGCTATGAGTATGGAGCCAACAAACTCAAAAAAATATAACACAAATGATTTAAAAAGTTTAACGTGAGCATTTGGTATTGATTTAGATTTGAATTCACAAATTAAGTTTGGCTAATTCCAGAACTTAAGTAGAGTAAGGATTTGGGCCACTGAAAATAAGTAAAATACAAAATGTGAGATGGATGTCATAAGAAGAAAAAAGAATTGTTTAATCTTTAATTTCAAAACCATAACACTTCTATCTAGCTTCCTAAATCTCAGTTCATTCACCACTTTGGAGAAGTTAAGGTTAAAGAGTTCTTGCTGCAATCAGGTGGTCAGTACTTACCTTGGAAAATTAGGCTGGTACTCACCTGTGAATTTAGGGAACTAATTGAAGTGTTCTTATCTTAGAATATTTTATTCCTTTCTTGATATAAGCATGCTTACATATAGTGAATTATTATGTCTTTGGTAGGAGAAAAAGCTTTTAAACTCTCTTGCAAATTGGGGAATTTCTATGGTTCAAAGTACAACAGAAATGTTTAATTTAAAGTCCTTCCGTAATGTAACATATTGTCACTATAAGATATTGATGCTATCGTTAAAGAAAGGATACATCAGTTTTCTGCACCACATTAGAGAAACAGTTGTTAAATTACTTGCTCAGTTTATTTGCATTTTTTTTCCTTACTGGACATTTAACACTTATTATTTTCATTAATCTAAAAATTAACAAAAATATTTAGTAACTGAAGTGTCTCTTCTGAATTTCTTGCAGAACTAGGTAGTGAAGCAGACTTGCCTCCTTTGAAAGTAACATCAGTTCTTAATTCTCCTCTGTGGAAACCTGTCTTCAGGCATCAGATGTGTCCTGAGGCACTCCCCAGAGCCAGTCAAAGCAGTAGATTGCACCAAGATAAAAAAGAGGTACTTACACCACTGCTTTTGTTTCATTGGCATGAAATCCCTGTGTATCACAGTTTCATTCAGACTTAAGTAGTTGATAAGTCCTTAAGCATATGCTGTTGTGCTAAAGTTGTCATCACTTGTGCTGTTTGATTCAAATATCAAGGAGGAAAGAAACTGTTGTTCTGTGCCCTTTATTAGTTTCCATTTTCATAGAATCATGGAATAGTTGGGAGGGACCTTCTAAGATCATCTAATTCATGTCCCTGGCCTTGGGCAGGGCCATCGTTCATTAGATGGGTTGCTCAACTGCAGTAGATGTACTGATTGTAGAAATGAACTGCAACAATTTTTCAGATAATATTAAAGGAAATGTTTTCTAACATTCTTTCTAGGCTAGGAGCTCTCACCAAGATGACTGCCGTAACTTTCTTATCGACTTTGCAAAATCAGATCCTGCCCAGGACTTCAGTGGGCAAAAATCTGAACTTTTCAAAGGACTTATACAGGCATGTAAAAAACAGACCCCAAAGACAGATATAGTTGCTGGTTCTACTGTTGATCAAGCTGTGAACTCAACATTTGCTGCTTTGGTGTATCTCACTCCAGATTTGTATGAGAAGCTTCAAAAATATGGTAACTTTAATATTAGACTATCTTAATAACGAAGACTTAAAGTTTGTAAAAGACTGTCCTATAGTTCAGTTTATAAACTTTGAAAAATCAGTTTAGTGTGACAATTTTTTAAAAGATGTTCTGTATAAAGAAGTCGTCATTTAGGTAGACTAGGTGAGCCTTATCTCTAGAGTGTTTGTTTTATATTAATATATGCTTTTTTATCTTCAGTGCTGTGTCCAAATATTAATAACTATCATAAGCTACCAACTAAGCCTCATAAGAATATACCCAAAGACAGTAGTGATGTCCTCTGGGGTTTTAATTCAGAACAATGTGGCTCCCAATAATTAGAGGTTCTTACATCATTTTCCACTCTTATTGTAGCTTTTCTAAAAAGCCAGCACCAACTTATATATGTTTTTAAATGTTGGGGGTGGAGGAGGTGTGAATTACCTCCCAAAACATTATACTGTGGAAACTAACCTTGGCATCCTCAAAATACTTTTTTTTTTTTTTTTTGTCTTAAATAGAAGGTAATGTTTTGCTTTTAACTTGTATAATGTCTGTTGTATTACAATTTATATATTTTCAGTAGGTAAAGTGAACAACTTTTTAACTTACACAGTCCTTCCATTAAGCTTATTGATATGTTTGCAGTATTGGATAATAAGTGTTACTTGGTTTTGAAAGGTTTCATTTTAGGCTTTCACTTTCTGTCACAATTTTGAAGCTAAACATTTTGCATTTTGAGCTATAAAGTTATGGGTAAAAATGATTGACACAGACTGACTTGATGACTGAAGTGGTTATTGCCTTTAGTCATTTTGTCTATGTCTGACAATTGATCTAATTTTCTGAGTAAGATTTAAAACTGTGGTAGCTCAGGAAAAATATTAATGAGTGGATAAAATATCCATCCTACTGTTATGTTAATAGCTTCATCTGTTTGTCTTGTTGGGGCAGACTAATTTCAGGACCCATGTTCACCTATACCATGTCAAGTATGTACAAGTGATGCTGAGAAGAAGGAAAAAAGAAATTTTAAAAAATGGGGGAATGGGAGAGGGAAGACCCTGAATAGGAATGTCTTTTTCTCTATAGTCATTGTCAGGCCAGGCCATTTGATGGGAACTGTTTTGTCAGGTCTTTAATTTTTGTAAATTGATCTTGAAAGTCCATTCCAGAAATTCATAGCATAAAACAAAAGAGAAAAAAAAATTTGATAACTAAATACATATAGAGAGCTTTAAGTTAGTAGTAAGCATTTCTTGATTATTCTGATGTTGGTTTACATTAGTGATATTTGCATGTATAGGGAGAGGTTTTTATTTTCCACAGCTGCAGGCATCAATTCTGGGAAGAGATGAGAAAGATATTCATAATTTAACTTTGCAAATAACTCTGTCAAGGTGCAGTTTATGTATTTAAGACGTATGAAAATTGGCAGGTTTTATTCCCTATTTTTCTTACAGGCATAATTCCAAGTATTGACTAAGAGATGAAGGGAAGGCTCTAGCAAAATTTTAGTTAAGTAGTCAAGCTGTGTAAAAATGGAGCTGTAAATAAACAGGACTCTTCTTTCTCTCATTTCTAGTTAACAGTGGAGGCAAGGTGCCTTTGAGTGATGAGTTTGCACAAGTATATTCCCTGGCTGATTCAATTAGAATATGGATGGTAAGATCACTCAGAAGGATATCTATTAATGTCATTTACCTTAATATTTTGCAATGCAATGTTAAGGAGTAGAGTGGAACCATGTTTTCCTTCAGTGATTCTAGGTCAACTGTTTTCACTTAGGAAGAACATATATTCACTTCTATACTTCAAACTTAAACATTTAAGCATTCTTACACTCTACTCCTTCCCTCAGCCCCAGATGTGTCATCATGAGTATTTAGGACTGAATTTGACTCAAAATCAGTTAAATTTGTGTTATTTTTCAGCAAGAATGTGTGTTGTTAATTAGGAAGATTCTTACATAGCAGTTGGAGTTCTTTTGAGGTATAGCATAGAAAGAAATCTGTCTTAAACATCGTTCTCGCAGTAGTGCAGCTCTAACAGAAAAGGAAGTAATTGCTTCTTTGACAAGCAAGTAACTGGCTTCAGTTCAGTGTATGTTTTTTGCATGTAATTTTCCTTGAAACATAAGCCTTATGTCAAGAGCTGCTGTCATCAGCTCACAACCTGGTGAGAGGTGTCTGCGTCATCTCCTGCAGCTGCAGAGAGCCAAAATTCATTTAGATTTCACTGGTCTGTAGGAGACTCTAAATGTCAACAACTACATGCATGGCCTTTGAGAACAGCTAATTGAGAACAGCTACCATGGCCTGCTTTTCTGCTACTCTTGTGAGCCCTTCAGATGTGAGCCCACCAAATTAGTTAATTAGTTCTAGTATGTTGTGACCTCCTCCCTCCTCTTTCCTGCCTGTAAGAATTCCTGGCAGCTTGATGCACTAGACATGCAATGAGTGCAGATGCATGTTAAGATGAGTAATTGCGTTGTACATGTTGCATGACAGGTGGTGTTTGCCTCTGACAGTACTCAGTAGTTAGATGACATGATGCTTTTGGAGAATCTTATCTCATGACTAGATGTATATCTTTTCTTGAATGCTGGGGGTAAAGGGGAAGCCTTCTTTTTCTTGGAGGGCTGATGCACATCCAGTCACACGACAAGGAAGGGTCTCAGCCTACAAACCTTGAGCATCTCGGTATGAGGCTGTGGTATCTGCTCTGGTAGTTTAGGTACTGCTCTTTTAGACTACTGGGTGTTTTGTTCTGCAGTAGGGAATAGTAAATACTGTCATCTGTTCCTGAGATTAAATTCCTTTAATGCAATGCAGTCTTCATACTGCCTTGCTGTATAGATATACAGGGGGAGTCATATTTTAACTATTTTAACATCCTATCTGCAGTTGGAAATGAAGCAGAAATCCCTCATGGGTAGGGGAAATGATACTGAGGAGAAGCAGAACACAGAGGCAAGTGAGGTGAACCCAGAAACTCTTGGTAAGTGTTGCCTTTCCAAATGTATAAGCATTCCAGGTAGTTTCGTGAAGCATTGCCTTGTAAATCTTGTCATTATTTTTGCTGTAAAAGGTAAATTAGCAACTATTACTTTTTAATACCTTAAGAGATAAACTAGTATACATTACATGAACTATCTGGGATTGTGTTCTGCTATTCTTTGCAGAAAATAGTACATGAGAAAATTCTACAGGGAGTGACCTCTCACTTGGGTTATCTGGTTCTGAACATAACGTTCATCTATTTTTGTAGATACCACAATTAACTGATGTTAGAATAGCAGCTGATTTGTTATTAGAATAAAATGTGTTCTCATCGACTACTGTGTGCTTCATATGGTTCAGTGTGATTATTCAAATTTAGCATTTGGAAATCTAAAATTAAGTAACTGATAGTGTCATGATCAATATAATAAGAAAAACAGTATTTTCTAGCGCTCTTAGCTCAGAAGAAACAAGATAAATCACTTTCTTCCTAAGCAGAAGATAGCAAGTTTGGTGTTCTGTTGTCATAATTTTAACTCTTCCAATTTTTGTGCTGCAGCAAAACTTTGTATGCAGAAGAGCCTTTTGTTACTGAATTTTTTGCCTGTAAGAGCAAAGACGAAAGATTCTGCTTCAGACAGTTTGGAAGCCCAAAATATTGATGATATCCAACAGTATGTCAGTGACAAATGCCAAAGAAAAGGTTCTGTTGTGGACACAGACTTCCAGGCAGCACACTCATTGTCTTCCAATGGAGTAACTCATTCTGTTTCAAAAGAGGGGGGCCAAATGATAAAATCTGATAGGAAGATTAAACAAGTTCCAGACCCCCTCCAAACAGAAGAAGCATCTGCATTTCACAGTAAGCCTGTTGAGAATACAGTTTCACAGCAAGAAGATATATCATCACCTCCTTCCACTCCTACACGAAAATCTCAGTTCAGCCGTGGAAGACTAAGGCTGCTGTCTTTCAGATCAATGGAAGAGCCGAGAGCCGTGCCTACTGTGAAGGAGAAATATCCTATATTGAAAAACATACTAGATTTTATTAAGGATCAATCGCTTTCACATGAAAGGTAAGCAAATTGAAAATGTTGCCAATTATAAAATACAGAAACTTGTCTTCAGACCTCTTCAGGTGGAATAAAACATCTTCTAGCCACAAGATAGCATTGAAAATAATTTTGTACGTAAATAGTTGTCAGATTTTTGTATCAAACTTCAGTGATTCACAACTGTGTAGGGGCTCGTAGAGAGTATTATTTCCTTTGATTCACTTCTGTCACATAGAACTTCAGAACATGAAAAACAATTACTTGGCTGTTTCTTGTCTTGCTTTCTGAGATCTGTTTGCAGTGGCATTTTACTTCTCATCTGCAAACAGTGAAGACATGGTATAGCAGCACTAGAAATCCTTGATACCAAATATAGAGTAGTTGCATCTCTTATTAAATTACCTGGTATTCTGAAAATGTAAATGAAAAGAGAGATTTCCAATTCCCAGCTTGTCTATTTTAGGCTCTAAAACTTGGACTAGTGGAGGAAATGCTGGATTCTGGTTGAAGCTTTATCACTCACTCCAACTGCAATATACCACTGCTGAAATACAATTGAAATTTTAGATACCAAACTCTTGTTTAACTAGTTAAGTACTTCTTGAATTGTGACTTATTTCGGTTATTTTAAGCACAATGTTTTGAAGTCCTCATAGATGTTTTTTGCTCTTCTTAGTGTTTTAAAGGTTCTTGCTTTGAGAAAATCCCAAGGGCAGAGTATTATGGAAGTGCTCAAGACAATCCGCCAGTGCCTAGACTCACTTGGGCAGCCACACTGTTTTCATCCACCGTGTGTACTTTTTCTCTTAGAACTTCTAGCCTGTCAGAAAGACTTTACAAAGTAAGTAATTATTTAGACGAAGTCTCAACCATGTGATTTAATATGTCTTAGTCCTTGCGTTCTCCCAGTCATGTCTACTGAAAACAGTAGAAAGTTACTGGATTTTTATCCATGTGGATAATAAAAATATGACTTGAGGATTAGTTTTTAGGCTACTGTGCATAACTTGCGTGCTTCATTTAAAAAAATTAATAATTATGTTCAGTTGGGACTTAGTTGTACAGCTATTCATGCCAGTGGGTATCATGCAGTTGAATCACAGCGTGGATACCTAGAAACATCTTTACAGTTCCAACCAGATCACAACAAACTCAAAAAGATTGTAGAGTCTTCAGTTATTGCTTTAGTTTAAGTTCCTGTCTAATTCTAGATTGGTTTCTTTCTCGTCCAGTAAAGCTGTAATGATCTAACCCATTTAACTTGTGATTACTTATGTAGCATTGCATCTTTATAATTTTTGTGAACTTACTTTGTAAATCAAGGTAAAACCTATCTGGCAGAACAACTGTCTTCCAAGAATGGTGCATGTTATGTCTTGTTAGTCAAGCATTTGCTTGTTCATGAATTTTCATAACTTTGGATGTGATACCTGTACAGGACAAATTTTATTGTGGGGTGATGTATTCCACTTGTGTGCCAGAGGCTAAAGTGATGGACATGCAAGCTAAAGTCTGCAGTGCTATTAGCGATGTACCAGTTATAGGGCATGCATGTACACAAAAAAAGAGGCAAAAAGATCATATTGATTATATGCATGTGCAATTGTTGTTCTAAGTAAAGAAAGATAATTTGAAGTTTTTTCAGTACAACTAGAAAGCCCTACAACTAGAAAGCGCTATCTCAGAGCTAATGCTATGCTGTTTTGGTTCATGAATTTAGGTCTGATTTCTATTGTGTGTCTGGCCAGTGCTGTCTGAACTCTGTTGCCTGGTTTCTTGCTTGTCAAGAGCTTTTTATGGTCATCTTGCAGTGCACTGACTTCCTTTAAGATCTTGATTAGATTTTTGTAAAGCACTTTTTTAATTTGAAGGGAAAGTTCTTTTGTTAGTGCCATGAGAATATTTTCTTTTCCTGTTTTGTTTCTTAACTTCTGATTCCTGGTACAGGATTCTTTTATTTTTCTTTGAAAGTGGCAGACTGCATTTTAAACAAAACTAACTTCCTTTCCATTTGTGGGGAGTGTTTAAAAGATTGTCCGTTTGTAAAATTTGCACAAACCATGCTACCTAACATGTAGCCATGAATTCTAGAATACTAAACTGAGTCTTTAATTTCTAGCTACTTCGGAAACCTGGAAGGCTGTGGTGCTGAGCTACACAAAGAGATTCGAGAGTCCTACTATCAGCTTGTTTTGTTCCTGGTAAATTCTGTGAAGGGATTTAGTACTATTAATGACAGGTACAGTACATTGCTTGCATTACTTACGTGATTTGATTTTTTTTTTCCTGTTCTTCCTCACCTCTTCCTGTGTCATTTGTTATTTATTGTTTAATTCCTTACTTAAGTTTGACTATACTTTTGCTTTATTTACCAAACTAAATAAGGAGCCTTGATCTTGTGATCAAATATGCCAAATTACCTTTTTATTAATACTATGCAGGAAAGCACAATAAATTTATCAATGTTAAAGCCTTGACTTACTGCATTTTGTAGTTATAATTCTGTAATGTGTTTCTGAAGCTTAGCAGTAAAATACTAGAAATAGAAAATTTATTGTGGAATACTTTGGCAAGAGTAATGCCACAATAAATACCACAATTCTGCAACCATTATTTAATGCTAAAGCTCGTGTTTTGGTAACATTCTGGTTAAAATTGTTGGGATTTATAGCCAGGTGTCCTAAAGAAATGAGAATTTTGTGACCATAGTGTCTGTTTCCCTGCTAATAACTTCCAAGTCCTTTGTCCAGTTTCAACTGAACATGGCAAAGGTTTCAGAGAGAAGTTGTTCCTGCAAATATCAAGAAAATGTACTGCAGAGAAGAGACAAACGCTCTTGCTAATGCTCAGGCTATAGCATAAGCTCTGTTTCAGCTGGATCCATAAAGGAGAGGATAGCATCTTTATTTCAAATTGTATTGGCTGTGCTTCTTGCTAAATTTTGTAAGTTTATGCATTAGTAAACCTGAGTTTCTGCCACCTAGTTAATTTAATGCAGAGTAAAGCCTGGAAATCAGTGTACAGTGGTTGTCCCTCCTTGCTCCCCAAATATGCTATTTCAACGTCAGGTGAGAGCTGTCATGTTTTACTGTCTTGTGTTTTTATTTAGGTCATTGCTTCCTGCCTTATCATGTGTGCAGACAACTCTCCTTCACCTTTTGGATATGAGTTGGGAACCAAGCGATCTTTCCTTTTTTGTTGAGATTCAGTTACCACATCTTCTTATGACTACATCACAAGAAAATATAAGTATTCATGACAGTATCATTTGGTGAGTCACGAAGAATGCAACTTTCACATGGTGCTAACTATTGACGCTATTTTTACCAAGCAAGGCTCCTGAACTTTGTGCTGGAACAAGCAGTAAAAGTACTATTAACAAGTATGGCATAATTTTGGCCAGTATCTGAGGGCTTAACTGAAGTATTTGAAATTTTTTGCAGCATTACTAGTGCAAAAACTATTAAAATTTTATCTTTAACCTGATTACTGCGGGAACACTTCAGTTGTTTAGCAGTGTAGCAGGAGGTAGATAATGCTGTTTCTTGTCTTAATAAATACCAAATGTTTTTAACACCTGCATGTTGCAATTTTATAGTAGTTGTACTTCTTACATGTGAGCAAATGTGAAAGCCAAAAAGCTTTTAAAATGTCTCATCTGATAGGCTAGCATTACCAAAAGCAGTTTTGTAAGTGTAGATTTTTCTGATTTTGCATTATGGTCCCCATATTTATTTAAGAACTTGTCACAGAGGCAAGAAGCAGGTGTCTATATGGTCATATATTAACCAAGTGAACTGGAGTTCCTGCAATTCTTTTTTATTAACATGTTATAGTACTTTGTTCTAATTTGGGAGGCCTGATTGCATTCAAACTTAATTTTGAGCTTTTTCTTTTAGTCAGTGGAGTGAAGAAGATGAAATTGCAGACTACAAGCAAAACTGTGAGTGGATGGATGAATGTCAGGATGTAATGTTTGAGACCTGGTATGAAAAGATAGCGCAAGCTGACCCAGAGAAGCAGAGAAAGGTGACCTCATGATTTGCTTATTTACCTGTGGAAGGGGTAAATAGGAGACTTTTAAAAGCCTAAAGGAGAGAAAGGAATCTGGCTTAAACTGATTTTTCATGAGTTGGATCCCTGGCTCCCTGTAGGCCTTCAAAAGTCTAAAATGATGAAAAGATCCCCATCCCTTTTTTTGCAGGGGAATTGTTCTGCTTTCTGTCTAAAAAGAGCTTCCTCAAAGTCAGAAAATAATACTCAAGTAAATTGTGTCCATTTATTGCTCTAGATGCACATGTTTGTTGCTCGTTACTGTGACCTGTTAAATGTGGATATATCCTGCGATGGCTGTGATGAAATTGCACCATGGCATCGCTACCGCTGTCTGCAATGCAATGACATGGATCTATGTAAAACTTGTTTTCTTGGTAAGAGTCATTAAAAAAACCCACCCTTAAAACCCTATGCTCGATGGCGAAATAGTGTCTTCTACATTATACATAAAATAAAGTGAAAAACTTTTCTTCTGGATATTTTAGAAATGTTAAGCCTTTCTTTTCCTAATCTGAACGTGAACTTGAAACTAAGAAAGATCCTCTATCAAAAAGGATTTACAGGGAAATCTTAAAATATTTCTTTACAGGTGGAGTTAAACCCGAAGGACATGAGGATGACCATGAAATGGTTAACATGGAGTATGCCTGTGATCACTGTCAAGGAGTTATCATAGGTCGGAGAATGAACTGCAACGTGTGTGATGACTTTGACCTTTGCTATGGATGCTATTCTGCAAAGAAATACTCTGACAGGTATTAAATATGTGATTATGATCTGCACTTCACTTGGCAGAAAAGTGATAATTAGCAACTAAGTACAATCAGTCATTCTCATACTGCTTTCTACAAGGTTGCATCTGTCATCAGAACATCTAGTTGTTGTCCTTTGGGGAAACGTAGCAAGTACAGGACCAGTTCAGCAAAAATTTCTGCAGTTTGGAAACCTGCCCCAACCTCTGAAGTAACTCAGTAGCAATTGTTTTCTAGCCATGGCTGTGAAAGTTGCAGGACAGTTATCAACCCTGAATGATAGGATAAAAGAAATGAACAGCACTGTGGTTAGACAACATAGGTTTCAGTGCTTGATGGAAGAGATCTTAAAAAATTTCATTTCTAGAGCAGGAGCTCTCGTGACAGTTCAGGTTCTGTTAAATGAGCACTACTGAAGTCAGTGAGGCTCTGACAGTTTACAGCACTTGAAGGTCTACAGTTTGAAACTCTGGAATGTGTTGGTTTTTTCATAGTTTCCTGTAAATGTGTCATGTGTTGCTAACTACACTGGTTAGCAAGAAAGTGGCTGCATTTCAAAATTATTTACCTTCTTCTTTCAGTCACTTGCCCACTCACAGCATCACAGTGTATCCAATGGTGACTATTCGAATCAGTGACCGACAGAGGCTCATCCAGCCATATGTCCACAATTATTCCTGGCTGTTGTTTGCAGCTTTGACTCTCTACAGTGCAGATCTGGCAAATGGGGAGGAAGTAGAAGGAGAGAAACTAGATTCACAGGTCCTCAGTCATGCCAGAGTTCTGCAACATCAGTGCATACAGCTCATCGGAGACTGCTTGATGAAAGCACAGCATGGAAAAGGTGAGTCAGCTCCTCCTTCACTGAAACAACGGTTTCTAGCAAGTGTCAGAAAAGTCTGTGATTACTCACTTTGAAGTTTCCAAAGGAAAGGGGAAGCTACTGTGTACTTCACTGAGAATAACTGTTTATGTAGAAAGCAAATGTAGAACAAGTGTCGTTCAGGGTCACTGGAACATGGAAAATAGGGTGCTTGAGAAAATTAATTTTATGCTTACATAAATATTGAAGACAACTTGGCAACTCTTTGGTTGTTTTTTTTTCCATCTTAGATGTTTTAAAGGGATCAATCAATATAGCTTCATGTTCTGTTACTAACGTGTTACTGACAACCAAAGGACTTGAAGAAAAGCAAATAACTTGGTGGAAAATGTTTTTTGTTCTACATCTCTTGGCAAGAATTTTTTAACCTTATTTGTGGTATGAGATAAGTTTCTGGGGATGATGTCCATTTGGAAATGAGGATTTCTGTAAACTACTACAGAAAATAGAGTGATACAATAGAGAACCTATGTTGAATGTATCAAAAACTATAGGCTCAAGTTCAAATAAGTTTACTGGTAGGTTTTTTGAGCAGCTCTAATACAGCTCACATACCACCACCACCACCAAATACTTGTGCATACTCATTATTTAATCTGTTTGTTTTTAACATACAGTTTTATTGTATAAGTATTTAAGTGGTCAGAAGATTAAAAGCTAAGACAAATTTCATTTACCTTTCATAATTTACACTGTTGGGAGGTATCTCTAACACTTTCTTAAATTAAGACTTCTACCCTGATGGTATCTTTGTGAGGTGGGAAATGTCACCACCTGTTCATCACTGTTATTTAATGGAACTACATGATTAAATGAACATGATGGGGAACATCTCTTTGATGGAGTTGAGATTCCCAAGAAGTGTGTGAGGGGAAGTTTGCAGTTCTCTTTCAAAATGTTTCAGTTCTGCTTTTTGCCTATCTTGCCACTCAACAGCTAAATAGCTTTTATAACTTTCTTGCTTTCAGGTCTGAAAAATTTAGCTCTCCTCTGCATGTTACCAGAAGGTGAATCCTTCTCAGAGAACGACATTGTTTCAGTCAGTCCTTCCACAGATGGTGCTCCAAAAAGTCATACTGGTGATAAAGCAGTGAAGGGAAGAGATGAGAAACCAAGCACAGGCTCTTTTACGCATTGTAATGTAAGTACCTATTATTTCCATATCAGTTAGATGTGTGACCTTCAGAAGCTTAAACATCCTATTCTGGATATGTAACTGAAATAATGGATAGTAGTGATTTCATTTGTACATAAAAGTTGGGGGGCGGGGAGACAGTTGTTGGTTGGTTCATTTTTTTTATTAGATCCACCTGATCAAAGATGAAGGTGTCACCTTATGTTCTTACAGGCAACTGATTCACAAAAATGTTGGGGGGAAGGGGCAAAGATCATTCTTTCTAAAAGAGTTATTGTTTCGCCTAGTTGTTAGCACTCTTTAGGTAGGAGAACGAGTTTCCTATAGTTTTATACGGTGCATAAAACTATTACAGTTGTAATAATTTTATGCACAGAGATACGAGCAAAATAGAAAAATGTATTTTCACTGTATGGAAGCTTAAGACATGTATACATCAAGAAATTCCTAACCAATAAAAAGGTTTTGATATTTGAGGAAAAATGTTTGTCAGATGCAGATGACCGGCACCTTCTTTCCATGGTTGTTTCTGCAGGTGTTTAAATTTTGTTTTAATCTTTTAGTGCCTCTGTTTTATTTTTAGGGGAAAGGAGATACTCGCAATGAAATCCAGTCTCCTGCAGAAGATAAAGTAGGAAAACAAGGAAGTGAAAGCAAAGCTGTCTTTGCAAAGAAAGCTGTTTTGAGACAAGCGTCAGACTTGTCTGTGGATAATAATGTTTCTCCAACAGGTAAAAAATTATTTCTCATTTTCCCTAACACAGAAATATCTATTCATATGCAAAGCAAACAGCTGTATTTTTTTATTCCTAACCCATTTTTGCATATTTGCAAATGTCTTTAATGCAGGCAAGCTGTTTTGTAAAAACCAGCCAAGCATACTGCTTTGAACAACTGCTACCTTGCAGTTGGTTTAAAGGATTCTGGAAATCGGAGTAGAATTCCACCAATACATATCTATGTATAGAGATTATAGTTCCTGTTGGTCTAACACAATACTTGTGTATTCTTACGTACTTGGAACCAGAAATTAAGTGTCTTGCTCTATTAAAGACTAGTATTGTAAGAATTATGATAGTTAAATGGATCTGTCTGTAGTACTATCCTTTATATGTTTTTTAGTAGATGGTGTAAATCTCTTTACCTACTATCTTTTATAGACTTTTATAAAGACTTGCTTTTCAAATTTTAATAAATTTTTTTAAGTTTTTTTTATTCTTAGATTGCAATTATAAAAATTAAGCTATCACCTATTTCCTTTATTTTTAATGTAATTTTGGGGATTTTCTTCTTTTGTTTTAATTTAAAAAGCAGATGACGGCCTCTCGGAGGATTCAGCCCAGAAGCAAGCAGAGAAGGTTTTAATCCCTAGCCAGGAGCAAGTTTTTGCTGAATGCTCTCAGAAGAGGATTCTAGGATTGCTGGCAGCTATGTTACCACCTTTTAAATCAGTTAGTTCTTTTTACTTTCATTCTGTGTAGTTTTCTAGGTATCACAAATAACATGAATAAAATTCATAGCGAATTAAATGTGGGAGATGGGCTCTAGCTGCTTAGGTGTTATAAAATGCAAATCAGAATGTCTTAAGACATTTCACATTACTAAGGAATGTAAGGGCTTGTTCCTGGGTGGGGAAAGGGAAGGGAATTTTAATTTATCTGTAAAGCAGTCTTATCTTAACTGTTTAACACCTGCGAAGTTTAAATCATCGATTTAGGTTTACGTGTCAGGTCAGCTTAAGAGGTCAACAACCACAGTTAGAACCTAGTTTCTCATTTCCTTTTGTCCCATTTGAAAGAGAGTTAGAACAGAAGCTTTTTGTATGTGCCATGACTTTGACTAAAAATCTTGTTTTCTTTCCTTGCCTTACTGAGATCTTTTCTTTTTCTGTAGGGCTCCACAATGTCCTTGATTAACCTGGAACAAATACTTCCACTGATGTTTCAGGTTGTAATCTCAAACGCTGGCCACCTGAATGAAACTTATCATTTAACATTGGGACTTCTGGGCCAGTTAATCCTGAGACTTATGCCTGCAGAAGTGGATGCTGCGGTGGCTAAAGTCCTTTCAGCCAAACATAATATGTTTGCTGCGGGAGATGGGTCTACAGTGCCAGAAGGCTGGAAGACAACTCATCTTCTGTTCAGTCTGGGAGCTGTGTGTTTAGACAGGTGCTTTTTACTTTAAACCTATTAGTTGCTGTCTGATGACTAATACTAATTTTCTTTCATGTGTGCCTCATGCATGGAGGCCTTTTAATAGAAAGTCGATTAAACCTGTACCCTGATCATAGAAAGGGCTTAGCATCTGCAGCCCTTGTTGCAGTGAGAATCTCTTAATTTCCTTCCAAAAGAAGGCCATCTGTTGAAGAGTGGCTTAATTTCCTGTGCTTACCTATGTAGCTTGTTATGGTGGAAGAAGTAAGGTTTGGAAATTTTGAGGAAAACCAAAATACAGTCCTAAATTTTTTGTATGACATAAATTCTCTCCCATTGAGTTACATACCTCTTTTGTAACCTGGGAAAGGAGGAGAGTGTGTCATGTGGTAACTATCACCAGTGCTGAGTTCTGGATCTGGCCCTTTTACGTAAGAGTATTAGAGAGATATTTTTGTATAGTAAAATTGGACTGGAAACAGCAAGGAGGGGCAGGGCAGATGTTCCATTTTGAAGATCTTGAGAAAGCTCTCAAGCATTCTAAGATTAATGTCATGCCTTTTAAAACATGACAGTGTTATTTTTCATTGTAGCTATGTTTCACAGGGAAGGTTCATAAACAAATAGAAAAGCATATGAAATTTAAAGGCAGAATATCCAGAGGATCAGCTGAGGGAAAGGATTTTCTCAAAGACTAACTTTAGAGCAAGGAGGCCAGTCTCTCTAGATTATTTGTGTAGTCCACAGAGGGTGAGGAGGTAGTCACGTACATGGGAAATAAACCACTTGCTGTTGTGCAAAGAAAAACTTTTGAGCTCTAAACTAAAATTAGGAATTAAAGGTGACACTTTGATTTGGGACTGTAAACCCTTTAAGAAAACAGAGTAGTGTTTATGCTCTAGTGATGAAAAACAATACAGAATTCCTGTGTCGGCTGACATGAAAGCTTCAAGTATTTGGAAAAACAGTTATATAATGATATGAAAGCCATAGCTATGACAGATTAACAGTGATACGCTGTCTTGAGGAAAAATAGTTTCAGGTAAGTCTGTAGTCAGCCCTCCTAATACAGACTGCTCTTGCTTTCCAGTCGTGTAGGTCTGGACTGGGCAAGCTCCATGGCAGATATTCTTCGATCTTTGAACTCTTCTGCGCAGTGGCATAATGTGATTGCTGCTTTCACTGACCATTGCATTAAGCAGCTGCCCTTCCAGCTAAAGCACACCAATATCTTCACTTTATTGGTGCTGGTTGGGTTTCCTGAGGTAAGTGGCCTATCGATACTAAAGGAAACGAAATTGGTTAGCGCTTTTAGGTTTCTGTTTCTAAATACTACAGATTTAATCAACTGGAGACATCCATTATAAACTAACAAAACATGTTGTATGTCAGAGTTCACATCTTTCCACTTGCGCACAATAAATGTTTATCTAATGAAGAATAATGTAGCTGGTTTTGCCTTGCATTTCTTTGAGTGCTACTTATAACTATCACAAGAAAACCAGCTTAGTATGTTTTAGTATCAAAAAGGGCTTTTTATACAAGTGAAACAATCTAATCTCACTCTTGATAGTCATAACTCTGATATATTGCCTATATATCATTAAGTTGGTTGCTGTAGGCATTTTTTTCATAGAAGTGAACTGCCATTTTTTAAAGATCAGCAAATACCTGGCAGCAAGCAGATTGTTCAGCTAAAAAATACAATACCAAGTATAAGCAAATGTAACCAATATAAAAGATGACTGTGTATTTACAAATAAGTATTCCAAATCATAACTGAAACTTTTGCTGCAATTTCAGGTGCTGTGTATGGGGACTCGTTCTGTGTACATGGATAATGCTAACGAGCCTCATAATGTGATCATCCTGAAGCATTTCACTGAGAAAAACAGGGCAGTTGTAGTAGACATCAAAACCCGAAAGAGAAAAACAGGTTCTGTGACATTTTCATTTTATCAAAGAATCAGAGTATTTCCTTACAGTTTCTTATGGATACCCAAAAGCATATTTTAACTAGACCACTTTGCACAGGTCTGCAGAGTTTGAATTCCATTATTAGTAAGTTGTCTGACTTTCTGCTCGTAGGTTAAACCGAATTGTGAAGCTTCTGCAGTAAAGATTATGGAGACTCATTTTCTTTTTGAAACTTGTGACATTTATTTTTACTCAGGAAAGGATTTAGGAAACTGTCGAGACCATTTTATTAATTGAGAAATCTCAGAAATAGGCTTTTGATTAAGCAATTGTTTCTGTTTTGAGATTTGCTTACTGCTTGTGTCTTATCCTTTACAAACATGTGCTTAATGTTTTAAAACAATTGCAAATTTAAAAAATGTATGTGCTGCCTCTGTGTAGTTAGGTGCTGCTATATAAAGGAAAGGTTCAATGCCTGAATGTTTTTGGGATAGTCCATTTTGTTGCTCCAAAAATACTCTGCGTTTTTATGAAGAGCCTGTTTCCACTGTGGGCAATGTGTGCTACCTACTAGCAAATGAAGACCAAGAACAAACACAAACATACCTATTATTGATTGATTGCTTCTGGAATGATGCTGTGTTGGCTGTTTTTTCCTGGTCCTGTAAAAAAGCATGCCATGAGGACAAGCCTAACTTCTTTAATCATATGCTTTATAAGATGTCAGGAGTCTATCTTCTCTGCTTTCTTCCTGTCTGGAAGAACTTTTCAAAACAATGTGGATACCCCTAAAATTTGAGACAAAAATTTTAAAAAGCTATACAGCATGAAATAGTCTATACTCCAGGAAATGTGTCTGGATGTTTTAGAGTAATCCATTCTAGGGCACATCGGTAGAGTGTGTTGGCTATTATGGTGTTTAAAGGCTATTAAAAAAAAAAAAACCAGCAACAAAGCCCACCAGAAAACAACAAAAACCCAGAGCTAGATGCTGCCTCCTGGGGCCCATTTGCTGTACCAGAGAGAATTTTCTTCCTGTATTTCACCTTGTTTAAAAGTTAGTCAAGCTAAACGTTTAACATATAACAAATCAGTTGGATTTCTAGGAGTGAGGGCTTTCAGCTTTGGCATACATGACCTATTAATTGTGAAGTTTATAAAGCAAAGGTTGTCCTAAGATTTGACTATTGAAGTTGTGTAAAAGACACTTGGAAAAATCAACAGACTAAACTGCTTTTTGATATTGAAGAATGATTTCAATATAAAAGCTCCCTCCCCCACTGTGATGTTTTAAACAGTAAGATCAGCAAGATTTATTTCCTCATATCAATTGCAGGACAGAATTTTCCCCATTTTAATTGTAAAATACAACTTGCGCTGCTTTGTGTGCTGTACTGTTTATGTGCAAATATGTGCAGACAACTAGCTGTTACCAGAAGTTACCTAGGAGTTTTTTAACTTGCACTGAAAAATGAAATATTTTATTGACTATTCAATGAATCTGAGATAATTTTAGTACAAGACAATTATTAGAATGTACTTCATGTATGGATAGTGTTCATGTCTCAGCCTACTCGTATCTACTGGTAAGAGATGATTTCACAACATTTTAAGATGAACCTAGTGAATTGTGTTTTTTCTCTCTTGTAGTAAAAGACTATCAGTTGATTCAGAAATGTGGACAAGAAGGCAGCGATTCCCAGACCCAGCTGAGACAGTACCTCCAGCACTTTGTTCTTATATCCACACACCTTCTGCAAACCAGCATGGACAGTAGCTATGCTGAGGCAGTGGAAGCAACTTGGGTCTTGTCGCTCGCTCTAAAGGGGCTTTACAGAACACTTAAGGTATCTTTTGCCTGACATGTATAATATAATAGATAAATAAAAGCTGGTGTTCTACCTTGCACTATTGGAACTTGGGTGTTGACTAAGCACATTGGGGAGCTAACAGCTGTGTTTCTCTCACAGCTGGCTCCTTTTATCCCCTGTCTGTAGGGGGTTGAAAATGTTGCTAGGTTTTAAATAGCATTCGTGAGTCTGAGTTGAATATTGGATTGCTTTTCCTCTGTGAGGGCTGACCATTCATGAAAGCTGAAGAAGAAATTTATAGGGGTAACACTTCATAGAGTGAAGCTCACTTGCCCCTTTTCTTACTCCTGAAGTATTTGAAGAGGGGATCTGTATTTTTTTGGACTGTCAGAGCAAAACAGAAATCCAATTACTACTGCGTGTATGTCATGGATGATACCCTTATGGTATTTGAAGCAGGGATTTGTATTTTGGGTTTTTTTAGGGAAACGAAAGAAAAAGATTCCCAACGTAGTTCATCTGGGCAGGAAGTTTATCTGAGGCCCTGTGATAAGACCTTGCAAGCATTGTGATGCATTGTTCCCTTTTGACTTGTTTATCTCTGTGTCTGTGTGTAGATTCATGGCTTTAAGGAGATCCAAGCTGCCTTTCTTCAGTCTGGTTTACTCAAGCTTCTAGTGAAGAAATGTAGCAAAGGAACTGGCTTCAGTAAGACCTGGCTTCTCAGAGACTTGGAGGTAAGAAAAGTTATGTTTTGTAAAAAGTCAGGCTTCATGCAGTGGCATGAAAGGTTATGACACTGCACTTTCCTTTTGTGAAGAAAGTCTCAAGAGTATTTCTAATTAGTCTTTATAAACATGTTCACTTAACTGTATCCCTGAATCTGCGTTCCTCTGTCTGTCACAATTGTGTAGATAATAGTCTAACTTCTTTAAAGCACGAGCTGATTTTAATTAATCTAAATGTATTTGAAATAAATTTGTAAGATGAGGCATTAATTACCTACTCAGTTTCTTCTACGAATTTTATTTAGACTGTTTGTGAAAATTCCATTCTTCAATTTAAAAAATAACAATCTTGAAGAAGAACATTACTTGCATTACTCACTGACATGTACAAGTTACTACTGTAGTGCAATATAGGAAGATCAATATTCATGTGGGAACATTCTTTCTGAATGTTTGTTAATTGCTGGAAGATAAGTGTGGTTCAACTGTCAGTTATGTTTTGTCATAGGCAAGAGTTGTGTTAATTTGTACTTAGGATGGTAGCAAGGAGAGAGAGAAAGAGTAAAACCCTGGAATTCCTCTGAAAAGTTGCCCCAAGTGGTTGGTTAGAAATACTGCAGAATCAGATCTGGACCATGGGATCTTCCTGCCTCCTGACCTAAAGCCAGAGAACCAGCCCTGACCAGAGAGGTGTCCCATCTTCCTCCCCTTTGGGCAGCATCGTACCAAATGAGTGTTCTTCCCTGAGCACTAAAATGTCTTGCCATAGCTCTGCCCGCATTACTCCTCAGAACTGAGGCTACACACTTCCTTGGTCCTCCAACTTGTGTCAATGTTATTTTCTTCCTGTAATGGGTACTAATGTTGTTGGCTGTGGTGAAGCCAAAGGTACGTTTTCAAAGGAGAAGAGTGTGTAGGGGCATCGCTGGCTTTTTGGTGGTAGTCACCTCTGCTCTGTTCTTATCTAAGAATCCCCAAACCTTGATGTACTGAAATGGTTAAATAATTATTTTCTCAATTTTTTTTACACTTTTGGCTAATAACTTAAGTTGTCTTTGTAGCAGCCTGGAAGGTGTAACTTATTTGTGAAGTGGGAAGTGGTTTGGTTTTGTGTTTTGGGGTTTTGTTTTGGGTTTTTGTTGTTTGGGTGGGTTTTTTTTCTTTTTTTTGGTGCTGCTTCTTTTTAGAATAGCATGTGTTAAGCACTGTCCAAGTCATTATAATGTTCTTATAAAACGCTCTTTGCAGATACACTAATAATATCTACAGCTGTCACACCATATGCTACCTTTTTTCTGTGTAGATTTTGTCAATAATGCTATATTCCTCAAAGAAAGAGATCAGTTCCTTGGCTGAGCGTGAGGATACTGAACTGGAAGAAAGGGAACAAGATCAAGATGTGGAACAGCCCATTGTTGGCCCTGTTGATGTAGAGCAGAACAAACTTGATCCTTTGGAGGGTTTGGATGAAGCCACCAAAATATGCTTCTTGGTACTTAAACTTAATTTTACCTCCTTTGAAGTTACTGTGAATTTTCTAGTTGCATAAAATACTGGGTAGTTTATATGGCTGTTTTTCTTCTAAATTTACAGAATATGGGTCTATGTTTTCGATGTATCATTATCTAAAGGAAACAAACTAGAACTACAGTAATGAACACTACAAAATCATTATAAAGCTTTTTGCTAAATTACTTTTCATTTTTATTAATCCAGACATTAAGTTCATTCTCTACCTATGTGATAAGTGGGAAAATAATACCTAGGTCATCCTTAAAGAAACTCATCTTTCTTTTTCCCTTGTAATGTCATCTTTTCTTTTCTTTTTTTTTTTTTTTGTCTCCTTGCTCAGATGACACATGATGCACTTAATGCACCTCTCCATATCCTTCGAGCCATGTATGAGTTGCAAATGAAAAGAACAGATTCTTTTTTTCTGGAAGTTCAAAAGAGGTATGTGAAAGACTGGGTCCAGCAGAAAAACAGTTACTAGATGTGGGTGGTAACCTAAAATCTAATAGGTGCTGAATAGAAATTGTTCCAAGGATATGATTTGGTTTTCATGTGTGAAAAAGTAAGGAAATAAACTCCTGCTAAGTTGTATTTGTGGAAACAAGTCACCATCTTCTGAAATATGTTGCATGTTCTTTTCAATACGATAACTCACATATGAAGATCTACTATGTCTCTAAATTACCCTAACTGAGGACAAATGGAGAGCTTACATGTGGCTTCTAGTAATCAAAGCATGTCGTGGAGCAACCATGTTATCACACTGATGAGCAGTTTTATAACATTTAAAACCTTTGACTTGTTAGAATAGGGAAGCGAGTTAACACAATCTGATAAAAATAGGTAGAGTTTAATGAATCTTTCGAAAACAGAAGGTGGGAATATTTAATTTACATTTAATTGCACTAATATAGTTTGCATTACTTTCAAAACACATTTGTGTGGTTTTTTTTTTCTTTTGCCACTTCTAAGGTTTGATGGAGATGTAATTACAACGGATGAGAGGATCCGAACACTGGCTCAGAAATGGCAACCCAGTAAGCGTTTGAGGTTGGAGGAGCAGAGTTCAAAAGCAGTAGATACAGATATGATCATCTTACCATGTTTGGTACGTGCATCTTTCTCCACAAAAAGGAGCAGTTGTGAAATAATTAATTTAGGCATTGAGTAACTTCAGTTTTGTTTAGTAATGTCAAACTGGAGATTTTAACATCTGAAATAATCTGTTGTTAATGTTTTATGTCAAAATTAATGAGCAGGTACAACAAGAAGCAAGTACTTCTTCCTTGTAATTTCTTCCTTAAGGAAGTAAGACAACTTGATTCTCAGGTCAGGAGAATAGATTGTGATTGCACACTGTAATTTCCTCTATTCATACAAGAGAGATCTAATTACTGTAAGCTTATGCCCTAAGTGTTACTGTTTTAGCATATTATTGTTATCTTACAGTAATTTCAGCAGAACAAGGAAGCAATGAATTTGTCTTGTAAAGTAGACACTACACTTGCAAGCTTTAGGTTTTGCATTCAATAGCATGGTCCCACAGCTCTTTGCTTTATTTTGGGTGCTGATTCCTGGCCGTGTGGTATCACCAGCTCAGTTGTCTATCAGTTGCCTAGCAAAGTGGATCAAGGGCTTTGTAAAGTGGTTTACAACAGCTTATGTAGAGGCTGTGAAATATCCACCCCTCGAAATTCTCCAAACTTAACTGGACAAAGCCTTGATTTTGAAGTTGGCTCAGCTTTAAGTTGGATTTGGACCAAATGATCTCCAAAGGTCCCTCCCAATTTGCCTCATTCTGTGCCACAAATAGCATGGCACTTTGTTGCTTTACCTCTCTAGTCAGCTTGAATTAATGCTCTTGGTTAGAATTCTAACTGCTGTTTCCACTTGGGTGTACAGTCATGAATACATCAGCGTATAATGAAGTCTGTTGACATAAACAGTCTTTTTGAGGAATTCTGTCCCTGTAGGTGTGTGAGATCACACTTTTGTGTTCTTTGATACATCTGATTTTCAGTCTGTAAACAGCAAATTAATTTGTAAATTCGGCTTGCAGTCTGATGGGCTGGTCAGATATCTAAACATAAGGAAGTAAATCGTTGAGAGCCTATTTTCAAACTTGCCTTTTTTTTTTTTTTCCCAGTCAAAGCCTGTGCTCTGTGATAAAGCAACAGAAGAAACCAATCCAGTCGCCCAGAAGCTGATAACCAACACAGAGAGTGATCTACAGCTTAGTTATGCCAAGCAACGTCGCACTAAGAGTTCAATACTCCTGCACAAGGAGCTGGACTCTAGAAGTAAAAAGGCTGTGAGGGACTACCTGTATCGTGTAAATGAGGCAACTGCTGTTCTTTATGCGAGGCATGTGCTGGCATCATTGTTAGCTGAGTGGCCAGATGACGTGGCAATAAATGAGGAGATCCTAGATCTTAGTGGACCAGCCCATATGACATACATACTGGACATGCTTATGCAGCTAGAGGAAAAGCAGTTATGGGAAAAAGTAAGTGGATTTGACTTATGCATGTGAACAAGCCCTGTGCCTGCATGCCACGAGACTCTAACAAAAATACTTGCAGTTCCTTTTTTAAACTAAATTGAAACTCCAAAATTTAAATTAGTTCTGAAAAAGCAGTTGGAATCTGTCAGTGTCTTAATGTACTGATTTTGTTAACAGAAAATGGAAGAACTAGCTCCGTGGAGACAACTCTTTCAGTTATGAGAGCGCTATATGGGAAAATAAATCTTATAGGGAAATTGGTAAAATAGGCAGTCTGTTTTGAAAGCTGCTTTTTGTTAGATCTCAATGTGTATATTGTAATACCTGCTACTCCATTGATGAGCTGACTGTTACCGTGGTGGAAGCGATCTTGGAATTATAATAGAACGTTGTAATGAAAATGTCAGCTCAATGTTTCACAGCGGTTGAAGCCAATCAAGTGCTGGGAATCTTCAAAGGAGGAATTAAAAATTAAGCAGAAGGCATCGGTACGCCACTGTATCAACAGTATGCTGTCATCTGGACTACGGCATGTGACCTGACTCCCTCATCTCATTTAAAAAAAAAATAAAAATAAAAAGAAGATTCAGTACAACTGGAAGAGGTCTGGAGAATAGTGGCAGGGATTATTATAGCCATGGAATAACTTTAGTATCAGGAACCAACTAGTTTTCTTCATCCTGGATCTTTGCCCTGTGGGGACATTGAGGGAGGAGGAGTAATGAAAAAGTCTGTTCCTCTTTCTCTGTAGTTTTAAAATAGTAAGCAGCATACAAAAGTTAACAGCAAGTATTATTCACTGGCCCTCCCAGTAAGAAAACAAAGGAGTGTCAGATTAAGGTAATAAGTGGCAGGTCCAAAACAAACGAAAAGAACTGGTTCTTGACACAGTATGTCATTGAAATTGTTGCCACAGGGTGTTTATAGAGGTTCAGAAAATGACGGGATGAACTGATAGGATAAAGATCTGTTAAGGCATATTAAATACAAAAACGTAGCCTTTGTCTTGGGCTATTCTGCAAGTGTGTGGAGGCAAAGAACGCATTCAGGGAACGATGCTACATACTGCCTTTGTTTTTTAAACTCCTTTTCCCCAAGAAATCAATTTTTGGCTGATTTGGAGATGAACCTTTTGGTCTGAGCTAGTATTATGTTTTATAGGGGGAGTTAGAAAATTGCAGGTGAAGAGATGTAATAGTTTCCTATAATGACTTGGAAAGGGCCTTGAGTAGCAGGATTCTTGATTCAGAGCTTTTGTGCACTTTTGAAAAATAAGAAAAAGTGGAGACTCGGGTTGCTCTGAATTATCATGTAGTGTGTTCTAATAGACTAAATGGTATTTATTTGTATTTTTAAAGACAAAGCTCTTGCATCTAGTGCTTTCAAACACAGTTAAGTGACTGCAGATACATAATCATTCCTTCTTATGCATGCAGTTGTACATTTTGAAGGCAAAACCATATGATATATTCTACTCAAATCAGAACCTGTAGGTATAGAAGGTAAAGGTGTCTGTTTAATATGTTAACAAAGTTGTTTATCTTCCTTGTTTACAGCTTTAGTTTACTGTTAATTACTTTATGGATTAGCCTTGATTCTAGCATTTGTGGAAAGAGATGGAGCTAATAGCTCTCATGTTTTTATCAGATAAAGACTGAAAGATCTGGAACAGGGGTAGAGTAAAATCTTTTGCAGTTATGGAGATGACGCTTGTGGACATCATTTGTGAATTTGTCTTCTTTCTTGCTAGTAGCTCAATTCTCTCTTCCAAAATGTTGTGTGGCTAGAAATTACTCATGTCAGTCATCAGCATGTATGTTTGTAAGTGTTTTGAAAGTAAATTGTATTTACATGACGTGTTGCTTCTCCCCAGATTCTACAGAAAGTACTGCATGGGTGCAGTGAGAGCATGCTAGGAACGATGGCATTGACAGCTTGCCAGTTCATGGAGGAACCTGGAATGGCAGTCCAGATGCGTGAATCTAAACATCCTTATAACAACAATACTAATTTTGAGGTAAGTTATACATGCATTACAGTGCAGTGGATTTGCATGACTTGACGACTAGTTGAAAAACATCAAGGTGGTTGGAGCAGAAGTCTCACAATGTTCCATGTGTGTACCCGTGGGACTTCTGTGCTTGAAGCACCTGTGGAATATCTGTTCAGTCTTGCTTTTGAAAAAGCTGATGCCAGATGACTGAGGCCTTGCCCTGTAAAGAAATGTGTTCAGTAAGGCACTTTAATGTAGTCCTAATTCAATCATGTGAAAAGTGCATAACTTAAATGGTTTTACTATGCATGTGTTTGAAGCAGATCATATTCTTAAATGGTTTCAGGGCCTTAATGAGCAAATATTTCTACCCTTTCATCCAAAGGTCTGTTTCAGTTGGCCTGTTACTTTCTTGTGCTGTTAGACAAAAGCTAGGAGTGGAGTCTTTTTTGTCTTGTATTTCTCATTTTAGACTATCTTCTCCTGACACAAGCAGTTTCTGATTTTCTTTTCTTGATACTGTTTGAAAGCATTTTTCTAATACAGTTTGGTAAGTCTCTCTCTGGGCAGTCTTGGGATTTTTAATTTCCGTGCAGCTCTGACTCTTCTGATTTTTATTTTTAAAATGCATACAAACCTTTAGGTTCTGGCAATGAGATCAATATCAGCAACAATTACCGCTTTTAAAAAACAAAACTATGGCTAGTGATTAATTTTACGTGCTTAACAGCTAATGCAAACAATAGGCCACGCTTTACCTTTGTTAAATTAGCTCCAGATAAAAATATCAAAGAGGTTTTTTTCCCATGGAGATGCTGTAATATTTGTTATATCTCCCTTGTTTATACAGTGAAACGTAAGTAGCTTCTTGGTAATGTAGCATTACTGTATGCAAAGATCATGTGTTTATTTCTTAGGATAAAGTTCACATTCCCGGTGCTATCTACCTCTCAATCAAATTTGACTCTCAGTGTAATACAGAAGAAGGCTGTGATGAGTTGCTCATGTCCAGCAGCAGTGATTTCCAGCAGGACCGGCACAGCTTCAGTGGGTCTCCGCAGAAATGGAATGATTTTGAGCTTCCAGGTGAATATGCAGTATTTCAAAGTGCAAATGTATAGGATATTGCTGGTATCCAGGACTCTTGAGAGAAACTACTGAAAGATGACAGTTAAATATGGATGTTCCTGAGATGTGTGAGAAAAGAAAATCCTTTTCTTGTCCCAATCTGTTTGCTCTGACGTGCTGCTCTTGTATTTGTTTCTTAAAAGTAGGCTTATCTGTTGTTCTGCTACTTGACTTTTTTTTCCATGCCTCAGTCAAAGCATGCACTTAAGTGCTGGAAACAAATTTTGATCTTGATTCTGTTCTAACACAGTCCTTGTTCTGCATGATATTCACTTACATTGTTTCTGCCTTGTCTTACTTTCCACAGGAAGCACACTTTAAAAAAAAAAGACAGGCTTATCTCTTGTCTCTGTGCTATACTAGTGCTCAGAGCAAATAAGGAGTGTGTGCCAATGCCTTGTCTCCAGTTGTTGCCACAGAGCATAGCTGGAAAAAAAATCAGTCTGAGCTTCAGTCAGTATTCTCTAAGTGCGGTTTTGATAACACAGTAGCAAATGCCAGTGAGCTGAAGGACTGCATGGTCCCATGCCTCTTATGTTAAGTTGTTTTAACCCACTGAGCGCTGTGGCATTGCAGGAAGCTTTTGACTTCGAGTACTGTCAGTAGCTGTAAATATATTTAGGAACTTTCTTAGCAAAGCGGTTTAGGTTACAAGATGCTAGTTAGAAGCAAATGTGTGCTCTGTAGAAATACTTTGGATTTTTATGAACTTCTTTCTGTCCTCCTTTTCCTCCCAAACAGTTGCAGAGATTTCCCAAGAAACTGAACTTTGAGGCCCATTGTTTTGGAGCAGCCTTGGCCATGAAACTTGAGTTTCACCTTTTGAAACTTCATTTCCAGCCAAGGCTGTCCGGATTAAAGCTCTTGATTTCACTCAGCAGGCTTTAGCTCAAACCAGGCATTTGAAGGCTTCTGGGCTTTTCATTTGGCGGCAGGGCTTTCTCAAGACCCCTAGGAGTAGGAGAGAGCAATGGCTCCATTTCATGATGAAAAGGGGAATGGGTTTTTAGATTTTTTTTTTTTTAATCTAAAAAATGTTTTCAAAATTCTTCTTCTTTGTGAAACTTTGAAAATTCTGCTTCCCGATGAAAACTAGCATGCTTGTCCCAGGGTGATAAGATTTTTCATGGAACAGAAGGAAATTCTAAGTTTTAACCAGATCTAATATTACAAAGCAAAATAGGTAAGCATATGTTTTGTTTAGCATTACAGCTAACTACCAGTGTTGATCTCTGTGAAGCTGTAGATGCTGCAATGACAAGAACTTCTTGAATGCTCCACTGCCTGACTGTAAAATGGTCAAACATTTTGATAGTTCTTCCACTTTTAAGTGGCTATGTTTAACAATTTTGTTCCCTAGAGTAAAAGGGTGCAATTTAATTTTCTGACGTGTAAAAGCAGTACAACTTTACTTTCACATTTTTTTAACCTTTTGTTTAATGGACTGTGAACTTGTCTGCCTGTAAAGGTTCTTTTTTTATAAGCCATAACTGATCCATAACACAATTGGAAAAGAGAAGTTTAACTGTGTAATGGTATAGAGTTTCTTTAACTCCCTCTTTTTCTATGTAGTTGACAAAAATATAAGAGATGTTATCCTTGTAAGTATCTTTATACAGCGGAAACCATTCTGTGTTTTGCTTCAGCCTCCTGTTTATCATACTGTTCTGTGATTTCATAATTACCAAAAAGATCACCTCTCTTGAATGACGATATCTAGGATTAATTTATGACAGACTTGTCATTTGAATTGTATTTGTGATAGCAAAACTAACTCAGGAGGTAGTAATGTGGATTTTTCTTCCTTTCCTTGTACGCAGGAGACACACTCTATTACCGATTTACTTCTGACATGAGTAACACTGAGTGGGGTTATAAGTTTACAGTGACAGCAGGTCATCTTGGAAGGTTTCAGACAGGTAAGCACTGCTCAGAAGGTATTGGAAAGGACTTTTTGAAGTTATTTTGCTGAGCTTTGACAGACTTGTGGTTATCCCTTTTTTTGACTTAGAATTTGCTTTCTCCAATGTTTTGGAAATAACGTGATTAGTTTTGTTCAAGTTGAAACTTGACTAACATCTCTTACTTGCTGTGACTCTTATGCTAGGAATACCAAATCTTCACAGAGACTTGGAGATAACAATTATAGTCATGATATTTGCATTCAAAGTCTCATTATATGACAGTAATTACACACAGGGTGTGGTAAACACTTCAGGGTGCCGTAATTGGAAACAGAAATAATTGTAATTGTGTTTTTAAAAAGTAGTTATCCAGTAAAATAGGCTGGTTCTGCATCTAATTTCTAGATATAGCATGAAAGGTTTTGTTAGTTTATTTTAGAGTTTATTTTTAATGAAGCTGAGGCTGGTGGATGATTTGCAATCAGCAAAGCTCTACTGCATATCACACAATAGTGAAGACCTGTGTTTTGTTTGCCTTATTTGAGGAAAATTTTAATTTCAGGTAGGATTCTTCCTAATTTTTATCTAAGTTTTGCCCCAGAAAAGACTTGCATTATCAGGATGTAATCTAGAATTATCTCAGATTTTTGTTTGGTATTTTTCTTTGATATTTCTTGCTTGCCAGAGCAATACTTAGTATATGGAGAAAACTGAATGTATGAACAGAATGGGTCCCTACAAAAGCAACAGCTGTTTGAATTATTTTTTTTTTCCAGGATTTGAAATTCTAAAGCAGATGCTCTCTGAGGAAAGGGTAGTTCCTCACCTCCCACTGGCCAAAATCTGGGAATGGCAGGTTGGGGTAGCATGCCGTCAGACTGGTCACCAGCGTTTGAAGGCTATCCACTTGCTCTTGAAGATAGTGCAGTGCAGTGCCCAGAGGTAAGTGCACTGTTCTACATTTGTACACTAAAAGGCAAAGGGCAGGAGAAGAAAAAGTGACTAAGCTGATAGTATTTTGAAGCCAGAAAACCATGATTTGAAGTAGGTATTCTTAAGTTGCCTTTTGGATACAGTTCACACGGCCTTGATAGCAGAAACTTACTCTAAGGGATTTTTTGAAAACATTTTCTCTTCTTTCTTGGCTTTTAAAAAAGGTCCAATGAATTCAAATGTGGTTGTAAAGAAAAAAAAAAAACAACTGCGAAACAGGACAAAACACAGATTTCCATTTTCTAGAAACTTATTCTCTTTGTATTAGGTATACTTCAGAATTAAGGTGAGGATGGAATAATAAACTGATGAAATGATGATCTAATTCTCTATAAAGTAAACAACACTGAAATTATTATTTTTAGTTGTACTGCTAAGCCTGTAATTTAGTTTTAGAAGGGATAGGTGTGCTAATGCTTAAGTGTGTATGGCATGGGTATTTCTTAAGAAAATACACATTCCAAAAATGTTGAGCTTTTATAGTGTTTTGCAAATGTGTATAGTCACATTAACTCAATGGAAATGCTGGAAACAGACAACAGTGCTGGAAAGCTGATATTTATCTCGGTTATGTCCTTTCAGTTCAGAACAAGCAAAATCATGAAAATAACAGCATCCTACTAGCTTGCTTTGATAAAGAGAAGTCAAAAAGTATATTCACCATATAGTGATAAAAATGGACAATTGCATAAAACCATTGCTTGACTCTCTGTAAATTTTAGGTGCACCAATCTGCATCCAAGCCTGAAAAACTGATTTTGGTATTACTTGTAATCATGGATTTATTATTTTTTCAAGTTCCCATAGGTTTTTTTTCATCAGAAAATGTCTGCTTTGTTATGTGGACAACAAATTTAATTGCTAAAAGACCAAGTCTCCATTGTGCTTATAATATTTAATATTTTTCTTGTATTAATCTGATGGTAGATTCTGAAATTGAGTTTCCCTCCTTTCCCCCTACTGAATTATATGTATCATCCTATCTTGTATACTAAGTGACATTTGGGTTAGCTAGCTTTAACTCAGGAGTAGGAAGGAGGCAGGGCTGGAATTTTTTGTAAAGCTTTTGTCAATTTTTGTCTGTCTGCCCTATACAAGGGCATTGCCGGTATTGTATAATTTCAAGCAGTGGAGCTAGAGCATTTAGCAAAGTGATGTATATAGTTATTTTAAAGTCCTCATTTCAAGAGGCCATGCAGTTTTAGAAAAGTCATTTAGGCATATTCATGGATATAAGGTTTTCTCTACTTCACTGATTCAGAATGAAATTAATTGTGCTGAAACACCTGATGGAATTGAGATTTTAAAATACTTCTTCTGTTTCTTCCTTCATTTATACATGTAACTGTCAAAACTGTATGGTTTTGTTCTCATAAATTTGTTTGGTGTTTTGTCATTCCCCCCCCGCCCCTGAAACAGGCATAAGATCATGGTTACTCACTATTTCATCACTGTTTCATTTGAATTACTTTTTTTCAGGGACTGTGACCTCACCTTGTTGAAGCCACTTTGGCAGCTTTTCACCCATATGGAAAACAACTTGTGTCATGACATGGCCAAGCCTGGTATTCTCCTTCCTCTTCATCGTGCACTTGCAGAACTCTTCTTTGTTACAGAAAACAGAGTTACTGTAAGCAGTTCCTGTATTTGTATCCCTCCTCTCCCCAGTGCTGGGAATGATATGTAGTTCAGTGTTAAACTAAATGCAGTTTTCCTTTATCATGGCAAAGTTCGTCAGAGCTTTAGAAACGTTAAACGCTTCAGAAACATTAACAACTTTCTCTTGTGGAATCTGGTAGCAAATTTTAGTAGAGGAGCATACAGTTGCCTTATCCATCATGGGACCTTAAGTAATAGTCATGACTCTTCCTTGTGCAATTAAGGCAGCAGGCCCTAAAACCGCTCTTTATTCTGAGAGGAATGCTGATTTAATAATTAATTTAAAGGTATTTGAATGTGGTTTTCCTTGAGTTGATTTTGAACATCACATATGAATAGTCTGTAATGACCTGATTTCTGTGGTCACAAATTTTGTTCTAGTCCAGGAGAGTCTTGTGTGTAGTTCTGATACCTTTTGTTCTTGGCACTGCTATAATGATCAGCATTTTAATGTTAAATAGTAGGATGATATCTTTGGTAGAAACATTGGTGTTCATTGAATGCTTTCTGGCTGCAGGAGCTTGGATCTCTACAGGAGTATTTGCTTGCCTTAAATACTGAAGATCATCTTCATCGCTGCACAGCACAGGTAATAAGATTGCACAACCCCAGAGATGTGTGTTTTTGTGATATTTTTTCTGGCAGACAGAGATTATGAATGATTTCTGATGGCCCAGTGGAGTTTTATAAAATAGACATGAATGTACTTGGGCTTCACAATACCATGACAGGCCTCCTGAAATTCGTGAATGAACTACGTACAAATGCTGTTCTCCTTTAATAGTCAGATGATGTGCCACAAACTGGCTGTTGGGTGTAATCAGGTATATCTGTTTTACCAAACTGACCTCTCAACTGCCAAAACATGGAAATGGGGAAGGGGGCTGGTCTTTCAGCAACTGGAAATGCAGTTGCCTTGCTGAAACTGCCTGGATGCGTGACAATTACTGCAATACTAGGAGATGACCAGGTAGAAATGGGATGGTTATTTATCTATTTCTGTTTAATTTCATACAACATTTCTTTACAGTTTTGGATTGGGGAGAATCTTTGATGTGACTTTGTTTTTCCTTCTCTCTTCTAGGCCCTGAAAAACATTGCTGCTATCAGCCTTGCCATTAACTATCCAAACAAATCAACATGTTTCTGGAATGTTTAATACTGGCTCAGGCCGGAGTGCATGGGATAGAGTAGTTTGTCCGTAGGAACCTTGGAACAAACATCTTAACTCCGTTCAGGAAAAGTTCCTTCAGCTTCAGTGTATGAGCACTCTGCAGCCTTCCTTCCTTCCACCTTGATGTAGAATTTGTAAAAGTAAAAGCGCACTTCAATGAAAAAGCACATCTTGAAGTAACTCACGTGTCGCCTACAGTTATGTATGCACATATTGTAGCATGTTAGAGTAAACAGAACAATATTTTTTTTTATTCAGAGGAAGTAAACGAAAGAAGGTAGCTGAAGTATGAGAATGGAAGGCCCCCGCATTGGTATCATCTGCTCCCAAGGAAACTTGATTGATGGAACGTGACAGCTTTGAAAATACTGCTGAACTCGGAGTGATGCTGTCAGCAGCATCTATTATATATCACTGAAGTGAAATAGACAAACGAGAATCTGGTGGGCAGATGCAGAAATGGTCCACACTTGAATCCTGTCATGTTTGCTTTTGCTTTGAAGGCTACTACCCAAGGAAAAGAATTCTTACTAAACTACAGGTTCTAAAACAAATTCTGGGTGATTCACATAGCAGTTGAAGGATTCCAGTTTCAGAGCATCCTCGTGCAAGAGGTTAATGTTTCTCCTGTTCTTTGATTCGATCAGCTGGATCATCTGTTCTTACCTTAATTTATCTTCAATGTGTTATTCTAAATAGTATATTATTCTAGTGCATAGAGCAAAGGCTGGCCTCCATTCACGAAGCAGTGGTAATATGAAGAACTGAGGAACTTACATGTTTCTTGAAGATCACATCTTTACAAGAAATTATTCATGAGGCTTTTTTCTTTTAATTATTTCAATACTAGTGGCTTAGAAGGTCCTTCTTGGCAATGTTGGGAACCTGGACTCCCAGCACTCAGGGTGGGGGTTAATGATCGATCCAGTCTTACCATATAGAGCAATAACTGCATTACTCTTATTGACCATGAAATGAATTGCAGACCTTCTATGCTGAAATAAATTGGCTTTCTTCCTGCTCAACTACGCTGGTTATTCCCTTTCCAAAGAGTTAAAAAGAACACAGAAGGATTTGGGCGTGTATTTTGTATCCTGTTACACAGTATGTAGAGCTGGTCTTGTCAGGTATGAATTCGGAGAACTTTTTATGCTAATTACTTTCTTCTTCCCTTCCTCACCTCAACCTTAGGGTGTGAAGAAAAGGCAACCAAAAGCTTCAGTAGTAACTGAATGCAAGTTGTGTAAAGGCAGTGGCTCTGTCAGAAGGGAATGTACTTACTGACCTTGCTTGTCCAAAAGGTGAGTGGTGCCTAAATAGCAATGTGCACAGGAGCACCACTTTGGGGGATGGCCTCTGAATTGATGGTCTTATCAGCTGGGGCTGGAATTTTAAGGGTGGTCCAATCTCCCTCTGAGAGGGAAACGTGCAGTAGTACATCCCCTGGTTTTTGGATGGCCTCTAGTGCTGTAGTTAAAGATGTTTTCACTTCTGTTCAGCCAGGTGAGTACAAAGTGAATGCTTCTTCAGGGAATGAGGTTGAATCAGAATGTGATTATTCTGCCTGAAAGACTTAAAACTGAAGACCAAGGAGCACTATGCTGAAGCCATTGCCTTCAGGAGTGGAGTGGCCCTCTTAGCAAATGAGAATGCCAGAATTCAGGAAAAACGTACTATATATCAAAGACTGAAAGGAGGTGGAGAGATACTGCTCTGAAACCTCTCCTCGAGTATACTGTAGTTGAAGGTTAAAGCCCGTCTTCCTTCCTGAATGAGATCACGATGGGAAGGGAATTGTCAAAGTTGTGGCATATCTTTAACGCATGGATCATTTTGTTCCCACATCTGAGTAACGTATTTGAGTTTGCAGTCTCACTGCAGGGGTGTCCAAGAGACCCCTGAGGAACCAACTGTTTCACACTATCTAATAGTGTGAACAGATTCTGGGAACGGGGAGCTGCTGCACCAAAATGAGACATTCTAAAGTCTACTTTAGGGAGTCGTATCGATGGGACAGGTGAGCATTTTGAAATTGCTCTTCTTGAGCAGTAGGACTTTCTATTCACTGCCTCAGTGTGAATCCATGGCTAAGCGGTCAAGGATATGCAATGGGCTGATTTGCTAAGGCATGTAGCATGCTGCTGAGATCTGCCTGTTTTAGTGAAAGAAGGCTTTTTTCTTTTTTCGCATCAGGGATGAAGACTGTAAATAAACCATTCATAGAACCTGTCATGGCTCTATCATATTCACATTTTTTTCCGTTGGACTGTATTTTTGCTTTCTGTATGAAGACATGAGGCTGCAAGGATGACACAGGAGTGGCCAGTGTTCCTTACTAGGCGTACCACTTAACTTACTCTACCAGCAGTAACTGGCCTTGTGAGTCAGTCATCTTGCCCTGAAGGGACTGTCTAGGAACAGTGTCCACTAAATATAATTTCTACCCACTAGATGGAACTGAAGGACTGTGACCTGAGTTGACACTGAATCTGTTGCTGCCTTACAACTCAATCATTCATTACAGATTTTTTAAAAGACAAGAAACACTGATTTTTTTTTTTCTTCTGATAGTTTTAAAGAAAGAGGAAGAGAATACCAATAATGAATATTCATGATCAATCATATTTTGAAAATCCTGCAGCAGTTCCAAGTGGATGCAGATGATACTATTGAATAGTATAAAACTGTATGGAAAACAGGTATGCTGAAAAAAATGTGCCTAATATAAAAAACAAAAAAAGTTGTCCTGCCTGAATCACCTATGATGTGTTTAAAACAGACCATATTGTTCCTAATAATACATTTGACTTGCTTTCATTAAACACTTAAAAAAGAGAGTTTTATAATTTCTTTTCTTACGGGTTTACTACTTTGCAATTTTTATCAGTTGTTTAAAATATATCAGACCGTTAGATTTATTCCAGTTCAGTTCAACATGTAAAAAGAAAGCTACAGATGTGGGTAAAATATGCAAATGAAGAGAAATATATTGTAAAAATTCTATAAAAACAAAGTACAACACAGTGTCTGGTTTTTTGTTTGCTTTTTTCCGCTCCTCACTGAATGTTAAATGTTTGAATTTGCAGTGAGATCCAGGGGTTTTCTTATGAATCTTCATTTTCAATGCCTGTAAGCAAACCCACTTTTCCTCATGTGTTTAGTATATATCTGATATTGTATTGAACTATGCAGGATACATACTTCTGAAGTCACCTCTTAAATTCCAGCCCTGCTGTTTACATTCCAGTGGCCTTATCCTAAAAATGAAGTTTTCCTGTGGATATCCATTGGTTTCAGTGCCTGTGTTTGTTTACTTTCAGACCTGAAACACACATCCGGAGCCCCAGATGTGTCATGTTAAGCTGAGATTTGTCTTAGTATCTCTTGATTCTAATTAGTGGTGTTTAGCAGCAAAGGTGCTTGTACCTACCTAGTCCAATGGCCTTAGTTCAAAAGCTTATTTACCTTGGGTTTGGCTCAAGGAAGGAGTTGTTCAGGGAAGTGTAAGTGAGGAAGTCGACATCTTTCTGTATCTACCTAAAGCTCTAAGTTGTTTCCACTGGTTCCACGTGCTCAGAGAATGGTCTTAGTAGGTAATTGTATTAAATGCAAATAAATAGTATGATTGTGAAGTTGTGGGAGAGTGGAGGCCATTCCCTGTGACAACCAGGTTTGAGGTTTCAGCCGGTGTAAGCAAGGTGATAAATCTCACAAACTCAGTTTAATCTGCTATTAAATCTAGTGTGGTCATTGAAATGTAACAGAGGTCACAACCATAACGTTCGGGAACCACTGTTCTTCAGATCAAGTTAGTTAAGACTGTTCTTTCTTCCAAGAGGTCAAAATTAGGCTGCCAGCTAACTTATAAGTGAGTGACATTTTTTTAACCTACTTTTAGGAGAGCACTACACTGTTTAAAACAGAACTGGCCCAAATGTATTGAGTTTTCACAGCCTAGCTCAGATGTGACGTTTCCAGTGGGTCTTGTATCTTTGCAAACATTAGGGCAAGACCTGCCCTTTTATACCCTTTTAAATGTGGAGTGACTGTCCACATATCCATGAAGGTACCCTGCTATAAAATCTGGGCACATTGGAGCAAAGCAAGGCCCAATAATGTGCTTCGGTACTTTCCCTTTCTAACGATGAATGTGTTTTCTTGTAACCAGAAGTGAGTGGTGTTGGGTATCTGCTGGGGAGGCCACCAGCACAAGCATCGTACCTTGTTTTCAGGGGACAAACAACATCCGCAACCATGGGAGCCTATAAAAAGCATGACCTGGTCTTTAGGTAAAGCTACTAGAATGTTGGAAAACAGATTAATCTATGTAAAGAAGATGCTTTTCAACATTCAGCCAGTTAGTCTGTAGGAGGTCAGGCTGGATAATAACTGGAACAAAGAACATGCATTAGTAAAATGGCCTGGAAAAACAGGAACTGTGCTGGGCTTTGTAGGGGGAAAGAAATCTGGCCCACCTTTGAATTTAAAGCAAAGAAGTCAATTCAGATTCAAGTGAATAAGAGAGAAATCCACTGTGAATAGGGAAGGAATTAAGTAAGAGGTGAAGGAAGTAAGATTAAAGCTCATTCTTTCCATGATGGTTAGGTCTAATTTAATCGGGTCTATTCTGCAGTAATCTTTCCTGATTTTTACCTAAGAAAGCACAAATAATAAAAAGCCGGTAACCGGCTCAAACCCAGGCTGCGGTGTTGTGGGGCTTACACATGGGTATGCAGTCTAAGGAGGAGTAAACACTTAGAAAAAAACCCAAAACCTTATTTCCTCCAACTGGAAATTTCAACAAGCATTCATGATAAATAGATGGAAATCTCAGACAGTTTTGTAGTGGTCCTTAGCATTTAGAGATTCATTCTTTTTATATTCAAGGGCTGAGAATGTTTGGATTTAGGGAACACGGGAAAAGAAGTGGAGGAAGGATAACTAGACTGTCTTGGAGACAGGGTCTTTCCACCTAACTGTTAGGTAGTTTGCTGGGGACTTTCTCCTACTAATGCTTTTCTGACAACTTTAATGATTTTTTTTTTTTTTTTTAAGTTGGTTTCTTGCTTCCATTCCCCACTTTACTGTCTGACTTTCCATAAATCTTACAGCATTTTTTTTTAATATTTGCAGTGCGAATAATAAATATTTAAGCTTGCATTGCATGGAAAAAGTAAATTTTATGAAAACTAAAGAAATGTAAAATTAAAGCACCTGCAAATATTTGTCAGCGGTACCTTCTCTTGCAGGCTTATTTCCAAAACACTTTGTTAGCATCTCCTAGCACCCGTATCATCAAATGTGCTTCCCCCAGACCATTTTGATACCTGCATGTGCACATGAGTGAGTGCTAGACGAGATGCTCCATTTCATAGGCACAGTGTGGACTGTGTGACCGTGTCTGGCACCGAATGCCCTCTCCTCTCTTCGCAAACACTTCGGGGAGTGTTCCCCATCCCTACCTGCAAAGAGGTTCGGCAAATCCCTACCTGCAAAAGAGGTTTTACCTGAAAAAAAGGTGTTTGGCTAATTGTGGTGAGCTTAACTGTATTCTTTCCTCTGATGGCTCTGGGCAATGACTATAGTAATGCATTTTCAGATGTCTCTTACTTTTGTGACCTGCTTCAGTGCATCTCTGTGCCTTGCTACAAGTTCCCCCCAGAGCCACGTTTTGTGGCTCCTTCGCTTGGCAGAGATGAGATGTGTGGCGTTTCTTTGGGGATACAGAGAGAACTGGCACTTGGGCTTTCTGGTGGTTTCTGAAGATGGCCCTTTGCTGCTTTCAGATGGTGTTTGCTCTTTTCCAGGAGGTGTTGGTAAGGTCGGTGCTGAACATCACACCTTCTTCCTACTTCATGCCTAATATCTGACACGCAAAATTCTCTTTAGCTCTTTGTAATGAGTCATTCCCCTTATCTTTAACGCACCTCTGTGGAGCTGGGCTGGGAGCTCAGCTTTCACCTCGCTGCGTTTCAGGCACCACCCAAAGATTTTAACCTTGTCAACTGCATAAAACTTCTAGGAACCAACAGAACACCTTATTGGACTCTAAAGGAGCTGCTGCTCTGCTCATCTAGTGGCATTGCTGCTGCATCAGGAATGTGGACAAATGCAAAATGAAGTGAAAAGATGCGAAGTGACACACAGTGTGTTTTGGTAATTATTTTATTTCAATATATTCGCCATGTGTTTTTAGCCAGACCCAGTAAGTTTCCTCAAACTATGTGACAGAGTTACTTCTGTACTGTTGGAGAGCTGCTGAGTGTAGCTCTGGGAGGACTTTGCAGGTGTGGGCTCTAGTGCAGTTACTGTCATCAGACTCCAACTGATGAAGCTCGGTCTGAATTTCTGGGTGACAGATCCCATGTCAATGCTTGAGGAATCATAGGAAATGCTTCCCCTTATGACTATCCTTTCTAATCACTAAAAGCATCCTATACAGATTTTTCTCACTCCAGTAAGTTGTCTCCTATAGTAGGAGGACTTCAATATGCATATGTAGCTAGACATTTATTAGGGCTTCAGTTCATCACCGTATTTATCTTAGATTAAATTAAGGTGTAATCTTAAGAACATCTAGTTTAGTGTTTAAAGGTAAGCTTTAAATTGGTTTTGTTGCTTTGGAGCCTAAACAGACCGCACTGTTGATATGAAGTTTACAAATTGTATGGCTTTCTCTTGCATCCAGCAAAATCTGCAAAGGCAGAAAATAAAAGATGAATTCTTGAGTCAGGAGAATTGTTGAGTCAGGAGACCTTTACTCTCATCAGCTTGCTTGAGAATAAGTCAAGTCTGCGTTTCTTACCCTTCTCCTTTACATAAACCACCCACATAAAACTCATTAATCAAAAATGTCAATGGTTTCACAGAAATCCACCCCACACACACACCTTAGGTTTTACGTTCCTCAGAGTAGCAGCTTGGGCTCTTTTTCTCCCCACCAATTGTATTTTTCTATTTTTTTAAATGTTTTTGTTCTTTCATACTCTGATTGTTAATATTTAAAGAGAAAAGAGCATTTCATCCTCCATGGGGTCAATTTTGGATACGCTGCTGGATTTTAAACAACATCACTTTGCCTTCAATAATTGTCCTTCCTGCATTGCTCTGAAAAATTGTGTTTTCCTCCACTTATTTGCCTGTCTCAAAATACACCGTGATGTGTTTGATCTTTTGGCACCTGATTTTTCTGTAGAAGATGTCTCAGCTTCTTCAAAGCTGACGGCATCTCAGAGGGTGTGCTCTTTGCTCACTGCCCTCCCCAGCACGCCAGCTCGTTGCTGCAGCTTCTGTGTTTTCATTCAGTCAAGAGAGGCAAACCTCTCACGGAGGCAGGACCCGGCAAGCTGAAAATAGTTACTTTATTTACCAGAAACTCAAAGGCTCTCCGAGAGTAAGGCAAATACCTCCTGAATTTTGCACTAATAATGCTTAAAACCAGCAGAGCCTGCTGCTGAGAGGTTATAGCTTTTCTTTAATTATTAAGTCTGCACAGAGGTGAGGGGGGAAATCCTTGGATGGGGAGTGTGGACTGATGTCCTGGAGGTCTCGCTGCCTGTCCCCCATGCTTGCCAGGTACTGTAGGAATTAGAGATGCTGCTCTGCTCCACGAGCAGCCAAAATAGGGTTGGAAGGGCATGAGAAAGATCTCCCTGGTTCCCTGGGGGTTTTTGCCTGCTTTCTTTCCAATGCTCAATGCCCCTTCATGCCCCCTGGGCCAGCAAAGGTTGTAGGGCAGCTGCATGCAGTATAAGTAAGAGCCATTGGTGCTATCACCAGCCACAGGGTGAGCAGCTGCTGCTGCTAGAGGGTTTCTTCTGCAAAAAAATTACGCATTTACTTCCTAGCTCCTTGCCTCAAGCACATCCAGAGCCCTCGCCAGGCAGCCAAGGCTCGCCAGTTGGGAACAGCGTGTCCCATCGTAGGGACCGGGAAGCGCCTGTTCTTGGTAGAGCGACAACCATGGCATATGGCCTCGGCAGGGCCGCCCGCCTCCGCAGCGGCTGCTGGCGGCCCCGGGGCACCGGGTGCACGCTGCCAGCTCTGCCCAGCTCGGGCAGCCGCTGCCCACGGACCACCGTGGGGGAAGCCGGGTGCCTGCCTGGGCTCCTGGGGGGTCTGAGTGCGGGTCAGCTGGAGACGCACTGGCTTCCGCAGCTAAAAACAGCTCTGCAGCTTCTCTGAGTTGCAAACCCTGTGCGTGTCACTGCCAGGACAGCTCTGCCCTTTGCAATACTCATTTTATTCCTGGGCTCCTGAGCAGGAGGTGCTTTCTTCCCTGGGGGAAAGTCCTGCTCTTGATTTTTCCCCAGAAAGCAGCCCGCTACTTCTTGCCTCACCTTGGGAGCGCTGGCCTTACCTGGGCTTGTGTCGGTTTCGGTCCCCCCCTCAGGACATGGCTCCTGGCACACAGGTGACCCACCAGTCATTTTATTGCCCCGATGGATGCAGCCGTGATGCCACCGCAGGCTGCCAATGCCTGCAATCTGTCGTCTGCCCAAGGCAGCCTTTGGCTTTTTCTCCTTTAAGACTTTTCCTCCTTTGAGGATTTCAGAGAATGGCAGAGCCTCACCCAGTTTAGCAACGCTTCAGCCCGGCTTGAGCTAATGGAGACCAGAGAGTGGTAATCACTTCACTTGCACAGGTGTAAGTGGCAGGTGACTGTCTTAACTCGACTTCTGGCTTCTGATTTTTACACTGCCCTTTTCATGAGGCTGTTGGGAGGCTCGTGGGGGAAGAGGGCAGATTCCTACTGCACCCATAAAGCTGCCTGCAGTCTCCTCTTCTGTTTCGGGGACCGGTTCCCACAATGTTCCTGCGGTTGCCCATGTAGCATCTTGTGGTGTTGAGAGCTGCCGTGCTCTGGGCCACCCTTCAGCTGCCAGAACCTGATGGGAGAGACATCACCACTTGCTTGTTCTCTCAAATATCCCTCAGGCTCCTACACTAGCCCTGAAATAGAAAATTTGCTTGCCAGTGAGGTCTGGGCTCCTCTTAGCCTGGGCTGCCACGAGCTGCAGGCGTGTTCATGTGGCATTGAGTGGCTGTACGTGGAGTCATGCAGTTGTTGGCACTGATCCACGGCCTTAATTACCAACTAGTCTTTTAGTAAGTTTTGGGTAAGTCAAAACAGATTTGGCTTTTGTGTCCCACCACCCGTCCCCCGGCAGCAAAGCCGCCGGCTCCCCAAGCCTTGCTCTGCCCTTGCGGTGGTGCAGCTTGGCCCTCTGATCTTCTCTGCTGGTGGCACAGCCAAACTCCTGGCTCAGATGTGTCTCCTTTGGCCACGTCAGATGTCCTAGCAGGTTCTTGCTGAGCCAGACCTCCCTGCTTTCTGCAGGGGCTGTAGGAGGAGAAAGGCAAGACGGGAGCCTGTGGCTGTTTGGGGATGCTGCACCCCCGGACCCAGTGTAATGGCTCAGGTATTGAGTCAACCGCTGTTGTTCATGGTTTTGCTTTCAGCGCTGCCGTCACGGCTTCCTGAGCGGCCGCACAACATGGCAGCAGTACTTCACCTCTCCCATTGCAGGTGCCTGGCATAGGAGCAAGGGAGGCTTGAGGGTGGCATCCAGCTAAGGCACCAGGCATTGCACCTACACTCCGCACCCAAACTTTGGAGGCTTCTACAAGCCGGCAAGCATTAGTCCCAGCTGGCGACTGCAAATGGTGATGCTGGAAGAGTAGCAACCTGGCAAGGAGAGCTGGAGGAATCCCCAAAATAAACCATCCCTTTGGGGTGCCTGCTGCAGAGCCGGGACCCTGCTGTGTTGCTGGGATTGATGGAGCAGCCCCGTGCACAACCACCTCATTTCCACAGACCACCGAGAAACCCCAGCACGGCTCAGCCCCTGGGGGATGCTGGAGGCAGCAGGTTTGTGCCTGATGTGTGTTCCCCTTGTCCTGCTTTTTCAGCTACTGCTGGCCACGGTGGCAGCCCCAGCACCTTCCCAGAGAGCCCTGCCAGCTAATAAACTGCTTTTAATCTCTAAAGAAGGTCCTTTGTGCAGCCTTTTGTCAACAGGGCCTGTCCCATTGCTATAGCTACGGCCCTTTTGCTGCCAGACACACCTGTTTGTTTTTCCAGCTCCTTTCTGTTACCATCAGATTTCTCTGCCGCCTAAATAAAAATACTGAGAAAAGCCCTGCCCTGGTCCTGCGCCCTCGTCGCCCTTCCCGATTAAGGAAACTCCTCGCTCCCCTGGGACTGGTTTTCTGCAGGCAACAGCCTCAAACCAGCCTGCTCAGCTAGGGCCCCTCGGCACAGCTTTGTTCTCTGGCTTTTACCCTTAAAATTACTGTGCTCGTGGTAGAGCGGAGCTGGAGATGGCATGGTTTGCACTAAGGTCCCCAGGCAAAGCAGACACCTTGGGAAGGGCAGGGGATGGTGATGTCCCCATAGCCTGTCAGCAGGAATTTTGCAGGGGTTTAGTCACAGAATCTCCCCCCCCCACACCCCATATAAACCCCCCCAAATTAGTGCTTTTGGGATATTGGCCTTGCGCACCTGTGTGGGCAGCAGGAACGGCCCTGGCTCCTGGGCTGCAGTGCAGCGTGGAGCAAGGGGTTTTTTCCCCCAGAGCACCCAGGCCCTGTGCTGTCCCCAGCACCAGGAGACTTCCCAGGGATTTGCGTCACCCTTCAGGGACATTAAAAAAACAACATTTATATATACTGGTTTCATGAGTTGCGGCTGCTGCATGCCCAGAGAAAAACACCCAGAGGTAGAAATGATCTTGGGGGAATTTCCCTTCATTTGCAAACCTTGCGCCAGTGCAGGGTGTTTCTCCTGCACCAGGTTCAGGAAGGTAATTTGCGATGGATATCAAAAGCACTTCTATGAGCAAAGAGGGCTTATCTTGATCTTTACTGGGGCAACTCGACCATAAGCATCCTGCTTTTTTCTTCCTGCATTTCATTTCTTCCCCCACCAGATACAGCTGAGGTTTGTCCCTGGCACCAGGGCTGTGGGATCCACCGTTTCGGCACGACTGAGTTGCCAGTATTTGCTTTCCCTGCTCCACGTACCGAACCTCGGTGCAGCTGAGTCACGTTCTCTACCGCCGGCTGACTCACCGCCGCGCCGAGATCGCCGGGAAACCTCCGGAGCCAGGCAGAGCAACCCACCCCCGGGCTGCGAGGTTTAATCCCACAGCCCCAGAGATCCAGCCCTTTCTGCTGGGATGCAAAGCGATGCTGAAAAGGAGAGGGAGAAGCCTCGGGGGACACACAGCCCCAGCCGGTCACGAAGTCATGATGGTCCTGGTGACAAGGATGGGCTGGAGGCAGGGAGCAGGTTTCCAGGATTTAGCCCTACTTTTGTGCAAGCTGGCAACAAAGTAGTTAAATGAAACCTTCTCCTTTTTTCACCCAAATGTTAGTGCTACCTATTGTCCTGCAGCTTTGGCATTGCTTCTAAATATTTAATGTGTTGGAAATTGTATTTTTGATTAATGTGATGTATTTGGTACATGGTGCATGCGTTACCGTTAGCAAAAAAAAAAAAAAAAAAAAAAGACCTTTAATGTCTTTCATAAAACAAGGCTGGGTTTAGCAATGCCGCTAAGGTCTTGCACCTCATCTGGCCCTGTGCTCGGCATCCCCCCATGCACTTGCTGACCCCAAGTGCCATGCTACAGCTGCCAAATCTTGCCTGAAATTCAAGCTATTTAGGATCTGCTAGAACATGAGCCACATCCCTGATGCCAGCTCTGTGGAGACATGAGCAAGGGCTGCTGCAGGTTTGCAGTGGTGCTGCACATCTGGAGCACAGGCACATCTGGGCAGCTGCTCTGGGAAAGGATGGAGCAGTGTTGGGGTGTGCAAGCAGGAAGGGCAGGGGGAACAGCTGGAGTGTTTTAGTGATGGTCCGGCTGTCCCGCTGCTCATCACCCCACGATCAGGCAAAACCAAGCTGCCGTTGGGTGGAAAACAAGGTTTTCAGGAGAAATCGGTCGCGCTCGGTTGGACGTTTCTGTAAACGAAGAGGGCTGCAGGGAGCGTGGCGTGCGGCGTGGCAGTGGCTGCTGTCCTGCCCCACAGTCGGATTTGTCTTTTAGAAAAACATCCAGTTGTGATATTTAAGATTTCCAGCAATGGAAAATTCACAGCAGCCGTGGGGCTGGGGAGCCAGGCGCTAATTGGCGGAACTTGTAGAAAATGCGTCCCTCCAGCTCTTTTCCATTGGAAAATCCAAAAGCTTTCTCCAGCTGTTGATTTCTCATAAAAACTAAAGCAAAACACACTGGGTGGGGAGGCAGGGGTGAGGGAAGATCTTGACAATGTTGGAGCAGCCCTTTTCACTCCATCAGGACAAATATTTACATTTTTTCATTTTCAAGTTACTCTTGTTTGGAAATCATTTGTTTTATATTGCACTGTTACCACGCTTTGACAAATCACAAAGAAAACAAAGTGATTTTGCAGAAATACAATGTTTTGGCCAAAGCAGAATGACTTTTTTTTTCCTAATTTTCCCTGGGAACATTGACATTTTGGGGCCTTTTCCAAATCGGAAATTTCAGAGTGAGCTCTCGTCCCCGTTTGTCCAGCTACAGCATAGAATAATAATTCTCGAAGGGTTAATAAATCTTTTAATAATATTTTACTCAATCCTCGGCATCCATCAGGCACTTGCGCTGCCTGGTTCTCAGGACTTGAGCCATCTGCGACGCTTCCTACCGCCGTGCTCAAACCCACCCAGAGCATCTGCTGCTTCTGTCGGTGGCATTGCTGCAATTTAGTAAATCAGTTAGAAATCATCAATAAACGAGTGCTGCAGGTAACACCTATAGATCTTGCAAGTAGCATTTGAAAAGAAAATCTTTTTCTATTGCAAAATCATCTTGCGCTGGGCGAGCGCGGGTGCATTTTCTCTCTAGATGGAGGCTGTAATGTCCTTCCAGGTGTGTGAATCGCTGCAGTTATTTTCCCTGCACTGCAGAGGGTGGGAGTGATTTGGGTAATTAGTGCTGGGAATACGACCACAACTAACGGGGCTAGGTGGGGGCTGCATGGCTGCATCCCTGCCCGCGGTGGGATTATGCTCTGTATTCCTCATGGAGCAATAGATGAGGGGTGAAGGGTGGGAGAGGCTCTGGGAAGGCTGCGGCTGTTAATCATCCATGTGATATTGCGTCATGGCAAAATCCAGCCTCAGCTTGGGGTTTTCCTTTGGGAGGTGGATTTGAGACCCATTGAGACCGTCCCCGTAACCCTTCTGCGGGTTGCAGCGAGGTGGACACAAGTGCTTTGCATCCCAAAATTCATGATGCCACACCTGTCCCCAGGGCAGTGGCTCCGGTGTTGCAATGCTTGTCGTGCCTTTCCTTCGCAAAAATCTCCCTCGACTCCTGCGCACCTGAACTCCTCCGATCTTAACATCTTTCCTGCTGCATCTAGAGCGTGTTGCGATGCATCCCGGCACCCGCGGGTGAGGAAAGGCTCTGTCCCTTCCATCCTGCACAGCTGTTCCCATCCGGAGTTTTGCTGCAGGGGGTCTGGGGGGGGGGGGAGCCGATGCCAAGGCTCCAGCCCCTTCTCAGCAGCGTGAACCTCCCTGTCCCTGGGGACATGCTTGAGAAAAGCCACCGTTGAGGTGCTGGGCTCATCCCACAGCCAACAATGTGCATGGTTGGGTGTCATGGCCGGGGGGACCCCACACACCCCCAGGGCTGCCCAGTTCCTGTGGAAGCTCCTTGGCCGCCCGCTCCGGTCGGCGAGGCCGTCCCCTGCTCCGACCGCAGGGAAACCAGCCCCGATGGACATCAGCAGCTCCCAGCTCACACCTAGCCCAGGGTTTTGCATGGGGTCTTGGCTGGGGTTTTGAGGACAGGCAGCTCACTGGCCGTGAGCTTTCTGCTGGAAAACCTCCCTTTTGGTGAAAAAGTGCTCTTTGTGCATCAGGTCGGGGGGAAACTAATCTGGGCTTGCAGGTGTAGGCAGTTGGCTCAGGTGTCTGGAATAGGGCTAAGCCCTGCCTAATCCGTAGGGATGGAAAAGGACCATTCCCTCCTTTAAAAGTCCTTTGCAGGGAGCCCATGTTCCTGGTGATGTCCAGCCAAGGGTGGGATGTGCAGTGCTGCCTTGTGTGAGCTCTCCCTCTGCTTCCAGTGGGTCCAGCATCACCTCCCAGCCCGCATCTCCCATTTCTGCTTCCAGCTCTCCAGGTGAGCAGGTTTTTTAGATCTCTGGTTCTTTGTGCAGCTTTTTGGGATGCTGCCCCTGTCTGAGGCCTCCAGATAGGGACCCACCTCAGGGTCGTGGGTGCAGCTGCACCCAGCACCAATCCCACTGGGAGCCCCATGGTGCTGAGCTCCTGGGGGTACACTGCGTGAGCGGGGACTCCTGCTGTGCCCCCCCCCCCCTTGCTGTGGGGCACCCCCATGTCCTGGCCCTGTGGCATGAGCTGGGCACCAATGCTTGGGGCAGGGGCATGGGCACTCAGTCCAGCACCCCTTTTTGGGATGCTCCAGGGAAGTGGCTCAGCAGAGGCCGGTGGGGGGGCACCAGGGTGCCCTGGCAGTGGCAGGGGGGTCTTGCTCACGTGGGGCTGTCTGCTGCTGCCTGTTCTCTTCTCTCCTCTGGCACGTCCCCTCGCTCGAGGACTTCCTTTCTCCGGTCCTATTTTTCCAGCGACGCTTCTCCTCTGCCGCTGTCTCCTGTCCCAGCAGCTGTTTCGTAGCACCAGCTATTTTGACTACTCGGTTAACTATTTATCCAGATGGAGCGGGTCTGTTGTCGTGCGCCTGGCATGTTTTTTCCATATACAAATTCTGTGCCGAAGCGGAGAGGACAAAGCCCAACAAGCTCTGCGAGTCATCCCAAGTGCTGGGTGTGCTTGCTTTGGCTGGCGTTCAGCCTCGCCAGGTCACAACCCCTGCTCCGGCCCCTGCCCTCGCCTCCTTTTGCATTGAATTGGGGGGTTTTGTCCTCTCCATCCCTGCTCTTTCCCTCGCGCCGGTCATGCCGTCGGACCTCGCCCTCCTCGCCCTGGGCCAGCTGCAATAAGGAACTGGCGTGCCTTTATTTTCCTAGCACTTAATTTTAACCAAATGCAAATCCCAAACACTTTGCAAACCCAGCGACCCGTGCAGATGTTAATTGCCGGGGCTGGGGATGCTGTTTGCCACCCTGGGAAGACGCAGGATGGGACCGCTGTCCCTACTGTGGGGGATGGGGCAGTGTGGCCCTGTGCCCATTCCTGGCTCTGCCCAAAATCAAGGTCACACCAGGTCCCTAGCATCCAGCAAGGGAGCTCAGGGAGGATTTTGGGACCCATGCATCCTCCCAGGGGCCCGAACGCTTCAGTGGGGCTTTGGAGCTGGGTCTCTGCAGCCCCTGTTAGGGCACAAACCCACTGCAGAGCTCAGCTCCCAGATATGCTTCTTTTTCACCCATTTCTGCTGCGAGATAAAGACTCTTGGCTTAAAGCTGCCTTTTCCCCAGCAGGGTGGTGCAATCACCTCTCCAACCCTCAGAGCTCCCCAGCTCCATCAGGGACAAGAAATGGCTTCACCAGAGCACCTTCCTGAGCAAATTCCTTGGAGGATTTTCGCCTCCATCCCATGCTCCAGCTGGACCGAGGATTTCCCCATGAGCAAAACCCATGGCTGGTGGTCAGCAGAGCTGAGGGTGCCCTTACACCCACAGTCCCCTGGACCACGGCGGGACCCAGGTTTGGCTGCTCAGCAGCATTTGCATTGAAAATGCCAACTTTGAAATGCAAAAAGTGCCCAGCTGTGATGGGAGACCTTGCAGCAGGGAGTTTATAGCAAAGCCTAAATATTTATGCAGAATCATTGTGTTTTTCTTCTGCTCTTGAATTTCATGATACTTCTTTCCTTTGCTCCCTCCTGGGCTGGGGATGAGCAAGGGCAGCCCCCGGCTCAGTCATGCTGGAGGGGACATTTCTCACCACCTCACAGCAAAACTAGCTAAAATTCAGAAAACCATGCCAAAACTCCCTCCTTCAGCAAAACTTCCTTTCTTTCCAGCGAGCCTGAAGTTTCCGAGCGCACTTGTCGCTCTGTGCATGAAAGGAAAGTTGGCAGCTCTGCGGGCTATTGTCAAACCCCCTTATGAAACTCAAGGATTTAGGCTGCATTTCCTACCCGCCAATCTTATCGAGGTTTTGCATACTCTTGGCATTTCTTCATGCCACCGGGGCGGTTGCATGGTGCAAAATGCCGGCGGCACCGGGGCGAGGGGCCGCGGTGCTGGAAGCGCCACGGCCCCTCACCCCGATGCTGCCTGACCCTTGTAGGAGTACATCCCCTGTGCGTGGGTATTTTAATGGAGATAAGCAACTCCCAGCACAATTTATTTAGCAAATTCCCCGCTATTTCTATTTGTGAGTTGTCAGCCAAGGTTTGCTCGTTTGTTGCTTACGGTTGGTCGCTGAAGGCTTTGCAGCAGCAGCTTGGGGTGCATCCCTGTATCACTCACATTCCCCAGAGACACCTGGGCATCTCAAATGTCAGATCTCACCTGCAGAGCACAGGGTTTGCCTTCAGCATGTCTCTTCCTGACATTCCCACCCTGCCTCCTAGCGCGTCCGCAAAAATACGTGTGGAAGTCGATGCAACGATGCCTCGCAGTGGGTGTGCAGGCAGGGACGGCTGCTCTGGTGCCTTGTCCCCAGGGATGTCCTTGAGAAAGACCTCAACAGCGCATGACGGGGTCTGCTGGCCTCCATGCAAAGTCATCCCATGCCAGGGTCACCTGATGCTACGAGACAGGACCAAACCCCCGGGGATTCACCCCAGCCGTTGGAGGCACGGTCCGTCTTTCTTTCAGAGTGAATTTAATATCACAGCCAAGGGCTGCTGTGTGCTCGAGCAATGCTAAACTGATTTCCCAGAAGGTTTTTGGGCCCAGGCTGAACATTTACGGCAAGTAAGTGGCTCCTGTGCCAGGAGAGCAAGCCTTGCTTTTCAGGAGCAGGGACTTGGTACATAGTCAATGCAGAATCCATCTGTGTGCTACAACAAGCACTGTGGGTACACATCCCATGAGCTGCCCGAGGTTTGGGTCACGCTGCTGGGCCTTCGTGAAGTGGGTTGTGGAACTCATTAGTGGGGGGATGAGGGACACAGCGTGGGCCGGGTTGTCTTCTCCCCCTTGAGAGCTCTCAGGCAGGAGCAAAGCCATGTGCTGTGGGTGTCGTGCTGGATGCATCAGCAAGAGGTTTAATACTTGGGGGGGGGGTGTGTTTGGGGCTTTGCATTTGCCCTGGGTGAGGGTATCTCTGGGGACCCCACTGCCCCTCCAGGACACAGCGGTGGCAGTTTGTGCTCAATCCGTACCCTGGGGCCATTACTGGATCCTCTGGAGCTCGTGAGGAGGTGACCAGGGAGGGACCGGGCACGGGGAAGCGACAGACGTGGGGTTGTGACATTGCCTCTGCCGAACTGCAAGACCCACAACGCCCCGAAGCGCGTCCCCCAAAGGCTTTCCCCAGGGGACCATCAGGATCCAGGGGGCTGGGATTGCTGGGTGCATGGCGAGGATGCATCCATGCAGATTCGCGTGACGTAAAAGTGAGATCGGGTAAAAAATAATTATCTTCAGTCTGTGCTGCTCGGGGGCACGCTGCTGCCCCGCGATGCCGCCAACCGAACCCTGTGTGCCGTGCCCACGGCGGGAGCGACTGGCCCTGCCGTGTTTGTGCGAAACACAAGTGCACCCTTGGCTGGCAGCCACCGAGCAACGCCACGAGGGTGTTCGGCTTCCTCGAGGCTGCCTGGCCATGGAGATAAGCGCCTGAGCAGGAAGCGTCTCACCCGGTGCTGGGCTAGAGAGAATTTTGGCTCCCCGGGGCGGGGAGGGGCTGGGGCTGGGGCTGCGACCGAAGGGCAGCACCCGAGTTCCTTGCCGGTGGGATGGTGGTGGCAGGGATGTCCCTGGGGTTTGTCTCGTGCTTTCCTGTGAGGTTCCCTCCTGGGGACGGTCCCAGCGAGGGTACGGTGGGACTGGAGGATGCAGTGGGCAGCGGGAGGGGGGAAGGCAGCACCTGCCAACATCCCCATCCTATGGCCGCATAACCATCCTGTCTGTGACCCCACAGGTCAAACACGGACATCACAGCATGAGCACCCCACGGTCTGTGCCGCACTCACCCCAACGAGACAAGTCCCCCCATTTCACGGGGGAACGCAGGCATCGCTCTGACCAGCTACAGAAACAAGGACATCTCCGTGGGCTCGGCGTCCACGGCATCGCGGTTAATAGCCAATCTGCCTGGGGAGAGGGAGTCTTTTGCATGCTTTGCACAGATATTGAGTGATTTCCTAATGCCCAGTGCTTGCTGGGGCGCAGAAGACCCCTCTGCCCCAGCCGGCTCTGGTGCTGATGTTGGAGCAAGATGCTGCACCCTCTCTTGCAGCCGGCATTGGGAGCTGCATGCATCCAGCGCAGCCGCCGCTGAGGTTTGTGGTGGGCTGTGTTTTGCCAACAGCATTTAGTAAACAGCCCCGTGCGTGGTGCACAAGAAAGATCCTAATCTGGCTCAAAAAAAGCAAACAAGCCCAAAGTTATCTCCGCAAGCCAAGTCTGCAAATGCAGAAAAATTCCTGCACCCTCTTGCACAACAGCATCTGCCCTCCTCCTTGCCGGAGATAATTGCTCTGTCTACCAGCAAGCTACTCCTGGCAGCACTTGGCCAGGACATCGTGTCCCAGGGACCGGCTGCTTCCCCCGGGCCATTAGCGCTGTCACAGCCACCGAGATGTTTGCTCGCTGCCATCTCGGAGGTGGGATTCGCTTTTAGAGGCGAGCAGGCAAGGAGCGGGAGGAAAGGTTCACTGTGGCAGGCAGCCGCAGGAGGGTTTGCAAAACAGCTCTTATTAAAAGACCTTAATATTTGATGTGGGGCCTGTTTTTTCCTAAAGAGCTTTTGCACACAAGCTTTCCTGGAGGGAAAAAAAAAAAATTGGAGTAAAAAATTAAATTATTTGGAGTAATAAAACAGGGGGTCCACACAGGGCTGAGCATCAGCTAACCCTGGCACATGACACGCCCTGGACAACAGCTACATAACTTCATTTTTTTTTTTTTTTTTTTAATGTACTGAAGGTAGGAGAGAGCAATGGTTTGGCTCAGCGGGGCCAGAATTAGCCCTGCTGTGCCTGGGGTCAGGTCTGCGGTGAGCTCGAGGAGGGGGACCCAACTCATGCAGCCACTAGCAGATCATTCAGGGGGTTTATTTCTTTATTGGTGATTAATGACAGTGTTTCGTTTCTAATGGAAGGAAATAGGGAGGAAATGGTTTCTTGCCTTTATTTGTCAGGGGTTTGTTTAAATGGGTGCTCACATTCCCTGGAAATAGGTCACGGTTGTGTATTTTCACGGACAAGAAGCCAGTTGGGCCGGGGCTGGATGTCAGATGTTTGGACAGCGGAGCGCTCGCAGGCTTTCCTGTGCGAGGCCGTTCCCCCTCGCCTTTCCCATCCCCATCCTCTCGGCCCCACGCCAGTGACGCCCTGTGTCCTGCTGCCGGAGCGGCCAGTGGAGCGAGATGGTTTGCAGTTCCCAGCCGAAGGAGCCTCTGACTGCTGTTCTCAGGCTGCATAGGGGATCAGCGGTTATTTAGGTGGAAATTAATTTTCCTGGCATGTCCCTGCAGCGGGGCTCTGCCATGGGCAGCGTGGGGTGTGTGAAGAGGGTACATTGCCTCCAGGAGATGTGTGCCCCCTCTCTGAGCGGTTTTGAAGCCGGTGGTCATTGGGGATAGAGCTTTTAAAAGAGAAGTCCCATTTTTGAATGGAGTGATGGTGTTGCCCACAACCGCCCCTGAAAAACCAGGACTTGAAAGAACCTGGTTCAGGCTCTAAAAAGCCCCAGACCTCCCGTGGGTCCTGTGCAGGTGCTTTAGATGCTTCCAAGACAGAGCACTGTGAGCACGGTGAGCCTTGTGGCTGCCTAAGTAGCCCTGAAGCTCTGGTCCTCGGTGTGCCTGGAGCCCAGGGCTGTGCAATGGCCTCGCTGGCGTGGCTTTGCAGGGGTGGGGGGGTGTATTCGTGGCTGGTTTGAGGGGTATGGGAAATCCAAGGCTGCCCGTTGTATTACTGCAACCCCTAGGCAGGCAGGGCAATGGCCGCTGGTAGCTGCTGTGGGACTGCAAGGAGAAAAATAGAGCTCTCCAGCCAGCTGAATTTGGATGACATGGGGGAAATGGCTGGCTTTTTGGGAGCAGAATAGTCAAAATCCTTCGCTGTAGATGCATTTGCCTGTGGGCAGCCTGTGGAGGTGGGAACCCACCACCGTGCCTGCACAGATGCCCCGGGAATGCCCGGGGGATGCCACCCCGGGAGGCAAGGCTAGGGCGGCCGTGCGGGCAGGCGATGGCAAAGCCACTGTCCCATGCCCTCGCCGCTGCCTGGGCGGCAGCAGCAGACCAGAGACGGGGTCACCGCTGCTGGAGCGTTTGCCTTGTGCCGTGTGTTGGCCATGCGGTGGGGAGACATGGGGGGGTTTAACAAGGCTTTGCCCCTCATTGCTGCCCTGATGTTGTGGTCGGTCTGGCGCTGGGGGAGAGTTTCAGGGCTGAACAGAGGTGTCTGGTGGTTTGTAACTACCAATTTCTGGTCATTTTGCACATTGACATTGAGATGTTTCTGTGAGTTCAGTGCTTGGGGCTGGAGCTGAGCAAACCCAGGACATCGGGTCACTTGGGGTGGCTCTCACCACCATCCCAAAATCCACAGCAGACCCACACTTTGATGTCCTTGAGGCCCATGGGAGCCAAAAGCATTATTGGTAACTGAGAGCTGAGCCATTTAAAAAATGCATTTGTGCACTGGAAGGACTCAGCCTTTGGAAAAGTTACTCATCTTCCTCTTCATCTGAAATAACATCATTCCTCGTGGCCATCCTTCCCCAGCATCGCCACGCTCGCAGCCTGACCAGGCAGCCGGAGCCCAAAAATCCTAGCAACAATGACATTGTTTTCTATATTTGCATCACTTAAGGCTGAGCAGAACCGATGACACACCGTGGAGCTGGCAGTGAAGCTGGTATTGATGCCATCTGCAGAGAACCGCCTCCTCACCGTGTTAAAATTAAATTTACTTAACTGTTTGGTTTGTGCTTCTCTGGGGATGGCGTGCAGGGTGCTCGTGGTGGGCACCACGGTGCCCGGCCAGGAGCCGGGGCTGGCCCCGAACTGGGGGATGTGCTTCGCATCTTGCACCAAGCGTGGATGTGGAGATATCACATCTCGTCCCCTTCCTTGGCGCACATTGTGTGCATAGGCTTGTTCCAGACATCGTGCCCTTCCCAGGAGCAGTTTCCAGCAGCAAATGTTCTTGCGTTTTATTTTTTTTTTACTCTTTTCTTTTTATCACAGGCTGCTTCTGATGTGGGAGACAAGGGCTCGGCTCCGTTTTGTCTTCAGAGATAGATGCAGGCTGGGTGGCTTGCAAACCCTCGTAGGCTTTATGTACCTTTGGATGCTTATGTTTTACAAGTCAATTTGGCTCTTTGTATTTTACTTGAAGTGCTCTGGGGGGTTCATGGTCTTGTGGGATCAGGTTGACTGGGGGAGAGAGCTTCTGGCCTCATAGGGAAGCTTGAAAAAAGGCAAGTGTCATTATACAGGGTGGGAAAGCAGAAAGGAAACACCACAGGCTTTGCTTTTGAGTTTTGGGGGGTGTTTTGTTGTGCAGAGCCATGGGTCTTTGGATGCCTCCAGAGAGCGGCGTGGGCTGGCAAGGGCCGAGCAAACGTCTCCCTGCTGCACTAAACCTCCCCAGGGAAGATCCACCTGCGGTGGAAAAACCTCTGCCATGCCCGCGGGGTCTCTCCCAGCCCGGCTTCGTGCTGCCGCTGCGTAAAGCTGAGAGCGGTCGAGGTCAGGTTCCTGGCGATCCCTCAGAGATGCGGGAACTTCCAGCTTCCCTCAGCTCCCGCCAGGCACTGCCATTCCGGGGGGATGAAGGAAGCCAAGTCCTACAGCCACATCCCACCGGTAACAGGAGATGCCCTGTGCAGTCCTGCCTCCAGAGCCGTGAGTTTGGGCCTCAGAGCAATGGCTTTGGGTTTTTTTTAAATAAATGCTGGATTCTAAATGTATGAATTCTGGGTTTTGCATTTGGAGAGCGCTCGCTGCACGTCTACAGCTAGAAACTTGGAGTGTAAAAAATAATGTAAAAGCCAAGATTGGTGTGAGAGACTTCCAGGAGAAGAGGCAGGCAGGCACGCAGCACACCGACTCGCACGAAACCACTTGTCCCCCATGCAGGGGATGCAGCACGGCCCCAAAATGCAGCATGCCAGTGGGGATCCCGCACTGCCGGCCCCAGCGCAGGGAGACACGCACAAAGCGGCAGAAGTGGGGAAATGCGGTGGGCAGAACACGTCCCTCCGCCTTCCTCCTGCCCAGCCCCGGGGGTGAGCAAGGGAGAGGAAAGAGAATAATAAAATTACAGCTGGGAGGTGGAAATGAGAGCGCGGAGGGATAAGGCTGGGGTCGGCTCTGTTTCATGGCTGGGGCTGTGCTCGGTAGCAGCGACGCCGTCAGCAAAAGGTGAACTTTAAAATCGCTGACTGCTCGTCGCTGCTGGCAAGGGGAGCCGGGCAGGTCGAGGGTTTATTTCCCTACCTGTAGTGGGCTACTTTTGCTTAGTAAATGATGAAGGCTTACAGATACTAAAAATAATCAAAGTTAAGCAAAAAATTCCCGGCCCTGATGGCCCCACAAGCAGGCAGCCCTGCATCAAGCCAGTCCCAAAGGAGCCCTTTTTCCTTTGACGGTATTTTTCTAGCTCCTCGGTGCGGGACCGATGCTTTTCACATTGTCGGCTTGCTTTTCTTCTTTGCAGCTTTGCACAGGGATAAAAGAAGCAGCTTTGGGAGATGGGTTATCCCAAAGGGCTCATCTTTTTCCCTTGAACTGCGGGGTTTATTTTCCTTCATGTGCCTGGTCCTGCCGAGCACCGAGCCCAGCGCAGACGTGGGCTGACGGGGAGCGTTTCCCATGGCCGTTGCTGGAAGCAGAGGCCATCCTACGGCAGCAGCGCTCCGGCCCAGTGGCATTTTAAGCATGGTTGGTTTTGGCTTTCCCACCCCACCAGGTCCTGCAGGCAGCTGCCTTTGCCTCATGTGCCTGTGCCCAGCAGCAGAGCCGCTCGGCATCCTCAGCCCTCTCGGACCTGGTGGTTTGGGGTTCAGCAGGAGCAGCGGCATCCCAGGGGCCACGGAGGGCATTTTCTTGGTGGCGGATGCTTTTGCCGCCCGGGCTGAGCGTGGGAGAGTGCCGCCGGCTCTGTTTTAATTGGCAGTAGTCAATTGGCCCCGCGAGCGCTGGGCTTCATTATCGCTGCCGGCGTTTACGAGAGGGTACGTTTTCCACTCTCGCGGCGAGGGCAGGAGCCAGGAGAAGCCTCCGCGGCCCTGCCAGGGCTGAGTCACCCGGGTTGGGAGGAAAGGAGTGTGTGTGGGGGGGAATTAAACAGTCAATCATGCTTTCAGCAAGCCTGAAATCATGTGCAATATTTTTATTTTCAGATTCCCGGCTTCGATTTTTGTGGCAAGGTTGTTCCCGACATCCCGACCGCAGTGACGCCACGCCGAGGGCAGCCTCCGCCGCGCCGGTGCCGGGGGCGGCGAGCGAAGCCTGGCTGCATCCCACCACCGTCCCAGAGGCCCCGCTCACCCCTGCCCAATGAGCCAGGGGCTGGGGGGACATCTCGGCAGCTAATTTGCTTTGCAGCCCCTTGATCGCCCAGGGGAAGGCGGGTGCCTTTTCCTCTCGGCCGCCAGCTCCCCCCTTTCATCCGTGCACGGCCCCAGCGGCTGCGGCGCTGCAGAGATCCCCAGGACCCACCTGCCATGGCAGGGAATTGTGTGCAAATGAGAACTATTTTGGGGGAAAACCCAGGAATGGAGGAAGCCTGCTGGGATGGAGCAGCCAGACGAGCCTCTGTGCTCGGGCGAGCGAGAGGAGGAGAACAAAGCAAGGTGTGCCTTTATAAAAAATGTTATTAAAAAAGTAAAAGCGGGCAGAATTGGACCATGGTTTGAGAAGGACGAGAGGTGGCATTTCCCCTGGGTGAAGCCACAGTGGCTTTGCAGGAGGTTTGGGGTCAGCAGGGAGGCTGCGGGATGGCGAGCAACAGCCTGAGCCACTGCCGGCAGAAGTGGTGGTGGCCCTGGCTGGGGACCCAGGCTGGACACACACAAACACGGCCGAGACGTGGCTTGTGGTGCGGGAAGCTGGCAAGTCCCCCGGAGCTCTCCCAGGGTCATTCCACCCGAGCTCCAGGCCATTGCTCACGATGTTACGGTACATCTCGGGAACATGTTTGCTCCCCAAGCCCCGGTCCCTGGACCCGTGCAAAGAGGGGAATTTCAAAGGGTTGGGCTTTTGGGGTTGTTTTCTTTATTTCTACCTCAGGTCCAGGTTTCTGGGCACGGGCGCAGCCTGAACCCGCTTGGTCCAAGCCCAGCGAGAAGGTAGGAACAACGAGAGCAACTTGATTTGGAAGGATCTCAGGCATGATGTCTGAGCTGGGAAACCATCACCAATTCCTCAAGCTGGAAAAAATACAGGCAAAAAATGGAGGAAAAAAAAGCTTTACATCTCCCGCAAAGGCGTGAGCAGCCATCAGCGTTTCTGGGCTCGGCATCCAAACCGAAACGAACTGAGCAATCGCACATGTTCTTCCTTGGCGGAGCCAAAAGCTGTTCCTGTCATGCTATATATTTGCTCTCTGATTAATGTAAGATACATTTTTTTTCGGGGAATAGAATCGGAGAAACCGACAGCAGCATGTTAAGTATTTGGCAAACAATTCCTTTGATGTTGCGCGTAGGTAGCGCTCGATATATTTGTGAGCTATATATAGCTAAATACATATATATCTCGCCCCACATAATGTTTCCACTCTTCTGCAGACTACCTGCAAAACACAGACAGTATCAGAAGCTGTAAATACAGTTATTACACCACCGGCTGACAGCCAATTCTCTAAAGCTTTTTGATGCAAAACATTTTTGTGTTTTCCAGGGAAAGACAACGAGATTTTGGTCCTGTCTTGCCCATCCTGCAGGCAGGGTTGTGGTCCACGCATTTTGGGGTAGCGATGCTCCCAGAAGAATAAGGTGTCCTGGAGCTATAGGTGTGTGTTGGTAATTCATGGCAAATTTTCATGTTTGAGAAATTTTTGTGGTGCGGGCATCAAATTGGGGTGGTGGTGGCTTGGCTTCTCCTCTCAAGACAAAAAATAAAGTTAAAAATTGGGGAAAGGGAGCTACAACAAATGAAATCTTTCATTTTTATCATTTTGGATTCCTCCCCTTCTTAAATAGAGCTAAACCTGTGTCACTTTGAGAGGAAAAATTGGCTTTTTTTTTGTTTAGGAAATGTTGGAACAAGATCCTGGGACTTTTGGAAAAAAAAAAATGCTGCTGCTTTTTATTTATCCCTGTTCCTTCCAGCCTGACTCCCCAGTCAAGCCAGTCCCTTTCACCCTGGTTGCATTTTTTTTTGCTAAAAAAGTGTCAGTAGAGTCACTGCCGTAATTTCCCGATTCGCAGATTAATTTGCAGCCTGAGCCATCCTTCCCAACACCGTACAGAAATGTGCTGGGCTACCTTTTTTTTTTTCTCGTGGGCTTCCCTGCCTCAAAGCAGAGGGTTTGTGGAGGTTTATCTGGTTTTCCTTTGTTCAGCGGTCACGAAAGAGAAAGAGGAAGGAAACCCGCCATCACTCGGCCTGATACTCAGTTAAAAATAGCAGGGCTGGCTGGGCCGGGGTTCCCGTCCTTACTAAAGGTCACTTCCCCAAGCCCCGCCGCTGAAAATATGCGACCGAATGTCCCATTTTGGCACATTCCTGATGGTTTGGAGGCAATGAAAAAGCCTGGAGGAAGGAGGGATGCTCACCGCCCTGCAAAGCTCAGCTCTGGGCTGTGCATGGGTTTTATTTTCCATCCTCGTGAACCACGTCCAAGGTCCCCTCCTCAGGGTCGGGGTGTGACGGCCACAGTGGGATTGCCACAGCTGAAGAGCTGAAGCTAGCCCATCCCAGGTCCCTTCCTCCGCTGCAAGGAGGGCATCCTGCTGGCCGGTGGATTGGGCCTGGCCCCCCCTAGTGCTTTTTAATTATCTTTTTTTTTTAATTTTTAATTTTTTTAAATTTTATTTTTATTTTTATTTTTATTTTTCCCTGTGCAGCCCGGCTGCTGTCTGAGATCAGGGCAGTCCCAGGACTCAGCAGTGTGGCCTTGGTAGCTTGCAGGGGGACAGGAGGCAGGGGGAGATGGTGTCAGGGCAGGAGCCAGCTCCAGTCCTGCCTTCAGCATCGCTTGGCACGGGCAGCTGATGTCCAATCTCCTAGGAAACTCTGGGAAGAACTCGGTGCAGTCTCAGAACCCCTGGTCTCCCCATTTCCCACACTCCAGACCTGGGAATCAGCCTTAAAAAGAAATTGCATTGTAAAAAATACAGCTCCAGCAAATCATCCAACACAGCGTGTCAGGTGCCGATGTCCCCTTCACTTCTGATGCTGGGATAGGCACCCTCCTCCCCAGCCCCACAGCACCCACCCCTCCGTGGGGTCAGGGTGCAGGAGGGATGAGGGCATCCCTTCGGGCAGCACCGCGGCCGGTTTGCACCATGGGTTGCATGGGTTCCATGGGTTGCACCTCTGGCTGAGGGGACCACCTCCCACGGGCATTTTTGGCTTCAAACATGATGTGTTTGTTCACTATCGAGGAAGATCTGCGGTCAGAGGGGCCGGTTCCTGATGCTGTGATATTGCACGATTCTTGCTTGGTAGGAGAGAGAAAAGGCGCCGCAGACGTGAAGGAAAGAGAGGCAAAACCCCACTGATGCTGGTTCAGCGCTGAGCGTGCCAGCCAGCCCTTACCCTCCCCTTGGTGAACGTTGCATCTCCATGGAGAGCCGGAATCGTTCGTTCTGCCTAGTTAAAACCAGACATTTTTTCCATTTTTGGCTTGTGCTTTTGCTGGAGGGATATGTGGAGTGAAATTTTGCCCATAGCAAGAGGGCTGACTTAACCACCTCAAACATCAGCCCAGCCCCAGGTATGTGCAGGGCTCTCAGCTTGCTTAGCGCTGCCTTGGAGCCTCCTGTTGTGTTATTTGCTTTTGCTGTTTCCTAAACTCCAGCAAAAACCCTGGGAATGACACGCCACAACGGCAGGGTTTTTTTTCCAGGACATATTTTGCATCAGGGAAAAACCCATCTGAGCGTCAGAGTGAGTGTCACAGTGTTCCCCCTTTGATGGATATTAATGTATTTTCCTACCTTTGAAAGGGGTTGGAATACAGTTAAAAAAAAAAAAAAATTGCCCAATATAGGTCTGGATTCATAAACAGAAGCTCCTAAGCGTGCTGCTCCTGGCTGCGGGGAAGATGCCAGGGAGTGCGGAAATGCCGCGGGATCCTCGCTCAAATCCAGCCAGCAGAGCTTGGGCAATCGCTTCAGAAATGCCCCAGTTGGGGCATTGCACTCAGGAAAGCCCCTTTTCCAGCTTAATTATGGACAGAGCCATGAAAGGAAAGGCAACCCCAATGCATAGGCTCTATAGCTGCCACTGTAAATGTGTCTGACACTGGGAATCCTATTCCTCTGCCATTTGCAGTGGGAGCAGAGCTGGAAAATAGGGTGACTGCCCTGTGCATCCATCGCCTCCCAACTGAAAGGCCTTGTCCGCATGGACCGTTCCTCCTCATTTTCCCTAGATGGAACCTCCTGCTTGCCTCGAAATCCTGTGCCGGCCAGGTGTTTCCAGGATCTCTGTCTCTCTGCATCCATGGCTCCACAGAGCCAGGACTGCTGCAGCCCCATGTTGCAAATCCACACCATCCCCTGCATCCCGGTGGGATGCGTGGCAGGGCTGGAGCTTCCCTGCCATCTTCAACTGCTGCGTTTATGCTCCAAGAAGCCATATCCCGATGGTAACCACGCCCCAACACCACTTTAAGGTGCACAGGGCAGCACAGGAGGCACAGACGAGGATATATATTTCCAGCAAGGGTGGAAATACCAGACTTTCTGCCCTGAGCATCGCGGTGGTGAGGATTGATGTTTCAGTGCTCTTTGGATCCAGCCCTCGGGGACTGGCCCGCAGCTGCTGGGACTCCTGGCCAGGGGATTAAAAATAAACCCCTAAGCCTGGCTCCGAAAGGTCGGCTGACAGGTAACATTTAGAAGAGCCTCAAACTGTTATTTCAAGGAGTATTATTTTTTTTTTTTCTCCATAGGAAAAGCAAATATCTAAGCTGCCCTGGAAAAAAAGCTGTTCCTGACTCTCCCCTGTGGATGGGGATTCGCTGCACATGAACTGGGGGGATGCGGTGGGAGAAAGCCTGGGAGTGGGATGGCAAATGGCAGTGGCACTGTCACCTTTCATTAATTAATGCTATTTTGTGTGATGGCCCCAGAGCCCCGGGGAGGGTGCTGGAGCAGTACACGGAGCAGCTGCACATAACCCCGGGTGGCTTTATGAAGGTGAGAACTGTTGACAATAGAGATTTGCACTTCCTTGTGTAGCATTAGACTCTCTGTTTGGGGCGGTTAACCCTGAATTTGTTCTTTTTAGGATCACAGCTCCTCTCCTGGGAGCAGCCCACGGTGGGGCATATGAGTGTGCAGCTGCAGGTGTGTGCAGCAGGGGGTAAATGAGAGTCTCGAAATGGTGTTAAATGCACACACCAAGGGCCGGCTCCTGCATCTATCACCTACTCGTAACTCCCTTCTGAATTAAGATCAGCTTGACCTGAGCAAGGAGTGCAGATGCAGACCCTAAATCCTGCTGCCGCAGAAACTTAGAGGATGAAATACAGTCAACCGAAAGCCCTGTACATTTTCTCCCATCTTTCAAGCCATAATTGCCACTGACAGTCCTTATATCCGTGGTTAGCCTGCGCTCAGGCTCGGTTAGTGTGCGTTATCCATTGCTGTTTCGCACGCCGGAGCAAGAGCTGGAGTCGGAGCCTGGGGGCTGGTTACCAGCATACGGGCTGCTCTCAGCCTTTCCAGCAAACATAATTTTTTCCCCATCTCCAAGGAACAAAGTGGAGACAAAAGATTAATCTTCCACGGACTGTAAAATCCTTGGGGCGAGGAGCGTGGCGTCGGTTCAGCGTTGTTGGCAGACTTTCTGCTGGCTCCGACGGGCTCTGGAGCGGCTCCGGCCGTCCCACTCCCCTCGCCCCCAGCCCAGGAGCACGGCAGTGCAAATCCACAGCTTTCGGGAGAATTATTCCCAATTTCCTTTTGTAGAAACAAGATCAAAATCAAAACCGGCTGTCGACTTCCACGCCTCGTGTGGCGCTGCGTCAGCACTAGCAGGACCCTGCTCTCCCTCCCGCACCTCAGCCATGCCTAAAAAACCTCCTCAGAAGCTTGGGATGTGTTAAACCCACTCCTTCCTTCTTTTTATGACCCTCTTAAGCTTGTCTACCTCCAAAATTTATTACCAGGGGGAAGCCAAGATAAATAAGGAGGTTTGCCTTTCGTTTCAGGGCTGACGTGCTGCAGAAGGGAATCCCCCAAACCAGGGGGGCTGCCAGGGATAGAGCCCCAGTCCCCCCCAGCCCGGCTTGCTCCAGTGGCCACGGGCCCTTCGCTTACAATACTGAGGGCATTTTCACTCCAGACCATTTTCCCTCACTGGTCATTGTTGGACTGACTAATTTATGGCTCCAAGTCGCTAATAATTTTGATGCAGTGCCTAATTATAGGTGGGTTGGATGGTGCTGCCTGTTACTAGGGCTGCCAGATGTTCCCTTTGTAACTCTGTTCTCAGTTGCTCCCAACTTTGTCAAACTTCAACTTTTGGAGCTGGGACATCGTCTTCGCGCTCTCTTCCAGTACAAGGACTGGCATCATCCGATGAAACCGGGAGGAGCAGGAACAACAGGAGTGGGTCTTCATGGGGTGCCGAGCAGAGCCTGCGGGCACAGTGTGGGTGGGAGGTGGCACGTCCCCGGGGGCAGCCGAGATGAGGGCTTGGAGGAGAGAGCACTGGGGGTTACTGAACAAAATGCTCAGCGCTGGGAGGGTGCTAGTGGAAAAGGCTGTAGGTGCCTGCCTGAGCCTTGCCCGGTGGCAGGGGCTCGTGGTTGGGGTGGGTCACTGCTGGGGAGCCACTGCTGGGCCGGAGGGACCCGTGGTCTGAACCGCTGCTGTTGCAGAACGTGATAAAGGGCTCAGGAGATGTTGGGGAAAGAAATGAGGGGCTCCTGGTTGTACGTACACGGTGACGCAGCTCGGTGTGTCTTGCCTCTGCTCTTCATCTGCACAATGAACATTAGATCAGACCCTCACCTTCTTGGGTGCAGGTGAAGGCAGTTTGTGGTGTAGGGCCTGGCCTAAATCATGCTCAGGAGGACACGAAGAACCCTCTTTCCAAAAACCTTGCTCTAGGGGCAGCACGTTTGCCCTGGAGCAGGGTAACAAGGACCGGGCAGCTGCCTGTACGCAGGCTCCCACCCAGGCTGCAGGCTGGGTGACACAGGAGTCCAGTCCGACCCCCTGCTACAGCAGCTGCTTTGAGGGGAGTTCCTGAGTTTTGGGGATGACCTATTGCAATAAGTCCTCTGTGCACCTTGTTGAGAGCACATGGTATTTTAATATCAGATTGCATTAGTTCTCCCCAAGCACCTGGTGGAACTGCTCAGCCCCACGAGCTGGAGAGCCCCGGGGCAGACCCCGGCCGAGGGCAGCACTATTGCCCAGGCAGCTCAGCAGCAGAAACACCCCTTTTCCCCCCACAAAACGGTCACGAGAGGCAGATGAAGACAACAACAGAGCTTGAAGCGAGGCCAGACCGCAGGGCTGGGAGCTGTGCTTCCTGCAGGAGGGCCTGCAGCACCGCTGGGGGGGCGGACGCCGGGCTGCAGCTGGGCGAGAGCACCCCTCCGGCTCCCACGCCATCGGCTGCAGTGAACCGAAAAAAAATGAGTTTAACAAACTAAAAAAAAAAAAAAAGAACCTACGTTTCCCTCAGGACCTCGCTCCAGTGGGAGCCGCAAAACTTTTTCTATAAATGAATCTACATAGAAATAAATAAGCTAGAGCTCCTCCCCGAGATGTCTGCTGCCACTTCCTCGTGTTCATTGCCGTCTCCGGTCTCTGCTTTGGGTGTGTTTCCGCAGAAGCTGGGTTCATCACCCCCCAGGTGTCTCGTCTCTCGGCCTGTTCCTGCTCCCCGCGGCTGGAGAGCGGCACCGGTTGCCGTCAGCTTCTTCCAGTGGCATGTGCAGTGGGAAAACTGGAAGTACCTGAAAAGTCAGAAGTTGGTGTTCACGTGGGGACAGTCACCGGGAGCGGGTTTTAGCCAGGTCACAGAAAAACTGCTCGAGTGAAGAGCCCGGTTAGGGGCCCTACATGGAAAAGTCCTGCAGATGGGGGGGGTGGTCGTTACCCTTAGCGGGGTTGCACCCATGGATTTTGGGGGCAACCCTCCTTTTCCAGATCAGGGTAACTCCTCACGTTGCTGCTGGTGGTCTGTGGTGCGTGGGGGATCTGCTAGAAACAGTCATTTAAGTAGCCCATTGCGAGGAAGAGTTGCAAAAGAGTCATGTAAAGCACTTGCGTTGTGTAACCCGGGGGGCTGGCCCCTCCTGAGCCGAGCAGGAAGGGGACGGAGACCTGGTTAAATAGGGGGGTGAGAGGGGTCGAGGCCAGCCCCGCTGTGCCGAATCGTTGCAAAAACACAAGTGCCTCCAGAACAAGCCCGTTCACTCGAATACGGATGCTCTGCCTTACGCTGTGGGGACAAGGAGCGCTAAGCGGTGTGAAGCGTGATGCACTGGGATGTCCGGGACACACCACGAGACTGATGCTCAGGCTTTACCATGTGCGAGGTGTCTTGGTTCCTTCCCGCATCTCCCTGCGGTGACATTTTACATTTCACGGTTCAATAGATGAAGGCGGCGCAGCACAGCTGCCTCTCTCGGGTTATGGTGCACCGATGGGGACAGTGTCGGCAGTGGTTTTAAGAAGCGTCAGGCAGAGATTCCCGCTTCCAAGGCTCCCGCTGCCATCAGACACTGCCCCTGATCCCGCAGGGGTACACGGACACGGACCCGGTCTGCTTCCAGCAGGGCGGGAGGAGTGGGCTTGGGGCATGCCCGACTTCCAGCTGGAAGAGGGCCGATGGATGGGGACCCTCTCTGAGCAACCCCTTCCCTGATCTCCCAGCACCTCAACGAGCACCCTGGGGATGCTTCCCCTTCGGCGGGAGGATTTCCCTGGCCGCCAGCATCGCTTCCGAGAAGTTGGGAAATAATTTAAAAAATATGATAAAGTTGGGGGGGGGGAGAGGCACGTTCGGAGGTGGGGGGGGGGCTAGCCTGGTCTGCAAAGGGCCGGGTGCCGGAGCCCGGAGGGACCCCGCTCCCCTCCCGGCTCTCCTCCCCGGGGCTGCCCTCCCCGGCGGGGGGCGGCGCTGGGCGCGGCGGCCCCGGGGGAGGCGGGGGAAGCGGCGGGCGGGGCGGTGCCGTGCCGTGCCGTGCCGTGCCGGCGGGAGGAGGCGGGCCCGGCGGCCGGGCGCCCCTTCCCGCGGCGGGCGGAGAGGTGCGGCGGCAGCGCCCGTGCGAGCGGTGCCCCGTGTGCCCTCCCTGCCGGGCCTCCCCCCCCCTCCCCTTCCCCTTCCCCGCCCCGGGCCCGGGCCGCCGCCGCCGGGGTATGGAGGCGGCGCACAGCCTCCCGGTGCTCGACGTTCTCCGCCGCTTCGGTGTCAGCGAGAGCTGCGGGCTCAGCCCGGAGCAGGTCCGCCGCAGCCGGGAGAAGTACGGCCCCAATGGTTAGTGCGGCGGGACGGGAGGGGCTGGGGAACGCGGCTGGGGGGGGGGCATAGGGCTGCCCTACCGGGGCACCGGCATCCCGCCGGGGGCGGCTGCGACCCGTCGTCGGGCCCCTCCCGACCGGGACCGGGAAGGGTGGGGGTGCCCCCCTCCCCTCCCCTCCCCTCTCCTCTCCCGGCCCGGGGGTTGCGGAGGAGCGGTGGGGATTTACCGCGGGACACCTGTTGGTTAGGGGAATATTTACCGGCTTCGGTTAAGGGCTGATTACCGGGGGTACGGGCGGCACCGGCGGTTACCGGGGTATTAATGCCTCTGGCGGAGTGTCCGACGACGACGGCGGGGAGGGACACGGATATGTCATCGGGGAAGAGAGGGGGAAGTTCCCCCGTTGCCTGCGGGTGAAAGAGGGAAGCCCCAAAATCGAGGCGAGGGGTGTCGCGGCGGGGGGACCCCGCTCCCGGCTCCCCGCAGCCCTGGCTGGGCCACGGGTGCTGCTGCGGAAAGAGGACTGGGGTGGCAGGGGGACGTGGGGTGAGGGGACGCGCGCCGGCTTCGCTGCGTGCCCCGGTGACCCCGGGGAACCCTCTTGGAGCAGCCAGGCATCATCCTGGGTTTGATCAGGGGACTTTTTTAAACTCGTGTTTTGTAAGTGCGCAGTGGGCACGGGGGGGGCTCACTGGGGTGCCTGAACCTACCCGGGTAAATAGTGATTTTGATCACTCAGGCTGTGACGGGAGGTAAGTCGTTAACTCTGCAGACGGAAACCAGAGGGTGTTTAGGGTGAGTTTGCTCCGGTGCTTTGGAGTAGCAAGTCCTTTCTCAAAGTTGCACAAGGGGCTAAGTGTGTAAACTCTCTCCTGGGTTGGAGCTTGTTGCATCTGCTTTTCACTTCATCCTCGTGGTTGAGGCTAAGGAAAGCCCGACTAGATGCTGGTGGGATTGCTCTCTGCATCTTTATTCATTGGGAGGGCTGTGTTAGGTGGCATCAGAGGGCTGTGCCTCCTCCAGACAAACCCTGCCAGGAGCAGTCCCGTGTGCTGGGCTCGGGGTCCCCTTTCCCACCAGCGCTCGCCATACCAGGCAGCTTCTGCTCCGTTCCCTGAGTCAACGCGGTCGGGGCTGGGCTGGGAGCTCGTGCCACGCAGGACTCTGCGCAAGGCGTAAGCAACGGAGCATCACGCCTGCCCTTGTCCGACCTGATTCTGGAGAAGGGCAGCTGGGGACCCGTCTGATTAGCTGGCAGGGGAGCGATCCCTCTGCTTTGGGGGCTGAATGCAAAATACATCCTTAAGAAACAGGTGATCAGTCTGATTTCAAGGTATAATTGCTGCCAACATTTCTGTGCTGTCCCTTGGCCCCACAGGAACGTGGGGATGGCGGGTGGTCTGTGCCGTGCAGCAGTGTGTCACCTAAAGGCATCGCCATCGCGGTGCTCACGGTGGCTTCATCCTCCTGTTTGCCCAAGTGAATCATCGTCACTGAGTCAGGCACGTTGGTTGCTCGGTGGCACTGGGCTCTCTACCTTGAAAAAGGGAGCTCAAACGTGTGACGCAGGTGCAAAGCAAAGGGTTAGCCGTGGCAATTAGTTTGTCTTTTTTTTCTTCTTCCTTCCCCCTCTTTCAAGCAATGGCTCTGCACTCGCCTCTCTCTACAGTTTTGCTTCCCATACAGTCCAGCATTGGGTTTCTTGCAGGCTGTTGACTCACGAGAGCTTCTGACTTTGGGGTGTGCCATGGCTTTCGCCTTCAAAGCAGAGCTCCGCGTCTCCTGTGCAATACAGCTCGCAGTGATGTGCATCGATGTTGAGAGCAGTAACGTGGGCAGTGCAACCATCAGTGAAAATGTGGTCAAAGACTTTTAAGAATTCTGAATTTTTGCAATTTTTGTGCAGCATTTATATCCTTCTTGTGGCGTGGATGAGATATGCACAGGTTAGTACAGCTTAAAATCGTGCAGAATGGGACCCTGTGTGGTTTGTTTGGTTTAAAACCTTGATGTTAAGCAAATAGCCTTTTTTCCAGCATGGCAAGAATTTGCAGGTTGTGTTGCGGCAGCAGGAGCCGACCTCCTTGACCGTGCTGGGGTACCCTGGGGTGCCCTGTTCAGGTGAACTGCTGTGGGGAGCAGCGTGGGATGGTGAGCTGGGCTTGTGCCGGAGCATGGGTCTTGAAAATGGTCTGTATTAAATTGCATTTTAATTTAGGCTTAAGTCAAACTCCGGCAGCGGAAACGTGGGACAGTTTGATCTTGCTTGAGCTCGCGCAGAAGGGGGAAGAAAATTCAAATCTTGCGTGGCTTGAAGTGCAGAGCAGACCTTCAGCTCCAGCTAGTTTCATTTTCGCACCCTCCTGTCGCTCATTCATTCATTTCCTTCTAAACCTGAAATCAAACTGCCAGTGTGGTCGTGAATCACAATCTAAAATACATCATCTTTCTTAAAAACTGCCTCCCGACGTACTTCAGAGAGTTGCTGTCTGCTTCTTTTTTATTGTGGTGATGCATTTAAAAAAAAATGAGCTGCAACGAGCTCCAACGTTAAGTGAGAAGCAGTGGCCATTGGTGTGTTTTATATTAAAAAAAAAAAATGTATATTTTTGGGGGGTTATACTTTTGGAGCCTAAAATTGCTTTTTCAGTTCCAATGCTCGCATTTACGTTTGCAGGAAGAAACAGAGAGCAATACTGATTATTTAATACCTCCAGTTTGTGGCTTGGCAGTCAAGCAGTGAGATATAGATTACTGGACTGGAAGAAGATATTTCTCCCCTAGGAAGAGCTCGCGTTCTAGTTTCAGATCTGTCATCGGTGCTGTCAGCATGGCCATTTCATTTGCCAAGGAAACTGGAGAAGCTGCAGAACGTTTAGGTCTCACCATGGCGATTCTTAAAAGGCTTCTGAATCTCCAAAGTCAATTTTAACTACGCAATGCTTCGGATGCTCCATGTGTGCCGGGTAGGCGCTTCCCTATACCTCCTCCCATCCACCAGCACCGAGCTCCACGGGTTGCTTTTAGACCACAACACTTAAAAAAAAAAAAAACCAAACAAAAAAATCCCCAAAACACAAAAGCAAAAAATGTGCATCACTTATTTTATAATAGACTCATCAGGAGGATAGAGGGGTGCAAACATTCTTCTTTCTAAATGTAAAACCAGGGGCACAATTTACCCTGAAACAATTTCAGTTTAGCCAAGAAATGACGGATGTAAACAGGAGTTGCCCCATGGACAGTGAAGTGATTTTCTGTTTTAAATATAGCTGTGATTTCTCTCTTCTAAATGGATTTCCATGTGTAAATGAGCATACATTTCGGGCAGGATATTGCCAGCGTTAATGCATATGCATAATTTTATTTGCTTCATTGGTAACCTAAATGGACTGTGAATGTCAGTGGAGTCAAGTGCTCGGCTGTTTGCAGCATAGGGGTGTTTGTCTCTTCTTGCATTTCATCTCTTCTGACTCCAAAGCAGAAGCCCTGCTGCCGTCTGCGGTTGGAAACGCCACGGGGCAGGATCGCGCCCTGCCCGTCAGCCCTCCTCGGGGTCTCGCCCATCCCCTCCTTTACCCTCGCCGCTCCTAGGGCTGACCCCCAGCGTGGTACCCGATGCTCTTTAAAACCTCCCATGCCCCACTGCAAGGTGCAACGATAACGGTATTTACGTGCTGGCTGGTTGAAGCGTTATTCAAGCCAGCTTCAGCACTGGGCCAACTCAAAGCCCATGAGTAAATTGGCTTTTCTTTTATAACGCACCTCTCCACATCTCCGTAAGCTTTATTTCAGGATCTCGGAGCCCCTGGGTGTATTTTTGCCTCTGTGTGCCCGAGCCTACCTGGGTGGTAGGAGGAAATGTCCTCGAGCCCAAATCCAGCCTGCGATGTGTTGCCAGTCTCCTGAAACCCATCGAGGCTCGTTCACGAGGAGCTTTCCGCTCTTCGGCGTGAACGCGCATCCAAGCCCTTGTTTTGCTAGAAGCAGCAGCAAAAACCACTGATATATTATTTTATTTCCATCCTTTTCCCAGCCTATACCCAGGGTTGCATGTGCATGTGTATATACGTCCATCGGCACACGCGTGTGCGTGCACGTGCCCCTGCCCCTACTCTAATTGCGGTGCATTACTTACTGCCAGCAGCTACTCCGACATTTGCTAACCAGCCAAGGTTACGCTCCAACTCTCTCTTGACAATAAAAAAAAAAAAAAGAGAAATAAAATTTCTATTTTATACTGAAATATTTGAGATGCCGGTAAGGAAAGGAAAAGCAGCATTTTCTGACTCATCCAACTCTGCTCTCTTCCTCTGCGCATCGCCCACCTTTTCCACCCCCAAAACACACGCTTAACAGTCTGATTCATAAACATGCTATGGGTTGTTTTTTTTTTTTTTTTTTCTCCTCCTCCAAATCCTTTCCCTTAGGAGAAATGCTGAGGCATTAAAACCTTGTGAGCACTGTCAAATTTGGGGAGAGACTACACAAAATTTTCCCAATTGGACAAGAGGAAACTCGGGATTTTCATCAACGTGCTGTCCTCTGAGGTTACCCGCTTTTGTACCTATCCTTAAAAAAAAAAAAAAAATTGTGAATGAAGAGCAATGTTCAGAAAAACTGATGTCTGCTCTTAAAATGCTGAGGGAACCGGGGAGGGGGAAATTTCTGGGATGAGGAGAGGCAGGGGCTGTGCTTGGGGGGGAAGGGATTTTGCGTGCAGGTCTTGTGTTTACCCCTGGGGTTGGCCTCCCCTATTACACAAGTGTCATTTCATTACTATTTTTATTTCATTGCTGGTTTTAAAGCTGGGGGTGGCAGAGCTGGTGCTACAAAACACTGATTTAGGAGGAGTCAGATACACTGTGGATGCCCAGATGCCGGCTTGGGATGTGCTGTTTCCAGAAAGGGGCTCAAGCGGGTCTTCCAAAAACACCATTAGCAGCAAAATATCCCCCCTCCCCCCAGGCTAATCCTCTTTCCCAGTATTTCAGGTGCCTAGTTTGACCTCCCTACTCCAGCTGAACGGTTTTGGCCAGCCTAGTGCAGTCCTCGCCATCATCATGTAGCTGCACATCTGCTCTTCGCCTTTTCAGTGGCATTGGTCTTTCTGCATCTTTTAAGCCTCTTCTAATCGCCAGATCTGATTTGAAGCTATTGAGTCGCATTTCTATGGTCATCTCCCTCCAGGGTAAACCTCTGAAAAATACTATTGATATTTATGTTGCAAGTAAGTTTGGTGTTTGTTTTTTTTTTTTAAATCTTCCCCTCAAAACCGTTTTTCTTGAGTGAAAAGCATCGCCTGATGCCTGGTGTTGCTTTTGCTTTCTTCCTACCAAGGAGAATTTTAATTTTTGAGTAGCGTCCAAGTAGCTGCCTTGTCACTCTGCGTTTGATCTCCTCCTGCAAAAGGGATGGTGTGAAAGCAGGAGGCTCCTGGCTGCTGCTAAATCACCCCTGTCCTGTGGATCGGGTCTGTCCTGGCACATCCGCAGCCCAGGCAATGCTTCCAGCACAGACCCCCATGGGACATCCCTGCCGGATGCCCAGAATTGCAGATGCTGGCACGAAGCAGGGCTGAGCGCATCCAGTTTTGGGCAACTTAAAGCAGATGATTGGTATTTTCTGGTGGCGATAGGTGCCCTGTGCAGCACTGGAGAGCTGGGCTGAGCATGGCCGACCCGCGCCCTCCCCGATGCCCAAAACCTCCCCCAAGAGCGGCGTTCCTGTTGCCCTCCTGTGATTTTGCAGCGGGGATCTGAACTGATTATAGAAAGGCGTCAGAAACATCACAGGGCCACACGCAACCTTGAGATGCTTTCGTCGTTTTCATGGTCCTGAAAAACAAGGTGGTTTTTCACGTGTTTTCATATGCTTTTTCATATGTTTTCATATGCTTTTTCATATGTTCAAACCTCTGGAGGAGCCAGCTTTGATTTTTGTCCTACACGCAGCATTTGCAGAGTCGGTTGGGATGCTGATGCTCCCCCAAAATGTTTTTTTAGGGTTATTCTTTGTAAGCCATGAGCCAGACGTTGAGTGTTTGCAGTCTGTGCCTCTTGCCCAGCCAGTCCAGCCCCACTCCTGGGGAAGGGGCTCCTCCCTGTGAGGCATTGCTGCGTCCAGACCAGCCACAAAGTCCTTCTCTTGGTACATCAAGCTCACCCGGTGGGTGCCCCATCCCCATTAATGTTTTCAGGGCCATTAAAAGGAGCATTAAGAAGTTATGAGCAACACCTAAGCCGTACTCCATGGGGAATTAGGGCAGTAAAAGCAAAATGGCAGACCTCTTTTGGCAGGTAAGGCCGGGTGTCTGGGTGCTGACATTGCACAAGGATGCTCTAAAACTCCTATTTAATTTATTTTCCCTGGGAAAAGCCCACTGGGGTGCTTGGGCAGCTCCGGCACGCGGGGCAGCGCTCCCTGCCCGGCCCGTTGGCTCGCTCTGCTGATCACAACCGGCGGCGGTGCGAAGAGGAGGACGTCGTCTCCTGCGCTGGCTGGTTTGATGTGGGTTAGTTCAGTAGCCGGCTGGCAGAGCGATCCGGAGGGGGAGGCGCTTGGGAGCGGGATGGGGACCAGGAGCCGAGCTGCTGGGCTGGCATTTTCCGGGAGCATTGCTGGCACTCGCGGTCTCTATTACAGGATAGAAATATTAAGGCAGGTTGTGTTTATCAGGAGAGGGATAGGGTTTTCTGCTTGCTTTTTTTATCTTTTCTTTCTTTTTTCCTGGTTTTTTTCCCTCCCCTCTTTCCCCTTCATGTAGCACTCATGGATGATCTCCCGTTGCATCTCAGATGGGGTGAAGGCACCGAAGGCAGCCTCTCCTGGTCAGTCGGTATACCTCGGACAGGAGGAACAGCAGATAACAGGGAGACTGGGAGGACTGGGAAAGGTGGGAGGGATGGAGGAGAGGGGCCCGCAGCCGCTGTGGGTGGGCTGGCTGGGCAGGCAGCGGCAGGACAGAGCTGTCTGGGGCTCAGTCCAACCCGCTGGAATATTAATACCCAGCAAAACCCAGAAAGCACCAACCCCCCATCCCATCCCCATTTATTATTGTGCATCTGATTTTTTAAATTTTTTTTTTTGTTGCCAGTAGTGTGACTCATCTTTTTTTATAACTCAGTGTTGGTAGTATTGGAGGTAGAAAGTATAACAGTAACCTATATTAAAAAAAAATTACCGACTGCTCAGTTGAGCTGCTGTCTGTACCAATTACGTCGCTGGAAAACAGGTAGCAGAGATCTGGGCTGGAAGTGTAGAAATGTTGAAGAACCGGAGCCAAAAAGCAATAGAGAAAATTGTGGTTACTTGAGTATTTCCATGACGTGAGCGTGCGCCCGAGGCTCCTCCGTGGGCGGTTAACCCCTCACAGGCAGGGCTGCAGGCAGCTGCCTGCTCCACCAGAGTCCGAGCAACGACCGTGCCGGTGGTGATGACCAGTGCTGGGACAGGAGACTCATTATTCCTGTTAGGATTAATGCAATTAATGCTAATGGGCCTTTTCCAAGCCAGGGCTTGGTGGGTGACTTGCCTGGGGTGAGCCACTCACCTCATGAAAGGAGGGTCGGATTTGAGTCCAAAGTGTTGCTCTTTTGAAGAGAAGTTGAATTAATCCTTGCCAGCAATCAACCTTGTGTCTGTAACTAGTATTTGCTAGTTTTCTGTGGGAACCTCCCAGTTTTTGAGGTTTGGCTGCTTGTTATCACTCTATAAAAGCCTTTTCTCTTTCTCACCCGCAGAGGTGGTAAGTCTGAGCTTGGGCTGTGGTTTGGTAGTGATCCCATCTACCTCCCAAGACATGGTCCATGTCCATGTCCCACCTGGTCCAACACGTCCCCAGGCATCAGGCTTCTTCAGGGCACGCAATGGCATCTCTTTGTGACCCGTGGTGGCGGGGAGATCTGAACTTTTGTACTTCTTTTTGAAGTCTAGACCTATAGTACCCCTAAATGTAGATGTCTCTGCTCTGATCATCAAAATCCTCCTAAAATTTAAATGTTCAGCAAGCTGCTGGATATGCTGATGCAGGTCCTGGCTTCATCACCTGAGCTCCCACATGAACCCATTTGAGATTCTCTCTCTCTCTCTCTCTCCCCCCCCCCCCATTTGAGTTTTTATATATATATCCCATTTGAGATTATGTGTGTGTATATATATATACACATGTATTCCATTTGAGATTATATATATATATAAAAAATACTTTTTTTTCCCCCCACACTAACATTTGCAAATCACCAAGGGACACCTTTGACTAAAAGACCCCTTTATGGAGGGGAAACAAAACACAGACAATAAAAAGATGTTTTTTCCCTATGAAGAGCTGACGGATCCATGCTGAAGGGTGAAGGCACTCGAGGACGAGTGACACCATGCTGGTGGCCCGGCCCAGCCGCACGGCAGGGTCACCATCACCATCAGAGGTGCGATGTTTTGGGGAGGAAATCCGCTTCTTGCTCTTGGGTGTCCCCTGTGCCCCTGGGTTCCTGTCCGCGGTATTTTTGCCTTGGGTGTTTCCTGCTATTTAGCCACTATGTGTATTTTAAACCAGCGTGCGGGGGGAGGCGGGGAAGGGATGTGAGTTAATTCGGACCGAAGGGCAGGGTTGTATCGGGCGTCCTTGTCCGGGCGGCTGCGGAGCGGTGGGGGACGCAGTGCCGGGGGCAGTCCCGGCACTGACGGGTTTTGCTCCATCCCGGTGAAAGCACCTCCGGCGCATCCGTGTGGTCCGCAAAGCCACTGGCCGTGGCCACACTGCTCCCAGGAGCTGGGTGGGAAAGCTGTCCCTTGTGCTGGGACCAGTCCCCATGGCTGGTCCATGTCCTCCTGGGGGGATGGATGGCCAAAATGTGTTTTGTTTTTTTTTTCCCTCATCTTATTGGAGAGAATTGCTGGAGTCCTTGCAGAGCCACCCTCCGAGCAAATGCAAGGGCTGTGTTTTGTATGTTATATATTTGCTTTATTATGTGGTTGTTTTGGGTTTTTTTGTTTTTTCTTCATCTGGTTTGGAAACTGTTTTTCTTGTATTCGTTGCTGATAAAAATCAGTTGTTTTTTGGGAGGGGTGCGTGGGCCGGGGAGATTCTCTCTTCTGCTTCCTTTGCCTTGGGGAGCGAAAGCATAGAGATCCTCCAGGAGGAACTCAATTAGCTGAGCAGTGACTCCAGCCCCTTCGGCAGCCAGCGATGGCCAGATCCCCAGGGATCTGCCCTGTAAAACGTTGGCTCAGCTGGATTTTGCTGAGCAGGCAGTGCCCGTCCCCAGGAGACAGGCAGCCAGGGTCGGGATAACCCTCCCTTTACGTGCCTGTTTGCACTTTTCTTTTTCCATTTTGCAACCTCCAAGTCAACAGAAGGTCTAAAATAAGGAAAATGTGGGGAGTGAGTGGAAAAATAAAAATAAAAAAGGCCAGCTCAGCGGTGTGGGGTGTCAGAGCGGAAGCGATGGAGCTGTGTCCCTGGCCCTCCCTCTCCAGCCACTGCAGAGGGTTCCCCTTGGGGCACTGTGTCCTTTGGGTTTTTGCAGGTTTTCTGGGCTTTTGCACGCTTTGGAGGTTAGAGACCTTCTGTTGCCTGCAGGTAAATGGAAACCCTATCAGAGGAGCAGTAGCGTTTTGATCAGCTCCCCTCTGGAGGGGAGTCCTGCAGTGACTTGGGAGAGATGGGCCTGCTCTGCAGTGCCAGCTCAGCCCTGTTCTGGGGCTCCTCTTCTACCTATAAAAGCCTAATTCAAATTATTCTTCCCTTTTTCACCCCTTTTTGGCATAAACGTATATAGATATCTGTGTATATATACATATATATAAGATGTTACCTATATACATTTGTGTATATCACGTATATATACATATATATAAAATATTTCATCCTTATACACAAATGTGTATAGGTATTTATGTGTGTATATATATATAATACTTCATCCTTATAGACATGCACACAGATATTATACACAGCTGGAAGGAGATTATGGAAAAAGCCTAGATGGGACTCATGTTTCCAGGGATCTCTGAGTATCTCGCTCCAGGAAAGGAACTGCTTCAATTACACAGAGATGTTTGATCCCCAAAGAGTTCATCCATGAAAAGTATTAATTGTCCAGCTCGCCCCTTTTTCCCATCCAGAAGAACAGATCTTTTCTATCCTACAGAAATTTTTTTCTTCTGATATAATCTAAACTAAGGGCAGCATAGACTTAATTTTCCATGAAAACCCATCCAAGAGGATTGCTGAAAATAGACTGTGCTCTGAGAACAGACATCAGAAAAAGCAAGTGTGTGTGTTGGGGCGGGGGGGACCCAGGTCAGCCAGGGCAAGGAGTTCTGCAAAAAAAATTAATAATCTCAGTTTGAGTTAATTGAGTTGAACAGCAGCTCGTTAGTGCCTGTGTGGGTTGGGGTCGGAGGATGCACTGCCCTGCGGATACACTGGCCGTGTTTTATCAGCCTGATTTTATTTACCAGCAGGTGGGAGATGGGTTGAGATGCCATATTTAAACTTCCAAATTTCACAAAGGTTTGCCATGGCAGAGGCATTTCCTCCAGAAAATAAACAAAAAGAAAAAAAACCCCAAACCTACCCCCTTCGGACCTCTGCGCTTTTAGGATGGAGTTGGCTCCCTTCAGCCCCGAGCTTGGGACAGGGTCTCCTATCAACCCAGCATGCAAAGTTTGGGTTTTCCTGATCCATAAATACACAGCCCAGCTCGTATGCTCTGGCTTGGCTACAGGTGCCAGCAGGATTGATTAAAACGTATCTATTAAAAGGTATCTGTTAAAACATCAGCTTTTAGAGGGGTGAGAGTGAGCAGGTTCCTTGTTTTGGCAGGGAAAGGGAGAAAATGCTGTTTGGATTTAAAAGCAAGATCCTGTAGGTTGTTTTTTTTTCTTTTTTTTAATTGATGTTACTGGTTTGGGGCTTTGCTTTTGAGAGGTTTCCTCTTGCAAACCCCCGTGGGTTGGCTCTTATAGATGTCTCAGGAGTTGGGTCCACGCCGGTTGCAATTCAGTCCAAAACCTGCCACGTGCAAGATGTCAAACAAAAAAGTGGCAAAGCAAATTGGTTGTTGGGCTGTGCCATGAGTGCTGCAGAGTGAGCCCCTGCTTGGGGGAGAGGGAGGAAGTTTTATGTTGTTTTGTGCTGGCAGGTTAGTGCAGGAGGTGGGGTGGGATGTCAAAGGGCTTCCCCTCCCGCCGAGGACAGGTTTGGGTTTGGTGTCACGCGTCGAGGCGGGTGCTGTGCAGCGGGGAAAACGCTGGGGTCACAGCGGGGGGGGAAGGTAACCCCTTCCCTGGCTGCCTGCTCCTGGGGCGGTGGGTGCTGGGTGTTTTAATGCTGAGAGCCGCTCGACCGGCTGGTCCCTAAGCCCCGCAGGGTGGTGGAAGAAATGTCCTCTGAGCAGGGATGCTGCCAGCGGGATGTGCCTGAGCTGCTCAGTTGCTGCTGGATGCAGCAACCAGGAGCCACCCGTGCTTTCCACAGCACTTGGCTAGTGGAATACTTAAGTTACATTTATTTTTATTATTTATTTTTATTATTTTTATTATTTATTATTATTTTATTTTTTATTTTATTGTTTTATTTTGCATGCCATACAAGTGTGATATTCTCAGTGCTTGCTTACAGCCTCATCGAAGATGTTTGGCTCAGTGTAAACATTCACCAGATCCTCGGGGAGGCACTTTTGGGGGATGCTATTCCCCGCACTGAGCTGCAGCAGCCCTTTGCTGCATGCTGAGCAGCATCTCTTCTCCAAGAGCAAATGCATCCGACTTTGAAAATGCATTCTAGTCTCATTTTCTTACCTGCATTTTCAGCCCCAATATCCCTTTTTTTCCTATTTTTAAAGAAAAAAACCCCAAACACAGTCACACCTTGCTCTTCCCCAAGTCTCGCAGAATTCAGCTGAAAGGTGCAGCCCAGTTTTTGGCGCTGAAATTCCTTCCCTGGACCATGCACGTCTTCCCAGTGCCCGGCAGGGATGAGCAGATGAGCTGACCCGGCAGCGCGGGGCATCGCCGGGGCTCCTGGCACCTCCGCCTCCGCAGCTCCCTGTGTTTGGTTTCCTAAACCGTTCCCTGGCACTGCCAGGAAAATGTTATTAAATTTTCTGTCGCTGGGTGTTGGACTCGCTGCGAGTGGCCTATTTGTAGTGGTGTGTGGCGGTTCGTTGTGCCCGAAGGGGTTACAAATTCGCCATAGCTTTTTTCCCTGGCCGGGCTGGTGCTTTTCTGCCACTGGGCTGGGTCAGAGGGGTTTTGGCTCGGGGTGGCATTTGGGCATCTCATTTGTGATGCGGGGGGAAGCCAAGAGCTGAGCGGCCAAGAGAGGGCGGGAGGCTGCAGCGGAGCCCAAAAGGGTGAAAAAACATTACTGGGCAAAAATCCCCAATTTACTTAACACTTACCACTGGGGTATCAATGGGAAATTAGCTGAAAAAATAGGTTTAGGGCATTAAAGGAGGAAATAAAATGATATCTGTAGGGTGCAAGAAGAGGATATACTGAAATTGCAGCGTGCCCCTTGGTTGGGGTTGTGGTAATTCTGGCAGAAGGTTCCCAAATGCAGCAGAGTCACTCCCTTGCCTTTCCCTCAGGTTCCGGAAAGGGTCTGCTTGAAGCAGAGATAAGGAGAAGCTAAAAAAAACCCCCAAACAACACAACCCCAAAAGTAAAAAAACCACCCCAGCTTAAGCTTTATTTTATTCAAGCTCCTGTAGTGGCTTTATTTTATTTTATTTTATTTTTTCCAAAACCTGTTACTATTTAAATGCAGATTTTTAGCTTTTCCACCCGGGAGCCGGAGCTGGAAATTCTTTCCACTGCGTTGGTGCAGGAGGGAACAAACCGCTGCTTTTAGTTTGCTCAAATAATCCATCCCAGGCTGGAGCCGCGGGTTTCCTCTGCCCCACTCCCTCCCACTCCTAAAACGATCCTGGAGAATCTGCTGTGGGTACTGACGGGGAGAAGGATGGGGGGGATGAGGCCACCGCTTGCAGCCCCATTTCCCCAGAGTTTTTTCCCTAAATTTCCCCAAGACTTTATTCTTGCAAATGCCACGTGGGCACCGGATCTGCAAGCCTGAGCAGTGGCTTCATTTTTGGGGCCAAAATGGACAAAATCTTCTCCCCTTATTTTCATAGCATTAAGAAAAGGAGGTGGGTTATTGGTGGGGAAATGGTTTGCTTTTCACCATGGCACGGGAGGAGGATGCTCGGGGCCGGCCAGGCTTCGTGGCCCCGTGCCAGGACCCCCTGCGCAGTGCTGGAGGGCAGCTCATGCCATCCAGTGTTTAGGGGATGAGCCATTTCCAAGAATAAAGGAAGGGAAGTTTGGGGTAGGATGGACGAGGTTTTCCTTATTTCTTTCACACAGCTCCTTGACCCATCAGTCCGATGCCACGCTCCCACCTCCATCCCTGTTTCTCTCTACCCATTCAGCAGGACGAGGTGGTGGTGGCTTATCCTTCAGCACGGGGACGTGCTGACATTCTGGGGAAAAGGAGATACCGCGGGGCCGGATTTGCCTGGTGCTTCACTGCTGTTGAGGGGCACATCCAGGATAACTGAGTCTCCTATTCCCTGACCTGCTGAGATGAGCTTAGCTGGCCAGAAAAGGAGCAAATGAGCCTTTCAGCTTCTCCCCTCCAACCACAGGAGCGGGGCTGTGGGTGCCTGAATGCACCTATTCTCCCCTGGGACCCTGTCACTGTCCTGGAGGGACCGATGGTGTTGGGCTGGGTTCAATACCGGTGGGTTTGGAAGAGCAGCGTGAGGGTAGGATGAGCAGTCGGTCTGGAGCCCTGTCTGCCGCGGGAAGCCCTGTGACCCAAACCAGAAATTTTTCAGGCTGATCTTATTGCCAGCCATTTACAGCATCCGGGTGCCAGCCAGAAAACCGGTTGGATCATTTCACCCTAAAGCATCGCCTGGAAAATAGAAAGGACGTTTCTGGCCCTTAAACCTCTGCTAACCATCCTCATGTGCCACCCCGCCAGCCCTCACCCGCCCCAGGCTGCCGCCATCCCCAGCACTTCCTCTGGCCCCAAATTTGCTTATTTTTGGGGCTGTGGATCCCCCAGCCAGGAGGGGCACTGGGCTTTTGCAAAGCACGGGGCAGGGCTCGAGCAGGAATGAGCGCCAGGGAGTTACGGGAACAGCAAAAAAGCCGGTGTTTGCCATGGGAGGGGGGTTGTATCTCGTTCTTTTCATCTTCCTGCCGCCTGCCTTTCAAAGCAGCCCTGAAAGAGCGGCTGTCGTGGGCAGCCAGCGTAACCAAAACTCACCTGGCACGCAGGAAAAAGCAGCTGCGAGGCGGTAAGCAAATAAGGTGCTGGGGGCCGGAGGTGCTTCCCCCACCGGCGGCACACCCAGGGCCACCGCCGCCTTCGCTCAGGAGGGGAAGCACCCGTGGCTTTGGGACCAGCTCCTTGGGCGTGATGGAGGACGCGGGAAAGAGCCGGGTCCTGTGGGAGCGGGTCGTGGTGCAAAGCAGAGCTCGGCCGCGGCCGACCGCCGTGAGGATGGGGATGGTCCCAGTGCCGTGCCTGCACCCGCGAGGGGCTTTTTAATGCGCGGTTAATTGCCGTTTTCCTTGGGTCGCAGGGGCTCGGTGCAGCTGGAGACGCCGGTTGCCGCAGCCCGACGGGCTCACGTGCTGCGCACACGCGCCCGCCGCAGCTGCGCCCGCCCGGGGATGCGATTTCCGCGCGTGGGCGGTTGGGGTGCGCCAGCCGTCGTCGCTCTGCCCCCTCCCCGCGGGCCGACCCAGCCGTCGTCGCTCGGACGGCCCTGCCCTCGCCTTCGCTTCGGCCCCTCTCGCCGCGGTCGGGGTCGATGAGCCCCCGCTGCCGTGGGGGTGCCCCGGGGCAGCACCCCACCCTGCCTGCTGTGATTCGGATGGATGGCTGCTCGGGGTTTTAACGTATGGGAGTTCTTTTTGTTAAATGGCTAATTCAGCTCTGTGGGGTGCTCGGCTCCCCATCTTGGTGCAATAGCACATGGTGCCCGTGGGTCCGGCTTGCCCTCCGGCCAGGCTGGGCTCCAGCAGGCAAAGGGGTGCCAGGGCAGGCAGAGGGTGAGACCTCGGCAACGCCTGGCTCGTTCTGCAGAAGCTGAAGCAACCTCAGAAAGTCCCTTTAGCTGCACCCTGGAGGTCCCGCTCTCCCCGAGCGGAGCCACGTCCTGCCTCGGCACGTGGCCGGCGCCGGGGCGAGACGCGAAGGTGCAGCGCGGTCTCCAGGGATGCGGCGGCGTTCAGGAAACTCAGGCGTGAAGCTGCACGTAAAAGCAAAGCCCTGTGGGTTAATTTAAGTAGTGCATGGTCGAGCCACGTAGATAACTACGCTTTATCCTCTGTGAACATCGGGTAGCATTAGCACCATTAGGCTTTGAGTGTTTGTCATCCCAGATAATGCTAAAACACCTGGGATTAGTTTACAAACGCTGGCTTTTTTACACTTCTGCAGCTCAAGTGCAACCATGCAAGGCGATGAGCAGCTTCACGTCTCCATCCCCAGGCAGGATTTACACCAAGCAGGTGATGGGCTGAGCTTGCGTTAAAACAACCCAGCAAAGCCTCTCCCGGTTGTGCAATCCAGCGGTTTTGCAGAGTACCGGTGATGTGCAGTGGTGACGGCTGTCACCGAGGATGAAGGAGAGCAGACGTCCCTCCGGGATGGGATCCTTCCAGTGCAGCCGGCCCTGGGAAAGGCAGCCAGTTAAAATAACAATTTATTCTGCCTGGTGTCTTGTGGGACAGTGGAAGGATCCCAGAGCAGCCCTGCCTGGGTTCCTGCTTTATGTCATGGGAGGGGGGCTGCTCTCTCCACTGGGGGTATTTTAGGGGTTTTCTTACTCTTTTCACTACTTTCTTGGGCTCTTTTCCCTGCCTGTTGGCAAAGTCCGGGAATCGGATGCGTCCCTTGTTTTGCCCATCCATTTCGCCTTCCCTGCCTATGGAAAAAGAAATTAAAGGGAGGAAAAATAATTACAATGAGTTTACAACATAGATGTATGGCTTGAAGGAAGTTATCTGGAGCAGAAAGCTGGGCCCAGGTGTGATGCTCATCGTTATCCCTCACAGTGGGCACCGTGCCGTTACCCTTCTCACATCACTTGGTGGCATAAGCGTTTCCCATAAGGGAAATCTGCTTTTATCCTAGGGAAGCTCCTAAAATGGTATTTCAGTGTTCACCCTGCAAGATGTTAGCTGCTGTGGGTCGCACGCCGGGTCTGAGAATGCACCAGGGTTTGCTTTGCCGTGCGCTGGCCTGGGGGTTTGTCACCTCGTGCCTCAGTTTCCCCAAAAGCAGAGTGGGATGCGATACCTCAATGCATGATGGAGAAATGCTGGCTGCTGTAGGGCTGTGCCGCTCCAGGAATTTTTGATCTTGTTACAGCAGGAGAAACTCAAACATTTCCTTAAAGCGACCCCAACGCCACCCTGTCGCATTTTATTTGTTTGCTTTGGCCCGGAAAGCGGCCAGGGTCTCCCTGGGGACCCGAAGGCTGTCGCAGAGCCCTGGGGCGGCAGCCTGCACCCGTGCCGCCTTGCTCGTGGGTGGCACCCATGTTTATTTACCTTTTCATCACCTGATTACTGTGCCCTGCCATGTTGCAGGCGCCAGCCCGTGGGCTGCCAGCCCTGTTTGAGTTGGCAGGAGCCAGAGATTAACCTCTGGCTAAAATAGCCCAGTGCCAGCCCCACGTCTGCCCAGGGTGGCCGAGCTCGTTGCATACCCTTAGAGCATCTCGTATCGATATTTTGCAGCCCGGCCTGGGCCACGGTTAGCATGTGATGTGGCGGCACAGCAAGGAAAGAAGTCGTAATGTGACAAGCTCAGAGCAAGGTGCCAGTCCTCAGCAGTCCCAGGAGCTGGCTGTACTTTGTGCCCCTGCAAAGCAGAGCCCTGCGTGTCAGTGGAGCTGGGGCTGCCTGCACCTCTCCGCTCGATAGCCCAGAGGACAGCATGTTCTTCTGCCATTGGGAATGGTCCTGTGACATCCAGGCACCCATCGCTCTATTGTGGTATCTCTACTTCCTTGGCTCTGCTCTCCAAAGCCACGATGCAGAAGAGCAGGAGCAGAGAAACTGCAGATACGCGTCCACAAGCTGCAGGTCCTGCACTGGGACCGCTCAGCTCAGGAAGCTGAAAATTTGTGGTGCGAGTGGGTGGCCCTGTTTTGGGATACTCTGAGCAACCATTATCACTTTCTGCCCTTGGTGGTGTTACTGCATTTGTCTTCTGGCCGTAACGGGGAGCTTGGGCACAGAGCAGGATCTCCGTGCTGAGCTCTGAGCCACCGACCGAAGAAAAGGGCTATTCAGGTGCCGGCTGGGAGTTTCCATTTCAGCCCGTCTGTGCTCACTGTGTTGTCCCAAGGGAACTGCAGATTTGGGATTTTGCTGGTTCCCTGCCTGTGGCGGGTTTCCTGGCTGGGTGGAACATGACAGCACCGCACCAGCTCTGCTGCCCTGCCTGGTGCCACGGGGCTGACTCACATAAGACTTGGGTTTTGGCGAGTAGCAAACCCTCTTATTTCTAGTGAGATTTTGGAAGTGAGAGGGAGAGGCTTCAGCCCCAAACATTCCTGTTTTCTGGTGGGTTTTGATCGATTCAGACTCAAAACCATGAGTTTATTGTGACTTTCTGCCCTTTTTCTCTGGGTATTTGGTGCAAAGTGGGTGCTGGGCTGCCACATGAAGGGCGATGGAAGGAGTCACTGATGGCAGGGGAGGTGCCTGGTTCTCAGTATACTCAAAATTGGGGTTTTTTTGGGAGGCGTCTGCAGCAGCATTGCTATTGTTTGAGGTTTGGTGACAGCGACGGCATAGTGTCACTCTGCCACCGGCGGTATTTCGGCTGGCTGCCCCGGTGCACGTGTTTCCTCCCAAAGTTCACAGAAACCTGTTTTCATGCTTTAATCAAGAGCTCATGCAAAGTCCCTGCTCTGCAAACGGCGTCGCTGTGGCTCTTCATGCAAACACTGGGCAGGAGAAGGACTAAGAGGAGCATGGCGTTTCGGGTGGCTGCTCGGGTTGGAAAGTCACCCCTGGGCACCCCAGCAGAGCCAAGACCTGTGGGAGCCCCAACCGCCTCCCTCGGGGCACCCACCTGCCCCCAGCCCTCTCGCCTCGCACGTTTGCGCCCTTAAAATGGAGCCTGGATGGAAATAGCAGCAGCAGATCTCTTCTACTTTTAATTTTGGTGGCTCTCTGGGCTGGGGAGAGGAAGCCGGGGGTGGAGAGGAGCCGGCTGCAAAAGGGAGAAGAGCCACTTTCCTTCTGACGCGCTCTGCAGAGTGATACGAAGCATTGAAGCCACTCCAAGATTACATTTTTTTTTGCTGTAAGAATAATTATAGGTGTTACGTACTGGTCTGTTTCTTGCAACAGCAGGGGATCAGAGTAGCCTTATCTAGGAGAGACATGGGTTTAAACCAACTTGTAGTAAGTGTGTCTGTGAGCACTGAGGAGCTGGTACGGTTTGACGTGTAAACATGTTCAGGCTTTTTGTTTTCACTGGTTTGTTCAGTGAAGGTGGGTTTGGGTTTGGTTTTTTTTTTGGTTTTTTTTTTTTCATTTCTCTGAATGAAAATAGATGATGAAAAACAGCCGAGCAGGTTTCGCTTCCCGCTCTCGCTCAGGGTTCCATGCTGGGGGTGATTGGAGACAACCCCACATTTGGTCCAGCGACGGGTCATCAAGCGTGTCTGCCTTGGGCCAATTCCTCTTGAACTTCAGCCAGTCCCTTATTCCCTCCTAGAAACACGAGGAGTTGGAAGAACATATTACTTTATTATCACCTCATGGGGCACAGAAGTAGGTGGCAGACAGCAGAGGCTTTGCGACAGCTCTTTGGGAGGTTTCTGCCTGAATTTTTCCCCGTTGGAAGGTTTGGGGTTGGGCTTTTCTGTCCGGTCCCCTCCTGCCCCAGAGCACCAAAGGATGGAGGCAGCAGGTACCTGCCCTGGTGCCATGTCACCTCGGTGCTGGTACCCCGCTGTCCCTTGCAGCACTGTGCGATGCCTTTGAGGCACCAGCACAGCCCTCCCGAGGGTTTGCTGATGCATGGCTATGGCTTGGGTTTCCCCATCTCCAGCAAGCAATGCTGTGCTCAGCGAATCCTGGATTTCCTTTTCCGTGAGACAGCTGCAATGTCCGTATTTCCCCACCTTGGGCAGTTGGCAGAGGTTTTGGTCCGGCTGCCAACTCCCCGGGAGCTGCTCTACAGGCAGCCAAGGGATTCACCCTGAATGCGGGAACACTGGGTGCAATTGGAGATTAGCACCCATCAGCAGTGAAAACCAGGGGGGTCACTCCTGAGCCCTCCCTGGGTGCAGGACCTTGCAGTCCTTGGCCAAACCTTGCCCACGGCAGGGCCAGCACATCCATTACTGCACGGGTGAGGAAGCAGGAGCGATGCCCTTGGTGGGTACCGGGGTTTGTGCATTGCCCAGCAGCCGTGGGACCCTTCGATGCGTGTGGCATGCAAAGGTAATGGTCATCCCACAGGGACGTGAGAGTCTTGGAGAGACCGTGGTGGGTGTTCGGGAACCCTTGGGGGTTTTTTTGGGTTGTGCAGGTGACTGGGTTCGGGTTTGGCTGGGAGCAGCGTGGCTGGAGGCTCTGCACCCACCGGGGCGGATTCGGGAGGATGGCTTGGACCAGCTGAGCATCAGCTTTGGATTTCTTTCCTAGAGCATTGCAGGCTGTAAAGTACAACTGGTTAATAGGAAACGTGGTCTGAAAGTTACAGTCCCCAGTGGGTCTGTATTGGGTTTCTGGCAGGGCATTTTACGGCATGGTTGGACCTCTGTGACCTGGATTTGGAGAGGGCAGCTCCTGAGGAGTATTTTTTAGGCAGGCTGAGTGCAGGAATAAATGCTGCCAGAGCTGCTTGGAGCAGGGAAATGATGTTTCCCTGGTGCGGGGAGCATCCAGTGCTGCTTACTTGGTGTTAGACTGAGAAGTTTGAGGACAAGCTGTCTTGGTGTGGGAATATGTGCATAACAAGTTGCATTTTGGGGTCCTGAATGGACTGCTGGGGCATAAGGGAAGGGATTGCTAGTCTGTGCCCAAATCACTAATTAATCTTTTTATTTTTATCAATTTTTACTTTGTTACGCTCGCTGGGCTGTCGATGAAAACCCACAGAGCTCCCTGCAGAAGAAGGTAAGTCATGGGCTGGAGGTGAGGGTGGGTATGTGCCGTGAGTCTGAGTGGATAGTGCTGAGGTTGAGGAGGGGGGAGTCTTTGGGGTCTTTTAATCCCAGAGAAAGCTGGGCTGACAGCAGAGCTTTCCTGTGATGGCAAGGCTACCAGCTGCGAATAGAAACACAGAGGATTTGGTGAAATCAGTAAAACCAGGCCAATGCCAGAAATGAAGGTGTTTAATATCAGAGAGAAAAATCGCCCGTTGCAGTGCTTGATGTCCTCACTAGTGCCCATGGCCGACGGGCACTGGAGCGGCTCTGCTGCAAGCCAGGGACGGGGTCCTGTTGGTTTTAGCGGCCTCAGTGGTCTAAATTACCTGTCCTCTGGGGTTTTTCTGAGCACTGACTGTGCTTGGCTTCATGTTTTCCCACCAGGAAAGTCCCTCTGGGAGTTGGTGCTGGAGCAGTTTGAAGATCTCCTCGTCCGCATCCTTTTGATGGCAGCTTTTCTGTCCTTCGTAAGTACCCCAGGCTTGGGGGTGGGCACCTTCCAGGGCACGTACGGACCAGGGTGGCAGGTGAATAGCAAAGGAGCCAGAGGAGGGTGCATGGTGGATGAAGGTGATGTAGCAGCAGTGCAGTGGTTTTCTAGGGTATCGTGACAATATCATCGTATCTATTTAAAAGATGAGACTGTAGGATTTTTCAGTAATGCTGATCCATCCAAAAGTGATATCGAACAACTGTACCTGGGCTTCTTTCTATTTCCCCAGGACTGTACCGGACAAAGGCAGAAAAGGGCCATGGAAACATTCAGTCCTGGGCACGTTTTGGTGGGATGCCGGGTGGGATGGGTGTTGGCCCCGGGCACCTTGTAGGGTTAGGGTTAGGGTTTGGAGAGAGCAAGCGCAGAGCCCCAGTGAAAGGGGGGCTGTGAAGGCGCTGTACAAGGCAGGTGAGGGCTGCCCAAACTTGCAGTCCTGGGATGCTTTTTCCTGTGATCCATAGTTTTTTGTCATTGTTTGCAGACACTACCTGAGATAGATAGCTCAGATCCTTTGGATGTGTCTCTATCTCATTGCAAGATTTTTGTCAACAAAGTTTCCTGTGTTTTTAGGTTAGAAGGTGCCTTTGTTACTCTCTTTTAGTTTCCCTCCTAAATCCATTATATGTCTTGCCTTCATTATTTTTGATGCTGTCAGGTTTCCTGCCCCCCATACATGTAGCCATGGCACAGACTGAGGTCTGTGCTCTGGCTCTTCACTGAGTTAGGACCCAAACTGCCTGTTTGCAAGTCCCTTCTCTGATTTTAATTCTTACTGATTGCTTTTCAGTCCCATCTTCCATCCAGTAAAATATGTCTTGTGCCTCGATTCGCATAGATGGTAAAACAGAAAGGGAAAATTACCCCATTCTTTATTTTTTCCTTGGATATTTTTGAAAGTGTTCAGTTGCAGCATGACCAGATCCATGCCAGGATCCACCAGAACGCAGGACACTGTCTCTGACACGTGGAGATGTGCGTGTCCACAGTGCAGATACATTCCTGGTGTAACGGCCAAGCCGTGTGTCCTCGGGGTTGTGCGAGGTGCTGGGAGCTGGGGGGTCCCGGCACCACCTCCCTGCATGCCCGGAGAGGCTGCCAGGACATCGCACGGCTTGCTTTTTCCTGGCCAGAGTGGTGGATGACGGGTGATGAGAGGTGAGGGCAGTGCTTCAGGCACCTGAAGCCGACTCAGAAACTCCACGTACCACCTTCACCTCCATTGGGGTGCAGGCAGCAGTGCAGGCACCTGCCTAAAGTGTGCGCATCTGCATGGGAAGGCAAAGATGAGGCTGGGAGTGTTTCCAAACCCGGTGTGGCTGCTGTCTTTGGAGTGAGGTTTCCCTTTTCCCTCCTGGAGCCCTTCTGCTCATTTTTCAATTAAAAATGACAATCCAATCTGTTTAAATTTAAAAAAAAAAAATTTTTCCCTCCCTCTGGCTGAGCTGGACTGGCAGCATTTCAGCTGCCCGCATGGGAGGTGCCTCCTGCCTGCTATTTGCTGCCTTCCCATCCTGCCCACATGGCTGGGAGGGTTCAGAGATCCCGGGCTGGTGATGCCCAAGCTGGTGATGCTCAGGGCAGGTATGGGGTACGGTTGGGCACAGTGCAGGGCATATAGCTTTCCTTTAAACCTTTGGCGATGTGTGGGGCACGGTTAATGCTCGCTGACAAAATACACCTCCCAGTGCGTCATGCAGCAGGAAAACATGATGTTACATTCGGCTAATGTCAGAGAGCTGCTTAGGATTGGGTTCTCCTTGTGTTGAGCAGGGTGTGAAGCCCAGCTCAGGCTTCTCCTGCCACCGGAGCTGCCGGTGTGGTGCCTTCAGGGTGATACCATCCAGCTGCTACTTCCCCAGATGGAGTTATTGCTCATCTTCAAACATTTCCTTCCTCAGTGGTGTATCTCCAGTGAGGCTCTTCTCCCACCTTTGCCAGGGGAGAGGCTGCATCCCTACGTGCCTTTCCGAGGAGTAGCCATGATTCACCCCCAGCACCTCCTGCGAGCACAGAGCAGCTTCTCCTTCCCGGGGCGTGCAGGCAAAGTCAGCCAGCAGCGGGTGCATCACCGGGCTCGGTGAGCCGGCACCCGCAAGCGCCCCTGACCCCCTCCACGCTTAATAACGCTGAGACGTGATGCGGTATCAGCTAAACTCAACATCTACATGGTCATCAAAGCTGCCTTTATGGGTGGCACCGAGTAATCGCAGTATGAACCCCTTGGTACTTGCACTCCGTGGTGCCTTGGAAGTGCTCATCACCAGCGGCACCTTGCTCCCTGATTGCTGATCTGAGCCTTATTTGCGGTGCCCAAGTACTGAGCCGTCAGCTCAGTTTTGCCCACAATCTACCTTGGGAGCAACTCTGCGTGAGATGTTTCCCCACCGAGCTGCTGGAGAATTACTTATTTTCTGAGTATACTCAGGGTGTTTGGCAGTGGGATGGCAAAGCTGAGTCTCCTGTCCCCTCCTTTCGGATACGACTTGTGGGCAGATAAGGAGGGAGGCTGGTTGCTTGTGAGGTTCAATATGTTCCCAAAACAACATGCAGTGACCTGTTTGTTGGTGAGTTTGCAGAGCTGTTGCAATCTGCTTGATGGCCGAGTCTGCCGTGGCGGCTCTGCTAATCGGTAAAGCAGGTGTGAACCCCTGTGTCGGAGGTCCTTTGTGCCAGTGCCTCTGCCGCAGAGCAGCAAGGTGTTGCTGTGTTGACACAGCGTGGATCGACAAGCAGTTAAATGGAGTGAAAATATTTGTGTGTGTGTGTGCTTCATTTGTATTATGGTATGAGGTCTTTGTGGGATGGAGAGGGGGCTCAGGATAGTAAGAAGCCACAGGGTCAGTCCCTGCTCTGCAGAGCTGCTCTTACTACATCAATTACTCATATTGCATCGCTTAACTTCTGCCCAGGAGGGGCTTCTCGGAGGCTGACCGTGCTGCAGACAGCGACCGCAGTGGCTGCCCAGCTGTTGCTGGCAGTGTCTGAGAAGCGGGCAGTGCTGCCCCGTCTCCCCACTCATCTGCTCATGGCCATGGTCTCCCCATGGGCGTACTAAACAAAAACAGATGCTTTCCTTGTGCAAATACTCATCCAGGCTTCACATGGCCACTTGCTCCAGCCCTGCTCATTTGATGCATTAGGTTATCCCCAGCAGAAGAGTGGAGGCACCCGAGTTGAGCACTGGCAGTGCGATATGGCAAGTCCACACATGGCTTTAACCCAGCCGTGGGGCTGGCCACTGCTCTGGGTTGTCTTTGCTCCAGCAAACACCATGTGTTGGTTGGCTCTTGTTTCCATCCTTCTTCTTAAAATGTTGGCACTTGTTGTTTCAACCACATTGTGGTCCTTCTCTTGCCTACCAGATCCTGGCCTGGTTTGAAGAAGGAGAGGAGACCACGACGGCGTTCGTGGAGCCCATCGTCATCATTATGATCCTGATCGCCAATGCCGTGGTGGGCGTGTGGCAGGTAAGTCGCAGCCCCCCCCGCCTGCCCCACAGGTCTCTGCTCCACATGGCTGAGATGCTTCCTTTGAAGGTCTGGTTGCTTCTTGCTGTTGGAAACTCATTTTTCAAAGGTTCAATTTTCATGTTGACTGTGCTGCCCCATGCCCCAGCACAGATGCTCAGTCACTGGCTGCCTCTTGGCTCATTCCTTTAATCTTTCTTTGGCAACTTTTGCAGTTTGGAGTTTAGGATCTTGCACTTATTTGCCATCCAGGCAGACGCTGCTTGTCGCCTGGCTGTGGCCAAATGAGTTTTCAAAGGGAAGCTTTTTGCCCTGTCCACCAGAAAGCTGCCGTGACTGCTGCCCCTCGCCTTGCTGTATCCCTCCTGGGGGACAAGCAAATGCCTCAGCCAGCAATGCTCCTCCTCTTGTATATATTCACTTTAAGGCCATTTATTTATCTGCAGCTTGAGCTGAGGTGGGGTTGCTGGGTGGGGAAAAACACATCTGGGTGGGATATGCTGCTTCCCAAACGAAGAATGAGAAAATCAAGCCCAAAGGTCCATGCAGTGTCCAGGACCTGGTGTGATTTAAGCCAGCAGGGACCATTTCAGAGCAGCTGAAGAAGATGCAGCACTTGCCCCATCCATGGTGCGAATGGACTCCAAAGCCAAGGCTGGGGTTTGGGTGCTCCTGACTTTGCAGTGGGTGAGGAAGGAGCCTGCCGGCCTGAGCAACCCCACCTCTGGCAGCTCTGCTCCTCTTTTGTTTGCAGGAGAGAAACGCCGAGAGTGCCATCGAAGCCTTGAAGGAGTACGAGCCCGAGATGGGGAAGGTGATCCGCGCCGACCGCAGCGGGGTGCAGCGGATCCGTGCCCGGGACATTGTCCCCGGGGACATCGTGGAGGTGGCAGGTAGGGTGCCATCACCCCAGGGCACGGGGTGGGATGGGGAGGTGGTGCTGGCTGGGGGGGCTTCGGTGACCGGCACCCCATGGTCCTTGTGGCGGGAGGGCTCTGCCGTGGCGTCCGGGCGCATCTCCTCCAGAGGCACGGCCGCTGAGTCACCTCGTTGGTGTACGCTTGAGATCTTAGTTTCTGTATTCAGATCCAGAGAGGTAAAATGATTTGGGCCAAAGCTGGGGCTCATCAGCCTGCCGAGGCTTCGCCCTGAGCGTAGGGCGGCAGAGAACAGCAGAAAAGAAAAAAAAAAAAAAAAGTGTATATTTCTGGCTCAGGTTTTGTGTGTTGGGAGGGTTTCCCCGTTTTCTGGAAGAACTGGAAGAACTTTTAATTTTCCGCCAAGATTCCCTCTGGAAGCGGCTGTCCCACGTGCATCCCCCGGACAAGGCGCGGGTGAAGGGCCGGTGCTGGGTGCCGCACCGGCAGCGCCAGGCGAGCGCTGCCGCCAGCACCGGGGGGGTTTCCGCGCTGCAGGCAGCGGCACTGGTCCTGCCTGCGTAGGCAGACTTCCTTGGTAACTGGGATTTGTTATTCGGGGAGGGTGAGAGGCAGAGGGGACCAGCTGCAGGGTGCTTTTGCCTCCCCAGTCGGGTTGCCCCCCGCAGCCCTTCTGTCAGGGTTTTGCATTCAGCGAAGGATGCCTGGGGGTCTCCTGCTTGACCCGCTGGAGCCAAAGAGGATGGATTTCAATTACCCCATTTTGTTTGTTCATTAAATGATGCCGTAAACCCCCAGAGCCACAAAACTAATCCTCTCCTTTCCTCCTTGTGGCCCTGCTAGTGGAAACATGCTGCAATCCCTCCCGCGCCCAGCCAGCTTGCTGTTATTTATGTCTTCCAGTTGGGCTTCAGCTGGAAGATGAACATAAAAATAATGCGAGGAGGATCAAGCTGAGGAGTGCTGGCCAAATCCTCAGCTGGCCGAGCTGGCGGCGCTCCCAAGCCGGCTCCGGCAATGCGCTCCAGCTGCTGACCTGGCTTTTAATTAAATTAATTAATTATTAATGAATTAAATTCTGCCATCTTTCCCCAAATCAAGTGCTTGCTGCCTGCCCATCAGCAGCCAAATATTACTTTTTAATGGCACAACCAGCATCACGACTGGGAGGGAAAGAGCTGAGCTCTCTTCTGGAGGGGTTTGCAAATTATTAGCAAGTTCATCAGCGAGTTGTGGGTTTAGGAGGTTATAGCAAGTGGCGAGGATGCTGTCAGACTGCCCGGTAGGAAAGTGCACCAGGAGCAATAGCTTTGAACGTGGAGTGGACATCCAGGTGACATCCTGGGGACAGCAGGGACAGCGCAGGCAGGAGGGACTGGCTTCTGTTTGCATGTGCAAATGCAATAAATGTGGCAGCAGGGAGCAGAAAACCTGCTGCACTAAGACAAGAGGGGAATGATGGCTGCAAGCTGGCAAGCCTTTTAAACCCAGCTGATTTTTGCCCTTTTGTAGCAAGGCAATCGAGGTGACTCCTTGTGCAGCCAGCTGCACAGAGATTAAATTTGGCTGCAGCACCAGCTTTCTGCCTTGCCCAAAAAGCGCGGGCAGGGCATTGCGCAGGGAGCTCCATCAGGTGCTGCACTGCCTGCCCATTCCTGCTTTGCTCAGGCAGTGCCGGTGGCCGCGGCAATACAGCATTGCCTCCTGTTTTCCTCTCTTTCCTCTGGCTTTTGGCACGGGGGAGACTTGCAGTGCCTGGGTGATCAGCGCATAGCCAATAGCTGGCTAACGGCAGCTGCCGGGTCCGTACATCTGTCCTGTCTGTCCTGCACCGTGCGAGTCTCCTGGGATGCTATCGCACTATCTACCCTTGAGCGGATGCTACCCCCATGGCACCGGGGCTCGACGCTGGCTCTAGATGCTGGCAGTAGATTTTTCATCTGCAGGTTTAGCTAATGTTTGCAAACCCTCCCTGCCTTTCCCAGCTCCCTTTAAGGTGCTCCAGCTCCCTCGAGCAGCTGCAAAGTCTGAGGGAAGCACCTGGGGGGGGTGTCCTGTGAGTCCCTGTGCTTAGTATCCCCCAGCTCAACCCCCAAAAACGGGTGTGACGGGGAACGGGGCAGCTCTGGCCGGACAGCAGATGTTGCACACCACATCCCAGAACACTCGGATCTTCAGCTGGAATAAATGGCTGGGTGGTGGAGCGGTGCCAGACCCCCTCCCACTGCACTCGGGGGGGGGGGTTACGAGCCCCAGGAGGAAGAGCTCGTTAAAGTCTGGGATTTGAGACAATCGTTAGCGGCCAAGCCGGCGGTGTTGTGTAACGTGATGTAAGGCTCTGTGAGCCAGGGCTTGCTCTGCCTCAATATTTCCGAAGCACCGGAGCGCGGTTGCGTCCAGCCGATAAGGGAGCAAGAGGAAGGGCCGGGAGGAAGAAACCCAGTGGGAAAAGCAGCTTTAAATGGGTATTTTAAGGAAGCACATGCACCTCGGTGGGTGGTGATCAGTGGCTGTCAGTTGATGAGGCTACTTTCCCTTGTAACCACCATGCCGTGCCAGGACACCCACGGATGGCTGTCTCGGCCACGAAAGGTCTTCCAGTGTCAACAGCTTCCAGTCGGCCCACAGAGTCCTGAAACAGGGTTAAGAGTGGTGTTGGGGGGCTCAGGCTGCTCCAAACTGGGGATGTTTGGGGGTTTTTGCAGGGAAGAGGCAAGATGGGGGTGCTTTGGGGGTTTTGCAGGGAAGAGGAGAGACGGGGATATAGCGGGGCAGGCGATGTGGGGCGGCAGGCAGGGCCACGCCAGGGTTTGGCTGGGGGGCAGAGGGTGTGATGCTTGCTGCCCTGAGGACCGCGTGCCTGCGCCTCTAACTGCGGCAGCTTCACTCCGAAAAGAAAAAAAAGATACCTGCCCTCCTGCCCGCTTGCTGGCAGGAGGAGGGATGCGGGTGTTCACTGCTTGTGATGGTCAAGGGGGGTCCCAGCCAGGGCAGAGGAGCACTTGTCACTGCAGAGCTGCAGCTGGAGCGGGTGAGACGTGGGGGCTTGCTGGGAGCCCACTCAGGTCCTCTGCTCACCTGGCTGTCCCATGCAGAGCTCCTGCCTTTGCTGTTGTTCTGGCAAACCTGGCTGAAACCACAGTTAGCTTTGCTTGGGTGGCAACCCGGGAAGGTGATGGACAGGGCTGGCAGGCAGGTCACCCACTCTGGCAGCATCCCTGTGCAGCAGGGACTGGGCAGCGCTTGCTCCTGCTGAATTTTGCGGAGGGAGGTGATGCTCGAAACACGCAGTCGGTCCATGGAAGAGGGTGGAGGGTGCCTGGCACGGCACGAGTAACCCCCTTGGCCTCGGTGCTGCTGCTCGCCCCCTGGGCTGGCTGCTTTTGTGCAAGATAATCCCCTAAAATTAGAAATTCCTCAAGGTCTCATCACTGTGCTGCCTGATGTCTGATTGCAACTGATGGCACTTCTTTCCAGCTTTCTTTTTTTGACTTGTGAATTATAGACATACAAAATCAAGCTTCAAATGCAGCAAGGAGGCATCCTGGGGGAGGGCCCTCATTTACCATGGGCTGGACCCCTCATTGCTGCAGGCTGGGTGCTGCCGTGTGCCTACACTGCATAAGGACACTGATTCACAGCAAAAGCCAGTCCCTGCCCTGGAGACTGGATGGTTGAAATAGAAAATGAGGGGAGACAGCAGGAACTGAGGTGCAAGCCAGTGGCCCCAAGCCTTGGGGCAGAGCCTGGCTGTGCTGGCGCGTTTGGGGTTTGCCGTTCCCCTTCCCCGGGGTGGTGGGCGCTGCTGGTCCCGCCTGACGGAGCTGCTCTGCTCTTGTCCTTGTAGTTGGTGACAAGGTGCCGGCGGACATCCGGATCATTGAAATCCGGTCCACCACCCTGCGGGTCGACCAGTCCATCCTCACAGGTACGTGCAGGCATGATGGGGCGGAGGCGGCTGCTGAAGGCAGAGCTTTCCCTCTGCCATCTTCCCGGAGCCAAATTTTAGGACTGATACTGGGCTAAGTGCTTTGCTGGGGTGGGAAACGGGTGGGAGAATGAGACTGAGGACCTGGGGAGGTCCCAGCATCATCTAAAAGTCATGGCGTAGGCAAGATGTGCCCGGTGCTTGGGCATCCCTCCTGCAAAACACAAAGCATGGGGCTTTCCTGTGTGACACTTGGGGTTTCACGAGGGGCTGCTCAGTCCCTGCCCACACTCCTCCCGTGCAGCCGTCGCATGATGACTGCTGGTGCACAAGGCCTTGTGAATTCAGGGAGAGGTGACAATATCTGGGGCTTTTTTTTTCAAGCATTGGGAAAGCCCTTAAAGCTGCTAATCTATGATGTTTCAAAAATTCTCTCTCTCTGCTGTCAGGGAAGGCCAGTGAATGATCAGATGACAAAAAAGGCTTCCAGTATTTCAGCTCTCTTGCCTGATTTTGTAAAGGCATCGAGTTAGGAGATGGCAGCAGGGTAGGAAAAGCAATCAAAGAAAAAGTTAAAACCACGGGGAAAGGAGCCCAGTCTCCTTGAAACATGGATTTGCATTAACTTAGTTCTCCAAGGGCAAGAGGAGATGCAGAAGAATGGCAAATCTGCAAAGAACACCATATAAACTTTCAGTAGAAGGGCTTTGGGCACCTTTCCTGTTGTGCTGCCCTACAAACCCTATCTGACTGTGCAAACCTGTGCTGCAAGCCAGCGGCTCCCTGGTGCCGGGATTTGGCCCCATCCCATTTGGCTGTATGGGAGCTCGTGGTCGCTAGCAATCTGCACAGGTCATTTTTCTGCAGCCCTCATCTTCGGAGCACCTCGGCCCAGCTCTGACATCCCCATGATGGATGTTTCAATGATTTGGTGGCAAAGTGCTGCTTTAGAAAGCCGTAGGGGTTGTGATGCAGACTCATAACAACGTTGAGCGGTGGTTCATCTCCCCTCTTTTGTCTTGGCAGGAGAGTCTGTGTCGGTGATCAAACATGCTGACCCCATCCCTGACCCCCGGGCTGTCAACCAGGACAAGAAGAACATGCTTTTCTCTGTAAGTCCCTTACGCCTGTCCCCACCTCTTCTGTGGTTTTCCAAAGAGCCGCCAAGTGCAGAGGCTGATGGACACGGGAGATCTCTGAGCAGTGAAAGGGACTGCATGCGTGAGAAAGACCCAAACCCATAAAAAGAGCCCCAAATCCATAAAAATAAGGACCTGCTTCATTTGGATTTCATTTGGGCTGTGGCACATGACGCCTTTAAATGCCTTGGGCAATCTCAGCAGGTTTTCCATCAAGTAGGATGGGGAAAGGGTTTGTGGTTGAGCCTGGAGCTATTGCAAATTTGGGTTTCCTCCTTGCTCATGCTCCTCTTGGGCAGAAGTCAAGTCCTTCTTGGACTCGTCCATAACGTGAGAGGGCTCTCAAGAGGGGTCTTCTGCTGCTTTAGGGTGGGTTTTTATAAAAACCCACACCGTTTCATTTTCCCCTTAACCAAGATCTCATGTTCTCCTTTCACAACAAGCGGCCCTGAGAGGTTTCATGCCCACATATCCACTCTGGCCTCTTTCTTCCCTCCCAGGGCACCAACATCGCAGCTGGGAAGGCCGTAGGGGTTGTCATTGCAACAGGGGTGTACACCGAGATCGGGAAGATCCGAAACCAGATGGTGGAGACTGAGCCGGAGAAGACCCCCTTGCAGCAGAAGCTGGATGAGTTCAGCCAGCAGCTCTCCAAAGTGATCTTCCTGGTGTGCATCGCTGTCTGGGTCATCAACGTCAGCCACTTCAGTGACCCCGTCCACGGCGGCTCCTGGTTTCGGGGGGCCATCTACTATTTCAAGATTTCGGTGGCACTGGCGGTGGCTGCCATTCCTGAGGGTCTTCCGGCCGTCATCACCACCTGCCTGGCGCTGGGCACGCGCCGAATGGCCAAGAAGAACGCCATCGTCCGGAGCCTGCCCTCGGTGGAGACCCTGGGCTGCACCTCTGTCATCTGCTCCGACAAGACCGGCACCCTCACCACCAACCAGATGTCCGTCTGCCGGGTGAGTTTTGGGGTGCAGGGGCGATGCTCGGTAACCCCCGAGCACCCTGCATCACTCCATCCCCATCCTGGGGTACCAGGCTTTGCTGTCCTCACCAGACTTTTATCATATTAGGGATCTGAAGGTGAGCGTGGAAGACAGTTTGTAGGAAGCCCTGAGCTTCCTCTCTGCCTGACTAGGGGCGAGGAGGTTTATGGCTTCTCTTGGCATGGTTGTAATTAGAAAACTCACTTTTGTGAGCACACCGGTTTGGAGGTGCTATGTTGCAGACTTATTTCAGGGCTCCCTCTCCAGAGAGCTTTTCTTCCTGCTGGGATGTGGCGTTAAGACAGAGCTGCTGGAGACACCAATGCAATCGGCCTCCTCTGCTCTCTTGCCCATTTTTCCGTTGTTTTTAACCAAACCAGTGAGAAATCCTGGACCATGCAAAATTACAAAGTCTGGACCTGTCAGGCCAAAACTTGGAGGGTCAGTGCAATGCATGGGTCTGTGACAAGACTGCACAGAAATCCAGGGGTTAAGATGCCCATGACCTGGTGAAAAGGTGCTTCGGTTACCCGTTCTTGCCTGGCAGAAGGTCTGCCATCAGCAGTTGTGTGCAGCTGGGCTTGGATTGAAAAGCACTTCTGATGGAGGGAGCCCTGGGGTGGTTTGGCGAAGAGATTGAAGGCTCCTGGTCTACCAGAGAGCTTTGCTCCCATGTGCCTGGCTGTATGGAGAGGTGACTTGTTAGGAAAGCCTGGACCATCCAAGTACTTCTCAGTTTCCCCATTAATTCAAAGTCTCAGGAAAGCTTTTTTTCATGGCCTTGGCATGTCGGTTTTATAGAAGAACCTTGGAAAATATGTTGCTGTGGGGAAAAATGGACCTGGCCACCGTCCCTCCTCTCTGACACTTGGGTAGCATGGTGGGAAGCCATGACCGTGCTGCAGGCTGTCCACAGGCTTTGGCCACTGCTTTGCTCAGCACAAACTACAGATGACTGGAAATGTCTGATATTTCTGTCCTGTAAATGATTTAAAATGAGACATTGCTGGAACGAGGCAGTGACTAAGCTGCCCGCGTATCGCATGAGGAGGAGGTTCCCACCAGCCCATTTTCTCAGCCAGTGATGCAGGAAAGCAAGTAAAGGGTGACCCCAGTGTTTGGGGTCTCTTTAGCTCTGCAGAGTGCAGAAGGAGAGGTAAGCGTGACCGTGTCTTCCCCAAACCACTTCCTACTGGAGGATCTGCTCCTTGAACTTGGGAAGAAGTGCCACCATCACCCGTGTTTCAGCACGGTCGGGAGAGGCAGGATTAGTGATGCTGAGACAGGGAGAGGGCAGGAGGGGGACGGAGTGGGACACTGGCGCACAAGAGGGTTTTAGCATCGATCATCATTTGCAGAATGAACTAAGCAACTTTGGGGGAAAAAAAAACCTCGGTTCAAAATTCAATGAATCCTCCACCCCATCTCCCCACAACCCTGTTCTGATATCTGTGTTATTCACGTGGCTGAATCCGGACTCCCAGGGCGCCATACCGAGAGCTGGGCTGGCCCCAGGACACACAGACACGGCTGTTAATGTTTAACAGACGGGGATTCCCGTGTTGACGCAGGCAGCCCCGCCGAGCGGAGGGTGGGTAAATATTTGTGCTGGGCAGCTGTTGGCGTGTCCTGGATGTGCTCCTGCACCGAGCAGCTGGCTCAGCCGTGGGGGTGAAAAAGCCACGAAAGCCTATTGATAACCTGGAAAAACCGTGGAAAAACGTATTAATTGAGTGTGATTTAATTAACTCACACATTAAATTTGGGTGAGCGCAGCTGCTCGGCCACAGGGTGTGCTGCCGAGCGGTGCTTGCCCTTTACATCTCGCAGCCGGCATCGGGTCTGTAGAGCTGTAAAGTGACTCTTGAAAGGCTTCGGGTCTGTTTTAAAACCCTCAGCTATTTTTTAAGGGCTGCACCACCGGCTCTGAGTCCTGCTCGGTGCCTGGTTCTCATGGCGGGGCTGCTGGCTCAGCCAGCTCAGCAGGATCCATATGGATCCCAGATGGTCAGCAGGAGTGAAGCCATGCCCCCCAAATGCCCGTAGGTGCGAGGTGCCCACTGAAGGACTTTGTGCCGGAGGCCTCGTCCATCTGGGGTGTCCGAGACTTTGGTGCTTTTGCTTTGACCTCAAGTCCAGCGGAGGCTACAGCTCTGCAGTAATGCAGTAAAGCCACAAACCTGCTTAGTAAATCAGATGAAACCTGTGGTTCCTGTCGCTCACCTTACGGTCAACTGGGGGGCTCTGAGACCACTATCTCACCCAGCCCACAGTGTGGAGCAACCAGGGACAGCCTTCTCCCAACCATTAAATAACCATGCGGCTGGGAGTGATGGGGATCTGGTGGGGGTGGGAAAGGGGACAGAGGGGCATCGCAGCTCTGCTCTTGCATATTTAAATCACTCTCCAAAAACTTGCAACACCCTTTTATGCATCATAACTTAATTTTCCAGGAGCACGAGGGTGGTGGTTGAAAGTCAGGACCCGAAGCGGAGATGCGAGTGTGGCTGTGCAGGCTCAGGGCTGCTGCTGTGCGGGGCAGGGCAGGATGGGGCTGGAGGGGGGAGATGCTGGTGCCCGATGTCCAGGGGAGAGAGGTGGCTGGTGACATTTGGCTGTCTCTGAGATGGCTCGTGTTCTGAGGAACAAGAGCAGAAGGGGGTTAATTTTCAATAAACCTCGTAGCAGAGCCTGGATGTGCAAACTCCTGTCCCCAGTGCAGCCGCCCAGGAACTGTGCGGGTGCTATTTGCTTTTTAATCTCCAGGACACTGTGCCTTGATTCAGCAGTTTTGTTTGGGTAAACCAGTCACTAATTAATGGGAGACCTTGCTGGGGTTTCCCTGGGGCTGTGGCCCAGCCACGGGCTGTGGCAGTTGCTGGTGGGTGCCTGTCAGCCGGCGCTGCTCCCAGCGCAGGAGGAAGATGATGCTGATCAGTGGGCTGATTGATGGATAAATGACTGATGATTAGAGCCTCTTACTATTCCAGAGAGCAATCCTATCTTGTCTGCCTTTTGATGAGCAGTTCTTTTAAAGATACTACAGAAAATATAGAAATGTGGAGACGTATCCTTTGCATCTCTCTTCCCCGCAAGCCTACAGCCAGATGCCATGTGCTTCTCTGGGGACGGTGCATCCACGAGTGCCCTTTACTTTCTAAAAATACATGCCGGCAGCGTCTGGCTGTGTGATACGGCCCCAGGGCCAGGTGAGATCCACGGGGCAGGAGGAGCGATGGCCGAAACCCTTTTGGAGCGGGGTGCACTCTTATAAGCACATAGTAATGTTTTCCTTCCGATCTCTCTGTTGCATGAAACACCCAAATCGCCAGCGTGGTTTTAAAAGGGTTAAGGGCAGGGGGGGTGAGCAGAGGGAAGCCCTGGGGCAGCGCTGGCTGGGTTCCCCTTGCTGGATGCTGGAGCTGGCGTTCACCGTGGGCAGCCCCTCTGCGAGCATCTCTCTTCGGCAGCCTCCGCAAACCGCCCAGCCGAGCTGCAGCACGCAGCTTTGCCACCTCCTTCTATTGCAACTGTTATTATTTATATTATTTTTGTGATGGAAACCTTACCTATTCTCTTTATGGATTAAGACACAGCTGTTTTCTCTGGACTGTTTCCACTGCCTGAAAACCTGCCCCCTTTTCAGCCTGGAAATCTGCCGAAATATCGTGCCAAAAACCTGCAAACACCTTTGCAATGCCCCGGCCGCCCCCTCGCTCTGCCAGTCACGCAAGCTGGGAGCAGTCAGGAAATTTGATATAACCTCTGGTTGCTGTGGGTTACGCAGCACCTTTTTTAAATAGGCATGGAAAAATAAAGGGCCTGGAATGATTTTTTTTTCTTTTCCTTTTTTAATAAGAAAATTGCTATTGTGAAAGTAGCAATTGTTTCGTAGCCATGAGCGTTTGAAAACAAACAAGCCCGTATCAGGCAAAACCACCAGTGGCTGGGGTGGATGCTTTCAGCTTTTTTAATAAATGAGTCCAGTCGGCGTTTCTGAGCGCAGGAGTCCATTTTCTGAAGAGACCAGGAGATTTTGGCTCTCTGGAAGGCTGATGGCATTGGATGTCTCAAAAAGAGATGAAGGATGCTCAGCCTTCGAAGGTCCCTTTTGCTGTTTTCTCAAACTGGGCACCACGCTTTGCCTTGGTTTCTGGAGCCTGTCATCTCAGGGAGATTCAGTTGCCAAAGGAGACTGGATGTGTTTTGGCTCTCTTTATGGAGATCCTTCATGCGTTAGTGTTTCTGCCTCCTGCCAGAAGAGCTCAGTGCCTCGACAGAGGACCTGGGCCATCTCTTCTGTAACTGTTTGGCTCATGATTTTCTCTGAAACCGTTCAGGGATGCTGGGGGGCCCTGAGGATGGGCTCTGGGAAAGGAGCTGAGGGCAGCAGCCCAGCAAACGAGGTATAGGAAATAGCTATGAAGCTGTGGAGCCTTGGGCAGGTTGCTTTGGGCTCAGAAGTATTCACACAGGAGACATATGCTTTGAACCTCCTGCTTTGATTTGCCCAAACCTGTAAAATATGGAGGTGAGAAACCCGCTGAGGTGTCCTGGTGCTAAACCTGCTGCAAATGTGCTTCCCAGAGCTTGACCTTTTTTGCTTGGCTTGGCCCTAAGCTTGCACCTGGGGATACCAGGCTGCATGGGGAGGTCTCACACCCACCAGCCAACACGGCTGCACTGGCAGGGTGCCCTTGTATTAACAATAATTAATAATAACAGTAAATTAACCTCTGTTAGTTGCCGGAGGAAGCGCAGAGGAGAGAGAAGTGGGTGGTATCCGGAGCCGTTGCATCTCTGGTGCTGAGCAATGCCTCCTGATTTCTCCAGCATCTATTGCTTCCCTCTTCTGGGGAACATCTCAAATAACCAGAGGAAAATAAATAGGGAAAAAAGAATTATTTGAGATGGGGGGGTGGGACGGACAGTTGCCACAGCACCCGCTTTCTGGAGCCGCTGAGCAGGTTCATGGAGCTGAGGAGAGCATCACTTTCCTGCAGCCATCTGCCCTCCTGGCTGCTCCCCGCAGGCAGTCGTGGCCAGGGAAATACATTCATCAAAACAATTTTATTTATTTATTATGTTACTTTTTGTCTTCAGCATGGGTCATAAATAATGATTAAGAAGAAACAAGCATTGCTGAACTGTCACCTTGGCTGGGATTGGGCACTGCTTTTGCTCCTGCTGGAGGCTGCCCCAAAGGGTGGGCTGTGCTAGGAGGCAGCAAGGGGGGACTGGGAGAGCTTGGGGAGAGGGGGATTTTTATTGTATTTCAGTTTTTGGGGGGTTTGTTGCTCTCAATATAGCAGCAAGAGGGAGACTGGAAGGAGTTTGAAAGGCAAAAATCACTAAAGATAGAGCATGTGGGACTTTTACAGCTCCCCTGGGCTTTATTACCGAGCTGCCACGCTGCTGGTGCCTGAAGCTGAGCTGTGATCCCAGTAATGCGCAAGGCGAGCGGGTGGCCGAGAGCTGGCTGGGAAAGGGTGGTAGGGGCAGCTGGTCAGATCCTGCCCCACAGAGGCTTTCCAGGGCAGCCGGGGCAGGAGTGGAAACCCGGACCCGGCTCCTTCTCTGCTCCAAGAAAAACACAGGCACCTTGTTAGGACCTGGCTCAGCATTGCTCCTCTCCCGTGGAAAAAAAGAGCTGGAGGAGGCAAACATGAAAAAGGCAGGGGAGAGCTGGAAGGATTCAGGAATGGTGGGCGACCAGGGAGGGGGCTGAGCCCAGTGCCGGCAGGGCCATCACTGGGACGGTACCGGCTCGCAGGTCTCCAGGCTGGGCACGTGGGTAGTACCAAAAAATCGCCGCCTAATGCTCTGTCTCCATCTTTCCCCCTTGCAGATGTTCATTATGGAGAAGGTGGAGGGTGCCCAGTGCAGCCTGCACGAGTTCAGCATCACCGGCTCCACCTACGCCCCCGAGGGACAGATGTGAGTGCGGGTCCCCTCCGCTCTGTGGGTGACACAGGGTGGCCCTGGGCTGGCAGCACGGTCGGGGCAAGGTGGGAGGGTCGAGCTCGTGGCCACGGCTGGGGTGAAAGGGGGGGTTCCGCGGCGGTTTGCAGCCACGCTGAACCCTGCCTATGGAGATGCCCGCTGGGCGCTGGTTTTTGGCCATGTTCGGTTTGCAAGCATCGGATGACTGCCCTTTGCTTTTGGTGGGACCCAGGACAATTGTTTCACCCTCCCTCGTCCTGCTCGGCCCTCGTCCCCGGCTCTGCCTGCCGCCCTTCCACTGCTCAGCAAAGGGGCTTCCTCGGGATCAGCTCTCCCTTCATTAGCAATGCCGGTAAAATGAGCCTGCTTTTGAACTGGACAGGTCAAAGCTGATGGAAATGGCAGGTGTGGGAATAGCGATGAAGGAGGCTTTCCGCGGTACATGCTCTTTCTCCAAATTTCTAAAGCCTGTGCATTTTCAGTGTTGGCTGGTGACTGTCACCCTTGCCCCGAGCGGGACCCGGGTCCAGCAGCTCGTCCCGCAGCCGCGCTGCCGGCAATGTGCAGAGGGACTTGCAAACCCCGGCTGGAGAGTGCTCCCCGAGCCCCGCGTCCTTGCAGGGACGGCCGAGATGGCTGCTGTGCCCGGAGTGCGATCCCGCTGGCATCAGGATGTGTTTTGGGGAAAAATGTGGGCTTTGCTGAGCTGCAGCCGAGGGTGGGGAGTGGAAGCCAGGGGCTTTTCCCTGCTGTGTTACTGCACATGTGGGGTTTTCTGCTGTTGTGTTTGTTTACTCCCCCTCCTTCGAAAGGAGGTGATCCTCCCCGGCATGGGGAAAGTCTGGGAAGGAGGAAGATGAGAAGCTCAGCTGGTGGCTGGAGCACTCCCTGCTCCCCTTTGCTTTGCTGTGTGATCCCGGGCACATTCTTCACTGCGGTCCCTTCTGCTCATCTGTGGAGTAACTATAATTCATCCCAGCCTCAGACTTAATTTCATGAATATTTACAGAGCCAATTTGATTCTTGGCTAGGACTCTCCATTAAAAAGGGAGCCAGGTCATAAGCTGGTATCAATCAGTGCATTTCAATTAAATGAGGAGGGCTGAGGGGCTGAACTCACGTCTGCTAACCTCTGAAGCTGCAATGTCCCCTCGCCTCTGGGGACTGCTTGCAGGGAGGCTCTGCGCTGGCCTCTGCCAATTCACATTGCTTTTGAGTTTTGCTTCAGCCCTGTGCTCATCTTGCACATCAAGGGGGATGTGAGGGCTCACTTAGGTGTGACAGGGAGAATCCCACCCATTCCCCCGGGGCTGGTGGGACTGAAATGCTTGGAGGACTTGGTGGCTTTCCTTTAGCCTGGTCTTGGTGTGGGGGATATTACGTGCTCGGCCTCAGGTTTGTTCGCGTCCTCACACAGCACCCATCCAGCAGCACCTTTACTGATGCCTTTCCTGGCACGCGGGTCTCGCCCAGCTTCGTGCAGGGATGGCGACGATGGGGACGTATCCCCCCACGCCTTCCCAGCAATACCCAGGGGATGACATGCTCCAAAACCCATCCCTGGTATTTCCACCTTCCCAAACATCAAAACCCAGCCTAGAGCGTCTGCAGGCTCCCTCCTCCACCCGCTGCCTTCCCGTGTCCGTGAACCCTGGGCCGGGCAGCATCCTCTGGGCAGGAGGCAGCGTCTCTCCCCTGCCTGGTCTCAGCCCAGTGCGGCTTCTTGTCCCTCAGCAAACAGATTTTTCAGATTTTCTTGGCCGCTCCCTGTTTTCCGCTCCTGAGCTGTAACAAGGGCTCCAAAATGTTCTTTCCATTGGGAACCAGCAGTGGAATAAACTGATCCTAATAACTGCCTGACAAATTATTTTTCCAGCAAGCAGCTGACCGGCTGGGTTTATACAGCTCTAACCTGCAGTTACCTCTCCTGGAACTGGGATAATTTTTTATTTCCCCTGAAAACCACCGCTACTGTTTCTGCCACTGGGCAGCGGGTGAGAAGCAGCGTCCGGCTTGCCTGGTGTGTTCAGGGCTGCTCCTTTCCAGTGACATTGGTGCTCCTTTACATAGCAAAGAGCTGCTATTTAGGAAGCAAAGGCCACAGTTCGCCGCTTGCTTGGAAACAGCCACAGCAATGCAGTTGTTAAATTTGTCTGCTGCTTTTAAATGCTCCCTTGGGTGCCCTCCGGCTCACCGGACCGCGAAGCAGCCAGTCCCACAGCTCCTTCGGATCCCCAGCAATTGGAAACCCCTGGGGGAGTGAATATTAACTTGAATTTCTTTTTTCCCCTTTTCTCATCCATCATCTTCATCACCAGCCTTTTGACAGCCCCTGCTTTCAGGTCCAATGCTCTTTTGAGCTCCACTGCAGCCCCCTTTATTCTGGGGCGCTCCCAGAGTTTATGTGCCTCCTGTGATATTTTATTTGCAACTAGTCCTGCCCCATTTGGTAAAGCACAAAATGCGAACCCAAGTGTTTATTGCCAAGCCTGGAGCTTTAACTGGGCTCTTTCTCCCTCTTTTTGGAAAGTTTTACAAGGGATATATAGGAGAAACTAAGTATTATTTGAACGTGTAAGCTGGTGTAAGGCTTTGGGGGGTTGTTTTCTCCCTGCAGCCTGAAGGACGAGCAGCCGGTGTGGTGTGGGCAGTACGACGGGCTGGTGGAGCTGGCCACCATCTGCGCCCTCTGCAACGACTCCTCGCTGGACTACAACGAGGTGTGGGGGCGGCACCGGGGCTGCGGGGGTGGAGGGGACTGGCGATGCTCTTCCCTTCACTTTGGGCCACTTTGGGACAAAGCCAGCGGAGGTTTGTCCCTTGGGATCCCCTTTCCTGGCTTCAACTCATCCCAAGGCGATGCTCTGGGAGCCCCAAGGTGTTGCAGTGGGCAACAGCATCCTTGGTCAGAGGAGCGGGTAGAGGATGTGCTCTTAAGCTCCTTTTTTTTTCTGCCCTCTAGTCCAAAAAAGTCTATGAGAAGGTGGGGGAAGCCACTGAAACAGCCCTGACGTGCCTGGTGGAGAAGATGAACGTCTTCAACACCGACACCAGCAAACTCTCCAAGGTGGAGCGAGCCAACGCTTGCAATTCGGTGAGTGGGGGGAGGCCTCTGTGAACTCCAGTGCCAGGGGACAGGAGGGAGAGGAGAGCTTTGGGATGACTGTTATTTGAGCAATAACCACTTGCAATGATCTAAGGGACTGATCTGCCACAAGGACGCAATTTCCTGGCTTGCAAGGGGCTGAGCTGTTTTCAGAGCAGATGGTGCAATGGCCCTGGGGGGGCCGATGCCGGGGCCATGGGGACTAACCTGGGTCCACACAGAGCTTCGGAGCGGGTCATCCCTGAGGCTCAAACTCAGCCCAGTCCCTGCTCAGCCTGGAGAAACCCCCTTGGTGATGGCCAGAGCTCTGGCTGCAGATGAGGAGGTTTGGAGTTTTGTAGTCCGCAGCAAAGCAGCCGTCCCCCATAGTGTGAACCAAACCCCATTCCCCAGAGCCATGCCTGCCTGAACGAGGCTTGCTCTTTGGAAACATCTGTTTCTGATGTGAAAATATCCCGTGCTGGCTATTTCCCTGCTCCAGCTGTCCAGTGTCTCCCTGACCTCCTGGTGAAAATACGCTTTCATGTCTGGATTTACTTGGCTTTGGTAGCGTGCTGTTAGATCTTATAATGTCTTTGCTTGCTTGAAGGAAGGGCGCTCTATTCTGGCATTTATTCCTCAGATAGGTCCGAGCAGGTCATAATAAATCCCCTGACTCCTTTCTGATAAGGGAGATGGAATTTCCCAGCCGTACATCAGTCCGGCAGCTGCTTTGTTACATGTGCCCGTCACTGCCCTTCCACTCAGATGCCAGGCTGGGTTCGGTCACTGGTGCTGCTCTTCTTACTCTTGTGTTTGGGCAGGGACAAAAAACCCTTCCTTGGATTTTCCCGGCAGTGTTTCTTCACTGCTTCTTGATTTTGCTCCCAGTTGCTCTGTGCTTTGAAATCTCTGGTGGGATTTTGGGGTTTCCACAGCGACTGGCTGCTCTTGGGTGTCCTTGCTGCTGCGCTGAGCGCGCAACACCCAGCGGGGACAGCACTGCTATTGTGGGCACAAAACTTCCCGCTTGTGTGTAGTCACTGCACTCGTGCTGGGTTTGGCCTTTGAGAGCTGCTTGCTGTTTCCCTGGTATATCCACGGACAGTGCCTGCGTTTTGCATGGGCAAATCCCCTTTGCACAACTCTCCGCCTCCTCAGCTCCCACTCACAGCTTCGCTGCAGTAGGAGCATCCTTTTAACTTTGAACTTGCAAGGTTTTACCCCAAAAGAAGTTTTCTTTTCCTTTGCTGCATTCACTGATTTATTTAGATTTAAGTTGCTGTAAAAGTCCTCTGCAAAAGCTGCTTGTGTCCCCATCACAAGCAACACCCTCCTGGCAACAAAAAATAAAAACGGTATAAGCAGTTGAGCCATGCAGAGCAAGGTTGGCATCAACATCCCCACTGCCCTCTCCAGAAAATACTTTAGATCGGCCCCAGATGCCCTGCTCATTAAATGGTTTTTTTGGGACACAACGTGTCCTCCCAGGAGTCAGGCTCAGCCGCCGTGATGCTGATGTGGATGCATGAGACAGGGATCGGTCTGAGGGGGACTGGCTGCTATCTTGCTGGGCATTTGGTTCCTTAAATTATTAATTAGTAGCAATAGTAGAGCCTGATTTGTGGTAGGGGTGTTGGGGCAGAGGAGCCTGTCTGTGGGCACAGCCTGTGCCCGTGGGTCCACGTGTCGGGGCAGCCCCTGCTCTGTCCTCACCTTGCAAACCTGCAGGTACCATTTGAGTGAATGATTGTTACTGCTTAGCTGGCAGTCCTCAGGGTAATTAGCATGTCCTGAAATGAGCCTAATTAAAGTCTCAGCTGTGGAGATGCTTAATTTGATGGGAACCAATCTGGCCTCAGGGGATGTTGGTGCTCCCACTCCCACTGACCCATGTGGGTGCAGGATCAGGGCAAACCCCTCAACTGTAAGGAGTGGGATGCAATTCCCCTTCCTGCAGCGTAGCTGGAGCCCAATGGGGGGGAAGTCTCCCCCACCTCTCTGGCAAACAGGGCTTTATCTTAGGCTACAGAAGCTGTTTGGCATACCGTGTGGGGTCAATCAAATAAAGGTCTGGCACACACTGGCACGTGCTGTGGGCTGGGCAGCAATGGTGTAGTCAGAGGGGTTAAAATTCTCCCCCAAAATTGCATAGGGAAAGCTCCTTCTGCTTTTTGCACTGTCCCATCCCTCCTGGCTCCTGTGGTTGCCTTTCTCCTCCCATCACCAGCGCTATGCCGGCTCGGCAGGGTTGTTAGCCAAGGCGGAGAGCACCAGCTGCCGTGTCCCTGTCATGTCCCGGCTCAGCCCCGCGCTGTCCCCACAGGTGATCAAGCAGCTGATGAGGAAGGAGTGCACGCTGGAGTTCTCCCGCGACCGCAAGTCCATGTCAGTGTACTGCACGCCCACTGGCCCCGGCCACAACTCCGCTGGCAGCAAGATGTTTGTCAAGGTAGGAGAGAAGGTCCTCAGCACCCTGCAGAGTCCTCCTTCCCCGTGCACACCCCAGCAGGATTTGGCCCTTACTGCAGCGGGCAGTGATGCTTTGCAGTTTGTCTCCTCCCTTAGCTGTCTGGAGGTCCAGGAGCCAGCAGATAGGCTGGCGTGGTCAGGGAGGAGGTGAGATTTTTGCAGTATTGATAGGAAAAAAAGGAGGTTAAATTATTTGGAGGGAGGAAAAGGTGCTGAGTGTGCAGGTGCTGGGGCCAGGGAAGAGCTGCCCCTGTGCAAAACTTGGGCGCTTGCCTTTATTAAAGGCTTGGACCCTCCAGACATCAGTAATGCCCAAAGGGCGATGTCCAGCTTTCTGCTATAACCAGAAATAAAATAGTGTTTTAAAGGGCATTTTTTTCCCAAGAGAGGAGATGTGGCAGGAATTTCCCCCTGCTGACTCTGAGAAGACTTGTATATTGTTGTTCCCACTCGGAGATCTTCTGGGTGGGTGAACTCTGTCCTCCAGGTCAGGTTGGGACCCTCCGGAGCTGCTGCATCTGTGGCCCTCATGGTCCTGGGTGAGCTTTTTTAAGAGGAGCAGTAGAAGGATTGCAAGTTTTATATTAAAAAGCAATGTCAGGGGTCCTTTGTACGGTCAGAACGGATGGGGTGAGATGCTGTGATGCTCAAGGACATGTTTTCCTGAAATCACAAAGGCATCGTAAGCAGCCGCTGAGCATCCTGCAGGCAGTGCGTTTTTTCAGCAGAGATTTACAGCCCTAATCCCCTCCAGGTCTGAGAGGGCATCTGCGGTGCGGGAGTATCTGAGGCAGACGTGTGGGTTTTGCAGGAGTCAGGCGGATCCCCCGCAGAGCAGATCCTGCTGCTCTCCGGTGACCTGATGTGGGTTCGTCCTTCCCGGCCGCGGTCGCGGTCCCCGTGCGCTCAGTCGGAGGCTGCCATCTAGCGCGCTGAGCCACCGTGCCAGGATGTGTCTGCTGGAGTTTTGGGGAGATTTCCTTCTCCTTTGCCCCAGCTTGGTGCCTTCCCTCCCTCTGGCACTTCCTTCGGTGCTGGCAAGAGATGCTCATCCTCCAGGTTCATTCCAGCCACTAAGCCCTCCGCTCCTCCCCAGGGTGCCCCAGAAAGCGTGATTGAGCGCTGCAGCCACGTCCGTGTGGGCACTGCCAGAGTCCCGCTGACGACCCCGGTGCGGGAGAAGATCCTGAGCAGGATCCGGGACTGGGGCATGGGCATCGACACGCTGCGCTGCCTGGCCCTGGCCACCCACGATGCGCCCGTCCACAGGGAGACCATGCAGCTGCACGACTCCGCCACCTTCGTCCACTATGAGGTACGGCACCAGGAGCTTTTTTCCTTATTCCCAAAGTTTTCCCACCCACTTCCAGCTCCCCCAGCAGTATTTTCTCTCTGGTTTCTCCGTGGGCAGTTGGCAGTGCAACAGCTCAGCTCGTCCTCTGCAAACCCCGGTACGGAGCTGTATGCAGCGGGGCTGGTCCAGCCAGCAGCCCCGTCCCAGTGGGCATCCATCCCCATGGGCTGACCACTGAGAGAGGCCTGGGAACCACCAAGAGGGACGGGGAGGAGGGGAGCGAAGCAAAAAGATGTGAGGAGCAGCAGAGGGGATGGGAGCATCCCATTGCATTGGGGCTATAGAGTGCATCCATGGGGCTGTTGGTAGAAAATCTCCTGAAAGTTTTCTCCCAGGGAAAATCCCTGTGCCCAGGGTCATTTCCCAGCACGGAGGGAAGCGGGTGCATCCCTGAGGGTTAATGTGGGTCCGGGGCTGTCCTTCCCCAGAACAACCTGACCTTCGTGGGCTGCGTGGGGATGCTGGACCCTCCCCGCAAGGAGGTCACCTCTTCCATTGAGATGTGCCGCAAGGCCGGCATCCGCGTCATCATGATCACCGGTGACAACAAGGGCACGGCGGTGGCCATCTGCCGCAGGATCGGCATCTTCTCAGAGAGCGAGGACGTGGCCGGCAAAGCCTACACGGGCCGGGAGTTCGACGAGCTGCCCCCTGAGGCGCAGCGGCAGGCGTGCCGCGATGCACGATGCTTCGCCCGTGTGGAGCCGACGCACAAGTCCCGCATCGTCGAATACCTCCAGTCCTTCCACGAGATCACAGCCATGGTGAGTTCCCTGGGGATGCCCCACCACCCCCCGGTCCCCTCCTCTCCACCCAGCCCAATCCCTTGCACCCCATTAATCACGGCTTCGTGCAGACAGGCGACGGCGTCAACGACGCCCCGGCCCTGAAGAAAGCAGAGATTGGCATCGCCATGGGGTCGGGCACGGCTGTCGCCAAGTCGGCTGCCGAGATGGTGCTCTCCGATGACAACTTCTCCACCATCGTGTCGGCTGTTGAGGAGGGCAGGGCCATTTACAACAACATGAAGCAGTTCATCCGCTATCTCATCTCCTCCAACGTCGGGGAGGTTGTTTGGTGAGAGCCCCCCACACTGGGCACCATGTTGAGGGGAGCAGTGGTGGGGACATCCCCTGGGGCAGGTGACCTGCAGTCCTGTCCATGTCCCCTGTCCCTGGCAGCATGTGGTGCCCCAAATTGTAACCCCAGGTACCAAACAGAGCAGCTATGCCTTGTCTCATTCCCCAGGGGCAGGGGGATTTTTCTCTTGTAGTTTTTTAATCATGCCACCCCGCAGGAGCTGTTTTGTTAATGCATTGCCTATTTAAGCCCATCCCAGCGTCTAAGATGGGTGCAGATATTTGTGCACAGGCTGTTGTCACCAGGTCACACTGACGCACTTTGCATCAGGTCCTGGGCAGCTCTCCCTGTCCCTGTCCCTGACCATCCCTCCCAGTAAATCAGCACCATCCTCAGCAACGTGGGCACAGCCTCGAGATCACTTGAGCATCCTTTGCCCTCTGGTTTCAGCAGGGGTGTTTGTGCTGGGAACGGGAACCCGCATGGCCATGGGGACATCAATGGTTGGGTTTCAACTGCAAAGCAAATTTTAATAGCACCAGGAACAAATTTTAGTTGCAAAATTCAGTCCTGGACTTCAGATTCCTGACTCAGGGACTGCGGGTTCATCTGCAGGACTTTGGATGAATATTCAGTTTGGGGTGTTTGGATCCAGGGTTCCTGCTCACTCCCCTTGCACGACACAGACACTTTCTCTGGCTGCCCCAGACCTCATCTAATTTGGCATCTCTGGTTTTTTCCCTGCAGCATCTTCCTGACGGCCATCCTGGGCTTGCCTGAGGCCCTCATTCCTGTGCAGCTGCTGTGGGTGAACCTGGTGACGGACGGGCTGCCGGCCACCGCGCTGGGCTTCAACCCTCCCGACCTGGACATCATGGACAAGCTGCCCCGCAACCCCAAGGAGCCCCTCATCAGCGGCTGGCTCTTCTTCCGCTACCTGGCCATCGGAGGTGAGCCCCCGCGGGCACCGGTGGGCAGAGGATGAGGACGGGCATGGGGTGCCATGGGGTAGGGTGCCCCTTGCTGGGTGCTGGGGGTAAAGGTGTCTCTCTCTCGGCTGCAGTGTACGTTGGCCTGGCCACGGTGGGTGCAGCGACCTGGTGGTTCTTGTACGACGCCGAGGGACCGCAGGTCTCCTTCCATCAGCTGGTGAGTTGGGAGGGGAATGGGCCGATGAGTTGAGCAGGTGGGTGAGGGCATGGATTCAGGCGTTGGGGTCTTTCCTCTGCCTTTCTTCTGTGGTTGTTGTAGTGCTCCCAAATTCCTGGTGGAGAAGACAGTAATTTAAAATAAAAGCAAATTCTCTCCCTCAGGCTCATGTTTCCAGCCTTGCTTCTGCCAGCAACCAGCATGATGGGGAAAACTTGATTCAAAGAAGCTGAAAGTAGCTCCTGTACCTTGAAGGGGATCAATTGTTACATTACTGTAGGTCTGAACAAGGTGGTGGGAGAGGGGGTGCCATCGCATCCCAATGTCACGTGCAATGGAAGATGTATTTTTGATGGAGATGCCTGTGTGCTCAAACACCTGATTAACTGCACGTGAAAATCTCTAAGCCACTATCCAGCCATAACGCCAAAGCCCCACCACAGCAGAAGCTGGGTCACTTTAGACAGTTTTATCAGTTGATCTGAACTGTGGGATATTTAAGAGCACCCCTAATAATCAAGGTTCACCATGCGCCCCCCAACCAGTCGACCTGCCTTTCCTACACTGCTACTCTGCCATGTATTTACCAGCGGTTTCCTGTGCCGACAGAGGAACTTCATGAGGTGCACTGAGGACAACCCCATCTTCGAAGGAATCGACTGTGAGATCTTCGAGTCCCGATACCCAACCACCATGGCTCTGTCCGTGCTCGTGACAATTGAAATGTGCAATGCTCTGAACAGGTAGGGTGGCCGCAGGACTGCTCTGTACGCTCTACGCATGACCGATTTTGGGTAGGGTCTCTTTGAGCATCTGTTGGTGGGCTGAGGGCTTTGCTTTGACTCAGCAGAGCCATTTGGAGTGTTCTCGCAGGGGACCACTGGGCTCACTGTAAATAAACTCCTCCAAGCCAGTGTGCTGCTGTCGATAGCTGTGAAAGAAGGACTGGATCTGCATCCATTAGCAGTTTGGCCCTGTTAACGACCGGTCCTAATCCACGCATGGGTGGTTGCGTTGAGATGGGTGTCCAGATCCAAATCATGGCAAAGCCTGAAGCTGATCAGTCTGGAAGAGAGGGGCTATAGCGTAACAGCCTTGGAGAGGAGTGGGAACCCCCAGCTTAGGCAGGCACAGGGAGCAGGAGGTTACTGGGGCTAACGCTGTCCCCTCGCTTTCACAGTGTCTCTGAGAACCAGTCGCTGCTGCGGATGCCACCATGGCTCAACATCTGGCTGCTGGGGGCCATTGTCATGTCCATGGCTCTGCACTTCCTCATCCTCTACGTCAAGCCCATGCCTGTGAGTGCCCCGTGCCACCTCTGCCTACGGCCCACGGGCTGCTTCTGTGGGCGAGGACATCCCTGGAGCAGTCTTTGGGTCTGGAAGCTTCTGGGATGGTCGTCCCCAGCGTGTGCCCTCAGGACCAGGTCCTATGACTCGAACCAATATGGGGACCGGGAGACACCCTGCCCCAATGAGCCTTTACTTAAGTCAGAAGCTCTCCTTATAGGCAACGCAAAGGGGTAATGGATGTCTCGGCTCCTTTTGGAGGCATCGCCTCCCTTTGCAGTCTAAGGCTGGTGATGCCTCTGGTGATGCCTAAGCGTGCTTAAGATGAAGCGGGTCACTGTGCCCAGGAGGTTATGTTGTCCTTTGTCTCCTGCTAAGTGCCTGTGAGCACATACAGTCCTAGATTGTGCCTCACTTTCCTCATCTGCAGGAGAGATGAAGGACATAATTTTTGACTGATCTTGGCCAAGAGCCACCTTGGGATCATGACAGACCTTGAAGAAATCCTGTTCTTTGGGCTGTCTGGATCCTCCCTCCTTGTACGTGGGATGACCCTTTCTCAGCCTGTGCCATACAACAACCTGACCCTTAAAACAAACAAAAAAAACCCCATCCCACCTCCTTCCCTGTTGACACGTCCAATCCTTTCCACCTTGCAGCTCATCTTCCAGGTAACCCCCCTGAGCTGGCCGCAGTGGGTGGTTGTGATGAAAATCTCCCTGCCCGTTATCCTGCTGGACGAAGGACTCAAGTACCTTTCCCGCAACCACCTGGACGGTGAGCATGGTCTGCACCACACTCAGTTATGTTTGCTCCATGGTGCTTTGCTTGGGGTTCATGGTGGCTTCATGGACACCTCTCTCACCTCCTCCGCTCGTGTGGTGTCTGCATCTGCATGTTCATCCACCTTTGCTGTGAAAAAGGGACTTTTCCTCCTACCCCCTTCCTTCCTGGGTGCCATGCCAGGCAGAGCAGTTGGTACTTCCATCTGCTTGAAATAATCCTGTAGGAGCTGGAGCACTAGATAAATCTGCCATGTGTGTTTATCCAGCTCCTCTTGAATCTCTGGGAACTGGATCCCTTCTCTTATAAAGCAAAACAAATCAAACACTGATTTCTAACAGGAATCCATCCTTTTTTCCCCTCAATCTTCCACCCCTCTATGTCCATCCTTATCTTGTGTTTGTTACCTCTATATTGAGATCAAATGAGAGCCAAACACCTTGTAAACTGGTTTTAATGGGGTTGCCCTTGGCCAGCACCTCTCAGGATCCGGCGCGTGGTATACATGGAGGAGAAGCAGCTCCTGTGACACTGGGGCAGCGGTTCCCATGTGCTCCTGGGCTCCGTGCTGTAAATCACAGCATGTGTTTAGGCAGCCCTCCAAAGAGATGATATCATCTTTTCTTTCATTTCTTGCAAAAGATGTTGCTGTGGGTGATATCTCAGCGCTGAGTTAAACCTGCAGGTTTTCCCGGCAGTGGCTGTGGGGCCACGGCTGCTGAGCAGTGCTGTGCCTGCCATGGGGCTGGCCCCTCTCCAGGAAAACAGATTTTATTCATTTTTAGGGTGTGCTTGCCCTGACAGTGATACCAGGGAGAAGAAGGGCAGGAGAGACACTGTCCTTGCCCAGGGAAGGTGTAGCGGCTCGGTGGGGGAGCAGATGAACAACCTGAGTGTGGGGACTGGATGTCCTTCCACAGCATCACTTTGCTCAAACCATTTTTCACCCCTTAGGCAACCAGCGTCCTAGCAAACCCCTCCTTTTATCTTCACCCTTTAAAAATGACCCAGGAAAACTGCAAAACCATTCTTGCCTTTCAGGGCTGAAGGCAGGTCCATCCAGCCCTGGCAGGGAGCGATCTGGGGCATCACGGCAGCTCTGTTTGGTTTCTCATGGAGCAGAACCACGCAAAAAGCTGAAAATATGGGATGGGAAATTATTGCAAGCAGGAAACGATCACAAACTGGCTGCCCTCCCCATCAACTGGTTCTGGCACACTGGGGGTGCTCACGTCAGCTTTCCTTTCTGCAGCAATCTGATGTATAACCACAGTGATTGCTCAGAGAAGCCTCTGCTGAGAAATGGGGGTGCAGGGGCTCCTTTTTCTACACACCAGATAGTAATTGTTTCTAGCTTATTTTTATTTAGTTGTTGCATCTCTCAACAGACTGATAGGTGCTTTGCATCACCCAGGTCTCTTTTATCATACGATTACAAGCCTGTAGCAACAATTTTATGGCACGGTACTGGGCTGGGGCGTAGGAGAGCTGGTTAATTCCTGACCGTTGCATCCCATGCATGCCCTCGGTCTTCACATCATCATCTGTGATCTGGGGATGAGTCTGTCTTTCTCCCACACTTTGCATTTCTCTATAAAAACAGCGCTGGTGGAGGAAGGGCTTTTCTTTGGCTCTGCCAGCACAGCTCTGAGCACAGCAGGGTTTCTGGCAGGTGTATGATCCTTTCGAGTCCCATCATACCAGCTCAGTGTGTTTCCTCCTTCCATGCCATGCTTCCAGCATGCCGGGTCCTCTGAGCTGCCCTCATCCCCACGGTCACGATGCTGCTGATGCCCACGGGTTGCACTGTGTCTCATCCAGCAAGGGTTTCCCATGCAGCTATTCAATCACAGCTACGGGGTAAAATCACGTTTATGTCATCACACTTGAAAGAAATAATTGAAGTCCTGCATATTCCCGATTCCTCTGGGCTTTGAAAAGCAAACAAAAAAACCCTCAAAAAGCCACTTTTAAATGTGGTATTGTGATTTTTTTACCAGGCATTCTCAGGATGTTAAGACACACGTGGAGCGGGGAGCACCAGTTGAAAACCTGCAGGACTCCAGAGCAAGGGTTGGCTTTCTTACATGTCTCATCCCTGAATGCCGTATCCCCACGCTTCCTCCATGTCTTGCTCATGTGTGGTGGGGACCTGCTTGGAATGTGTCTGGGTGAACGTGGCTTGGAAAACCAGCCGATAACGGAGCCCAGGGATCCCATACCCAGACAAGATCTCCTTTCCCACACTGGCCTCTGTGTTTTGCTTCAAAATAAGGTCTAAAAAGCCCGTGAAGCATCCATTTGCGTGGCAGTTTTGGCCAGGGGCCAGGCTCCCGCTTGGTCTCTGCAAGGCAATGCTTGGGGCTGGTCTCCAGCGTGGGACCTTCTGAGGGACGGCCGAGGGTGTTCAGTTGAGGGATGCAGATGTATAGCTGTGAGTTCTGCTGATTCAGGTTTTGCATGGGAAAGTTTCTCCTTTGATCAGATTTAGATAAGTCGTGTTTCCATTACGCTGGATTTTCCTTGTCCTTGAAGTGGCAGAAAGCTGAGACTCTTCAGTTTTCACCGTGGTCTCAGTGCTTTACGTTCCTCTCCCCATCACCCCGGTCTCTTCCAGCCTCTCATCTTGCATGCTTTGCATGTATTGCTGCTTTCATCCATCTCTGGCCCCTCTGAGGTTTCTGCTGTCTCAGGTTTGGGAGGCAATGTGAGTGTGAGACAGCAAGCGAAAGTTTTCGGCTGAGCTAGGTTGGCTTGGTGTGACCTGCAGATGTTCTGGGCAGGAACATGGAGATGTTCTCCAGGGCCCTCTCAGGGGTCAAGCACACAGATACAGGCTGGCAGGCTCACAGGGGCTGACCACCCTGAAGGACCTCTTGCCCTAGTATTTTTAATATTTGCCATGCTCTATGCATTTAAGTGTATTGCTCTTTCTGAGCCCCATGGCACGCAGGAGGAAGGTTTCCAGGCATCTGTGCCAAGACCTTGCAGAAGTCTCTTTTCTGAGTGATTCTCGAAAGGTACCAAATCCAGACAGCTCACTGAGACAATCCTGGTGTTTGTGTCCCTCCGTGCGCCGTCAGCCCACTGCCGTGGCCACCCTGCTCCCCTCCTGCCTTCCTGCACCATCCCTGGGCCTCCTCATCTTCACCATCTCAAAGCAAACCCATCGCAGGTATCGGTGTTGCCACCATGGTGTGTTCACTTGTTTTCAGCACCTGAAGCAGCAGGCCCTGCCGGAGTGCTTGGGCTTCACCATTTCTCACCTGTGCCATGGTAAAAGCAGGGACAAGTCAAGAAGCGGGTGCTTTCTGCAACGCAGCTGTGCAACTGCCCTGACAGCAGCAGCGTCACTGAAAAGCAGAAGTTTTGATGCACAAGAATTGTCTTGGCGTGTTTTGTGGCAGATTAGCATTTATGCAGCTGTTTGTCCTTACGCCTGGTGAGGATGGCAGCCCCCAGGTGATTTCGCAGGAGCTGCGAGGTGGTGGCCGCACCGCTGGGTACCTGTCCCCACCGGGTAGCCGTCCCTTCCCTGGCGGGCAGCACGGTGTCCCGTAGCTTCCTGCCGCTGATGTGCAGGCGAGATTGCACCCTTGCGTGAGCATCTCCACCGCCGAGGGAGATTTGGCTGCTTATCTGCAAAGTCGGTATCGGCTTTATGCTTTAACATCCTCCCAGCGGAGAGCAGCTGGCAGAGGTGGCTGTGCGGTGACAAGTGCGTCACGCTCCCTGCCAGGGCTCCGCATCCCTCCGAGACAGCCCAAAATCTGCAGGGACCAAAATCTCCGTGTCCCTTCACAAAAAGCCTCCAGCACATAGCGAAAAGGAGCTGCTCGCCTTCATCTCCCCCATGCATCCGCACCTGGGGATGAGGGCAGCCCCTCGAAACACCCCCCGGGAACACAGGGGCTGCCGCAGCCGCCCACTTTCCCTGCGGAGAAGGCAGGCATCCCTCTCCCTGGCGCGGCAGAGAGCCGGGAGCGAGCGCCCGCAGCCCTGGCCTGCCCTTGTAGGGTAATCTCTGCGTGGAGCTACCTTGGCTGGGTGCTGGCGCCGGGGGAGGAATGCATCCACATGGGCCAAGTCGTTCGCGTGAGCTGCGGGATGCTCTGAAGGAGAGTGGTGCCGCACCTTTCAGTGCCGGAATCTCTCCAGATGAGATTTTACAGCTCTGCTGCCTTGCTTTTTATTTTTCTTTTTATTTTTCTTTTTATTTCCCCCTCTCTCCTGTTTTTTTTGTGTGCGTGCCTGTGTCATGCTTTAGAAATGGAAGAGCAGAGGGAAGCTCTCGGTGCTGCAGTCCTGGTATTGCAAAGGGATGGGAGGAGGATTTCCATTTCGGTTTTCTCCTGGGGTCTGGGGTCTTGGTTGAAGCTCGGGGTGCCCTGCTGCAATGGGGGAGATGTGCAATTTTCAGAGCTACAAGGGCTGCAGTGTTTCCCTCGGTGGAGGGAGTGATCCGGGCTGGCGGCTGCGGCCTGCATCCCTCCAGCATCACCTTTTACGGGAACCCGTTAAGAGGAAAGTCAAAAGCAATAAGGAAAAACCTCCCAAAAAGCCTTGGCCGTCCTGGCGGGGAGCAGATTTTGTAGGAGATGAGCTCGCGTTGATCGGTTGCAGGGTTGCAAGAGTTCAAGGGCTGTGACACCTCTGGGAAATTTGGTGTGAGGCAGGATCAAGATGGACTGCGATCGCCCCATCATTCCTGCAAACAGGTCCCCGCATCCCCCCTGCTCCTGCCACCAGCGTGCGGAGAGGAGAGCCAGACACTGGCGTGTAGGGACCTGCACCCTATTAAAGCTAAGTGGGTGCCAGACCCTTGGCTGACTGCAGTTCTCATGGAAACACCCCTCTCTGTGCTGGGGGGTTACTTAGAGGCCTGAGACTAACATTTTGAAGAGCATCCACTGTGGTTAAATGCTTGCTGTCAGTGCTGCAGCCGTGTCCTTTCCCTGTCTCTGTATGGCGTGGCCACCCCCATTTGCACAACCACGGGGTGAAGCATTTAGGGGAAGCGACGTGACTGGCAAATAACCACCGGTGTGTCATGTGGCGGGGACTGTTCAGCTGCCAGAGCTGCTGAGGAGACACCCCTGCAACACGGAGGAGATGAATTTTGATTATTGCCATGAGACTTCATACAGCGCAGTCGCCAGCATCCCTGCTTTGCTGTGAAGCCCGCGGTGCGGAGGTCATCCAAAGGGATGCTGGCATCGCAGCAATCAATTTTATCTCAGGACACGAGGGCTGGGCTCTCCAGCCAGCTCTGGAAAGAAATTTTGGCAGAAGTTGTGAAAAAGTTTTTTTTCCCTCTCTCTCCCCTGTTATTTATTAATTCCCCTGGAAGCTTGTCATCACTAGGGTTGGCAGCGGGCACAGAGCCGTGCTGGTAACCCCAGGCAGGACCCCTATTTATCACGAGCACAGTAACAGCGGTCCTCTGCGAGATGTGTTTGGTGATGTGTGCAGCGATGAAAGCCAGAGAAATACAGTCGAAAGATTCACGATAAGTGATTTTTCTAGCTCTTCTTAGAAAGTGCTGCCTTGTGGGTGTTTTTTCTTAAGAAAAAACCCTGTTCTGGGCAGACTGAGCTGATAGCAGGGTCTCTCCCAGCCCTGGGCTGAAGAGTAGCTGCTGCCTCAGGGGGCTGGGGACACTGCTGTCGATTGCTTGAAAATTGGGGATCTACTTGGTGTGAATCAAGCTCTGGCAGGGATTTCAAGGCTGCTCACACCGAGTTCAAGCTAAACACCGTAGCTTTCCCTCAGGTCATGTGTTGCCTGTTACCTTTCATGTCCAACTCCATCCATCAGTAGGGTGGGAGGAGGGAGGAGGGCAGCCCTGGGCCGGGACAGCGACTGCAATGGGTAGACTGGTCCTTGCTAGTTGTTCCAGAGGTATATATGGACGTAAATATAATGTGTGTACGTGGTGTCAGCCCATGGAGCAGCATCCATCTATCTGCCTGTGATGGGGACGGGGCTTTGGGATGGGTGGTGGGATGCTGTGAGCTTCCTCCTCTCTGCGCCGCTGCCTTTCCCTGGGTGCTGCTTGATGCTCTCGTTAGGAGTGATAATGAGGGATCCCAGCCTGCTCGCCTTCCCGCTGTTCCTGCCTGCATGGCTCCGACTCATCCATTTTCCTACCTCCTGCAGGCTGAGCGTGCCAAGCCCTTCCTCACCCGGGGACCAGCATCCTCCTCCTTGTGCAGTCTGAGCTGCCGTGGCTGCAGTTGGGCCAGCTCTGTGCAGATGGGATCCCAGGTCCCTTCTGAGATCAACCCAGGAGCAACCTCTCTTGATAACAAAAACAGGGAGCTGGTTTGCTTTTGAACTCTAACCAGTACTTTTTCTTCTCTTTTTTTCCTTTGTTTCAGGAGAAGAGGACAAGAAATGAATGACACGAAGGAAACACTCCTAACTAAAGGATCCCTAACTTGTAACTCGGACTGAAGCCTTGCATGCGTGACCATCGCTAGAAGCCAGCAGGACATGCATGTGTCCGACTATCAGACAAATGCGGGTGAATCGTCGAAAAGAAAAATACTGATTTTGTTTTGTTTCGTAGCTTTCTTTTTCCTGTACATAAGAGTGCAATTACTGGACAGCTGTCATAGGGTTTGGGGACAGAGCTGTGTGAACCTGGGTTGTCGTAACGCGGTTCCTCGGGGATTTGTTCCTGCAAAATTTGAGACCCTCTTTCCAATTTTCACCCTGACTGGGTGAGCTCAGGCAAGGCATCCTTCATGGGAGATCAAGGCGGGGAGTCGGGATTTTAGGCAATACACTGAGCGTGGGTGGGAGGCCACATCCCCCAGCGAGGTGGGATGCGCGAGGGCAGCTCACGGGGCCGGGAAGGACTTGGTGGTGGGTGAGGGCAGGGGAGGGAGGCGGGGGCCATGGATTGGGGTGGCCGACCCTCGGTGACGTCCGCAGTGCCAGTGGGTGCATCGCTGCGGCTGCTGTGCTCTGCTCCGGTGCAGCCTGCGGGCTGCAGCAGCTGAAAATTGCTTCGCAGCGTGACCGCTGGTGGAGTGGATCTCACGGATGTGTGTTTCTATGCCGAGGTCGGGTGCATATGGTAGAAGGTGAAGTTCTCCCTATTTATCACACTGTCCTGTTTGTTCCCCGTGTTGTGGAAAGCCCCACACCTTCTCAGGCTCATCTGACACCAAAGCATGACATAGTCTTGTCTGTTCTCCTCCGTCCGGCGTCTTGTTAGATCCCATCTGTGCTATTTAAGCCATAGCCCTCTTCCTCGCAGGGGCAACCATTTAAAGCAGAGCATAGGGATGACCGACTTTGCATTCCTCATGTCTACTGCTCCGTCCTGGTCACACTTTCTTTCCTCAGTTGATTTTTAACTATTTCCCTAGCAGGAGTAGAGCTTAGGTCCTTAGGAGCATGTCCATGAGTTCGTGTCCTCTGCTTTGGAGGACATCGCTGTCTTGCACAGGGCATCCTTGACACCGGTGATCTGCCTTTGAGACGGGAATGAATGTATGCTTGTACATAATGTAGTCCTTCTCCACGAGTGGTGTTTGTCGTGGCATCCCTTTTCATAAGGCACCAACTTTATTTTATCCTCTTGGGATTTTTCTGCAGCAGGAGTGACACAGGCTGCAGAGAGAGTTTGTGGATCAGGAGTGGATTTTAGGATCCAGTAAATCGATCTTTCTCCATCGCACTGCATCAGCTGAGAAGCTGATAGCAGGTGATTTCTTCTCCAGCTCTCCAAATCCTCCCTCCTGTTTCCCTCACATTCCCCTATGATCCATCCTGATGATATTTAGTTAGCCAGACCCTCTATCTTTCCTTTCTCTTAAATTCCAGCAACAGCACTAGAGCCAGGGGTTTGGATAGCATTTTGCTCCTTTGTTGTTGGTTTTTTTCTTTTACTTTTTGCCTCTCAAAAGCTTCCAATGCTTTTCTGTTTCTCTTCACCTGGGCAAGAGCTACTCTTCCTCTGTACAGTAGGTGCCAAATATCAGCCCTCCTTTCTTTTCTCCATCACCAGCATTGAAGATGAGCAGAGCCCCCAGACCAATGGGAATGTACAGAATTGTTATACTACTGAGCTGATTTAATTGTACAGAAAACCTTGCATGAAATGTTGTTACTGTATTTAATATATAATGTATTCAAGGAATTTTAATATGGAGCTCTTTAAAAAGATCTTTATAGATACTCTGTGGTTAGAACATTGTTGCTGATTTTTTTTTTAATATTATTATACTTTGTCTTGAAGAAGTTTTATTTTTCAAATGTGTTACGTCTAATTGATTTAATTGGTGATCCCGTGGGGCAACCAATTCCTCTTTAAAGATTTTCACCATGGATGATACTCACCCTGGCGCAGAGGACCAGGGCATGACCCAGGTACTGCTTAAGCCTTCAAAATAAGGCTTCAGTAAGACTAACGCTGTAGACGTGTGATTTGCCCTTCCCCAAAAGGGTGGATTGCACCCTATTTAGTACACATCATCTCAGCTCTCTGTGCAGGAAAAGAACCAGTGGGAATTTAATCCAGTATCAGCTCAGTGTCTTCAGAGGAAATGGCTTCTGTGTTTCCCTGAGGCTGAAAACCAGTTTGGGAGAGGCTGGACCAGATGCAGAGCATCCCAGCCCCATTCGTAGGGTCCAGCGGGGCTTTCAGCTGCCCAATGGCATCTCCTTGGGACGTGGTGGCCTCGGTCCACCGTGCTTGTGGGGACCTGCTTGATCCATCCACTCTGTATTGCACCATCTGAGTTACACTGGTTTCCCTGGGCTTAACGTCTGGTGTAGGATTATTAATTTTACCCAGATATGTAGGTGTGTGGAGGAGTTTCTTGTGTAAAGGTCCCACTAATGAGTACTGAATAATGGATGGGAGTCTCTAAAGTAAGGAGACTTAAAAGGAAAAAAAAATAAGTAAGAGCTCTGTTTCGGAGCAGAGGTGAAATCATGAAATTTTAACTTGCTATTAAATTCCTGCTGGTAATTTTTGCTTAGTCTCACCTGACAGCAGAGAGGGGGGGGCGGTTGTAGCAGGCATCCTTCTGAACCCACTAACAGAACAGCGATTTGAAGAGATGCTGAGTTTGTTATCTTATTGTGATAGAGATGCCAAGTTGCTGTTATTTTATCATTGGTGGAGGTGCCATGCTGCTGCAAGCCCGGGCAATGTCAGTCTGTTTGTGCAATCGTTGGGTTGCAATTTTGAGTTACCAAAACCCAAACCGTCATGGGCAAGAAACCACAGCTGTGTCCCAGCCAAAGACTTGTTCTTTCCAGCAGCAGCAAATTGCATTTACCTTTATACTGTAAGCCGCTAGATCTACCTAGAACATAGTGCAGGAAACCTGCACTAAGGCTACCTGGAGCAGGCATCCGCCTTGCTAGGAGGGACCATTTTGACACATCCCCATTTCCCCTTGTGAACGGTTGACCATGTCTCTCTCTTTCACCCCATCCTTTAATTACTTGGAATACAGGTTGCACTCCATGCTTTTTGATTACAGAGGCTTATAGTTCAAATATTTTAACAAAGTAGAAAAATATCAGTAGATCTAATTATTTTTCCTTTATGCTTCAGTGAAGGGTCAGGATAAATCATGGAGTAGTTATGTATTGCACGTATGCCACCAGCAGCGTGCTGGGTGCTTTTACAGGCTGGAGCACGTTCTTGTGCAAACTTGGAGATCCCAGAGCTGAGACCATCGCTTTGGGATCGGGTCTTAGTCTTACCGAGGCATCCGACTGTGTGCAATACAAGGGAGATGGACACTGAGTGGCTGTTTTGCCCAATAGCTTATTAAAAAAAGCAGCTTAGGGGCAAAGCCTCCAGGATCCTTGCTTTTTTGACAACAGAGTTTAGGAATTATTTCCTTTTTAGTTTTATTTTGATGGTGCTGCCTGGCATATTCAAAGTTCTTAAATAAAACTTAGGTCTTTCCAGCAAGACCTTTAGGATCTGCTGGGACATATCCTCTGCCTGCGCGGAAGCAGTGATGCGAGATGCACGGCGGAGGACGCGCCGGGATGGCAGCATGCGGTTGTCCATGAGCACTTTATAATCCTTTCTCAGGGGCCAGGCACCGTGCTGGGTTACAGCCAAGGTGGGAGGCGAGGGTCCCACATCCCTGGAGCAAGCAGGGGGGTCAGCTTTGGGCAGCAGCTGTGGAAAGTCTTTTGTGCTGTTTTGGAATGTCGTGTCATTGTGGCCAGTTGCTGGATGAGCTTTTCCCCCCTGCGGTGTGTGATCCTGTCTGGAGCCATGTTGGAAAAGGAAAAAGAGTTGCTCTTCAGAGCAAAGAAGTACTGCATCCTATGTTTTATTTCTGTCATGTGGCCACTGTACGGCTCAGGGTCTGCGTGAGGTTTATGATTTGTGTGTTTGAGACTTTGGCATTGTGAAGATGTCGTACGTGTGTTTCTGATGCTCTGCTCAGCCAAGGCTGGATGGTACCACCAGGTGCTGGAGAAGTCAGGAGTAGGAGGGACAGGCTTTACTGGAGGGGCTGAGGGACTTCATTCCTGTGAGAGCATCAAACCTGGGATTGAACTGGTGTCTCTGCTCATGGTGTGGATGGCAGAAGTAGCCAGAGGAGCAATAGGAAAACTCAGCAGCAATTTTTGGTCCCTCTTTGTATGTCAGGTCGATGGTGCTGCTTCCCAGTCAGGGTCCTGCTCTGCCAAAACTCATCAAATAATTGCCATGCAGGGGCTCAGGCTAACGCTGTCCCGGTTGGCGGGAGACGTTCATGAGGTTCGGTGACCTTGGCATCACCACTCCTGAAACTCAAACACACAGGAGTCCCCAGTACCAACTTCTAAGACTTACTGTGATTTTTGGTCCATACCTGGCATGGCCATCACCTTGTATAAATGATGCCAGAGATGCAGTTGTCCCAGTTCAGTCCCACCTGGGCTTTTTTTCCCCCACTTCTGCAGTGGCAATTTCTGGCAGGGCTTGTCCCTGGCGGGGAGACAGCCCGGGGGCTCAGGTTTTTGGGACAAAGAAGAAGGGCTTCACCCCCTGCAGAAGCTTGCGTGGCACAGGTTGGGTTAGGCTTTGCAGGCCTGCAGTGAGGAAGGGGACACACAGGGTAAATTGTGCTCTCTGGACCTGTCCCCTTGGTGCCATTCAGCTTTCGGTATGAATGGGACATTAAAGGAGCCTAAATCTGTGTGCACCTGGAGCGATGGGGACATGGGTACCGCCGGCTGGTGTCTGAGCTGGGTCGATCGGGCACTTGGGACCAAGAGGAGGGCGACTGCTGAGCTGCCAGCGGGTGCCTTCAGTGGCTTCAATCTGGGAATATGCTGATTTTTTTTTATACGAGATGCCTGAACAGCCAAATCTAGAAATCTCTGAGTTTGTGCTTTCTAGTGAAAGGTAAATCATTATATCTTGGGGGGCGGGCGGGAGGGTGTTATCTGAGGGGTGGGTAGAATTGAAAGAAACAAGGTTTCCTATTTTATTATATGAGAGATATTTTTCCACTAAATTTCTGCTTCCTAAATCGTGTCCTTTGTCCGACTGTAAATAGCCAGGTGTGCCGTGAAGACGTGGGAAGGCTCCTTGTGGTCACATCCATACAATCCACTCTGTTCACACAATATTGGGCTGATCTGTTTTATACTTATGAAATTACAGAAATAAACGCAATTTTACTGGATGACTCTGGGGTTTTTTGTTGGATATTTTTTGTTGTTTTATTAATTTTTTTTTTTGCTTTTCTTACCCCATTTTTGGCTGATTTGGGGGACATTTGGGAGCCCATGGAGCTGTACAGAGTGCCTGAGGGCATTCTTCAGCCGTAAAAGGAGCTGTGCTCACCAGATCAGGATTTCTTGTGGGTTTTCAGAGCAGCCAAACTAGAAATGGAGCTGAGCTTGTCTCTGGCATGGGACGACAAAGGCGAAATGAAAGGAGTGGCATGATATGACTGTTGGGAATTTTTTAAAGTACCAGCTAATTCACTCTTGGGGCACAAGAATACAAATAACAGTGCTAATTTTGACTGTGTCCAGAATAGTCCTCACCTTATCTCCCCCAGCTGAGAGAGGAGGTTTAAATAAGCCCTGCAATGACCTCCACAAGAAGTAATTATTAAATAAGTAATAATTAAATAACTTGGCCTCCTCTGGCAGGTGGCACAGGGCCTCAGGGCCATGCGTTTCCATCTCCGCATTGCCCGGAACTCTGCCCATGGTCATGTTTTGACCTGGAAAATCCTGACACAGCTGCGGGTCATGTTTTGGAGCAAATCTGGGTTCATGGCAACATCCGCCCATGGTGCATTTTTTTGCTGGGATGTGGCCCCATGTGCCCCTTCCCAGTGCTACGAGCAGGAGAAAGCTGCTGCACAGGGTAACCCAAAACCTTTGTAACCCAAAGGGGGTTACAAAGAGGGACATGGGACACCCTGGCAAACGCTGATTTTTGGAAAGGGCCGTTGCTTGGTTTCCTCTTTCCAAGTGCAGAAGTGGTCTCCAGTGTTGGTGCAGGAAGGGCAGCACCCACCACCACCATGGCAGGAGGTGATCCTCAAACTGGTCCCCGCTACCAGCCGCTCCTGAGGATGCAGTGCTGTCTCAGCACACAGCAGTGAAGGCAAAAATCCCCCAAATTCCCCACCTGATGTTGCATCAGTCCCCAGATGGCTGGGGACCATCACCGCTGGGGCTGTGCATGTCTTTCGGAGGCACAATTCAGAAAACGGGTGTTACCCCTCGAAAAAAATCCCCAAGGGTCCCTGTACCCCATGGCAAGCGTTCAGCTGCCCCACGGGGTGTGCATGCCACGCTCCCAGTGGTTGCGATGGGAATAGGGCTGCTGACGCCTTTCGGTACCCCCAGCATCTCAGGTTCCTGTGTTTGCTTTGGCGTTGGCTAAACCACTGCTGAGGTATTTCCAGGGCGATGTGTTACCGCAGCAACCGGGGATGGAAATGCCGCTTCTGTGGGGTGAGTACCACCAAAAACATCTGTCTGCGCTGGGGCGGGCACAGAGCGGAGCCAGCCCTGCTGGGAAGGAGCGAAGAGAGGTCAAGGACAAGTTAAAATTGGAAAGAAAACTGAACATGCTGTTTCGTAGGACCTCGCTTGCTCTCATCTGCCAATTTTATTCCACCACCCCCGCTTCCCATCGCCAGCGGGGCAGCGTGAGCATCTCCTCTGGCTGGTGGGGGCAAGGGGACCCGTGGTGGCCAAACTTGCTGGGAAGAGCCACCAACTTGCAGGGGCTCTTCTTGGTGACCTCAGCCACCACAGGTCCCCTTTGTACCCACCGTCATATTTTAAATCTACTTAGCACTGTGTTATTCCTCCCCATCCCCAGATTTGCAGCATGCTGCACATTTTTGTGCTGAAATTCAGAGCTCCATGCTGGAAGCTGCCAAGCATGAGTCTGGATTGTGTAATGAGCTTCATCTATTTTTTTTTTAACCCCCCCCCCCCAAGAAGGTTTTGGAAAAGAAATGTCTGAGAGCCTGGAAAGACCTGGTAGTTTTTATGCCTACCACAGCTTTGCTTTTATGGGTGCAGGTGGGCTCGAGCCCCATGCAGAGGCTTTCAGACCACCCCAGCAGCTCCTCCGTGCTCTGGGTCCATGTCCCAGCTCGAAGCAAGGATGAACTCACATTTCCAAATGTCTCCCTTAAAAATACCATTTTTTGCATTTTTTTTCTCGACAGGCCCAAGCAGAGGTTGAGTTTGTTTAACGGGTAGGGGGAATGAGTTGCTTTCGCAGCCGTGGACACAGTCCTGCGCTAACCCTGTGCAGCACTGCCAGGGATGCCCTCGGTGGGTCACCAGCCCTTGATGCCCTCAGCATCTGACCCAGTTGGAGCTGAAAGAGATGCTGGATGGGGCCAAGCCTGGTGCTGGGGACCGGGCAATGCCAGCTGACCCAGGAGAGCATTTGGGCAATCTGGTCCTGGGGCTTTGCAACTCCAGACACTGACACAGAGGCCTTAGGGCCTCATGTGCTGTTGCTGCTCCCGTTTTCCCCTCCCGCGGGCAGTGGAGCTAGATGGGCTCATTTTCCTTATCTCTACCTGGTTTTGCCTTCTGTCTCCCCACATTGTCGTGCTCCCACCCTGCTTGATACCACATTTGCATGCAGCTGGAGGTCAAGCCCAGCTCAGAGCTTTCTGTGCCCAGGGCAAACCCAGCCTTGGTGCCCAGGACCTGCAGAAGAACTCAAGCTGCCGCTCCTCCAGCAGCATCCGCAGTCTTTGCACCTCATCACTGCAGGCAGAGCACCCCTGGGGCCTCCCGACTGCTCTGCTTGAAAGCAGCTGAGAGATGCAAAAGTCGTTCAGAGGAAATGGCTGCGTATCGACAGCATCGTACAGGTTTGTGTCTGCAGGAACCCAAGATAAAAACATCCCCAAGGTCACAGCTGCTGTGCAAGCGTCTGTGCAGCGGGTTGTGGGCACTCCTCTGGGCTGCACCTTACACAGTATGCTTATAAAACCCTCTTTCCACTAATTCTTTTTGTATTTTTATTTTTTGTTTAGGCATTACAGTAATATATTTATTATCACAGCAGGTGATATTGCTTTTCTTGCAAACAGAAAGTAAGCCCTGACCTTGCATCAGGACAGCCCAGCACCTGAGCCGCAGCAGAAAGCATCACAGCCCCATGAACTCATCATGTCCCGGCAGGTGACCACCCTGTCTGGGCAGGTAATTTAACAATTTCACAGCCCAAGCAGAGCAATTCCCTGCGATAACCACCTGGCAGTGGCGGGGAGGAGAGTTAGCAGCTCATGCGGGTTATCACCAGGAGAAGCATCACCGCAAACAGGGGTGTGGAGGATGCAGCCCTGGCAGGCAGCTGGGCATGCCAGCCAGCTGGCACCGCTCACACCCCCACACTGCTGTTGTGGGGCCAGGTAGCTTAGCAATGCCAGCCCAAACCTATTAAAGTCCCTGTTATAAAGTAATTTAAAGAGTGGCAAACCCAGGGATGGCATGGGCACGGGAAAGGTGTGAGCGACGGTGGTGTGCAAGCCCAGGAGGGTTTAGGCTATGATTTTTTTTCAAACATTTGGGTGCCATGGCCAAGAGGGTGCCCATGCTGGGTGCTGATAGCAGCCCAGGAGAAGACCTAGGCCCTGTGCGTGCTCCTGTGCTGGGGTTCCCTGCTCCCGCATCACCTCAACTGCGGCCACTCGCCGACTGCAACGTGGCTCCAAGAGATACTAAAATGGGAGATGCATATTATCTCCCAATGGAAAGTATTTTAGCTAAATCCATGCTATAACCATTTTATTGACTCCAAGTACCAGAGAGAAGGTTAGAAGTGACTCCTTTACAAGTCATTTTGCTGTTAAATTTAGCTGTCCTATTTTCATTATCCCCATGGCTTTGGCAAGGGTGAGCAGCCTTCCCTAAAAGGCCTCGTTTCATACAGTAAGTTATTTGCTTCTCTCCTGATGGATATCTAAGCTTATAAGGTTTGTCTGCTCCACTCAACAGCAGTATCAGCCTTCAATCTTATAGGATTAGCATGAGCATTTTATATTTGCTTTTGGCTCCCCATCTTGCTGAGGACTGGGGCATTGGGATGGTATGTCACGTCACTTGTAATGTGGGATCATCTGATTTTGATTCCCAAGGTTCATGGTACGCCCAAAAAATTTGGATAAATGGTTCATCCGCTTTTTCCCCCGTTTTCCCCATTGCCCAGCAAAGATAATTGATTCGTTCCACTCGTTTCGCAGTTGTCAGGTCTGCAAACTATTGAGTTGATAGGTCAACATGATGCCAAGTGATGGGCAATTGAACATGAGAGACGATGATGTGAAAAGAAATGTTGTGGAAAGGAAAGATTTAACCCAGCAAGTTAAACTTTTCCATATTTCCAAACCCATTTCCCTCTGCAGAGAGGGGGCTTGTCTCAGCCTCGGTGGCCGCAGGCAGCCAGCGCATCCTTTGAGGTCACGGGAGGCAGCAGATGAACCAGGGCTCACAGGATGGAGCCTGTCCTTGTGGAGAGTGCTGAAGCTGCCAGGCTTTGGGCTTTTTGGGCGAAATATCCTCTGTTTCCCCCAGAAACAACCTTCCTCAGTGCCAGTGCTCCCCAGCAAAGAGCTTACCCCTGTGGCACTGTGCCCTCAAGGCTGCCTGGTGGGATGCAGTATGGGTACAGGGTCCCCCATCCATGGGCTCTGCGCTTTCCCCAGCAATGAGCCAAAACCCCCACTGCAACAAGGTCAGGCCACAAATTTCAGTCTGGCATGTACAAATCCATCCCCCTTCTCAGGGATATTCACTTAAAGTGGTGTCTGCACCACCCCACTGAGCATCCCTCGCTGTGACCCAGGCTTGTCCGCCCGGCCCTGCTCATGGCCGTGCCTTTCAGGAAATGCTGGAAATACTGAAAATGCTTTGAAATGCACCCAGCCTGGCCCTGTGCAAGGACTGGGAACCAGCCAAGCCCCAGCTAGGCGGCCTCACTGCGGGAGAGGGCCAAGCTGGGAGCCCAGCTGCCCTGTGGGTCAGCTCAGAATTGCTGGGCTGGGGTTCCTCTGCCCCCACCTTCCCCTTTCCTGACCCTTTTCCCGGGGCAGTCTTTGAGGGACAGAGCAGGACATGGGCTAGGGACAAGAACAGAAGACCCACAGCCTGAGGTGGCTGCTGGGGTGGGAAAGATGATACCCCAACCCCAGGTCCTAAAATCCTCTCCCAGGACCCCCACCATCTCCACCATCCCAATGGTACCCCCAGGGATGCCTCATGGTCCCTGCTTGCCCCCCCCAAGCGCTGCCTGCAGGGAGAGCCCCTGCCTGGACAAGGGTGCATCCCCCTGCGGCGGGCAGCTCCATCCCGGTGGCACGTGGGCTCGGCAGCGGAGTGGCCCTGCACCCTCCCGCACCCCGTCCCACCCCCGGACCATGTAGGGCACCGGCTGCTCCCAGCCCAGAGCTTATAGGAAGAGGAAACCCCGTCCCCACACAGAGGAGGAAACCCGACAGCCCAGATGTACACAGAGCAACGCTGATAGCGTTTTTATCATTTTTTTTCTTTTTTCCTCCTCTCTGCAAACAGAGGAGTTGCACGAGCAGCTGTGGGCACGGCCCGACCCACGGTGCAGCGAGCAGCAGGGCTGGCAGGAGACTGTGGCACAACCCTGGCACAGCCATGGGGCAGAAGTGCATGGAGAAGGTGTCCTCCTTCCTCTTCGAGTATGACACCCCCAGGATGGTGCTGGTGAGGAACAAGAAGGTGGGACTGACCTTCCGGCTGATCCAGCTCATTGTCCTGGCGTACATCATCGGGTAAGGCTCCCCGGCGCCCACTTTCCCCTAAATTAATGCTTTGCCACCAGTTTAAAAAGCAATGGCGACGAAGGGGCTCCTGTATCCCAATGCGGGGCGGGGGTGTTACTGCTGATGGCATCGCGTCCCTCTGGCCATGGCCACTCCCGCGCAGCCCAGTGTCCCGCCATCGGTCTTCCAGACAGCCGCACAGGTCCCCACATCCTCCCCAGAAGCTGCTGCATGTGCGGGCTGGAGGCTTATCCCTGCCCAGCCCCGCTCTGTGCACCAGGGCCCCGTCTCCTCGCTGAGCCACATCCAAATCCTGCTCGAGCTGCTGGATGGTAGCCTGAGAATCTGTTGTTATTTTTATTTTCATTTATATTAACTAAGAGGCAGCTGGGGCCAGCACGGTGATTTGTGAGACCCAAGCGGCTCGAGGCAGGACCATAAATCTCCTCGTCCACCGCCCCGCTGGGGAGGCAGGGCCAGCCCAGTGTCTGGAGCCGGGACGGAGCTTCGCTCCAAATCCCTGGTTTGCTTTGCTTGTGGGAGGCAGCCGCGGTGCAAGAGCAACTGCTTAAAAAAGGCAGTGAGTGGAGCAGGCGGGCTCAGAGCCGTGCGAGGATGCGTGTCCTCGGGTGCCCCGGGGCTGCTGCTCCTGCCATGGCGATTCAGTCCCTGTCCCCTCGATGTGGGATGATGTGCTGTGCTGTGGGATGTGATGGTTGATAAAAATCTTTGCTGTGCCCCCATGGCTGCTGGGGGCTCAGCCCTCAAGAGAGACCAGCACCCTTCCATCAGGAAGGGCCCCATGGCAGGAGATTTGCTGGGAGAGGGTGTGTCTGGCCATGAATTGGAAAAACTGGGTATTTTTGGGGTGCAGGGTGCCTAGTGTAGCCCAAAGGAGAGGCAGTAGCTCCCAGGGCTCAGTGCAAGCTAGTAGCTTTGGGGAGCAGTGGTGCCCATCCCTGCTTTTAGCACAGATCTCCTGGAAAGGGGGAAAAGCTTCCCAGGGGGTCATTGTGGGACCCCCACGTCACTCCCACCCTGCTCACCAGCACTTTGGCTCACAAGGGTAATCCTCATCCCAAGCTGCTGCCGCCGAGCCAAGGTCTCAACGATGCTCCATTGTGAAGGGTTTTGCACTGGCCTAGACAGGTGTTACTGGGAGCAGCATTGGCTCTCCTAAGGGCTGAGCCCGTGAATCCCCAGGGCTCCAGCAAACCCTGCCGGGGCAGCTGCTCCTGCAGATGAAGAACCAGCAGAGACCATTGCTCAGAGCAGGACTTCCTAAGGAAATGTGGCTTAAGCAACCCAGCTAAAACAGGACAGGCAGCTAGGAGGGAGCAGAAAGAGAACCAGCTTGGGGACGACAGCCAGGGGTAGAGGGGAGGAGGTTGGCATAAAGTTGCTGTAATCCCTAAGTTTTTGTTGTTTTGGTGGGGTCAGGCTCCGCTAGCAAGGGGCTGCCTGTGATTGCGGCTGCCAAGAGCCCCACCGGCCATTGGCATCCCCTTGCTGCCTGCAGTACTGCCTCTGGTTCCTTGCCTGCACTAAGCCACAATGCTTGAGAGTTTCTCTTCTTTGAAATCAAGTTTGGCTGGCAGATATTTATTTATTTACAGTTATCCCAGCTTTGGTCCCCCTTGGCAGCAGGTGTGGGATCCTCGTGGGGATGCGTGCTGATGCATGGCTGTGCTGGAGGGACGTGTGACAGTGCCATCAGTGAAGAGGTGGGATGCGGGGCTGACCCCGCCGAGAGACCCGGCATTACCCTTGGAGAGCAGCTCTTCTTTCTCCTGATATGCTGGAATAAGGTGGTATCGCTGCTAGCAAGGCGATGCCAGGCCCTCCCCAGCTGGACATTGCTTTCTGGCTTTTGTTTCCTGAAAACCTTGCATGCGAGGAGGCTGCAGGCTGAGCCACAGGATGGGGCCGGCGAAGGAAGAGGCCTTGGCGACTGCCACATCGGGGAGTAACACCAGGGAACTTTAACCACCTGGGCAGGGCTCGAGGCGGCATTTACAGCATGATGGGGAAATGACGCCTTGTTTGCCGTGACCGTGGCTCAGCAGCAGGGTGGGGGCCACATCCTGCCCTGCCGCGGGGAGGCTGTCTCACAGTAGGGTGCCCAGCCCTGTGTGCCTGCAGCCACCTCTGCCAGAGAGGGATGAGGTGGCAGCGGCAGAGGTTGTGCTGGAGGCGGATTTGGAGAAACACTCCACCATGGTGCTGCCCAGCTCACAGCCTCCTGCAGCCTTGAGGTCATTGGGAAAGATGCCCAGTGTAACCAGTGTAACCCAGTATGGCCCTCTGCCGTGGAGAAGAAGGTTGGAGCTGGGGGTCCCAGCTGGGGTGGCAGCAGTGCTGAATTTCTGCTCCCATCCCCAGCTACTGGAGTAGATGCCATCCCTGAGGTCCCCTTGCCCCCTGTCCCAGGATGCTAATGGGGCTGCAAGCCAAAAAGCACGATCCCCAAGAGGTGCCCATAAGGTCCAGCACCCATAGGGCCGACCTCTGGGCAGCACCTGGGGTTCCCCCATTTTCCCCCGTGCCCATCGGTCAGGTGCCCGAGGACAGGCTGACACACCGGGCTGGTGTCACAGGCTGTCCGTCCCACAGGCAGCGCGCTGCCTCTGTCACAGCCAGCGGGACCGGTGCCCATGGTGGCAGGGACAAAAACCAGATCGCTCCTTTTTTAGCGCCGGGAATGCTCTGCGCCTCCGGGAGCACTACCCGAAAAGGTTGCTCGCCCATGTTTATAGTCTCCCTGAGTCAGAGTTAATCCAGCAGCAGCTTGTTTATGCCATAGGTTAAATAGTGTCAGGAGCCGACCCTAATGGCTGCGCGATGGGCTGGGAAACACAGGGAAAAACCCCATGCCGGTCACGGCAGTGTCCTCTACCCTGCTCCTGCAGCCTTCTTGCACCCAGGGCCAAGGCTCCGTGGTTCCCATTGCTGGATGGGGAACGGTGGCCCTGGACGTGAGCCATGTCCAGACTTACCCCTGTCTTGGCCCTAGAGGCACTGCTTTTTGGAGGGTGCCTATGAAGCGTATCAGGAGGGTCCGGGTGGGTCGCTGAGCCCAGAAAGCTGCAAACCTGCTGCAGGCTTAAATCCCAAATGGCCGATGGCCACCCTGCTCCACCTGCCTTCACACACCCCCAACCACAAAATGTGTCCCAGTCCACAAAATAAATCACCCCACCATGGAAGTCAGGTCCCGCAGCTACCACATGCCTCGGGCAAAGGGTGGGAGAGCTCAGCAACACATCCCTTATCCAGCTAGAGGAAATCTGGCAAATAAAACCGCAGGTGAGACTCGGTAGAAGAAGCCCCATTCCACAGAATGTGCTAGGACTTGGGGCTCCTGCGGATGAGTGGCAGTGGCCATGCTCACCCCACCCCATTTCTCTATCCAGGTGGGTTTTCCTCTATGAGAAGGGCTACCAGTCTCAGGACAGCATTGTCAGCTCTGTCTCGGTGAAGCTGAAAGGCCTGACGCTGACCAACGAGAGTGTCATGGGCCCTCACATCTGGGATGTGGTGGATTATGTTTTCCCACCCCAGGTAAGGAGGCAGCGTGAGTGGGTGGGTTAGGGAGGTTGCTTTTGTCCTGATGGCTGCTTTTCCCCACATGCTGGTGTGCAGATGGGCTTCTCACCATAGGCTTTCCATGGGGCTAACCATGACATGGTGTCCCTGTGGTGGAAAGCAGGTTGCTCCTGCCACAAACCCCTGCCCACATATCACCCCTGGGAAGCATTCAGTGCTTGGGACCTGCCATGGTTGATGGGGCATGTTTGAGGCTGCCTCCAAAAAGATCAAGGGTCCTCCGGTGCCTCCAGATGAGCATCTCAGGCAGCAAGGGGGGTCCTCCACTGTCCCTGGGGCTTGTGGCACTGCAGCTCCCCAGGGCCACCACCAGCTTCCTGAGCTGCGGCAGAGGGCAGAGGACCCAAAGTTAGGGAGAAAGGTGCCGTCTGCCTGGTGGTTTGGGTGCCCTACCCCTTGCCCCAGGGAGAGGCTCCTTGCAGAGGCTCCATCAGAAAATGCCGTGCTGGCTGTGATCTTGTTGGCTGTGTCTCCACAGGGGGACAGCTCGTTCGTGGTGATGACCAACTTCATTGTCACCCCTGGACAGAAACAAGGAAACTGCCCGGAGGTAAGCGCACTGGCTTCCTTCAGCAGCCTCAGCTTCTGTAATTTCGGGGGTTGTGGTGGTGGTGGCACTGGGGAAGGAGTTTTCCTGACATTGAGAGGTTTAGTAAAAGCCTGAGCCTGGCCCCATGTTATCGTTCCTGCTTTGCGAGTGCTACATGAAGGCTTTTTTTCTGCTGAAAAATGGCCAGCATCCATTTAAGTTTTCTTCCCTTTGAGATGATCAAGCAGAGCAGACTTGAGGCTTGAATAAAAGCATCTGCCTGGAGTTTAAAAAAGAAATCCCCTATTTTTCCTGCTTAATCTGGACATCCTTGGTTGGGAAGCTGTGTATGGACAAGGCTCTGGCTGCAGCTGAGCAGCTTTTACTCGAAGGAAAACGCTGCCTGGTAAGGCAGGAGGGACAGGGGGACCAAAACCTCAGGGTGTGATGCTGAGAAGCGGCTGCCTGCTTTCTCCAAACAGCTGCCGGATGCCGGGCTCTGCAAGCAGGACAGCGACTGCAGCAAAGGGAAATACAGCCGTCAGGGACAAGGTACGGCACGGGCCCTGAGGCTTCGGCACCGGCGTTTTTGGTGAGACACGCTGAGCACAGCATGCCCCGGCAAAGCCGCGTAGCTGGGGTGTCTGGCAGGGGGACCTGCTTTGGACCACCAGCTGATGGGGTTTGGGAAAAGCCTCTGACACGCCAGGTGAGGGTCCCACCTGGGCTGGTCCCGCTTTCCTTTTCTGAAAGATACCTGAGCTGCAAAAAGCTCTGCCAACAAAAGGTTAATCAAGACTAAACCATTTCCCCCACAGTGCTATCCTAACAGCTCGGCATTTTCTGAGGTGTATTTTAGCAAGAAAAATGCCCAGTTGCTCCCCTGTACAATAGTGCAAGAGAAACCACTGCCCCGAGCTGAGAGGCCACAATTAATTACCCTTTCTATAAAGGGGCACCAAAAGCCCTGAGTATTTTGTGCCTTGGATGTCTGTGGCAGGGCTGAAGCTCCAACCAGATCCCATCCATCCCAGTGTGAGGCTGGGATTTCCCAGTATCCAGGGGTGTGAGCAGCTGTCTTTCTTCCCCACAGGGCTCATGACAGGCAAGTGTGTGAATTTCAACAGCTCTGTGAAGACCTGCGAGATCTTTGGCTGGTGCCCCGTTGAAGTTGATGACCATGTTCCCAGGTAAGGAATGATGTTGTTGCCCTCTTTTCCACCCTGGTCCCACCCCAGCTGCACCAGCAGCACCCAGTCTAGGGCAGAGCAAGCCGGTGCTCTGCAGGTTGCTGCCAGGACAGCCTGGGTTGATGCAGACCCCGTGGCTGTACATGCTGCCCAGTGTCCCCAGGGGGTTTGCGCCTCTCCTGGCATGGTTTGCTCCCGACCTTGCTGGCAGCTCACCCCGTCTCTGCTGGGTGCTCTTTGCCTGGACCAGCAGCCCCCGTCTATCCCGTTTGCCTTCAGAGTAAAGTTGTGCTCTGCCCATGAGATGTTCTCCATCTCCAGCCTCCACGGGCCACCATGAAGCACCTCCTGGTACATGCAAAGTCCTTTTCTTCCTTGTCTCCCCTCCTGGCAGGGGGGCAACAGGGACAGCCACAGGTCCATCAGGGAGCCCAGGGAAGTATGCAGGCCCTTGAGCTCTCTTCCAGCCACTTCACTGTGCTTTTGGGGTTTCTTAACTGAAATCCCAGCACCTAAATCCCTCTCTGTCCCCTAACAGGCACTTCCATCCTTCCTTGGGGCTTTTCTGCACCCTGTTGGGATCTTTCACTTAGAAAGGGAAGGGATGAGATCACCAGTTTCTCTGGGTCCCACTTGTCCCAGTTTGGATGAATCTCCACCAAATGGGGCTTTCCCTAGAGGCTGGAGAGCTGAGTGATGGACACATGTCAACACTTGTGTTTTTCAGCCCTGCCCTGTTGTCAGAAGCGGAGAAGTTCACTTTGTTCATCAAGAACAGCATCACCTTCCCCAGGTTCAAGGTGTCCAGGTAAGAGAACATTTGGGGTGATGGCTTCGGCTTGGTTCCCCCAGCTGCGTCTCTCAGGGAAAACCATGGGTGTAGCTGGATGCTTGATATAGAGGATGCTGTCCCTCACCAGCAAGCCCAGGACTACTCTAACTGCTGCACTGATCACCACATTAGCTGATAGTAACTGAGACATTTCCCTCCCAAATCTGTCCCACCTCAGCTGGTAGCTGTGGTTACAGGGAAGAAGGTTTCTGGAATTAACGTCCCCTGAGTTACCCTCACCTGATGCACATGAAAATAGTTTCTCTGACTCTTCATTTTTCTTCTCCCTTTTCCTCCTTGAAGATAATAGTAAAATACTACACGGCACTGTGGGGTGTGAGCAGCCAGGACAAGCTTGGTGCCCAAAAATGAGCAGAGGCCCCTCTTAACGTCACGGTTCCGACCTGTTTCTGCAATGGATTATAGGGTCAGCCCTTTCCAGGCAGCACTGGAAATGGTGCCGCTGGCTGAAGGTGCACGCATAAGAGGATTTGTGATGACACTGATTATATATCTGATTTGGAACAAATTAACAGAAGCTATTTGTGCTGAAGACGGCGGATTCTTCTTTCTAAGCCGATTGCGTCCCTGCGCTGTAGCCAAGGTTAAATACCCTGGCAGCCAGCACCCTTGGCAAAATCTCGAGCCAACCTTGCGCTGCACCCTGAGAGGTGGCTGGGAGAGGGGATCCCCCGCCAGCAGCAAGGAGAGGTGGCAACCTGAGTGAGGGCAGGCAGGAGGGGGGACATGGTGGGGGAGAGCAGGCCCTGGCAGTTGAGGGCGGCCAGGCTGGCTGCTGTTGCAGGGGCTGAGCCGAAGCCAGCTAGGGTCATGGGGAAACTTCCTGCCTTTGATCACTGCTGCTAATTAACTGCTGAGCATAAACGATGGGATGGGGTTGAGCAAGGCACAAGTCTTCCAAAACATCTGGGGCAGGGAGGCTTCACAGGAGGACTATTTTTAGGTGAAAGAGCAGAGTGGGGTGGAAGGCAAGACATTGTCCTTTCCTTTTCACCCTTTCTGGAGGAGATAGCAAAATCCAGCTAAATGTAAAAGCTGTGGGATACACTATCCATGAGCTGTGCCAGATGAAAACTGTTGGTGTGTGGAGCATTGCGGCAGAGCCCATGGATCAGCTGATGTGTAAATGGGAGAGGCAGCTGGGAGGGATGGTGGAGGCCATGGAAGGATTTGCAAAGCTGAGAAATGAGAGAAAGGGTTCCTAGAAGAGGTGAGGACAGGCAGACGGGTGCTGGGTTTGGGCAGCAGGCAAAGCAGCAAACCCAAAGCAGAATTGGAGAACATTTGCAGGAAAGAAAATGGCAGAGAGGCTTCCTCTGTAGGAGGAGGTTCAGGGGAAATGGGTTGCTGATGGGGTGGGAGAAACCAGTCAGGGCTGGAGGAAAGGGCCCGCTCTCCCTGAGTGGGGTCTGATGAGCATGTAGGGGAGGAAGACGAGGCCCTGACGTTACCGAGCTTTGAGCAACAGTTGGATCAGGGACCTCCAGAGGTCCTTTCCCACCCAAATTATTGGGTTATTCAGACTCTTTCTCACTCTCTTTTCATTCACAGGCGCAACTTGGTTGAGAGTGTCACCAAACAGTACCTGAAGAAATGCACCTATCACAAAGTCACCGATTCCTTATGCCCCGTGTTTGACCTGGGATACATAGTGAAGGAATCGGGTCAGAATTTTACCTTCCTGGCTATTAAGGTACTTCAATTTCAAACAATGTTTCTTGCTGACATGGGGAGGGGGACACTGACAGATCAATCATCTCCAAGCTGTTGAGATGCGAGGCATCTGTTTTCTCAAGAACTCATGAGGCAGTGTCAGAATTAGCTCTTAAAGATTATGAATCTCCTTGGACATGGCCTAATATTTAAGCCTTTCTTGGAAACTCCCCTGTAAGATTGGCAAGATTTGACCTGCTGGCAGTAAATCCAGGGTTCAGTTTGTTTTAATTTGTGCAACGAATAACTAGAGCTGCGTAGCCAAATCCCATCCGATTGAGCTCAGAAACCTTGGCTGGATGGTCAAATACTGGTCATTGCACAGTGCAAACTGCAGCCTCTCCCCAGGCTCAGAAATGCAGCTTTGCCTCACGCTTCTCAGGTTGGTATGTAAGAGTATCTGCTATATCTGCACTGCAGAGCCTTAAGCTAACTTTGCCAGGCATTAAATAAAATCAGAGGCTTGCATATATTAAAGGTGCAAAAAGAAGAGCCTCTGAGGCACAGCCAGTTGCAACCTGGAGCAAGCTCAGGAGGGACTGCTTCATTTCCTAGCAGGTGGCCACTTCTATTAGAGGAGGTTTTCTTCTGATTTTCATGGGCTCATTTCACTCTCCTCTATGACCATGTTAAATTGCCTTTGGTTTTCCCTGTGACGTTAATGGTTTGATGGCAGGGCTAAGCCACAAGAAAGGCGAATCTCGTGGGCAAAATCAGGCAAGGGAAGGCTGTCCCACAAGGACCATGAGGGATCTGCAGTAAGCACTGTTTCTCAGGACCATGCCTTGGTCACGGGGTGCTGATCAGGAACAAGAGGGTATGAATTTAGTTGTGTATCCAGCATTTAGGGCAGAAGCAAGCACATCTGCATAGGGTGATGTACAGGACACAAAGCCGAGGCTGCCCAGGCGGGCTGAGGCAGTGATGGGGTCCATGTACCCTGGAGAGCCAAGCCAGGACACCTCATAGCATTGAGAAAGGCCACACATGAAGAGGGAAAGCATTTCTCCATGTGGGCCAGGTCCAAGGAGGGGCAACCTCATGACTCCCCCCTCGGCTGCAGGGTGGAGTGGTGGGCATCACCATCGACTGGAACTGCGACCTTGACTGGCCCGTCCGGTACTGCAAACCCATTTACCAGTTCCACGGCCTTTACAATGATGACAGTAATGTTTCACCAGGCTTCAACTTCAGGTAAGGAGACCCCTGTTAACTCTCCAGGCAGAATTCAGAGGTGACACCTTTCAGGATCCCACAGCACTCAAGGGATGGTGGAAGATAAGGGACTGTTCTCCAAAATACTCACTACCTTTGCAGTGCCAGACAGCAGTGTTGTCTTTAGAATAGCATAAGAAAAGCAATAATCCATCCCCTGGCCTCAAAATTACCCCGTTGCCTTTCCCTGTACATCTTCTCCCCCTTGCAGACTCTCCTGCTCAGCTGAGTTCTTGGGAAGCCCCTTGGAAAACTGGAGATGGTACAGGGTCATCTCACATGTTCCCACACTTCAAAGCATTCAGCCACAGCATGACATTTAGGCACGAGCTGCTGCTCTAACTGCTGCTCTGTGTGAAGCTGCCACTAGTGCTGCACAAATATCCACTGTCACGTAGGGCTTGGGGTCATCAGGTATCAGCACAAGCAGGAGCTTTAACTCCAACTTGCAGGCAGGGAAACTGAGGCACAGAGGGGAGAGGTGCCAACAGCCCAGCTCCTTTGGGGGTGTTAAGGAGAGGGTCAGGAGCAGGTCTGTGACAGCGCATCCGCAGATCTTTGTCCTGCTCTGCAGCCCACCAAGATCCCAATGCCTTTGGGTTGCAGGGGGCTCTTAGACACCCTGGCAGGCCACTAACGCTCGCCATCCAATTGGACAGATATGCCAAATACTACAAAGAAGATGGGACAGACAAGAGGACACTCTACAAGGTGTTTGGGATCCGGTTCGACATTTTGGTGAATGGCAAGGTAAGGGTGGCCAGGTGCTGGGTTTGCCCCCCGATCCCCGGCACGGCAGTGCCCTGTCCTCAGGAAAGTACCAGCTGTGTAATGCAGCATGGGGGTCTCGTGGGGCCAGGAAAACCAGTGCGAATAGTTTCCTCGGGTGCTGACTCGCTCACAGCAGCTCTTGGGAAGTGCCAGGGAAGGGAACATAAGAGGGGAAGCTCATTTTACAGCTTACATCTATCAGCTGCAGTTTGATCAATGGTTTTGTCCCAAAAACCATCATGATGGGTTCGGGGGGAACTGTGGAAAGTCAAAACCTTTTACTGATATTTCCAGAAGCTGAACATTTGCATTTTTCTATTTGTCTTTTTCTTCCCACTGGGAGAGAAGGCTTTCTTCGTTGTATTCTCCCTGGGAATATTTAAAGGATGTACTTTTTTTTTTAACATTGAAAATACAGGAAGCAAAGTAATTTCAATTTGTCACCCTAAAACCAACCTACCATATTTTTCTCTTTGACCAATGAGCTTAAAACCAGCCCTTACTCAGCTTCTGTTTCTCTCTGTGCTGTGGTTGTGGTTTGGGTTGCAGCAAGGCACTTTAGCTGAGCCCCACCTACAGCTATGGCACACATTTTTTTTCCCCTGGGCTGATTGTAACATATCATCTATTTTCTACAATTTTATTCAGGCAGGCAAGTTTGACATCATCCCGACCATGACCACAATTGGCTCTGGAATTGGTATTTTTGGAGTGGTAAGTTCAGATATTTCCAGCCTCTATACAGAGACTCTCAAATTATTCTCCTTGCCTGTGACATCCATGGGGAAGTGTCCCTGAGCTGCAGTGAAATACTGGTTCCCACTCAGGCAACAGGAGATGGGCAAAAGGGGGAAAGGAGGTGCTCTCCTGCCTCGCTAGCTCAGGAAAATAGACTCCTGCTGACCACTAGCTGATGTGAATTCTGCTAGCGGGAGCCACTGCCCTGCCGAGTGAGAGGAAGGCAGGCTTTCGTGGCAGCGCAACATCTTGGTGTATTGATAGTTTCAAGTTAGAGCTGGTATTGAGGGGGTTTTGGAGGTGATGGGCAGTATTTCATGCATGACAGAAAAACGGCATCCTATTTGGTTATGGTCATTAAAGACTTCAGCATGACCTGGAGGGTGTTGTGCTCTGCACATACCTGAAGTGAAAACAATTTCTGTTGACTTAAATTGCCCAGTATTGAACCAGCACACTTCACTTCTGTCCTAAATTGACATTTGGGGGCTGTACGTTCTTTAGAAGCTGCCACGTTGTGGGTTGAAGCAGGAGTGACCCAAATTTGTGTGGCAAATTGCAACAAGCTGGAAGTACAAGGTGGCATAGGTGAGCTGGGAGGGCAGCCCCAACCCTAACTGCACTTTGATTTAAGGCCTCTGTCCTCTGCGACCTGCTCCTGCTGCATTTTCTCCAAGGACGGGACTATTACAAGCAGAAGAAATTCAAATACGCAGAACAGGAGCCTGTAAGTAACAGCGAGTCCCTCCCCTGCGGAGGCTCTTGCGGGTATGTGAGTGTGCATATGTGCATGACTAATGATGCTGTAACACAAACAACATTAGTATTGAGGAGCAACCAGCCACCTTCCTGAGCTAGTGGGAATCCTGAGCCCTTGGGACTGTCAGAGACTGGGATCCATGAATCTCCTCTCCAAAATTACAGATCTTCTGTGTGACTCATAGATAATAGCTTTATTCCCTCCTTTATCCCCAGATATTCCAATATCTGGTAACGCTTGCATTGCTTTAAGGGAAGCAGGGGCAGAGCAGTTGTTGTGGTTTAAACCCAGCCAGCAACTAAGCACCACAGCCGCTCGCTCACTTCCCCCCCAGGCCAGCGGAATGGGGGAGAGAATTGAAAAAAAGTAAAACTCGTGGATTGAGATAAAGACAGTTTAATAGGACAGAAAGGAAGAAAATAATAATGATGATAATAAAATTACAATAATAATAATAAAAGAATTGGAATATACAAAACAAGTAATGCACAATGCAATTGCTTACCACTCACTGACCGATGCCCAGTTAGTCCCTGAGCAGCTATCTGCTCTCCCAGCCAACTCCCCCCAGTTTATACTGGGCATGATGTCATATGGTCTGGAGAAAAGGAGGCTGAGGGGAGACTTTATTGCTCTCTACAACTACCTGAAAGGAGGTTGTAGTGAGGTGGGTACTGGTCTCTTCTATCAAGTAACTAGTGATAGGATGAGAGGAAATGGCCTCAAGTTGTGCCAGGGGAGGTTTAGATTGGATATTAGAAAAAATTTCTTTACTGAAAGGGTTGTCAGGCATTGGAACAGGCTGCCCAAGGAAGTGGTTGAGTCACTATGCCTGGAGGTGTTCAAAAAACATGTAGATGTGGCACTTCAGGACATGGTTTAGTGGGCATGGTGGTGTTGGGTTGACAGTTGGACTCAATGATCTTAAAGGTCTTTTCCAATCTAAATGATTCTATGATTCTATGAATATCCCTTTGGCCAGTTTGGGTCAGCTGTCCTGGCTGTGTCCCCTCCCAACTTCTTGTGCCCCTCCAGCCTTCTTGCTGGCTGGGCATGAGAAGCTGAAAAATCTTTGATTTAGCATATAAACACTACTTAGCAACAACTGAAAACATCAGTGTGTTATCAACATTCTTCTCATACTAAATCCAAAACATAACACTATACCAGCTACTAGAAAGAACATTAACTCTATCCCAGCCAAAACCAGGACACCAGTGCTTTAGCAAACTGGAAAATGTCCCCTTTTCTGCTTTCTGAGAACATCTCTGTGACCATGGGATGTTTCATGGCCTTTCATAGGGCACGAAAACAGCTCCCCTCTAATTCATCTGAAAATGTGCTTATACGTTAGGGGTTAGAAGTTTCTGCTCAACCAATTTTTTTCCCTGGCATTAGAAAGGGGCAGGTCTATAAAAGAATCATTGTTTTCTCTCATTTAACCTCCAGTCAAAGTCGCATAAGAAGGAAAAGGAGCTGGACAACACGCAGTGAGAGGTGAGTGGTGTTTCCCCAGCCCTGCTAGCATACAGCTGGCAGGGGTAAGAGCTATGGGTCTTGGGGCTACCCCAAGGCCCCCAGGAAGGCAGCAGGGCTCCAGGGAAGGCACGGAGGAGATCTGAGCTGTGGGCTGTAATGTCTAACCTGGGGTCAGTGTTTCCCAGGGCAGGCAAGTGCACGGGGCAGCACTGGGTGCGGGATGTGGGGTTGACATTGCATCTTCAATGGCAGCATCGCTTGAAGAGGGGCAGTGTGGGGCAAGACACCAGCAATCACCGTGCACCTCTCTCTCTTGGCAGAATCCACACTGACCGACAAACCTGCACCCTCTTCCTCCCCTAAAACACAGCTGCATTCCTTGCCACCACCATGCGCAGCCCCAAGGCCAGCAGGAGCAGCATCTGACACCAGCTCATGGGAACGTGGCACCCTGCAGCCAGGGCAGGGTCCGGCCGGCCCGGTGCCCTGCATCTGGTGGGACATGCTGCGATGCTGGGGGTGGGTTAAAGTAAGGGACACTCGGGGCCTTCCAGAAGCTCTGCTGCAGGGCACTAGGGTCTGCTGCCTTTGCAGGCTCTTCTGAAGGGCTCCCACTGAACCCTGCCTGGTGTGCCCTGGCTGTGCCAGGACATCCCGCACCTGAAGCCCCTGAAGAGAGCATCACTGCCTCTCCTTCCCCAGCGGCATCCTTGGACAGCTCCAAATTGAGGAGAGGGGGAGGGAAGGAGAGCCGGCAAGAACCATGCCCAGTCCCTCAGCATGGGAGAAAAATGGTTATTTTGTAAGGATGTATTTTATTAAAAAAAAAAAATAAACCTTTAGTTTTTCTACTACATCCATTTGTGGTGCCCATGCTTGCCCTGGGGCACGGGGTATGCAGTACTTTTTGGCACTGGGGGTGGGGGGGTGTGTGCATGCAAAGCGATCCTGTAAATTGGGCTGGAGTGTGGGGCCTTCTGCGATGGGCTCAGTGCAGGCCTCTGGGCTTTCCCTTCCCGTGCAGGGCCCCTGGACCTCAGGCCACAAGCAGGGGTTGTTATCAGGGTTGTCACTTGGGTTTCCTCCTCAGACAGGCTGGCTGGTGGAGAGCGCTGGCACACTGCCGGCCATCAAGAATGGCTGCCCTATGCCAGCTCTGCCTCCTGCTGCCCACGCCGGTCAGTATTAGCCGGTCAGAATTGACCTTCTCAGTGGTAGCCTCACAAACCAACTCTTTGCGCCCAGAAACAAAATTTGTCCTCTCTGCTAGAAGATTTGCACTACTCAGCCTGTGCAGTTGGACATCATGAACTACGCCCAAGCCCCACATCACTACGAGCAGCCCCTGCCCTGTGCTGCTGGCTCTGTTCAGTTCTCCAGGATGCACCAGCACAGACCTTCTGCACAGTCTCTCTCTGAATGTCGTTTTGCATCCCTCGGAGGAAATTTTGCCTTGGTCCCTTCAAAACTGGATCCCAGCTGCCATGGGAAAGTCAGTAAAGAAGCTATAGGGATTGCTCTGCCTGTGACTGCAATGCCGCTGATGGTGGTGGGGAGCATGAGCCAGCAGTCTGCAGGATGGACACACTGCGCTGGGCTCGTAAGGACACAGAGGCATGTGCCGCAAACAGTTGCAGGTGATTTTTGGTCATAAGGCCAACAAACCTTTCAAGTCGTACATTCCCTGTGGGGAGATTATTTGCTCTCAGAAGGATGCCTCAGCTTTCATAGGCAGGGTGGGTTTTTTTTAAGATTATCCATTTGGCTAACTTTTTCACCCTTTCTCATGATGCTGTCCTGTGTAAGAGAGGTGCCAGGTCCTTATATTAAAGATGCAGAGATGAGGGTGAGGGAAAGCTCCCCGGTCTCTGGAGGAGTTAGCATTTTCTTAGCGGGCACTGAGGGCATGGGGCTGGTGGCATCCCTGTTGCAGCATGGGCTCTCCTGCAGCGCTTGTCGAGGTGAAGCACTGCACAGTTGCTGCCTGGTGCAACGGTGCAGCTCTCCAGCAAGCTCCAACCAGCAGAGGGGACTGGAAGACCATTTCACGCATACATGCCTGGGGAAAATTCAGTTGCCAAAGATTAGAGGCAGTGAAGCAAGATTGTTCAGGTAACCTTTCGCACCCACTTAAACTGGGTGAATCCCCAGTCATAACTTAGAATAACCAGTGCAAGGCTGCAGGTAGAGCAGGGGGTTGTTTCTGCCTGCTTAATCTTTCAAGCTGCTTGTAATGCAAAGCCACTATTCTTTGCTAGGAAGTATTAAAAGGCAGAATAGGAAATTAGGAAAAGTGCTACTTGTAAATGATCCCCTGTAGTTGCTATTAAAATCTCTGAGCTGGGATCCCTAAAAGTCCCAAGGTTGCTTTAAAAATAGTGAGAGGGTTTATTTTCATCTCCTTGCTTCCTTTTTAATATGCACAGTCTTTGGGGATCCTTTTCTTTCACCAACCATTTCTGCCACCAGCAGAATGAGATATTGTAATTTTAATTCTTTCACCAAAACAAGCTCCTCCTCTAAGCCAGGGCCCCCAGAGCCAGTGGCTTTCAGGTGGGTGCCATGCAGAGCGATAGCTGTCTGGAGGAAACTGAGCAAGTGTCTGCTTTTAACATACACGGGTCCCCTCTGCAGTATGAAAAGGCAGGGAAAGCCCAGAGCAATTGTTTCGATCCCTCCTTTTGCCAGAGGGGCTAGAGCTGGTGCTCAGGGGTGGGAGAGCAAGGAGGAAGGGCTGCTCTGCTCAGCCCGGTGGGAGAGCCTTTGTTGGTGTACATGCTCTATTTCAGCATTGCAGCTCCCAGCCCCTTCTCCCAGTGCCTTCTAGTTTGCTAAAATTCATGCAAAGTTACTGAATGCAGGATAGTACACAACAGTTAAAAGTCTACACATCTAAAGCACTGAAAAATGGAAATAATGACAAGTTTAAGATTTGCCCTGGGAAAGGCTGCACCCTGCAGTGTCCTGGTGTTGCTACCGAGCTTGTTGCATGGAGATCTTTCAGTGCAAGTCCCAGTGGGGAGGTAAGGGTGACCAGCAGGACCATACTCCTGTCCTCTTGGTTTGACCTGATCTTGCTCTTAGGATCAGGGAAGAATTTCCTGTGCTTGGCATCTGTTGTGGCCAGAAAGCGACTGTATTTGAAGCTATAAAAATGCGGCCAGTGTATCCTGCTGCCCTCTGACCTCTGAGCAATGAGCCAAAGCGTCACAGAAACCTGAAGGGATTTGGTCATCATGTGAAGACCCCTTCAATGACAGTTTGCTGTATTGCTTCCTATTTATGCTGTGGCAATTGAGGATTAGGTTGTTTTTTTAAAAAAACCTCCTTGTTTAATTGTGTTTTGGTTTTTACACGATTATTTAGCTAATAGACAAATCCTAATAGAAAAGGAACCTTCAGCAAATCAAACACTGCTTCCAGTCCTTTCAGCCAAACATACAAGAAAGAATATATATTCTCCAGCTAATCCCTAATCATTACAAACAGCACTAACAAGCCCTTGTATGTGATGTTGTCAGTATAGTGCTCTAAGTGTCTAACAGGACTCTTGCACTGGTCATGGGTGTTAGATGAAGTCAGCGAGTCGTGAGTGCAGTGTTACTATTCCCATTTTACAGAAAGGGAAACCAAGACACAAGCAAATAATTTCTGAAGGTGTATGCAAATGTGGTGAGCAGATTCTGCCTCTGACCAGTTATTATTATCTGTGAAGGTTACCAGGTTGGACCTGATACAAATATATCTCTTCATCCCCTCAGGAGTGGTTACACTGAAAGAAATCAAGTGGCACAGATATTCCAGAAGAGCAATTGCAGAAAAACTTATTCAGCAATAGTTATGCTGGTTAGTGACGCTGCAGAGATGAGGAATTATATTTCAACCTCTGCAGAGCTGGCAACATTTAATCATTATGTTTGCGCACAATTCCCAGCACAAAGAGGCCCTGATTTCCACCTGGTGCTTCCAGACACTGTAACAATGCAAATTAAAAATTAATAACACTCAAGAAAGAGATAGCTCCTTCCCTGTGCAATCTCTCCTATCTCTAAGCCCACTCATTCTTTCCCTGGCACAGCAGACTCCCTTTTATTTTTAACACAGTCCTCCACTTAGGACATTCTTGGATTTTTCCCTAAAAAAGCACCTGCCTTTCTGATTACACTAATTCCCTTTCTCTTTTGACGTGGGAGCATGTTTTTGGTCAGATAAATCCTCTGGCTGACACACAGTGAAGGACTGACAGGAACATTTATGTCCTCCCAGCTCTAAAGGATGTTTTTATTTCCTTCTGTCCCAAAGATATGCATTCTCGGGCCAGATTGTGCTGGGTGGCAAAAGGGCCTCTCTGCCATTAGAGCGCTAGACATCTGCAGCTCAGCCTGCAGTCATACTCCTGGTGACACTACGGTTGTTACAGCTCATTTTCGCTGCTGCCAGCTCTGTATTAATTATGCCAGGCTATTTTCTTTTGCTTTCTTTAGTGAAGTGCTCTCTCTTTCTGTTATCTATTTCTAATTGTTTTATTGCCTTATTTTAGAAAGCATAAAAGTCAAAAGTGTTCAACTGGATTCTGAATATAGCGACAGCGCTGTCAACAGATGGGCTCTTTAGCAGGGGTGAATCAGGATTGTTCCAGTTAACAGAGCTCTGCCTACCGCTACCAAGCACAGATCCTGTTCAGCTTTGTGGCACCACAATGAGATTTGGCCCAAGCCGTTTTTAAAAGAAATTATGGCTTCAACTCTTTTTTTTTCCCTAAACATACTTGTGAAATGCCTGGGGATATGTAACCCCTCCCTCTCATGACTGTAACTCAAGGACAGATTAAATAAACACTCTCCCAGTCCTTCCACCCAGAAAACACGTGGGAAATAACAGTTACCAAACAACTACACCCAATCATGATTGAACAGAAATACCAAAGTCTTATTTTAACGTTGTTATAGCCATCATGGTCTAAGCACCAGAGAGATATTATCTGGGACTCTTTTTGCACTGGTCATTGCTGCTCTGCAGTGCAATCGCTTGTGTATTATGAAAAGGGAAACTGTTTTGTTTTGTTTTCTGGAAGAAATAGCAACTTCTGACTGAGACTAGCTAACCAGGTTATTTCATTAGGTCAAGTGCTAGCAGTCTTTGCCAGAGGCAATAGTTTCAAACCCTGATGCTGGCACTAAAACTGTGTTTCAGACGTCACTGGTGATTTCAACTGCCTGATGCTAAAGGAGACAGGTCTTTAGGGGACAATCCTCAGCACTTTCCAAACAGTCAGCACCTTCTAGATACCTCAAAGCCAAATGTGAATCAGCCTAAATGACTTCTGAAACCCTTGAAAATACTTCTCAGCCAGTGAGTTACAGCAAGAGGAGCAGGAGGCTGAAAGTTTTAATCATTGCTCAACAAAAGCTAAGTTGTCTCTGTATGAGCAAGGCCCTGCTTGATTGAATTGAAAGCCCCTGTGAAACAGGTCAATGTTTTATCTTACATATGTTATGGTCTTTCAGAGCATCTCTCATGGCCTGGAGCCACAGGAGCACAGTCTTTCCATAGGCACAGCCACATTCCTGGGTACTTACACCTGGGCATCCAAGAAGGAGGTTGCTGGGGCTTTCACTGCTCAGGGCTGGGTGGAGGCTTTGCTTTTTTTGCTCATGGGCACATCTTACTTTTCCTGAGAGTCCCCCATGGCCAACAGACAGCCCAGGAGCTCAGGCTGGTGGCTGTCTTGAGATGATATCTAATCGGTGATTGCAGATGGGTTCCCTCAGCCAGGAATGACTTGTGCTCTAGACCCTTCACCAGCTTCTTTGCCCGTCTTTGGACACACAAAAGAACCAGGGAACTGCGACAGAAAGACCAGCCAAATCCCTGCTCCTAAATGCCTTGGGTTTTAGTCAAGTGAAGCTCCACTGCCTTGAGCAGAGACAGAACATGGGCTGGAAGGGAGAAGTCCCAGAAAACTAGGGCAGTGTGAGATGCTGGAAACCTTTTGTGCCAGTCTTTGGTGTTGAAAATAAACCCTAGCATTTTCTTCCTTTCTTATTTCTGTCAGAAAGGCTTTCTGCATGGAAAGAGAAACGAAAAAGTATTTCCAGCTGCTGGTGGTTTATCCAAGGGTGGAGAAACGCTGTCCCAACTGTCGGCCTTCAGAAACCATGGGCCCTCAATGCATCATTTATATTTTTGGTTCAGTTTCTTTGCTCTGGCTGCTGCGGGAAGGAATTGTGTATACCTGAAGTGCAAAACTGGACCAAATAATAGTTAAAGATATGAAACCATGGAAACACTGTTAGAATTATGAATAAAACGTGTTGAAGGAGACTAACTGACAAATGGCCAATAGTGAAAACTATAAAACATGTTCGTTGGCAACTCTAAAATATGGCAGGCTCGGCCACCCTCCTGCTGGTTCACGTCACACTGCTGTTCACCTGGTCCAAGAGCCCTTCTCTGCCCCAGTGTTTCCTGTTCATGGAAGATCTTCTCTGCTGGATTTTCCCTGTGACGAGCTGAAAGAACAATCCTTTCTAGCTTTCTAATAATTTCACTGAATGTAACAACTCTTTAATAGTCAAATTTAGAACCACACAAGTACTGAATTTTTAGCTTGCTGGTTAAAGAAAAAAACACCACTTCTTGTTTTCTTCCTTGCAAAATAAATAAGGGGACAGAGTATGTTGTGGTCATATAATTAGATCCATCATTTTATTACCCAATTTAAAGATTAACGGTAGGCAAATAAGGTCTCAAGTGAAATTTAAAACATTTTAGTTCAAAGTACTTTTGACTGAAAATTGGCACACAGAATGGACAAATATTTCAGGTGGAAGTGAAAGGGCATTAGCCCTGGATAAACCTGTTCATCTGTAGAGAGCTGCTCAGGTGCCTGTGACCAACCAGGGTGACAAAGCACATTTCTGCAGGAAACATAAGACTTGGATGCACATGGTAAACTGCAGTAGGGTATGTGTGACTGTAAGACACATACCCACAGAATGAGTAAGTGAAAAAGTTCATGGTCTTTGCAAGGCTTACAAGACGACTTTGCTGTTTTAATGATTAGTGTCTCTTAATTACATTTCGATACTTCTCTAAACACAGTGACAACCTGAGCAAGGTTTTTTTGGGATGGGAAACAAAGTTGGTGGTAAACCTCAAGCTGCATTATTAATAAGTAGAGCTGTTTTGAGATATGAAACCCATGGTAAGAAATTAATTTGTTTCCAGAGCAGAGGATTATTTGAGACCCACTGGAAGTAGGCGCAGGCATTTCCCTGTGCGTGTCGTCACAGCAGGAAGGACCAGCAGTCAGCAGTGGGTTGAGTCAGGATGTGGATTTTATCCAACTCTTGCTCTCCGGCTAAAGCCAAGATCCCCTGGTGGGGACCCTGACCGTGAGCAGGGTCACAGCAGAGCCCAGTGAGCCCGGCTGCGGGTCACTTGTCACAAAATCAACATCCTCACAAATCCCACAGGAAACGCACTTCACAGCTGGGTGCAGGGCTGTAGTGGGAACCCCTCGATCCAGGGCATGGTCAACCATGAGCCAAGTAGGTAAAAGAGAGCGGGGAAAAAGTAAAAGCCAAAACATGAGTCATGAAACATAGAGGGCATTTGCTTGTAGGAATTCCTTGAGTGGTGGCAGCGGATTAGGTGATGTGCAGCGTTTCTCCCCATTGCTCTAAGACTTCAGAGAACGCTTGTGCATATGATCAAGGTTGACCGTTATTAACCTAGAGATGGAGCCTGGATGAGGGGACACCTGGCCACATGGAGGGCGAGCAGGCGCCCCTGTGCCAGCACCCTGGAGGACAAGGCCATCCTGCCCCAGGAGGTGCGCTCTCACCACCACCTCCTCGGTGCCTGGGGAGAACATGGGCACAGGCACTTCGGCACTGGGAAAACCACCCCCACCCCCAGCTCCACTGCCCGTGACCCAGGGAGCAGCCAACTTGCTGCCTGTCCCCACACCATCAGGGTCCTCCACAGCCCGTCCCCACACCGTATCCCTCTTCCTGGCACAACCCCCACTCCGGGCCCAGCAGACCCTCCGCTCCCTGTCCTGTCAGCACCACTTTGCCAGATTATATTGGCAAAAATCCCCGCGTTTTTACCCAAGAGCCTGCCCCTAGCCCAAGTGTCCTTCTGGTTGGACACCACACGCCCCCGAAAAAGGTTTTTTTTTTGCCGCAAGAACCACGGCTGTGCCTGGCAGGGCAGGGGCAAGCCGGTGCCGCCCCTCGGGGCGCCCAGCACCGCCTCACCCTCACGGCCACACGGCGGCCGCCGGGCAGCGACCAACGGCCGCCGCGCGGGCCCCGGGAGGCGCGGCCGCCGCCAGCCAATGGGAGCGGGCGCGCGGGCGGTTATTTACACCCCGCGGGCGGGTAGTGGAGTGGGGTGGGGGGGAGTTCGGGCTCCGCGCGGCCAATGGGGGGCGGGCGGCCGCGGCGGCGTGGGGGGTGGCGCGCGCTGATAGGGCGCGAGCCGGGGAGTTTCGCCGGGCGCTGCAAACAGAGGCACGTTGGAGCCGAGCGGCGCCGGGCGCAGGTGAGCGCAGGGCGGCGGCGGGCGCGCGCGCGCGCCGCGCTCCCTTCCTCTCCCCTCCCCTCCCTTCCGCGGCCGCGGGGCTCCTGCGCGGGCCGTCGCCTCAGCGGGGGCTCCGCCGCCGGGGCGGTGTGAGGGGCCGCCTTAGGCCGCGCTGCCCGCCCCGCGGGTCGCCCGCCTTCAGTCCTGCCCGGGGCGGCGGCCCTTCACCGGCTTGGGGCAGGTGCGGCGCGGCGGGGGGACAGGCGGGTTTACTCCGCGGGCAGCGTCCCGCGGCGGCTGTGGAGGGGACGCGGCGGGCGGGACGCGGATGGGGTCCGAGCTCCGGGTGTCGGAGGTGTGTCACCGGCCGGGGGCAGGTCGCCGCTGCGGGTGGGCTCTCCCGGGCCGGCGTGCTCGGGCAGCTGCCTCGCTTCCCTGGGCTGCGGGAGCTGCGCTTTGCTGCCGCAGCGGGGCTGGGGATGCGCCGTGGTGCCGGGCAGCCGCAGCTCCGGAGCTGTTGCTTTTACCAAGCCCGAAAATAAATGGAAAAAAACCCCCAACCTTCTAAAAACTGGGATTTTGAGAAGTTTACCGATCACACCAGTTATCTCTCTCCCTTTTCTTGAGGGAAAGAGAGGGCAGAGGAGAAAGTAAGAAGGGCGATGAGCTCCATGCAGGTTTGTCACTGCTTTCTAATCCTCCTTGCTGCCCTTGGGGATCAGTCTGAGCTCCTCAGAGTTTGGATTTTCTCATGGGTCAGTGCTTTGGTCTGAACTGTCCTGCCCTGGCAGTGTCTCAGAGCACACACCTTGCAGCCAGACGGGCATGAAGAGGGGCTTATCTTCCTCTCTCTGCTTACCTTGGCTCTGAGGGAGAACAGACTGCAGCTCTCAAAGGCCTGTATGCTGTGAACAAGAAAAACTGCTGATCCTGCAGGGATATTACTTTCTTCACCTGCCCTGATGGAGCTAAAATTACCGTTCTGTTGTAGTTGTTACTTAATGGAAAAGGTTTGTTTAGTAGGAAACTGTTGCTTTTCTATTTACAATAGTGTGGTTCGAAGTTAAGCTTACAGTGCCTCTTCCCATAATGTGTTAATTTCCTCCCTGTGAGGCATCTCTGGCAGCTTCAATTTGTTCTGGCATTTGGCATGGGATGGTTTTGAAGTGTTGCTTTTGAAACTGGATAAGGCAAGCGGAGAGCCATTATCTCAGTTGCTTGAAGAGAAAAACTAAAGCCAGCGTGCTGGGTCTGTGCTTCAACATGTCCCTGCGCATGGCGCAGCTTCCTGTACTGCACCCTGTGCTTGGGCTGGGGTGCGTGGTATGAATTGGACTAATCTCCAGGCATAGCAATAAATTGCTTTCCCGGACTTGCTCTTTTGGCTTTTCCCTGGAGAAGGCCAGGTCTTAGCAACCAGGAGCATAAGCACCAGCCTTGTCATTCCAGCGAGGAGATCAGGCATGTTATTGTTTGATACAGTATGAAGGCTGGGCTTTAAGTCACAGTAGGTGCTGGGCCACTGGGTCCTGACAGTTTTCTTTTTTGAGGCAAGCTGTGTTCACTGGCATGAAGTGCCTTCAATGTGGAACTGTCTCCAGCTATTTCTTCTTCTTGCTTTTGGGATGTGTCTTGTGGGTTGGAGATGGCATGCTTGGAGTGGGATATGTGTGGGTGCATATGCTCCCAGGACAGTTCCTGGCCCAGGGGGGGTGGGCAGAGCTGCTCATCCAGCCTCTTCTGGAGCTGAGCTGCATGGGGACCTCATCTCTCCCAGCATTGCCCCAGAGGGTGGTGAGATGCCCCCATCGCTTCACACAGCCTGTTGGTGCTTTACTTCTGCCGTTGGTTTCAGAGCCTGTGCTGCTGGGGGCACAGATACCCCATGCACCCTAATTGGGGTGTTCATTAAGCTCCAGATGTCTTTGCCTGATACAACTAATTGTCCCTGCACTAACCAGACTTCCAAGGCTCAGCTTTCTTTTGCTGGCAAGGGATTGTGGGATTTCTCTTCCCTTATGGGCTCTTGTAGGGTGGCTACAGCGGGAATCTCATCAGCCTGCAACAGAGGAGATACTTGGAAGGACAGTGTAGCAGCGTTCCGTTTGCTGGGGGAAGAAGCACTGTTTAGGTAGCGGTCACCACAGGCGCTTATGTGATTTAGACCTTGGCTGGGTTTGAAGAGGTGGCACTATGCTGAGTGCATCACTCTACTTCAGCCAAGGGTCTGCTTGCCAGAATACAGCATCTCTTCTTGCTGATGTTTGTTCCCTGAAGTTACTGAAGGGTGTATTAACCCAGTCATTTGTGCCAGCCCCTCTTGAGCTGTGGAAAGAAGAGTCCTGTCTGAAAGCCAGGTCTTCTGTGGAGTGTCAGTGCTGGCTCTAGAAGAGCCTTTATAGGGTCATTGCTATCTGGGAGCAGGGGGAGGAGAAACCTTTTGTAAGAGGCTTCAGGAGAAGGCTGGGGGTGCTGAATGGCTTCTGTGGACTATTAGCAGGGTGGTTTGGGTCTCCAGAGGATGTATCTGCCTGGCTGAGGGACAGAGAGAGTAAATCTGATGCAAATCAGGGCATGCCAAGCTAGTGGAGGGGAAGGGATGTGTGTTAGTGGGGAGCTCAGTGCGAGGATTTTGTCTGTGCTGGAGTTGTGGAAGGCAGTTTGTTTGATAACATCTGAAATCAATATGTGCAATTACTCTGCCTTGGGAAGATGCCTGGAGAGAGCATACCCATTTCTGCCCTAAAGTGCAGGTGGAGTGTCGATGGGTCTGTTCAGCAGCTCAAAGCACTGACAAACACTGGGTGTAGGGGAAGGCAGGCTCTGCTTACGTGGGAGATTACACTTTGCTTCAGGGCTCTGTGTGGATGCTGAGCACACAGTGTTAGGCAATGTAACTAGGCAAAAGGTGGGAGAGAAAATGGTTTGTGTGGGCTCAGCAGCAGACCCCAGCTTTGGGCAGCATCAGGCTGTAGCAGGAGCTCTCCTGACACTGGAGTGTGAAGGAGGGTGGGCAAACAAGGCTTCTGGGTGTGTTTTTACCCACCTCTAACTTGGGGTGGGGGGAGACTTCTTCCTGCACAGTCTCTGGCAGATGCTTGCTGCTACTCAGCCCTGCCACTGCTGCTGAAGTTTGGCAGTTGGAGAAGACAGGAAGCTGAGCCTGTCCTTTTGCTGAGAACCAGTGAGGAGGCAAGTTACCCATACCTGTGGAGTACTGCATTCAGGTCTGGGGCCCCCAGCATAAGAAGGACATGGACCTGTTGGAGCGAGACCAGAGGAGGGCCACGAAGATGATCAGAGGGCTGGAGCACCTGTCCTATGAAGACAGGCTGAGAGAGTTGGGGTTGTTCAGCCTGGAGAAGAGAAGGCTCTGGGGAGACCTTAGAGCAGCCTTCCAGTACCTAAAGGGGGCCTATAAGAAAGCCGGAGAGGGACTTTTTCCAAGGGCATGTAGTGACAGGACAAGGGGTAATGGCTTTAAACTCAAAGAGGGTAGATTTAGATTGGGTGTGAGGAAGAAGTTCTTTACTGTGAGGGTGGTGAGGCACTGGAACAGGTTGCCCAGAGAGGTTGTGGGTGCCCCATCCCTGGAAGTGTTCAAGGCCAGGTTGGATGGGGCTTTGAGCAACCTGGTCTAGTGGAAGGTGTCCCCGGCCATGGCAGGGGGGTTGGAACGAGATGATCTTTAAGGTCCCTTCCAACCCAAACTGTTGTATGATTCTATGATACCCCTTTGTCTTTTGGACGAAAGCGAGGCCTGAGCTGTCAGTGTAAGAGCCGAGTATAAAGTTGGTATGAGATAAAATGTTATTGGCTTGTGCCTTAAAAGGTAGGAAAGCAGACACATCTGGGGAAAACTAGGTATGCAGTAACCTTTATCAAAATTCTTCCTCGTATGTCTTTCTCTTCATGGTTTCTTCTCCTCTGATCTTCAGTCCTTTATTTTTTGGTGCAGGATGTCGCTTGCTTTGAGAAGCAAGCATCCAACATGCAGGGAGGTGACCCAGTCATCAGAAAATATGTGGTTGAAGAAATGAATGTGGGTAGCTGGCTGCAAAAGTGGTGGGGATGATTGAAGTGTGCAGAAGCAATTGTTGGCATAATGCAGTAATCGTGGCAGATCTGAAGGTTATTGCTGTTCGTGATAGATAAAGCATCAAAGCATTGGGTACAGCAGATAAATGAATGATATCAAATAATATCATGTAGTCAAGCATGTTGTTTTAATCAAGACAATGGTTAAGCTTAGCATGGTTGGAGAAAAATGTCTGAAATCTTCTAAAGAAGAGATCCTGATAATTGATAAATTGGAGTAGGATATTAATCTAAAAGATAACAGTGGGAGGAAGCTGCAGTGACTTTCATGGATATGTGGGAGGATGGCTGCTGATTTGTGGTGGTGGGTGAGGTGTAAGTATACATGTGCGTTTCCAGCTCTTCAGAAACTTGTATGTTTCTCAGGCTTGTGTAGTTGGCCACAGGTGGTGGCTTTAAGGATTGAGTCCTTAATCACAGAAAAACATGCTCAGTTAGGGACATCTGCACCAGACCAGGATGTTGCAGATTCCTTTGGAGGATGTTGCAGAATTGCCAAGAAATAGAGCTGCTCAGGCCCTGGGTGACAGTGTCAGCCCTGCACCAGCAAGTGTAGTATGTCTCGGGCCCAGAGCTGCCTGTCCTACAGATGGGGGCCCTTGGTGTTGGTCTGGGTAAGAAGTGGCACCTGGTGACAGGCACAGGGGAGGAGGGATGAAGCCAGAGATGTGGTGAAGCAGGGAGGTCTCCCATGGGTTCCTAGGGAAGGCTTGTGCCTTACTTCAAGGGTTGCTATGAATTAGCAAGTGTAGCATTTTTTTTTTTCCCAGAACCGAACATCAGGGCTATCAAAAAATCCATCTGGAAATCTGACTCAACCTTTCCTATTTTCCTAGTTTCCAGCTACTGTGTTGCTTTCCATCTATTTTTTCCCTGTACCCTATACAAATACAGTCATTTTATAGACTTCATCATTAATGATGCGTTGCAGTCAAGCACTGCATAACTTGCAGTTCTAACTTGCTTAGGAATTTGCAGTCTGGATTTGGTCACTTTTCCTACTGGGTTAAGTCTTTAGAAACATTTTCCTGTTCCATCGCAGTCTTCAGTTTTATTTTTGGCATAAGTGATATGGACAGGAACAGAGGGAGAAGCATAAATCTTTGTTGTAAGTGTCAAGTACATGACATTGGAGAATTTTTTTTTTATTGCTTTCATGTGCTGGTGTCTCTGGATAGGGAAGTTCTCCCGAAAGGTCAAAACCTTTTGAGGACGCAGCTTCTCTGTGGGCTGAGGCTTGCAGCTGAAAGGGAAGGCTGTCCCATGGCAGCTGGGAGCTGCTCAGTCCAGAAACCTGCTGGTTCAGGGAGTGAACCTGGCTGAATATGAACCCTTGTATTTTAGTTCTTGATGACACCCAGTGTATGAGCTGAGTCATGCCTTGTGGATAAAGGTGTGGTTTGCTGAGGACTTATTTCTTTTGGGTTGCTGTCCTGGGCAGACATTTTTTTAGGGTGAGTACCTCTGAAATAGTTGTAGTTCTTTTTGCCAGAAGCCATGTGGGATTAATTTAGCCTGTTTGTCTCTGGGGTGGTTTCAGTGTTTCTGCAGATTGGTGGCTGTGTTCAGGGAAGGCTGTGAAATGTTGTGATTAATTCTTCAGTATTGTTCAGAGAGTTTATGGTGAAGTTGTTAGCTAGTTAACAGTGACTGCTCTAATTATTCTGGTGTGAGTGTAAACAGTGAGGCTGTGATGTGCCACTGTCTGCTGGAGCAGCACTTGAATATGTGTCTTTCTGCGATATAGGCATATGTCTTGGACAGCCTTCTGGAAGTCCAGCCTTCCTTTCTGCTGATACTGGTGCTGAGTGGCAACTGTTCCCCTGAGGTCAGTGGAGCCAAATTCCATTACCTCAGGTTTTTTGCTACCTTCTGCAATTCCCTGTCTCCAGTAGTTTCCACTCACTCACACCAGTGTAAATGAGGAGGACTATGTCGCATCCTTTTCAGCTGGCAGAATAGCCTGGGGTTTTGATGGGAGTCCCTGCTGCAGAGCAGATGGGGCAGAGGGGTCTGTATTAAGCCAACAGGAGCACAGAGCTGTGTGCCAATGTGGGAGGAAGAGAGCAGCTTCCTGAAACCTGTAGTTCCTGTGCAATACCCCGGGAAAGTTTCTGGGGTGTGCTGATTGTTTTTCTCAGCCAAGTGGCTCCATAATTGTGTGACCTTGTGAGGACAAAGCATTAATGACACCTTTTGGATGGATGTTAGGTCCCTGTTCCCATAGGGAAACTGTGCAGGGCAAGACTCCTGATTTTGCACAACTGTGCAGATAACATTTTCTTCAATTCCAGAGGAAAAAAAATTTGTCTCTGGTATTCTCACTTTACATGGATTTCTGGTATGGCTGTTGAACTCTAAGTATGCTATGTAGAAGCGAGTCCTACAGCCCCACAAGGCTTTCAACTGGAGAAGGATGATTTGGTATGTAGGATGTTCAATGAACAGAAGACTCATTCAGTTGTTACCTCTGGCTACAGATTTCCTTGGTAACCTGGAGCTCCAATTCACAGATAGACCCAAACATTGAGTGCTTAGCATGGGTGTTAAACTAGGAGCAGACATGAGGGGCTCAGCTGGGGTGGGAAAAGGAGGAATAAATAAGTGCTGTGGAAGCCCAGGCTGAATAACACCTTCTGAGGATGTGTAAGTGTTGGATTTGTGACTGCTGTTGACTGTGGTGAAGGTGTGAATCAGTTGTACCGAGGGGTGTGAGATCATCATACTCTAGTGACCTGGACTTTAGTGCCTACATTTGCCAGTTTGGTACTGTGTTGGAGCAGTGCTCTGCAGTCAGATGCTGCTGTCCTCCTTCTGGTGGCTTGTGTTTCTCAGCTGTCCCTCTGTTGCAGAGATTATTCACAATTTTATCTTGTAGTCTTGGGAGTGCAGCAAAGCTCGGACCAGCCACCTCATAGTTTGTCTTGGCTTTACCCTGCTTTCGGATGGTGTACATATTAACTCAAAGACTATTTTGCTGTTGATCCCTTGTAGTCATGACAGACTTTATCATGGGTGTCTGTCTCTCCTTCCCCCCTCCCACTCTAGGCAGTAGTTGAGGTTTCTATTCTGTAGAATAGAAGTGAGTCCTAAAACCACAAAAGAGCTGGTGAGGATAGGATTTTTTTATATACAAGTAGCATGGGCACAGCCTGATGAAGCCCACAGTTGCAGGCTGTCATATCTACAGTAGATAAAGCTGAAGGAGTCAGGCAGCAGCAGGAAAAAAAAATGTGCCAGCACAGCTTTGCAGAGCACTGTGTGCATGCATACCTGCCTGAGGCTGGCTCTAATTACCAGCTCCCATGCTGTTCTACCGCATCCAGCTCTGTCAAGTTACTCTCAACTAGCTCCTGCCTTTGTGCTTCCTCACCATGGTACTGGCAACACACAGGCATCAGTGGAGCTTTTCTCCTGCCTCTGGACCTCCTCATGTGCTAGGTGCAGCTGGTGGTCTTAGCCTGATCTGCTGCTCTGATGTGGACTCTCGGAGAGAAATTGGGGTGTTCAAAGGGACCCCTGCTAGAAGAGGATCTGTCGATGTTGCTTCATGCTGGGTGTCTGCTACCAGGCCCTTCCTTCCCCTCATACAACCCCAGCATGTTGGGCCTTGCCCGTTTGTGGACAAGAAGCTGGAAGATGTGTGAGCTGCCTCCTTATTAGGAGCCTAGGATGGATGAGATCTGAGGATGAATCACAGCTCCATTAGGGAAGGAGGCTTCCTTGCTGCAGCATGTGAAAAGTGATTGATGGCAACATCAAAGAAAAAAGATGGATTTGTCCCTCAAGGGAGTTGAGTGCTGCCTTGGAAAAGTGTATTCTGCTTCTTCAGAGCTTCCTTCCTTGTCTTTTATGAATGGTTACAGATCAGCATGGAAAAACTGGGAGGGAAGGTGAGAGAACTGGGTTTGCATACTGGTGATATAGAAGGTGGTAGCCCTGTGTCAAAGAAATCCAGATCCTTGAAAGGCAGCAGGACCTAGTGCAGTATTCCTGTGACAAAAATTATTACAGTACACATGCATAAGCCAACCACTTAGACAAGTCAAGTCTTAATTGTGGTACTTCCTAACACCTGCTTCTAGTAATGCTGTTGGGGTAGTGCTGTTCTGTGATATTATTTGTGCTGGAGCCAAGGGTTTGGGTCTGCTTGTGCTGATGGTGTGCCTACCTCAAGTGGCTGTATGAGGACAGAAGATTCATCCACTGACCTCTTACTGATGGGATGCTTTGATTGACCCTTCTATAGCTGTCAGGTAGCTTGACTTACAAAGGTTAATGATATCTGAGGCTCCCAGCTCTGTGAGGCAGTGTAAAACAGACCTGAGATGAGGTGGGTTTTTTTTGGTTTGGTTTTTTTTTTTTTTCCTTGCTGTGTCCGCACCTCATTCCCAGGCTGACAGATGGGCCTGGAGAAGTGGAAGATGTCTGATTGCAGCTTGCCAGGCCAACTCTTCTGAGTGCAGAGGGAACAAACGTGTGCCTCTGTCTCAGGGCTGGGATATGGAGTTACTGTGTGTGCAGGGTGTGATTTATTGAAATAGTGAGAACAAGGTCCTCTGGCTCAGCTTGTCTAATGTGCACAGCACTGGCAGAGGAGAGGCTGGGGAAGTGTGAACTTATAAAGAAAGAGGTAGAAGGAAGAGTTTTATACAAACTTGAGAGGGCTTGGAGCTTCCTCTACAGTGCTGTCAGGTCAGTCCACTCAAGGGTGTGATGTAGGCTTTGCCTGCCTTTGTCCTGTAGTAGTGGTCTTGAACTTCAGTGCTCTCAGCTGGCAAATCAGGCCACGTTACTACTGTGCGCTTACATGTTAGAGAGTTCAGGCATCTCTTGCAGCATGTTTCCATACTCTAATCAGGCTTCTGCTTTTTCCTTTCTCATACAGTATTGATGTGAGCAGTGCTCATAATTTGCTGTGAAGAAATAGTTAAAAGGCATGGTTTATTCATAGCAATTGCTGGGAGTCCATTCCTTAATGCCAGATAGATTGATTTAAGTCAGACTGCAGAATGGAGCTGACATTTTTTTGTTAGTTTTCAGAGTTTGCTGTTTCCAAGGAGCCAAAAAGTGGCTATACTCCACCTGAATGCCACTGTATCTGTCTGCCATCCAGAATGATTATCACAATCCAAAAGGGCAATATAAGATTATGCCCCACCTGTGGGAGTCAGTTCTGTGGCACATCCTCCCAGCCACCAAATGAACGAATGAGCAAAACCAGTACAGCTTTCCCTATGCCCTTCCAAACATCTGTCTGCTTGCCTCACTGTTTCTTGTGTTAAGAGCATAAACTTCACAGCAGGGACCAGTGTTTTCTCTGTACAGTGTAAGGTACAGGTGATAACTTAGTCTGAAATGCCACAGCAATGGAAAATAAGCCTCCAGATCTGAGACAAAAACTGCAGATGCTCTGGGGATGCAAGGCCAAAGGGCTGTTGTTAGCTAAGGTGATGTCTCTGATTTGACTCCAGAGTAGCATGTTGCTGGGCTGCCTTTGGTTCAGTGCCTGCCCAGCTTCCTGGGGGAAGCCCCCTCCCTTCATTCCCAGACAGGTCCCTGGCCCTCAGTGCTCCTGGGGCTGAGGCTGCTTGCCCTTGCTTGCTGCTCACAGTGGGTGCATCAGCCTCCTGCTAATAGCATGGCTGTAATGCCAAGGTACTTCTGAGTTTTTGCTGTGAGCTGGATAAGCACACCTGGATTCATTGAAGGTGTGTTGTGGTTACTGCAAAGTGCTGAGAGTCTCATTCCACTAAGATCTTGTGGAGGAAAGGAAACCTTCCTAGCTTTTATTAACCTAGAAATGTGCTGACACTTCACCATCAAACTGGTTTCTAGCATGTTAGGGAGCTCTGCAGAATCTCTTTGCAAGTTGTCAGTGTAGCTGCATGCAAGAGAAAAGGAAGATGGCTCAGAGCTGTTCATCTGGGGAATTTGCTCTTCCTAGCTGATGGCTTTCTGCAAAAGTGTTTGGCAGCTCTGTCCATGTCTATCTGTTCCCCTCTAAAGGAAGGGTGTGGGATTGGGGAGTCAATGAAGAAAGATATTTCATCATTGTTCTTTAATACATTCATTTTGGCAGTGCTCCCTCCTGTAGAGAATCCCTGTCCCACCATGCAAGTGTACTGATGTGAGCCTCTTTGAAGCTGTCTGTTCCACTGTCATGACCTGTGGGTCACTCGGTGCCTCTGCAGTTCTCGTTCTACTTTCTTGGCAAGATGCCTGTGACTCATACTAAGTCCCTTTCCTGCTCCACTCCCCAGGAGGCTGAGCTGTCTAACACTCTCTCATAAAAGAGTTTTTTTTGGTTCATCTGCGGGATTTCTGCAGTCCCCTGATTTGGTGGCAAGTGTGGCTCTTGAGGGGCAGGAGGCCTGAGTGAAGCCCCTGTGTTTTTCAGGAGCGGGTACAGGTGATTGCACTGTTCAGGATGGACTGAGCTCCTTCCAGCAGCTGAAGGCATCTTGCTTGTACCTGGACAGTTAATACCTTGAAGCAAAGTCATCCCAGCCACTCCTTACTTGCTGACATCGAGAAGCACCATTTCCAGCAACAGCTTGTCTATTTGAAAGTACCTGACCTCCTCTGAACATTTCTGTGGCCTTGGTATCTCCCAAGATGAGCAGTGCTGGCAGTTGGGAACTCCTGTGTCCAGGCTGAGACACCTCCAGTCAGCCATCTCTGAGGCAAGTGGCATGTCTGCTCTCCTGATGGCTTCCAACCTCACAGGGCCTGGCTCTTCCTGCCCTGCACAGCCCCATCTTCTGGCTAGACAGTCCTGTGGAGATTCATCAGAGCCAAAGGCTTTGTGGGGATCAGCTGAGCAGCTCCTGGAGGCAGGCAGGAAGCCAAGAGCTGGAGCACATGCTGCTGAGCAGGAGGGGGTGTGGAGAAGCCTGTCCAAAAGGGACTCTGAAGATGCTCTGAGGTCACTGTTAAGTCTGAACAGCCACAGCAATGCTCAGTGGGGAACCTGACCTGCAAGAGCTGGAGCCTTAAAGAATGTGACAGGGAAAGGAGTGAAACACCCCTTTATCATGGTGAAGGCCTGGGCTATATGGCCTTGGGAATCCACATCCTCCTTGCCTTGTTCCTATGCAAAGCTGGGGCTGTTGGGAACACAGTACAGCTGCTGCAGTGGCTGTCACTGTGACCAGCTGAAAGTGGTCAAGGAGTAAGTGTGACACCAGCAAAATCCTAGAAGCAAACCAGTCTTCTGATTGCTGGGTCACTTATTCAGAAACAGAGCTGGGTGCTCTCTGGGCTTGTCTGTAGGAGATGGCTGTCTCTGACCAAGTGTAAACCACAGTTTTGCTGTTCTTCGTCCCAGCCTCATTCACCATACTGGAACTGCCAGAAGCTATGGCCCTAGTAGAAGGGATTCTTGAAGTGTCTGTGGGCTTTGGGTCCCTTCACTTTTAGACTCCTCTGAAAACTACAGTGATAACACCTCCCGGGTATCTGGGGGTGATGTTGATGAAAGGAGGTTCCTTGCATTAAAACCAGATGGACTGCAGCTGCTCCTTCATGTAGGAAGCTGGAAGCTGTTGGGCTTGCTACACCTCTTGCAGATTTTGGGGAGTAGCTGCTCTTTCCCCTGGTGCCAGGCAGGTCTTGCATCTGGCTCTGCAGTGTATTAAACCAAATATGCTCTGATGATTACGGTGAGCAGAGTCTCTTTCCTGTCAAACTTTGTTCTGGCTACAATTTTGTTGCTTGGAAACTTGTCACTTTTCTAGCCTTTCAAGCCCACCTCCCAGAGAGCATGGGAATTGTAAGTATTTAGACATATAATAAGAATGATGTAACTAAAATCCTTAATTTTATTTTTCTTGTTTGAGTTTCTTAATTCTTTTGATTTAAAGGGTGGTAGTAGCTAATTGGATTCTGGGCCAGACTTGCACAGGCAGCCAGGGGGGAAGGGACTGCAAATGAGCCTAGCCAGGAAATTGCACATTTAAATATAGTTCTTGGTAGGGTCAGCAAAACACCCAAGGGACAAATAAAGAATAAAATTTCTGCTGTAATGTGTTCATTTAGCTGCAGACATCATCTTAAGGGAAACAAAAAGGAAGCTTGGGAGTGAAGGGAACAAACTGAAGAGTAGGTGTCCCTTCTGCTGTGCATTTGTGTACTGCTGCAGGTCTCTCCCAGGCAGTAGCATCCTTCTCCTGTCCTCTAGGTTGGCTGGTGCATTGGCCAATTCCAAGAAGAAACCACTGAATGGATTTTTGGAGTTGGGGGGGGGGGGGGGGGTTGGTGTTTCACTGGAGGATGTAAATCCATAGTTCACATAATGCTATGGGGCTGCTATTGCTGTTACCAGCTTTGGCACAGATCGCCTGGGTCACACTGCTCATCAGGTGGTAGGGAGATGGGACTAACCAGCACCTTTGTTTGCACTATTTGGGTTAAAGGGGGACAGCTTTTGCTTGTGAGGCTCATGCTTTCTTCCCAAATGGGTGGGTGAGATGGTGCTTCCCACTCCCATGGGTACTGACCAGTTTCCCTGAACTGGTATGCTGGGCAGGTGATTGGAGTTGGTGGCATGAGGTGGATTCAGCCTGAATAAAGGGACTTCAGGGGAGTGAAGCACTGGATTTTTCCCTTTGGAAATCTGCAGCCTTGTGTTTTTCCTGTTGGGACCTGTGGCCCTTTCAGCAGAGCACATCTGGAGTAACCCCTGGCTGAAAGCCAGCATTGCTCTTGAGTTTGACTAACATGGGCATTAGTTTTCCAGCCCTGTTTGTCCCTTGATTCCTGCATGGCTGGTGGGATGTGCAGCAGAGCTCACCTACTCCTTGGTGGCACTTTAAGAACAGTGTGAATTAGTCCTTGGCAATTTTAATTTCTTGTTAAGGCTAAGATAAAGAAATACTGCTGGTAATTGGAGATGCAGAAGAGCAGCTTGTTTTGTGTTTCCCAGGACCTCAGACCCAGCCCTCAGTGCTCTCCCTTTTGTTTTGACTGTCTCCCCAGGGGAAGGCCATGCGCTCAGGGAGGCAGAGCTTGTCAGGAATGAGGCCTGATCCTACATCCCTCCCTGCTCTGGAGGGCTGCAGAGCTGTTGGCTGTTCAGTCTAGCTGGAATAAGATTTCACAAAAGCTGTGCACCCATGAAGGGGTGGTGGGGAGCTCATCATCCCACCTTGCCTGCAGCTTTTCAGAGCTCTCTGTATCATGCTCCCTGGGCAAGTTTCACAGAGTCAAATTAAGAGCTTTGTGTGCAGCCAGAGCATGGTATTTGGGTGCCTTCAAGACCTGCTGGAGGCCTGTAACTGGGTGACTTTCACCTTGTCATTTATAAAGGGCATATAGAAATACCTTGGGATCACAGAGAAGCAGCTGAAACCTTGAATTTGGAAGGCTCCAAACCTGGAAGATAAATGAAAGGAAGCATTAAGGAAGGAGCAAAATGTTGTGTGGGGTTTTTTTGTTGTTTTTTTTTTTTTTTAAATCTGGGAGTGTGGCTCATCTACTGAGTGGTCAGCATGTCACAGATGCTGTTATATTTTATGAGCATTTTGAAAAATCACACCTCACATGTCACTTGTTAGGGTTTTTCTTGCTGCTACTCCTTAAACAGACACAGTAGGCTTGTTTGTGCAGGTGCCAGTTGGGGCTAGACTTTCAAGGGAGTTCAGCACCTACTTAAATGCACTGGCCTTCTGGGGATAATTTCTTAAGCTCTCTTTTTAATGCCTGCTTTGATTATAAGCTCTTTGAGCCAAAGCTTGCCTTTCAGTGTGCCTTACAGCATTAAGCACAGTGGGGCAGTGAGCTCTATAGCCTGGCAATGGCACCAATTAATATTGAAAAGTTGTAATAACCTGGCCAAATTTTCAAGTCCTGGTCTAGGCTCTCTTCCTGGATGTCAAAAAGAGAGAGCTAATTACAGTGTGAACCAAGGAGAACAGGCTGGCCTGAAGGAAATGTTGTTAAGGTTCTCCTCAGGCCCCAGGTCAGCCTGTGTCAAATCACAGCTGCATCAATCTCTAAATTTCTTCCTCCTTCAGTTAAATTATCACCAAGTGATTTCTTGCAAGTGTAACCACCTTTTATACCAAGAGAATGAATACTGGCTATTTTCTCTAAATCCAAATAATAGAGGTTGGGCTGGGATTACAGAAGCAAATAGAAGAGGACAGGTTCTTCCCTTGCCCTTCCTTCTTGTTGTGTAACACTGTACTGAGCATTTGTGTTGGCTTCCTGCTGACCCTGTGTTAAGGTCTACCATGGGGCAGTGAGTGTGTGTGGGGGGGTTTATCCTCTCTGACACCGTGAGATGGGTGTTTGGGGGACCTGAACTTCCCTGGGTGGCCAGCAGATATGGCACAGATAGTGCTTTCTGTGCAATGCTTGTCATGTTGCAGAGCTGAATTCCCTACAGTGTTGTGGAGGCTGAAAAAATAAATAGCTTCAAACTGGTGGTAGACGAATTTGGAGATGCTCTCTCAGGGCTTCCTGAATGACTGCTTGAAGCTGGGAGGCGCTGTCAGGGGGACAAACTAAACTTTTCCTTATTATCATTACTGTTTTTAAGCTCTTAATTTCTGCACCAGCATCCCTCTGAGCATCCACTACTGGCCCCTGTTGGAGACAGAAATCAGGGCAAGGTGGATATGTGGCCTGACTCAGCATGGCTTTTCCTATAAACGATCTGCTGGTTTGTTTTCTAGAAGCTCTTGATGTACATCTCAAATTTAGCGCTGGTTCAGGTAGGAAGAGCAGTCATGAGTCCATAATGCACGTGAGTGCAGAGTTTCATCATTATCTCTTGCAGCTCCTTCTCAAGATGGGAGGTCTTGGTGTCAGCTGGGGCCAGGAGGTGGGACTAAAACCATGTAAATCAGAGCTTGCTGTAAAAAACCTCCAAACATTATTTAACCTGGTTTCCTTCTGAAACCAGACCCTGTGTGAAAGACAAGCCAGACATCTGCTGTGTATCTGTCTGTTGGTCCTGTCTCCCACCCTGCCACCTATCAGCTTCTGGAGCCTTTGTCCTCCTGGACTCAAGTGCCTTGCAGTGGTTAAGGCTTCAAAGATTTGTTACAAGTTTTCATGGAAATGGATGGCTGGGTAGAGGGGGAAGATGTTATGGTGAGGGAAAGGTGAGGGGCTCCAGTCATTAGTTCTGCTCATACCAGGACGAGGTGACTTAATGCTGCTTCTCTCATCTTCAGTCTCTTTCCTGCCATCTGTCTAGTGCCATTCTTTCCCTTTGCCTGCCCATGATGCTTGGTCCTGAAGGATCCTTGTCCTGTGACCGTTTCTGAGGCTGAGCAAGGACTGCTCTGATTCAGGGCTGGCCTGCTGCGGGGGCAGTGCTGGTCAAAGCTTGGGTCATTTTGGAGGAGCAGTGGGGCAGCGAAGGGGATATGTGGAGACTGAGCCTCAGAACTGCTGCATGCTCTCTGCGATGGAGCAGAGAGCTTGGAGAGACTGGCATGTTGGAGGTCCAGGATGCAGGTAGCTTGCCTGACCGCAACTTAGTACAGAAACCTGAACCCTAAGAAGAAATCTTAGAAGCCTTCACAGGACTGCCAGCAAGGCTAACTTGCATGATGCCACACAGCCATGCTGTTGCTACACCAGTTTAGTTGGTGTTGGTTTTCATCATCTAGGATGGTCCATCTCGGACTGTGGTCCCAAGCCTTTCTAAGACCATTTTTCCCTTTAAAAGTTCATATGGAGAGTAAATATGCAACAGAGAAAACCCTGAAAGATTTCTACAGTCTTCAGCTGGATACAACTCCCTAGGAAACAGAATTTGTGGTGCTGTTTTTAACACTTCATCATCCTTCAGCAGTCCCTGAGCAGGCAGTGTTGAACCCCTGTTGCACAGAGGGAGGAAGATGCTGTGTTTTGAGGTCAGGGTGAACTGAACAGTGCCAGATCCAGGCATGAATTTATCTGTGTGTCTTGGATCACAAGCCATTGAAGGAGTCAGTGGACTCTTTGCATGTGGGTAAGGACTGGGCAAATGCAGTTTGACTTGGGTGCTGGCTAATAAAGAGTGTAGCACAGAATATAAAATCCTCAGAGGAGATTTAATAACTGGGGAGAATAATTGTAAAGTACTTCAGAATATTAACCAATGGCTGAATGCATCTAATTAGCTTAATGAAGCTGGGTGGTTGGGTTCTTTTTTAATCAAACAGATGGGCAAAACATTATGCACAAAAAATGAGATCTGAATACAACGAATGCATTTAATTAGCGAATAAAGGATAGAGAATGGGTTTGTTTTTCAACTTGAGAACTGAGAGATTCTTCTTCACTGAATGCTCAAAAAGAGCCTTAAATGTCATGGTTTCTCGGAAGTCTTGGGCCGTTACAATCGGGCGTTACAATTATTATTTGTAACAGCTTGGGTGTTTGAGATGGGAGTCAGCCTGGGGCTGGCTGCACCTGTGGGGAGGCGAGCGGGTGCTGGTGGCAGCAATGCCTCGCCAGCCCCAGCAGTACTAGTGGCTGCTTGTTGTGGGTTGGATTCCCCAAGGGCACTCAGTAGCAGTAATACTGCTTAACCCCCTGCTCCAAAGCCTTTTACCTAAGTGTTTATATGTGATCACCTCTGTTTTGCAGAAGGGGAAAGTGAGGAAGCAGTAGCCTGAGGTTAAGCAGGGTGTAAGTTCAGGGTTGAACATATGGTGCTGCTCAAGGTACCCTTGGTATTCAGGACACCTGCGGAGTGTTTCCCTGATGGCCTGTGCTTGTGTTGTCCGTGCCTGGAGTTCCTGCAGCCACCCATCTGTAATGCTGCTGGCCCCAGTCAATGAGATCGATTCCTGCACTGATTTCACTGGCCTTGCTGCAGTGCTGGCTCCCATCTCTGTTGGTGCCCACTACAACATGCATGCTCTTCTATAATCTAACCAGTTTTGCTGTGCCATGGAAACCTGGTGCAAATCAATGCCTTACCTCTCCAGACAGGAGACTCCTCTCTATACGAACCTTCAAGTGCTTATGTAGGTGTGTAATGTAGATCTGTAGTATCTCTGAGTCTTGCCAAGACTGGGAGCATTTGCTCCAGTCTAATACTGTAAGCCGAACAAGCCATTTTGATATTGAGCCTATAATAATAACACCTTGTAGCTAAAGAGTATGTTTTTCCCCATAGGTGGATTACTCAGCTCTGTTCTTTTGAGGCAGTGTTTAACAAAAGCAGAGACTTTCCCAGACTATATTTAATTAAACAGAGTTCAGAGATCTCTTCCGCTTCATTTTAATGCTGTGACTATGTTGCTCTACAGCCTCACCTCTTGGGCAGTGAGGAATGGAGCTTGTGCTCTGCCAGTGCACAGGCCAGGTGGGTCACTGTCCCCTGCCCAGATGTGCCCAATGGTGTGCTAATCCTGGAGGGGCTCACGTACATAGGGACCCACAGGCTTCAGCTGCTCTTTAGTATGATGGGGAATGTGGCACTTGGGGCAGCCTCTGAAGCTGAGCAGGTGCTTGGGTTGAGCCATGTGGCCCATTCAAGTGGCAGTTCAACTAATGTTCTTTACATTACAACTAAGATTTGGGGTCCTAATTTCTACCTGCTTCCTTTTTTGTTGCTAATGTAGGTATAGGAGCATTTTGAGTAGGATGGCTTGGTTGTCAACAATTAAATACAAAGTGAAGACTTTAATCTGAAGGCTCCTTACTTCTGTCTTGGGAGGTATCTGTGAGCAGATGGTGATATGCTCTGGTTTTGCTTATTGTTGCAGATTATTTGCCAGATTAATTTTTCTGACTAATCCTTTGGCCTGTAGACTGTTTAAAATCCTGGAGTCAGGTTTCTGGTAAAAACATTTGTGTTTGCAAATTTTAAAATCTGTTCCTATGCCTGCTTGCTGATGTCGCTGTGGGCAGGAGACTTTTCTATGGGTGGCAGATGCCCTCTGCTCCACGGGAGAGGGGCAGTTCCTAAAGCAGAACCTCCCTCCCAGTGGCAGGATGGAAAGTAGCAACTTCATGCCTGGTTTTGCTTTATGTTATTTTAAAGCGTGGCGGGGCTGAAGCCCTAACCTTAGCATCAGTGCTATCATACTGACCTCCCCTTGAGGTTGCATTGTGGTTTCATGTGGCATAGTAAGGAGGCAGTCCTGCTGACACAGAGCTTGTGTTTTGTGCAGGTGATTCTGCATAAATTCACCTGTGCAGAGCAGCAATAGGGCAATTTGCCTGTAAGTAGCTGGGCAGGACACTAGTAGCAGCACTGCTGGGGGTACTGCAGCTACCAGCACAGCTCTCCCTCCCCTGAAAGGCGGCTGTGATTATTTTTTTTTTAAATCACTATTTTTTCCCCCCTCGTCTCTTGCCATCTCTCCCTTTAAAAAAAAATAAATTCTCTTGGCTGTCTCTGGAGAGCTGGCTATGGTAACTGCTTGACTGATTTATTCTAGTATTTTAACATTTACTGGATTTACATAACAGCCAAACAATCTGTTTCAGGAGTTTAATATAAACCCAACTCAAGTGAGTCACATCCATGTTAGCAATAATGCAAAGAGAGGCAGCTGGGGGAGTGAGGAGGTGACTTTTTCTGGGTTTCTGCATGGGAATATCTGGCTGCCTGAAATATCTCTGACACCTCATAGCCGAGTGCTGCTGCCAGTTCTCCTCTGCCATCAGGGATTTGTTCTGAAACTTTGAAAGAGCAATGGGTGCGTCACATCAGTGCTCCCATTGCTGCTCCCAGCTGAGCTCGGTGGCCTTTCCAGAGCTACCCAGACAGTGCTGTGTGTCCCTGGCAGTCCGCAGCCTCGGGGTGTGTAAGGTACCTTTACCTGGTGTGTGCATATTTGAAAGAGGGAGCATAACTATGAGAGTTGCAAGATAAAGCCTGTAGTGATTTGCTGCTTGCTTTTTCAATTGAAAACCACATAGCCTTTGTTTGTGACAGAACTTTGTGGGCCAGGTCCTCAAGGCGTGCAGATCAGCACAGCAGCAAGTGGGATGCTGATATGTACCAGCACATCCTCTCGGGATCTGGCGACCCATGTGCAGGGTGTTGGTGCCAGAGTGGGTCTGAGCCCAGCTGGGTGAGAGCTGGCCCTGTGCAGTCACAGCAAGACGGCAGAGCTGCCGGGGTCTCTCTGCCCAGGCATGAGCCAGGTGAGCAGGGCTTGTTCACTGGGGACAGCAGGAGTGAGATCCATCAGGATCATTAACAGCAGGGTTTCCCAAAGCATGGTGTGTAACCTGCTGCTTCAGGTCCTATCCAGATGGAATAATTTTAGGGACTCCCTCAGTTGTCTCATACAGTTGTATGAATGCAGCAAAGCTTCGGAGCAGCTCTGCCATGGACAGCCTGGCGCTCCCTGCTCCTGAGGCTCTGTTGCTTTTATAATGGTGGGCTTGTAATGTGGTCAAGCAAAATGGGTCTCCAACTTGAGTTGCCATTTATGAAAATCCCAAGCAAGAGACAGCAGGAATGGAATAGCCAGGTTTGCGTTTGCGTTGCTGCCTGTGTTAGAGGTTGGCTGTTCAGCTAAGCAAGTGCTTCTCTTGCTGCAGCTTGCCTATTTGAATTCTTGTCTTTAGAATGGAAAATAAATGCTGGCTGATGAGATCCATTACAGCACTAATTTTAGAGCATGCCAAACACTAGGAAATTGCTTTCAATCTTTAGTCTCATTTCTCCTTTATTTCACCCCTCCATTTGTGAAAACCGCCTTTGTCATTCTTCTAAATGCCCAGTGATGTCCCCCTCACTGGTATCTTCAGGCATTCTCCTTCCAGCCCTCTTTTCTGATACTTCTGCATTCAGCCACTTGACACTGCTGTTATAAAAGCTCTCTCTGGGGCTGCAGGCAGCCGTGTTGGCATGATGCAGGCAGTGAGCGCTGGGCCAGCTGGTGCAGGATGCCAGCAGAGCCCCCTGCAAGGCTGCAGGGAGCAGGGGAGGTGGCATCAGAGTGGAATTTCTTATCCTTGGACGCCCAGGGCTTTATAAGTCTTTCCAGCCCCACCCCAGCCTGCTTTCTCAATGAGCAAGAGGGAAAATATTAATTTCCCTCTGGTCTGCTGAAGAGTTTGGGAAGCAGTGCCAAAGCTTCAGTGTTTGTCCTTGGCACTAGTGAAAACCTGAGTTGTTGCTCAAAAGGATGGAGCCAGCAGTGAGTTGGGAATCAAAATGCTTGATCAATGCCTGAGGGCACAGCAGTGCATAAAATCTAGATTTTAAAACATGATTGCTTTTCATCGGCCAGAAGCTTGCACTGGTTTGAAAAGAACCTGGATGCTTAACTGGTTGTCTCCTTTGAAACCTTCAGGGTGGCTGCAGATGCCAGTGCTTCCTTTAGTGCTGCTCCTTGCTTGCAGTGTTCAGCAGAGTCTGCCTGAGCTCTAGATTAATGTTGGTGGCAAAAGTCCAATGGTTTCACCCCATGCAATTTTGAGAGGCTCTCTGGAATACGTATTTCATGGGTTTGACAACCAGACGTCCCTGACGGCAGCTGCTGTGACCATTAGCAGACAGATTGCTGAAAGACTTGGTGCCTGCCCTGAGGGGGCCTTAGAAAATCTTCCCTCTCCTGCCCCTGGCTCCCTCACCCTTCTCTGGTCTGGAGAGCCCAGTCCGCTGGCAGCCGGTGGTGGCCATATCCCTCAAAAAGAGCTGTCTCTTGCCCTGGCTTCTTGTGCCGGAGACTTGTGAAAAACTCCTTACTCCTAGCAATTACCATTTCATGCCTTCCCCGGGTGCTCTCTGAGCCCTGCAGCTGCTCGAGGTGTCAGCCCGCGGGAATTCGGCAGGCGAATGGCTTCGTGGTCGGCCTTTGTGAACGTGGCTGAGATAAACCCTTTACTGAACTAAATGCGGTAACAGCTAATCCCTTGGAAACAGTCACCTGGGCCCTGCGTGATGAAAAGAGGCTTTGCTGCTCTGATTAACAGCACTGGCAAGAACATTAACTCACTTTTCTTTGGAAATGAAAAGCACCTCTCCAGGAGTGTTTAAGGGATTAGGTACCAGCTGGAATATTAAGGTAGGGTTTTTTGCACCTTCCTTCTAAATAATGTAGCTTAAAAGCCCAGTCAGCCCTGATGGGATGGGTGATCACGGCTGAGCGTGCCTGTGCTGTGGTAGAGAGGAGACTTGCTGCGGCGCAGAGGCCAACAGGTCACCCAAGGAGTTTCCCTGGGAGGACAGCAGCGGTGCACATCTTTTGGCACTGACTGCCTATGCTGGAGTGTTTTGCCCGGCACCAGGGCTCAGTATTGTAAATTAACCTCTGTCAGACTGGCCAGCCCCCACCTAAAGGGCTGAAGCTCATTTAAGCCTTGCTAAGAGCCAAATGACTCTGACCTTTTCCAGCCTCCTCTTTAGCAAATGCTGATGGCTGTGGAGAGCACGGTGCTATTCCAGCTGTTTTGAGAACTCCACTTTGCATTTTTGGGGGAGATTTGCACTGATTTCTCTTTTTTTTTTTTTTTTTTTAAACCACAATGCTTGGTTTCAAAAGCCTGAACTAGAAATTCCACCTACGTTAAAAGCAAAGCTCTTCTACTTCAGCGAAGGCCACTTTGGGCTGTGTTTTTTAGGCCAGGCTTTTATCTTGGTGCTGGTTTCCACGAGGCCGCACGCCCAAGCTCTGCCCTGGCAGGATTGCAGCCTGCCCAGCAAGCATCATGTGATATTGAAGGTAGTTGACCAGCAACCTGGCTGACTGATGGGATTAAAATAAAATTTGTCTATAAAATAATGTAAAAATTGAGAAAAGATTAAATGCTTGTAGTAACTATTTGTTGTTCAGAGCAGGTTTGAGTGCTCAAAATACTTCCAAAAGCCTGTTACCTTTCAAGCAGTGTTTCTCCTACTGAATTTTCTATTTTAAGTAAATAGCACAGAGTTAGCTCAGAAGGGAAAAGATACAAGTGTCAGTGTTCAAAGCATGGTTTACTGGTTAGATGTTTATGGGAGACATTCAGGAAATGAGCAAACGCTTGAAAGTATATGTATTATTTATTATTGTAGCTGATTAATTACCACTTGAAACCTTTTGGTTGGTATTATGGCTCTGCATACTCTTCACCCAGCAATGCTCCAGCAATGTATACGCTGGCATTTGTCCCAGTTAAACATTGCAGGAGATGAAAGTGCCGCAGTTGATGTATGGAAGTTGGGAGTTTGAGCAGTGGAAGATGACAGCGTGACACTTGGTGCAAGCACCAGTGGAAGTGAGATCTGTAAGCGGATGGGACCGGTGAGACACTTGGTGATGGCTCAGTCCTTCCAGCACCAGGGTGAGGACTTGCTGGCCCCATTTTGTGGAGAAGCGGCAAGGTGGGGTTAACGTGTCTGAGGTTTGTGTGATGAAGTGATGACAGTCAGCAGTAAAACTTGGCTCCTAAGCATCGGACTGCCAGCAGGGACTTGGGCTCCCTGCTTCTACAGTGGTGATTCCTCCTCTGGACTGGAATAGAGAAGTGCAGAGTAATTACTTGAAAAAAGGAGGTCACTCTTATCTGTCCCAGCCATGCAACTGGTTCTGAATCCATGGGCTCGCAGGGCACACTGTGCAGCAACCTGCCGGCTCCACGTCCTCCCTGGACCCCTTTGTTAGACGTTGCTATGTGTAAGACCATGCACCACCATATCTCTTCCTGCTCAGGTTCCTGAGCTGTAACCGGAAAACCTCTTTAATTCATATGAAGCCCACCCAAAGCCCTGGGTGAGCAAAGCACAGATCTTAGCCAGCAGTTCTTCCCTAAGCAATACGTGCTCTTAAGCATTTGCTTAGCTTTAACAAGACCTAAGCAAATGAGGCATGTGTTGAGGTAGTTATTTAGTTCTAATCTTCACATCTGGAAGAATAACATGATAAAATCACAGTGGAAGGGGAGGGGTGGTGGGACTCCTTCTGCCTTCAGCAAAGTAGATGCAATGCTTAGTTGCAATGGGAAGAATCCCTTTCCCCTTGCTATTGCTAGTGTAACTAGAGGTGGGCCCTTTTCTCCAGCGTTGGCCATCCCTGCAGGGATATGCTTTTTTAACCCTTCTGCAAAAAAAGTTTGCAGAATGGTGCAATTGGAAAAGTTCCTTAATCAAATCACTCCTGCGGGATAGGAGTGAGGGGGCTTGGAGAGGAATGGAAGAGTCATAAAACAGATGTAGGAAAATGCTTTTTATGGAATGAATAATTCTTGGTGCAGAGGCGGCAGCGTCGTATTTAATTATAATTTGGGGATTTTTTTGGGAATGTGTGATTGACGCCCAACGAGGGGTGCAGGATGTTGTTTCTCAGCAGGCTGTCATTTCTCTACTCCATTTACCTGTCAGCACTCCTGTGGAGACTTCCCTCTTTGGATGCCATTAACCTATTTCCCACAACACATCCCTGCAGCCTCTCCCGGGAGCCAGCAGCATACGAGGGGCCCCATCCAGTCCCTGCAGCTGCAGGGAACCACTTTGGGTTTGTGCTTTGGCTTGTTTTTCTCCGCTGTATCTTTGCTGCACTGGTGAGCAGGAGCCTTTCTGCTCCAAGTCTATCTGTGGCTCGTTGCTGATGGACCAGGCACAGCCCAGCACTGCCCAGCCTTGAGCTGGCGGATGTCACATCAGCTCCAGGCTCACTCCTGCCAGTGCAACATGGTTTTACTTATCTTGCCTACGGTCATCCCTAGCTCTCCTCTCTCCCCGACATGGTTGTCATCACCCTGGGGAAGGACTAGCTATTGTTGTATGTGGGTACAGTGCCTGGCCTGCAGCAGCATGGGTCCCTGCACAGCATCTTGCCCAGACTCTGCTGGGTCAGGGGAAGCGATGCTGGCACTGGTGCTCCTTTCTCTCCCATACTGGTCTTCCTTAGGAGAGGAAGGACTGGTAGTCCTACACTTATGAAAAGGGCCATTAAGAGTTTTCTTTTGCCGCAGTATAAATTTCAGCCAAATTCTTCTGCTTGTCCCTGTCTCCTTAATTAAGAGTGTGTATGTTAAATGCAGAATCTCATTGCAAAGTAACTGAGAGTGTGGGACTTAGGCGAGTCTTTTGTTACTGCTGTACAGGCTTATGCTAATAACAACAGCAGAGATTGAACCCAATCCCTTATGAGCTTTCCAAGAGTCTGATTAATCTGTTTAACAATGGATCTGGGTTTTTGTTTTGATCTTTTTCATGAGAGTTAAATTTTTGTCCCTTTCAGAGTAGCTGGGGATCATGTAAGCACAGCAGTATTGCTTTCCTAATTGGCTTCAGGTTTATCTATATCTATTATGTTAAGGGTTTGCAAGAGCACCCGTCACCATGGCATCAGAATGCTTTCTATGCCAAAAACACTTGATAAAAACATACATATACGTGTGCACACACTTTTTTTGGTCTCTTGGAAAGTGAGAAGACATTCTGCTGGAAGATCATGTTTTTGCATGATTGTTTTCCCCAAATAGTTAGCTTTGCAAATAGCTTTTTTCTGCTCATGCTGGTATTATGGCTCTGGTCCACATGCCATTGAAGAGAGAGACATCTTTCCGATGAGCTTTGGACCAGACCCTGTACAAGCAGAATTTTGCATTTCTATTATTTATGGTTCATACTGTGGGGATGGCACTGATGCTGTACAAAGACTGAGTTGGCGACAGACCCTGACACTCAGAAACTTACTGTCTAAAGGTCAAGATAGAGCAAAGGGAGGAGAGAAGGGTGGGAAAGCAGGGGAAAGAGTACAAATTTTTAGTCAGACTAGCGTCTCCACTGGGCAGGCCACAAATGCTCTGGCTGGCTTTGACTTTCTGAAAAATACAGCAGCAGTATGGGGAAGCAAGATGCAAATGTTGAAGGTAACAGGATTTAAAGGCTGCATGGCACAAAATACAATGTGGCATGGAGCTGGAGGAACCAGGCTACACAACATGCACTTGAAGAAATGTTCCACTATTTATAGCAAAAGCTTCTTCCTCTCTTGATTTCACCTCTTCTTGAATGCACTCAGTGATTGCTTTTCATGTATGAATGCTTGTAAAAATGGAGCTCCCTAAGCAGATGTGAAATGTTTATATGAGTTAATGACTCAGAGAGCTCTGGTTGTTTAAAAACAGAGTGGCGATGAAGTTGCCTTGGCCACAGTCGACAGTTGTCCACGGAGCAGATCCAGTGCCGGTGGTGGGCACGGTGGTGGCTGCACAGCTCCATCCTTGGGGAGCTTTGTTGTTACTGACTTTACTAACGTGCTTACGGTGGGGTGGGAAGGAGTCTTCCCAGGGAATGAGAAATCCATGTGAAGTGTGTAACCTCTCTGGGATTTGTGCTGTCACAGAGCAGAGCGTGAATGAAATCTCACCAGTGATTTCCAGTTGGAGCAGGGTGAAACCTTAGCCTGAAACCAGGGGCTTGTAATAGGTGGGTCTTTTTATAAAGTGTTTTATTCTGGATGTTTTCCTACTGCTTCTTTGCTCCCACAGTCCCCTTTGAATTCAGCTGCCAGGAAAGAGAGCTGCATTGGTGTGTTGCCGGTTATCCCAGGGGCAGACCTGCCTTGCCCGCAGGTCGGATGCAAACAGCTGAGGGAGTATTTCCAGGGGTGAGACTGTCCTTACGCCCCTGCAGCGGACTCCCAGAGAAAGGGATTAAGGATAACAGTAAGCTCCTTTCTGCCTGCCTCTTTCTTTCCCCAAGGTACAGCTATTTGTCTGCTGAGAGGATCTGTCTGTCTTTGGGTTTGCTTTTCAGCAGTGCCAGAGACGTAAGTTCAAAGTGCCATGGCAGCATGCTGGTCTGTAATCCTCCAGCAGCCAGCAAATGCCTTGTGTGATGGCCAGGAGAGCTGGAGGCGACCAGTGAAGTCTTGCAGCCTCACTGGTGCTTGGGAGAGTGGCTTGAAAGGAGACAGACACGTGGAGCAGTTATTCCAGCAGGGAGCAGACAGATCTCTTGACATTATAACGATAGCAGAAAAGCTGGTAATTACCCTTTATTTTGAAGGATGCCTTTAGTGTGGGAGAGGGGATGTGTTTGCATAAGCATGAAGTGGATTCGAGGTAGAGCTGCTGTGCACTCTTCTTGAAGGCTGTCAGGTTTTCCTCCTTCCTGGAAACTTTATTTGTGCAACTGATATGATCGCCATGGAGGGCAATAGATGATGATGTGCTGGTGGTATCTGAGCTGTTTGCTTAAATTTGCGCGCACGCGTGTCTGTGAAGGTGTGCGTGAACGTGTGTGCCATCCTGGCAGCAGCTAGGCTGTGGTCACAGCTGAGCTGTCAGTCCTGAGCACCTCTGTCCTAATGCTTCGGAGGTGTGTGTTGACCCGCTTGCAGCTTTAGCAGTGTTCGCTGTAATGATGCTGAAAACTGGCTTATCCTTTGCTAACCTTGTACCTGTACCCGCAGGCAGCTGTTGTGAGCCTTTGTGGAGATTTTCAGCTTTTCTTCCTTCCTCATCAATGCTGGCAGCTGCTGCTTCCGCTTCATGGTAATTTTGACTGAGTTATAACATCCAGGTTTTTCTGGGCTGTTTCTTTGGGTGTAAGCCTCTCCATCCTCAGGCCAGCCTGTTGCTGGGGCTCTCTTCCCTTCTGCTACCTGAGATGGGTCATTTTCCATATTAGTAGATTATTTCAGTGGTGAAGTTGAAGTTCTTGGGGAGGAAGCAGAGTGTAGAAAGGTGGCCAGGAGGCATGGGCAGACACAGTCTAATGTTTCAGCTGAGGAAGATCACTGCCACACTCCAGCACAGCAGCTGTGGAGCCAAGGCTGACTGTCTTTATGGGATTAAGTCCCATTGTCTGACCTCAGTTTGTGAGAGGTTGAGTTGTGGTCACTGGATTTAGTGCAAAGGAGTGCAAAGTTTTCCTCTGTGCCAAAGGGAATAATGAAGGCAGAGTGGCCTCAGCTCCATGGAGGAAAGCAGGTGGGTGTTGGCAACTGTTAACACCTTTAGTCCAGCACAGGCAAACTGCAGATTCACTCCCTGGTGAGAAATCTCTATTCTTTTATATTTGTTTATGTAAAGGCAGATGCTTACAGAGCTGGCCAGTTACGTGAAAGCCCTGGCTGCGTTCTCCTGCGAGTCTGTTGAAAGATTCAGAAAACCTAAAAACTGTGGAAATGCAGTACCAAGACATTGGTTGTAGTGTGATGCCAGCAGTATGGTGCAGAACAATTTAAATTAGTTCTGTGAAGTTATTCCACTTACAAGTGTATTTTTTGTGCTGCGCTAATTGAACATGGAGAAATTAGCAGTGCCACAGAAAGGCTGTGCACTGGACTGTAAAACAGATTGAACAGACTAATCATTTCTGGGGGTGCCCAGGCTGTTTGCTGGGTGTGTTACCGCTTCTTTGCTTGCAGCTGCCCTGATGGAGCACAGCGGTGCGAGGGGCCTTCAGAGGACAGACCAGACCTGCTGACTGTTGTCCTCACCTGGATTTTACGAAGAGGGCAAAGGGACATCTGCCATAGACCTGCTGTCAGATCTTAAGCTAACATTTCAAAGGCATCAAGGTATCTGTTGGGGTCTGTTTAGAAGTATTTATGGGAATTACATCTGCTCCCCAGTGCTCTATTTCCCTGCCGGTGAATGTATCCTGCAGCGTGTTTGTGAAGATGAGCACGTTTGTTTTGAGAGGTGCTCATATTCCTCCAGAATGGAGAGATATTTAAGTACCATAAGTGGTTTAACTTAATGCTTTTGCAGCTTCATATAAGAGCTTTTGCGAGAGTAACAGAAGGATGTTGAAAGAGTTTGGCTGCAGTCCTGGCACCTGCCTGTGTGGAGCCCTGCTAGCTCCAGAGCCAGGCTCTGTCCGTCCCTGCTGCCAGGAGCAGGGCTTGTGTTTGCATTTGCAGGGGTGCTGAGCTGCAGGAGTGGCTGGTGCCAGCAGCTTGTACACGCTTAACCCAAGTGTTAGCTGAGGTTAGAGGTGTCTCCAAAGTTGACTTTCAGAACACTTTAAATGCAAACTCCTGACGTGGTTTTCCTCTGCGCTTTCAGCACAGGGTTTTCTGGCAGTGCTCTGTCTATCTTAGCCTGACAAGATCAGCAGCAATTACACTGGCGTAGGAAACAGGAGCCCCTTCCTGACCTTAGAGTGCTGCTGCATTAACATATAAAATGGACAAGTAATTTAGGTGATGAATTGATTTGGATTTGGTCATGGTGAATGAGACTTCTAGAGCCAATGTGCTTACTCATCAGATGACTCATGTCTTAGTCACTTTTAGAATAAGTGCTTCTCTTTTTGGGTGCTTCTAGAATGGCACGGTAGAGATAAGCTTAAAATTTCCACCTCCCTCTTTGATAATTTTTTAAAAAGTATCTAAGAAAAGAAAGATTGTGGGAGGGAAGATAATATAGTCAAATCAAGGTCTTTGGAAAGAATGTGATGGAATGGTTTATCGGACAGAAGAGGAAACAGCCCTATCTGGCAAGTAAGGTGCATCCCAGGAGTTTAGCCTGAATTCTACAGCACTGTGAGACTTTAATTAATTTTGCTGTTTGCTTCCTGGTCAGGCAGAGCGATCTCATGCTTCAAATCAGACTTCTCAAGCTTTGTTCTCAGGTTACTCTAGTGTTACTCTAGTGAGTCCACATTGTGGGTAGCTGCAAGTCTGAGCCTATTCTCAAATTCCTGTGCCACCAGCAGTACGTAAAAGCATCCTTAGATGGAAGCTGGCCCCTCAGACACTCAAAATTGCTGTGCAAATAAAACCCTGCTGTTCTCAACTGTTATTTATATGTAATTATATTTTTCCATTACCAAAATATTGAAGTTGACTTAAACCTGATTGTTCAGAAACGTGCACATGTTTAAGCAAGTGAATAGCATATCTGAGAACCTGGGGAAACAATGAAAAATTACTTTGTAATCCACTGTAAGCTTACATAGTAAATAAACTGTGGGTTTTTTTCCTTTTTCTTTCTAATATCTTTCTTCTTTCTAATCTTGCAGTCATCCTGCAACAAATATAATATAGGCTATTCCTGATCTAACCAGGCTCCTGATGAATCAGGTGAGCTCAGAGTGGCACAGTGTGATCTCTGCTTCTTACTTGACCTGCATGGCTGGGCAGCAGCCAAAGTGGGAGAGCTGTGCAGGGAGTGACATGGGGCATTGCTGCCGGCTTAGGCATAGGCTTTGCTAAGCTGGATGTGGTTAAACTCTTATCAGTGCTTCAAATGTTGAAAATGGGGATGCACTGACTGTCAATAACAGGTCTGTAAGCATGACTTCAGTGCAGAAGTTTTGTTTTGTGTCAGGAATGATGATGTAGTGTTGTTATAAAAAATGATGCTGGTGTTAGATCTACTCTTACAACAGTGTGTTCAATTGTAGGAAGAGTACAAAGGCACATGAAGTAGCCAGAGGTTGGGAATCAGAAATTTGGGATTCTCCTACTGAGCATTGCAGTGCTGTCTGGGTGACCCTGAGCAAGAGTGTCTCTTCCTAACTCCTCTCTGTAAATGTTCTTTTGGCCCTTGGTTTATAGGCACCATCTGTAAAACACGGGTAGGTCATGGCAGGTGACAGATACTATGTAAACGAGAATTTCCCATTGAAATGTATTAGGTTACAATTTCAAAAACAGGAAGCCAAAGAATAGGGTTTTATTGTTAAACAGCACTGGTGAAAGGAAAGCCAAAAATAGTTTTCTTACCAGTGTCCTTTGTCAGGTACTAGAGAGTAATTCACAGGCTTGTAGGTTTTAAGGTCTCTATAATTGTCTATGCTCTGTCTCCTGGGTCACAAGTGTGGAGGATTTTACCAGCAGTCCCTTTTGGAGAATTGAAGTCAAGAGGAATTTATCACTTCCTTAAGAAGTTTTCCAGTTTGTTTTGCCTCTTTTAGTTGCAGAAGTTTCTTTGTGTTCTCTGTTTTAAAATGTAACTAATTTACAAGATTGTTGCTAAACCTTAAAGGCAAAGGAATTATACTAATACATGATGATAATATAATAATAATATTAAAGGCAAATGTTAGCAATTTGGTGTTGTTACTGCACAGAAAACCTTCCAGATAAGGTTAGTTCATGTGCAGAGAATGCAGGTAAAACTGCCTCTAGGTGGGTTATATCTGTTGGTTTATTTATACTTCTGGTCAGTGTTTAGTTGATGATATTGGGTGTTTCTGGCATCCCTTTCCAAATGAGTGTGTGTGTCTCGGACATCAACAAGGAGCTAGGAAAGCATGGAAGACTACCATGCTCCCTGCATCCCCACATATCTTTCATGGGCTTGAGCGGCTGTGCAGCAAACAGCCATGGTGGTTTAGCGCTGGAGAGGGAGAAAGCAAGGGGAGCTGATCAGGAGCTGCCTCCAAGTGTGACACTAGAGCATCTTCAGCCTATGGTGGGAGCAGCGATTTTGGAAGACTGGATCTGAACATAGCTGATCTGCACGACTGGGTGAGACATTCCTACAGCCCTCTGCCACCCCACGGCTGGATTGCGTCCTCGCTCTCCATGTCTTGTGTGCAAGCAGCTGCAAACTCATCAGGACCGAGCCCAGCCCTGCCTCTGTGGTGTGTATGGTACCCTGGGGGCTGATGAGGAGTGCTGGTACCAGGGCAGTGATGCTGCGGTGCTCTCTCCTCACTTGCCACATGGTAGGATGCGGAGCTCAAGGTGGCTGTTTGTGTGTTGCAACTTGCGCAGGTGGAAGGAAGAAAGCTGGGTAGAGGTGGACCCCGTCTAAGAGGATGGATGCAATGGGAATTATTTCTGATGATTCCTTGACGTGAGCCCTGCTAGTCTAAGAAAGAGCTGTAAATGCAAATGGGGAAGAAAATGCTGTCATCATCCTCCCCTCCTGGGAAAGGAGCCCTGGGATGGCTCCAGTGTAACTGGGCAACTCTCATTTAGACACGTGAAACACATTCACCCAGACACTCATATGAGTATTTCCACATTTTTGAGGCTGAGATTTTCAGTGTTCTTCACATTTTGGCATGTGAATGTTGTCCCTTCTGATGTCCTGAGACAATAGTTAAAGTATGTGCTTAAGTGTTTTGCTGGAGTAGAGCCGACATCTCCATTGCAGAGAGAAGCAGTGTGTTGGGAGACTCAGTGGCTGCATACAGACTAATTGTTCTGAGATGCATCGTGGAAGGTGTTGAGCACCCTGGCTGGGAGCCAGCAAGGCTTTTAAACACATGCTTTGCTTATTTTTTTCACATTGTTACCAGTTTTGTTCTTTGATTTCTTTTCCCCTGGCAACTAGCGAAGGATATCTGAGTAGCCAGAGCAGTGTAATTCATCTGCCAGTGATACCCTGACCTGTACCGCAGGGATGTCTCACAGGACATGGGACGGCTGACAGGAGCAGGTATTGCTACCAGTGCCCAAGTCAATTGGCTTCAGATTTTCCCCTCTGCATTCTCCTGCTCCACGTGGGGCAGGCCAGGCTGCATAAGCAATGCTCAAACTACATTTGTAAACCACATCTCCTCTTTCCACAAGTCTTTGCTTGCTATTAAACTACATAGATCATATTTCCTTCCCCACTTTCCTCTTAGACTGTATTTGCCTTTCCCTGCCTTGAAAATTTTGGCAACAAACTGCCAAATTCAGGTTTTAGTTGGAAGTGGCATCATCTGCAGTGGAGCCCAGGGCAGGGCAGAGAGGAGCCTAAAAATCCTCTTGAGGTTGATGGCTTCTAACTGCTCTCGGGTTTTCAAGGCGTTGTGCTTTGGCTTTGCCAGCTGTGAGCAGGAGAAAGGTGCTACAGGCCTAGTCAGAGTCTGGGAAGGAGGCTTTGATTCCTCAAAGAGATGGCCCCGTGCATGCTGCCATCAATATTGTCTGTGTCTCTTCTGTCCCTATGTCTTCAGCTGGCGCAGCTCCTCCTGTAGCTCAGCGTGCCTCACTGGGGCATGTGAAGCAAGACTAAATCCTGTATTACTGTTGAAAACTGCACCTCCCTCAGCAAGAGATGTCTCCTTGCCAGCAGATTTACTCCCTGTTTTGCTCCTGCACCTGCTGACTTGATGACCAGAAACATGCCTTTTTCTGCTCTTGTTGCGGCTCTGCAGAAGTGACAGAGCTGTTGGAAGGGTTTGCATAATTTCTAACACTTCAGAAAGGGTCTAGCTGGTTGAGTACAATGTGCAGTACTTGTCCTGAGCCACAGAGAACGGGGGGACTGCTTTGGTGTCCCAGGGCAGCCTGGCACCCCAACCATGGCTGCCGCTCAGCCCCAGGCTCGCTGTGCAGAGCCAGAATTGCTGGGGTGCAACTAAGTTGCCCCAGGGTGGCATTATCACACTTGTTTTTCCAAGTAAAGCTGCACCTGAAAACTTCTATTGATCCTTCAGTGCTGCAAAGCCTTTTTCATGCTCTGAAAAATGCTGAGATTATCATCAGCCTAAATTTCTGGAATAGCATTGCAGTGACTCAAAAGAACAGCCTTGTCCCCAGTAGCCTTTGCCTAGTGACTCCCTGGATAATCTCCACTCATTGACCTTGGGGCTTTGAAAGTGCATTTTGGCTTAAAGAGCTAAAGCTTAAGGCTTCAAAGCGATTGGGAAGCCTCCTACCCTTTAAATTTCCAAGTGGCCTGGGTTATGTGTGCATGGACAAGGGTAATTGTAGGGGTGGTTTACCTGGTTCTGACTCCTGCAGGATCTGTCACTTATCCCCTGGAGCCTGTTCCCTCTGTACAGAGAGCCTTGCTGCTGCCGCCTTTGATTTTGTGCAGGTTAACTGAGGCCATGTTTTCAAGTCCTGGGGTTTCTAAAGACAGGATTATCAGAAGATGGGAGTTATCCGTGTGGAAATACAGCAAATACTTTGAGCTCTAAATTTGAAGTCCATTTGTCTTTTCTTATAGCGTTCACTGCTTTTCGTCTTGCACTGTTGTAGTTGTTCTGTGCCTTTTGCCTTGGGGTATGCAGATTGGCAGAGTTGATGAAGACCTTCAGTGCCCATGGACACTTAGAGATGGGGGCTGGGATCATTTCTCTCCTTAAAACTCTTTGCAGAGATCACCTTGAATAGGAATCTCTACCCATCTTTGAACTGCTGGGAAGAGGAAAGCCTGCTGTGTTCTGTTCTGTTCATTTTTATTGTAGATTGGCAATCCTGGAACAGCTGGAAATTAATGTCTTTAAAATGCTGGAAAGACTTTTCCCTGCAGCTGGCTTACAGAACTAAGCAACTCGATATATCCCCTGAAATACCTCCAGATCTCTCAAAGGCAGCTGAAAGCTTTTTCCTTATCTGGGAGAAAGATAAACCTCTAAGACCCTAAGACCGACATGCATAAATGTGAACTTGTTCTGCCTGCTGGCTTGTTTGGTTTGTTGTGGATGCTTTTTAACCAACACTAACTTCAATGCTGGCCTGTGCTGTGAGATCTGAGGCTGGCAAAGGTGTCTGATGCTGAATTACTTTGCTGTGTCGATGATCCATACGTGTGCTTTCCCAGATCCCGCTTTGCTGCTCCTAAACTATACCAGCATTGTTCTGCAGTGATTTGCTTTTCTGTCATTGAATTCTTATATATCGTGCAGCAATAGGAAATCTGAGCATCCGTGGGCACCTCAAGAGCAGAATTAACCGTGACAGTTGGTATGGAAGGTGCTAATGGGTGCAGGGGAGGAGGCAGGCAGGACTGAGAAATATACTGAAATAAATAAATTGGGGAGGAGGAACAAAATGGCCTGCAAGCATGCAGGCTGCTGGGTGCCGATGTGCAGCTGTGGGCTGACACACCACTGCTGAAGCAGCAGCCTGTCTGCACAACTTCAGGTTGCTGCTGCTTCAATTTATTTATTTACTAGAGTATATCATGGGCTCTGCTGAGGAAGCAGGATGCTGCTCAGGCTCACAGGGCCTTGCTGCAGAATATATCCCAGGAATTCGAGTAGAAAACCAGTTGCAGGCCCTGAGTTGAGCTGGCAGCATTCATGGTTGGGAAACCCCTTGGTTCACTTGTAACCTGCTTAGGATTGATGCAGAGCACTGAAAGTAGTGCTGCTTAACCTGTTTTTTTACAAGACTCCTGTAAACTTGTCCTGGCAGGAGGAGGGTGGCATGTTTTCCTCTGCTCCTCCTCTCTGCAGCTTTTGAGTCCGACTGAGCAGAGGAGGAACCCTCGGAGGTGTGAGGTTCCTGCATGTGTGGTGGATGTTGGCAACAGTAGGGAATGGGGCTGAAGGAGGTCTTCTCCACTTGTGTAAATGCCTGATGGGGGGAGTCTGTGAAGAAGATGGAGGCAGATTCGTCTCAGTGGTGTCCAGTGAAAAGACAAGAGGCAATGGGCACAAACTGAAATACAGAAACCATTTAAAAAGAAAAAACCCTTTTTTTTAACTGCATAGCAGGCAGCTGAGTGGAGACTGCCATCCTTGAACAAAATTGCCTTGCAAAGGGAGCAGGCAGGCTGTTCCTCATGGTCAGTGCAAAGTGGGCACAGCCATATGCAATGCATGGGCCTTCTGGTCTCTGGTTTAACATGTGCAAGCACCTACTGCAGGCTCCTGGTCGCACTCTGGTGCAGGAGGGACCGCATAGCCCCACAAGGGAGCAATCCCAGAAGATCAGCTGTTGCTTACACTTCTTTTCTGTTCTTCAGGGTCACAGATTGGTGTGTGACTGCTGGTTTGCCTGGTTGACAGGCTCCCCTGCTTTTCTGGAGCCTTTGCTGCAGGCTGGGCATATCAGGCTTAAAAACCAGACCTTATACTAAAACTAGAGGGTGGATGCCATGTGCTGTGGCTGTTCATGCAAATCCGTGCATGTGCTCACTGCTGTGCATTGTGTTTTCAGTTCCATTTTTCTTATATTCCCTTTTCTTTCTCTCTGTGCCACAAGAGATGCTTTCTGTAGGGTGCTTGCTAGTGCCCTGGTCCCATTTTCATGGGATGTGTCCTGCTTTGCAGCACAGTCACCCAAAGGCACTGCTGCAATTGCAGTGGTTTAGAGACAGGTTTGATTTGAGTGCTCAGTTCTGCTCCTGTGAGATCAGAGGGGATTTGGCCATTGTGGAGGGTTAGACCTCATCCTTGCAGACTGATACGCTCTTCAGGTCCTCTTGATCTCTTCAGTTTTGGTTTGTTCAGCACTGTTACCATCTGCGGTAGCAATTTTGAGGTATCATTACAGATTGCAGCAGAAGATGGCTCATCTGAGATGAATCTCTTGCCCTTAGAACATTTTAAAACCTTTTTTTCTTTAACCTGCCATTTACCTCACCATGGTACAGACATTTGAGAAGTCATTATTGCAATGAAGACCCTAAATATTAAAGACTCCCTAATTCTGAGGTAGTTATTTTGCTCTGGCTACTGCCTTGCTTGTTAATATTTTACAAATAATCTAAGTTTTTCAAACTTCATGTAATCTGACATTCTCAGTTATTTTTTTGAAGCACCCTCTCGCTGGCTGTTTAAATGCCACCTCCAGCAAGCTGTGCTCCCTGCCACTGCTGCCCCCTCTCCTGGGAATCACACTGCCTCTCAGCTCAGCAAGTGACAGCAACCGTGACACTTCTTCCTCCTCTTCCTCCTCCCTGCTCAGGTTCAGCCCCAGGAGTCTGCTTCCTCCGCTGCACAAATTCTGCACTGACCCTACAAGGAACCTCTCTGTGTGAGTTGTTATTGCCCATACTCACCTGTGCAACCTCAAGCTGTAACAGCATGTACTCTTATAGTTGGTGGTCAGAAGGCTGCTTTTCCACTGGATTATGGGGTTCAGCTTTCCCTGTGCATGGTGCAAGTTGCATTTGGGCTATTTTCTGCACTCTTGATGGGTATCGGAAGAGGAGGTTGGGGTAGGCAGGCTCTGAGGTCTGAGTCAGCATTAGCTGAGTGCCAGATGGGAGCACGCACAGGAGGATCTTTGGAAATGGGGGTCTCCCGAGTTTTTGCTCTCCTCTGACATCAAACTGAGTGATTCGATGTTGTCTAGGCTCTGTGTGTGCATTAACAAGCCCAATTCCTTCATATTGCTTTCCCTAGGATCACTTGGAGGTAGGGCAAACCATCCGGTATGGCTAGGGACATGCTGGGACATCCTCTGCATGTTCACACAGCAGAACCGGGCTTGGTGCTCTCTGCCCATACCATCCTCCCATCCTTTATTGCCGCGGTGTCAGGGGCTGATGTCAGGCTGGCGCAGCGGCTGGGGTCATTCTCCTGCAAGGCTTTTGTGTCCTTTGTCACAAGGGCAAATGGGATTTATTACAATCTGAGCTCAGGTCATCTGCAGGGACGGTGTGGACATGTGGAGTTGGGTGTTGGGATGTGCTGGGTTTGTGGGCACTACTTGGATGTTACAGAGATGGTGGGTTGAAGCACTTGGCATCGTTGCTAGTGAAACCTGTGGGATATGTGGGCCGAATGCCTCACACTGACCATTCCCCGTGCTTTCCCGGGTGTAATTTGCAAAATAAAACCACATCCAATGCTCATACACTGATAAACAGCTTTAAAAGATGAAGGCAGAAGCTAATATAGTCCAGCATCAGGGTGTGGTGCCCACAAGTCTTGCTGAACCTCTGCTATAAAACATGGCAGCCAAACTGTCGTACAAAAGTAGTTTGTAGCCAGGGCTTGAGTACAAAGAAGCACAACTCCTCTTCGATTCATTGGTGTTGTCCCCACCAATGCCGTGGTTAAAATGTGCTGACAGCTGCACCCAGTTAAACGTTCCGACAGGGCTCCTGTTTCACTGGCATTATCTGGAGTGTTTAATGTTAATATCGCTCTCACTTAGATAGATTTGGCACTCCTCAATGTTTTCTTGTTACAGGAATTTCCTTAAGTAGAAACTTTTTCTTCAGAGTAATTTTTGGTTGATTATTGCTTATATATGCAATTAGTGTAATTGCATCTGATTATGCAAATTTATTTAATCATATAATTAGAACATGAAGGGATGAAATATAATGCAGTTGGGAAATCTTTTGTAAAAATTCCTGAGCTCAGTACTCTGTGCACAAGGTGGTTGTTATCTCTTGTGCTGTAGGTTGGTAGACTGGAGATTTTAGTTCAGTATCCTGGCTAGTTTCAAAACATGTTTAAAACGTGCTGTTAATTGCTCTTAAAATTGGTTACATGGCCTTTATGGTGTGAAGGTGTGTAAGTTTTATTTTTTAAATGGTAATATCAGGGAGCTTGCTGCCAAGCCCAGCCCAGCTGTCTCACATCTGCATCCACACCTTGCACCCAGGGACATGAAAGCATCAGTCCTGCATCGGACCCAAACCCCGGATCCTGTCTTCAGCTGGGGTCTCTCATGGGGAAGAGAGGGAGAGCAGGACAAACATGGAGTGATGGGTGCTTGGGGTGGTTGTTGTCTGTAGCTCAGGGGCCCCGAAATCCCTTTTGAAAACACCCTGCCTTGGTAAGGACTGAGAAGGAGGAGGTAGAAATGGTGCATTTTCCAGACTGTGGTCTGGAGATGTTTGTTGTCATTCAAGAAATCTGGCAGGAGCAGGGGCCTGAACTTGCTTTTCAAATTTCTCACGCAGTGCCTGAATTGCAAAAAATACTGTTTTTTGTCATTCAGCAGTTACTTTTAAAGCTGTGCTAGGAGCTTCACAGAAGTAATCAAAGCACCTCGCTTTTATGATCTAATTTTCAGCTGTGGCACAACAGCTAGGCTCACTGCCAAGAACTGTAGAGAGAAGAGGGAAAAGGGCTAGGATGATTATACCAGGGTCGAGTGATTTCTCAGCAAGACACGATTGTCTGTGCTCTGAAACAAGAGCCTCGTAAGCCACAGGATGAAGCAAATGTATGGTGTGTATGCAAAAAGCACAAACAGTATATTCTTATTTATTATTTGGGTTGTGTTAATGTCTGCTGCTTCTAGTCACGAATCAGTACCAAAAGTGATTACCCTCTTCCCAGCTAGAACACAGTCCAAATGGCTGGTCTGGTGTACATCTGTCTTGATTATCTCTGCAAGGGCTGCAGGGATTTGCTTTCTTTTTGGCTTCACAAAGCTGCAGCTTCTCGTCATTCTTCACTGCTTGGTTTGGGCTGCCTTTCGGCCAGTGGATGTCTGAAAGTAGTTTTCACAGATGCCAAGAAGCTCATGTGCTTCTCCGAGGCCTGATTCCTTGCAGCAGCAGTGTGAGTGGAGGTAGGCAGGAGGCAACCTTATCTTCAGGTGCCCTGTTCCATGTGTCGGGAGTGAGCAGAGCTGAAATGAAGGCCAGTGTGCTCTCAGTTGAATTGCTGCATCAAAAATGAACCTTCTGGCTGCTCTTCCACCACAGCAATGAGACCTGTAAGTGGCTGGCTCCTGAGGTCTGAAGACTCATGTGTTGCAAACCACTTTGTGCTTGTGGGGCTCGTGGCAGCTCAGATGTTGGTCCAGTGCATGGCTGTGGGATGCAAGTTCCTCTTCAGCTTCTCCAGACTGAAGGTGTTGGAGTGAGCTGGCTGGATTTGGGGCAAGCGTCTCCCCGTGTATAAAAAGTTGATAGGGTCAGGGTGGGGCTGTGGAAATATCTCACTCATGTCAGAACAGTGGACTAACGCTGAGTGCTTGGGTAAGTCATGCAGACCCAACTGCAGAATAAGGAGCGCATGAGAGACTCCAGGATGGAAATAGTCATAGGCTGTATTTGCTTGGTGTGGGGAGACAGCTCGGGCTCTGGAAGGGACTTGCTGACCTAATATTTCAAAAATGTCATTCGAGGAGCTGTTCAGGATTTGGCAGCCCAGCCCAGGACTTGCCGCTTCTCTCCTTAAAGGGAGTTTCTGGCGCCAGTTGACAGCAGTCAGAGCAGATTCTTCACCCTGGCCGTGCTGCTGTGGGGGATCACCTGAAGGAAACACAAGACAAGCACAGGGTGATACAAGATAGGGCTGGATGTGCAGCCCAGCTCTGCCCCAAGGCAGGACTGGCTTCCTGGTGGGGAGTCTGACCTGAGCTGAAGGATGCTGGTGATGGAGATGACATCCCCTCTGCAGGCAGCCTGTCCTGGTACATGGCTGCCTGTACCATTTAGAAAACTTGACCTGATTCCTGACCTTGGTAGTGTATATTAAAGCAGCAGACTAAAGCCTTCTGTGATCTTTGGGACCTGACTTGGTGAGAGTGCCTGTGGGTCTTGTGTGGTCAAGAGGCACCTAATGGCTGTGGCCTTCAAACAGGGTTTCAGTGTGATGTCCCTGCCGGTGCACATGCTGGCATGGAGGACACCATCCACAGGCATTTGAAGAAGTCTCCAACTCTGAGCAGCAACAAAATCGCTGCCTGAACACTTTCCATGCAAATGCTCTTTATAGTTATTATTCACTGTGACTTCTTTTACTGCAAAGGCCCTTGGTGCCTCAGCACAGGGCAGGTATGTTCTCAGAGGCAGGAAGGGGAAGCGGGACACGGTGGGTTGAGGGCAGCGTCATCCTTCTTAACCTGGGAACTGCAACAGATGAAGCTGTAAAGTCACTTTTCTGGGTAGCGTGTAGCAAAATCAGGAAATGAAGCTGGATTTGCCAAGGCCCAGGGCCTTTTAACCTCCCCATCCTTCCTCATAGGAATGTTTCTAGTTACCCAAATGGAAGAACCAAGCAGTAAACTAGATTTGCAGTTTTTTATTTTTCAAACAATGCCTTGAAATACTTTATTGAGCAGCAAAATTAATTGCATTCACTCATCTCCCACTCCCATGTACAATACAGAGAGATTTTCTCCAGAATCATATTCCTTTCAAAAGGGTATTTTGTACCATGCTCTGCTCAGCGCCTGTCTGGGAAGCATGTGCAGCCATTTGATAAATATATTGCAAAAAACACTGTTAAGTGGCAGCCTGCCTGCAACAGAGGAGTAGCTACAGGAAAAAATGGTAAATAAGATATGTGTAAGTAAATTAATTTTGCTCATATAAGCTTGTTTGCAGCTTTAGTTCATGTCTGCAGCATAATCCTCTGATGTACAGCAGGTGTTTAGTGTTGTGGGGGATCGGGCTGCTGACTGCATGAAGAGCATCAGGCTTGTAGAAGGTAGTGGTGGTGTCTCTGTTTCACTGGGATGTCCCATCACAGCAAGGTGCGGTTGTGTTATAGCCTGACAAACTGCAAATCCACCATTGATTTTGCCTCACAGAAATAAATAATTGCCTTTTGTACTGAGTTTTATGCACAGTAAGACTGGTCTGTGCGTAACTGATTTGCTTATTCGGAAACCATTGCTTTCCAATACACTTTTGGAGGATTTATCAGTGAAAAGGAATCCTTCAAAACAGCAGAACCTGAAACAAAGCCCAGCTCTACAGATGAACAATTATTTTCTTTTAAGTCTTGCTGGATTTTTTTAGCATACTCCTAGCAGCACTGTATTATTTGTTGTGATGCTGTATGGGTCTATTTGTTTTGATCGGATGAACTGATTTATGGGGTTTATCTTAAGTTTATCTATTTAAGTAAGTTGTGAATTAGCGGAAGATTTATTTTGCAGCCTGAGCTGTGGGTTAAAGCTGTGCAAGTGTGCTTCTGCTTTTGACGGGGTGGCACCCCAGGGTTCCTGGTCTGGGCAATGAAGAGCTGTGCAGGTGGCTTACACGAGCATCGCTGTTTGCCGGGACCTGGCTGCTGTTCCCAGCGCTGAGCAGTGTGAGATGCCCAAGTGTTCAATCCAGGTGGGTGATCTGTGGGCTTTCACAGCCAGCTGCACAGCAATGCAGGCAGATGCTTCCCTCCCCTTGCTCCTGCATGTGGGGAAAACGTTGTGGCAGGAGAAGGGAAGAAGGTGGGGGAGCTGCAGACTTCAGTTGCAGGTTGATTTTCCTCTTGATGCTCCCTAGGAGTGAGGTGAGCTGTGACTGTCCAGAAACTAAAGCTGCTGCAAGGAAAGGCCTTGGGTTTGTTTCTCTATAGGCAGAAGAGCAAATCCAGGCTTTTAATGCAGGGTGGAATCAGAGGTTTCCTTGTATCCCTTGTGCAAGTTGGATTAAATGGTGAAAACATTTTTACTCCCTCCCTCCCTTCATTTAAAATTGTTTCCCTGATTGAGGGGAACACACAGGCTGGACTGTGAGGAGAGCTGCAGCCCAGCCCCAGTGGCGCAGGAGATGTCTGCTGATGGCGGAGATGTGGACTGGTGCTTTCCCAACCATGCACAGGAGCCCTGGGAAGCTGCTGCCCCGCAGGCAGGGCTGGAGGCTGGTCTGTGCTTCTTCCTAGGGGCTGAGGCACTAACCTTCACCCAAAGCCGAGCGCACAGGCATTCCACGAGGAGTCCTCACGAGTGTCTGGTCAGGAAATGTGCTGCTCTGCAGGCTCTGGAGTGCAAGGAAAGCCTCTTCAGAGATAGCAGAGTGGCCCCAGGCTTGCGGTTGCCCTGACCTGATGCTCCTAGGTCAGCTCAGAAGCTTTCCAAGTGCAAACCTCGCATGAGCATTTTGCAGACAGCAAGCCCTCTGTGGGCTTCCTGTGAATCTGTTTCGAAGGACAAGGTCATCGCTGAGCCAGTGCAGGGCTGCAGCTGGCTTTCTACCTTGAAGCCTGGTCTGGGAGAGCAGGGACGTCTAGCAGAGGGGGGGCTTGTGCTGCTTTGCCTGTGGGTTTGTGGGACCATGTGCAGTATGTGTTGGACCAAACCTTGCACGCCTTCCCTTGCTGCTGTGAGCCACCCCACAGTGCCTGCATCCTGGCTCTGAAAGGGATTTGTGCTTTGGGATTGAAGGATTTAAATATAGTTTTAATAAAAGCTTTTAAAGCTGATCTTACCATTTCATTACTGTTTTGAGTGAGTGACACTTCTGTCAATTTGTTTCAAACAAGCCTTCAGAAAAGGCAGGAGAAGGGGGGAAGATTATTCCCGGGTGGAGAAGGAGGGGAAGGAGGTGAACAGCGGACTGTGGGGAGGAACGTGTTAGATTTGGATGTTCTCTTTCTGTGACACTGAGTGCCCAGTGTGTGTCCCTCTTGATTGGCACCTGACCTAGGGTGAAGCCTCCCATCCAGATCTTTCTCTAGTTTCCTTATGGATATAAAAGATTGCTTGAGCTTGGCTGCTGCACTTCTGCAGGCAACTTGGGAGGTCGTCTCTCTTTGCAGCAGAGTTCAGCTGTAGTGTATTTAAGTGAGCATTGTTGGACAGCTTCAAGCCAGGCTCAGCCTTTGCTCCATGCTCCTCGACGAGGGTGTCGTGTGTGTGTTCTGAGGCTGATGCTGGATGGGGGTTTTTGAACTCGCTCACGCCCACCCTTCCTCATGTAAATTAAATGTAGCCAGGGTGAAAACAGGGCAATGCAAGTGTCACCTGGCTTGCAGGGATTTTTATGCACAACCTGCTTTGTGTGTAGAGAGCCAAAGGTTGCAATATTTCAGAGTTAAGCTGACACTGAAATTCACTGGATGCAGTCCAGGATGCTGTGACTAAAACTAAGTTCTCCCCCACTGACCCTAGAAACTGGGCAGAGGGTTGAGATGATGCATGCTGCAGCACTGCATCTTCAGGGGTGATTAAGGGATGACAGCCATGTGCTGCAGAGGATCATTTCCTGCTCCGGACTGTGCTGGGAAGACTGAAATCTGTTTTAAATTGAAACTGAAATTAGCATCCAGGAAACAGCGATTTTATTCAGCAGTTTTAGCTTTGTATTGCATTTTTGTGTTCAGTAGGTCTTTTTCCAAAGGAAAAGCTGATTCCCACATGCTGGTAATCATTAAGCGTTGTTGATTTGCAATTCAGTGTGGCTTTTATACATGGTGGGCAGCAAGGTTAACGTGTGTTTGCACACAGGCTGCAACTGTGGGGGGCCAGGGGTGACCCTGGAACCAGACTTGCTTTTAAATTCTGCCTTTGCTGTTGACTATGTTGCAAATAACTGAGAGTGTGGAAGTCACCAGCCATGGCTTGGTTTCCAAGCCATTCTGTGACACTCTCTAGGGCCCTACAGGGCAAGAGAGAGAGTACTGTGGAGCCCTAAATGGCTATGGATTTGTTGTTAAGCTCATTGGGTTTGGATACGTACCAGAAGCTCTTGTACCCTATAGATAAGAATACAAGAGGTAAAAAGTTTGACCCTTTACCCTTGGCTTGTTAAGAAGCTATACTTCTCTCTTTATTGTAAGCTCAGGTTGACTGTTGGTCCAGCTACAGAAGTTCTCTTTAGCTGCGTCACTTGTTGCACATCAGATAAAAATCTCATCTTTATCACTTTCATATCTAGCTCGATGCTTGGGTTTGCCTTTCCTGCTGAGTGTTTGCAATTTGTTAATAGCCTGTCAGTGTTTTGCCTTCCATTTCTTTTACGCTGGAAGAAGCCAAAGATGGGTGTCTTGGTTATGTTTGTGTTGAGTGAACATTATTATTCAGTTTACCTCTGTTTGTGTTTCCTTTTAGGTATTTCATGGAGAGATTCCTTCGTGCCACATGTTGTCTGTGAGTGCTAGCATCGCAGCTCTCTGCAGTGCCATCTGAGACCATACGAGTTGGACGCAGCGATGGAGGACTCTCCAACAAATGCCATGGATGATCGCATAGACATGTGCTGCAAAGACACGCAGACTGAACTGGCAGAGCGGGTAGCAGCCATGGATGTGGCTGTTGGCCCAGACAGAAGTGACCAAAATGGTGAAGACAACACTGAAGAAAATGACACAGTCTTTTCTGATAACATAAAAGACGTCCAAAGAAATGGAGTCAACAGTGATGTGGGAATGAATGAACTGCCTTCCCAACGGTCAGAAGATGCTCACTGGAGGCATGTTCCCAAGAGACCTCTCACTAGACCCGTCCTATCAAGTAGGAAATTGTCTCTTCAGGAAAGATCATCAGGAGGTTATTTGGCTTCTAGCAACACTCCAGGTTATGGTCCTTATGCCACAGGACCATCGCCACGTATAATGAGGAGACCAACGATAGAGTCCAATCGGGTCTCCATATCAGATTCTGAGGTAAGTGTGTTCTCCCCTATAATTGTGGTGTCAAGGTAAGGTTAGTCTTTCTTAACTGGTAATGGGAGTCTTCAGTCTTTTGGAGTAGTAGATCTGAAAGCACCGTTTTTTTCTAAGGTGGGGGGGGGGGGGGGAAATCCCTAAACCAGGGATTGTATTTGCGTGGAATGGCTGGACACCTTTGTATCCATCCCCCAGACCTCTGCTGGGTGTAGCCCTGGTCCTGACATTGGCTCCTGCAGCCCCCCACCTGCCTGGGATAGTCCTTTGAGGGGCCAGGACCCCCCGTGTTGTAGCGGTAGCATGCAGAAGGCCTGTCAAGCTGTTCAGAGAGAGGGCTGTGGCCAAATGGCTTTGCTCTCATGTCCCTGCTGTATGTGTCCTTCGGGATTTTATCAGTCACGGCAGCTTTGCTGCTGGTATTTTACAGATTTAAGCTTCTGGAGATTATGTATCTCCTATTGTATTTTGCCATTATTGAAGGCATGATTTAATTTTATAAAGAGCTTAAATGCACTGGTGTTTCCTACTCCTGTCAGGATTTTCCTTTGTCTTTAAAGCATTGGTAACAGCAGTGGTAACGGCGGGCCGTGACCCCCTCTTGTTCAGAGGAGTGTCTCAGGGTGGCTGAGGTTGTTCCTGCTCATCCATCTTGCAGCTGCTCTCCCAGTACCAGACCTGGGCTCAGACCTGTCCCAGAGGTGTAACATGCTGTTAGTGGTCAAGTGTATTGATGGAAGTGGCTGCTGGTTGCAATTCCCTGTGTTGTGCCAGGTGGGGAAACCTGTCCCCTTCTGCTGTCCTGGGGAAGGACAAGAAGGAAGGCATCTGCAGCTGCAGCTTTTCTTTGCAGCCTTTCTTTTCCACCGGCATACATGCTGTGACGTGTTGTCATGGGGAGCAGAAAGAGGGGCTGCTCGGACCACGCTGCCTGGCGTTGCACTGAAGATGCTGAGCCTGCAGCAGTGCCTATGAGAAAGGGGCATGCAGATCAAACAGACTTCAGCAGGGCTTTCTTTGGAAGCCAGGCATCATGGAGGTGGTGTAAATGGGTGGTTCTTGAAGGCAAAATGTTTTGTAAAATGCTACTGGCTGGGGAAGGATTTTAAGTAGGGAATGGGCTGTCTGGAGTACTGGAGAGGGAACGTCATCTCTGTGGGGCTGACAGCTAGTGTGGGAAAAAACACAGGCTCACACCTGAATTATCCCCCAAGCCCAGGCTGTGTGTTGCCTGAGACTTTTATCTGCTATTTGTGGAGGAAAAATCCCCAAGTTTTCCTTGCGTCACCATTTCTCTCCAGATGCTCACCCAGTGAATTCACCTCTGCTGCTGTGCCCAGGCACTGAAGCTGGACAGAGACAGCAGCTGGGGGCTCAGGAGCAGTGCCCATCTGACTCTTCCTCACCTAGGCGATGGGGAATATGTTGCTGAACATGGCTCTGCCCGTGCCACTGTGACAATATGTTGCTCTCGGGCACTGTGCTGCTCCCAGCTGCGATGCCTAAATCCCACCGCAGTCCCGCCCTCTGTTGTAAGGGACCGAAATCACTGGAGTTTAGACTTTTGCCAGTGTGGGTCCAAGTGACCTGGAGCTTAACATCTATGTGGCTTAGTGTTTCCCTCCTGAAAAGTGGGTGTTTTCCCCTTGCACATCTGAGAGGATGGGTGCTGTGCACAGGCAAATCAGCTGTTGTCCTCTGGGAAGTTTTGCAAGTCACATTAGCTGTGAGATGGGTCGTGGCATCCCCAGCTGATAAGAGGATATCTGCAGAAGGTGCACTGCAGAGATTGCAGCTTCTTTGATGGCAGCCGTATGCTTTAATAAGGGAGACGAGGAGGGAGAGGAGCCAGTTCTTGGAAGCGGACGTGACTTGTGTGCCAGCTCTCCCATCCTGCAGTACTTTGACTGTGCCAGGCGTGAGGCTTGTCTGAAATCTGTTTCAAAGTAACTGCAGTCGAGTGTGACTAGCACATTCTCATCTGCAAGCAAATTCAAAATACTCCGTCCTCTTCCACAGCATCTGCATCCTGGGGAGCAATAGTTACTGCCTTGGGGTAGGAAATGCTTAGTTTGAAATGCAGATGCGGAACCCTTCATTTCCCTGCTCCTGCAGCAATTCTTTATGCAGTACTGTGTTTTTAATGGTCACTTTGATATAACTATTTAGAGCCCTGCTCTGGTGCAGCCCAGATGCTTAACAAAGCTGTGCTGATTGGAAACCATCATTCATATTAATGGAGAATTGCTGCAGTAGGAGGGGGAAGGGAGCCCAGGCGAGAGCTGTGCACGTTTGGAGGTGGGTGCTCACCCTTGCAGTGGTGCTCTCGGGAGCTGTGCTTCATCTTCCCAGCTTATAGGGACAGTATTTGTATTCTGTAAGGAATAGCAAAAGGACTAAGAAGATGCATGCTTGTTTATAGGATAAAGTTTGAGGCTGGCCACTGAATGATGAGAAGTTAAGTGTTAGATGTGTGACAGCAAGGTGAGCGTGCAGCCTGCGTGCAGCCCAACTCCAGCATCCTGCATATGACCTACCAGTTGCTGCTACGTGGTTGTTGTAGGGTTGTTGTGTTCATGGCTGTGAGAGGCATTGACAGTCCACATCTGAGCTATACAGCTGACTAAATACAGCAGGGAACTCCAAAGACAAATAGAGAGCAGATCGTCTGTTGTTACATGCATTTGCTCAGTACATTTGCTCTAAGCAATTAGCAGAGCCTTGCATGTGGGCAGGGAAGACTGAGCAGAGCCAGGAGGTAGGGGCAGGGCTTCTAAGATTTATGGGGGACTCTCTGTTGAGGCTTGGTCCTATGGGGGATAAAATAACCCTGTGATGAGAAATACAATTATGGCGTACTTAGCGGCAGCTGCTGTCATGTTTTCTGTTGATCATTTTGATACGAACACCCTCAGTGAGCAGGGAGGCTGTAGTTCAGTCTGACAAGATCCAGCTCACTGGTCACGGTATTGCCCCTGGTCTCCCCGCAAATGACTCTGACACATCTTGTTCTAAGCAAGCTGCACATTTGTACTCTAGTCCATATCTCTCACCTGCTTAAAGCTATTTTGGAGTTGCTCCTTTCTCCTTGCATTGGGTATCTGGCATCATCAGACAGTGCCTTTCAGGTGGCAGGACATTCATTGCTCCGGCTTGTGGCTGCTGCCCGAGTGAGTTTGTGCAAAAATGAAGATGAAATTCCTGAGCATTCAGGCTTTATCAGTGGCACACGTGCAGGCGCCATCCATCAGGAGCAGAGATGGATGGCACAGCTGCATATCAAAATTTCCTGTGCTATGCTGATAGCCACCTAGGATTGAATCCGCTTTCCCTCTCCAGTGATAGCAGGAGTGGTGGCTCATTGCCTTGCTGTCAGTTGTTCTGTATCCTTGACTGATCTGGAGAAATAATGGAGATGGGCTATGGGGAAATGGAATATGGGGGTAAGGCAGAGGTGAATTTTCTGTTGTTCTCTGCTGAATTATGGAAGAACTATGTGTTCAGTTAGAGAGGCACTGCTGAGCTTTTTAATGCTAGTTTAATAGTTGTTCACAGGCTAGGAGGAGAACTTACATTCAGGAATCAGAGGGCCAAGAGCTGAAGCTGAGCCTGTGACGCTGCAGGAGGATTCACCCGGTGCTGCGAGCGGGCAGTGAATCATGCTGTCCTATCCCCCACGTCCAATACCCCAAATGCCTGCCTTCTGAGTGGAGTTTCTTGGGTTTATTATTTAGGAAGACGATGGCTCCTGGGCCAACATGGCTGCAGCAGAGCCAAGGCTTGTTGTCTTGCACAGAGGCAGTCCTGATCAACCAAGCAGAGCCAACAATTAGCTAATTGCCCTGGGACAAAGAGTTGGCAGCTGCTGGTGTCTTGCAGCCACTGCTGACAACTCTAGATCTGCAGTATTAACTCTGCAAGAGAAGTAACCGGTTCTGCTCTTCTGACAGCATTACTGTGTACTTAACCTGTTCTGTTGTATCTCTATCAAAATTGATCTGTAATTTTAAAAATTTCCTGCTTGTTCCCCTCCTTTCTTAGATTATTCATGGACTATGGCCTAGAAGGTCCTTTCAGTGCCGCCTTCTCTGGTAGGAGTGCCTGCTAGGCTGTTGGGATTTCTGCTGCCTTTGCTGCCCATCAATGCTTTGCTCTAACAAGCGAATGGCTTTGTCTTTAGCTGTGGCACAGAAGTGATTCAGCTGAAGCTATTAAGGGTACATAACGCTGCAGAGCTGAGGCACAGGCCCCAGAGTGTAGGTTGCTGGCCCACATTGCCTCTGTTGATGTGACATTCCCGGCACCTGTTCGGTGCTGGTAGCATGGCAAGAGGAGAGGGCTTTCCTGGGGCTGCTAAAAGCAGTTTCTGCTTTGCTGCACGGTTGATGCTCTGGTGCTTGTATGTACCAGGGCAAGGCTCTCTGTGAACATGTTCGTACAGACCGATGGGCATCTTGTCGCTGTGTTTGACAGAGCTTGTCCTGCCTAAAATGGCAGGGCTTGTGTCTGTGAAAGGGTAGAGGTGCTGCTTGCTGGAAAGTGGCATTTGAAAATGTAATGCTGGGTTTTTTTGTTCTGCCATCCCAAAGTAACCTTTTTAGGTAGACAAGAAAAGTCTCACTTGGAGAGTAGCTAGAAGAATAATAAAGATGTCTTTTTCCAGGCTTTCTCCCAAGCCTGCCAGCACAGTTAATTGCTTTATACTTTCTCTTCCTCCAGTCTCTTCTGGCTGAATCGTCCTTTCTTTTTTACATGTTCCCTTTCTCACACTGCATCCACCCACTCCCTGGCATCCTGGTTCTTCTAGCCCCAGCATCCGTGCGGTCTCTCCAGCCTCTGGGATCAGCAGGAGGTCGTTGTAGCTCCTGTCGCGAATGAGTGGTTTGGGCAACTTAAAGAATCACAAGGGTATTAAAGGGTATTAGCAAAAGTGTTTTAATAGGAGTTTATAAAAGCACGACTTCACAAAGTTCGATGGCAAGGTTCACTCTATTACTTAATACGTGGATGAAGGAAAGGAAAATCAAGTTAGAATCAAACTAGAACGATTTATATAGAGACCGAAGATGCAAAAGGGTAAAGAAGACCCTCCCATTGAGTCACAAGGTTCAGAGAAGACCCCCTTGCTCTCTAAACTCCTGATGGAGCTTAGGTGCAGCTAGGTCCAGTCTTAGTCTCAGACTTGGGCAATGGTTTATGTCTAATGGAAGGAATATAAAGAGTAAGGAAGACCCTCCCATTGAGTCACGAGATTCAGAGAAGACCCCCCTTGTTTTCTAAACTCTTAATGGAGCTTAAGTGCGGCTGGATCCACTCCTAGTCCCAGACTTGGTCAATGGTTTATGTCTTAAAGGATTATGTGTGTAGCAGTAGTCTAAGGTTCATACACAGTTTAAGGTGGATCGCAAGATTTAACAGCACGTAATCATTGACTAATTTAACCTTTACAAAGTGATTCAGTAGAATTTACTACAATCACAACAGTGATTTAATTATAGATTCAAAATGGCAATATTTATACTATACTTGCTACCAGATACCTAGGTCAATTCACACACACACACACACAGACACAAAGATACATACATAAACAAAGGTACACCTGTTAAAAATTCCCCTTGATTTCAGTGAAAAATTCAGTTCAAATGTCTCTGCATTTCTAAATGTGTGAGGGTTGAGCCTCAAGGAGTAAAGGGTTTCCGCCCAGGTCCTGTCATCAGCTTTTGGCAACGGTCCTCTGAATTTCACAAACTGGAGAGTTGGCGAGCTCTGAGAGGCGTCCCACTCAGAGGGCAATGCTGGTTGCAGCCCGCTGCGGTCCAGGAGAGCTCAAAGGACCTCACTTAGGACCGCTGTTTATAGGTTCATGAGATGACTGGCTTTAGTCATCAGCAAATTACTGGGATTCCAGTAGCACTGGTACAGTTCCACTTGAGCTACGGTCCAGGTAAGGGATGTTCCGAGGCTGTCAGGGGATGACTAGTTATTCCCGCTCTCGTTCCCTGCCTCGGCCAGGCAACAGGAGTTCTTGGTACAGTCAGTGCCTCTTTCCACCTTAGCTACGCAAGAGTTCCTGGTACGGTCAGGGGACACTTAACTGCCCAACTCATTACACAAAGGCCAAGGCCTAATGGGAATTCCTGAGATCGTAGAGCGGCCCAGGAAGGAAGGGGGGGAATGCACCACCACAGCTCCTCGCTGCCTGGGCAGCCCCACATGTCGTGGTGGTGGGCTGGGGCTGTGTGTGCTTTAGCAGGAGTGGAGAGGGTAAGTCGGGCCAGTGCATTCTCCCTTCTTGGTGCTGCTGCTAGCCCAAGCACGCAGGGAGGAGGATGAGCTGACAAAGGGAATTTTCCTACGCTTGATGTCCATGGCTTATCCCAGAGGCATGGAAAATAAATTGCTGCTTTGTCCTTTCTTTCCTTGGCTTTCCACATCTTTATCATAGGCCTCCTGCTTGTTTGCCCAACTGGTTTGAAGCAACTGGTGTCAAGAGCTGTGAGAGGCAGTGCTTCAGTGCCTGCCTGATCCAGATCTCACACTCTTCCAGTCTCTGGGAGCTGCCTGGTTTTCTTCATAAGGTCATGATTTCCTTGCTGTGCACAAAGGTAAACCCAGGTGGGACCAGGGCAGTGGCAGGGACTGAGCTCCTATGCAGCTTGGGCTGGAGCACTTCCCCTTCCAGCCCCACAGTTCCCCAAACTAATTTTTTCTAGAGGTCTTACTGTGGTGCTCAAACTAGAGCTCTCTTGAAAAGATCAAAGATACTCGGAAAACATTTCTTCAAAGAAGATTCGCCCCCAGGCATGGCTAATTTCTTTTCCTTGAATTAATTAAACTTTATTTAAAAGTTTTCATTTCCAACTTGTCTAAGGGTGAGGTTTGAGGGAAGGAGAAGGCCAAAGCTGCAGTTGCAGAGGGGCTGGAAAGGGGGCTGCCTTCGTCCCAACGGTTCCAGCCCCCTTTTATTCTTCTAGCCACTCTCCCAGTAATACCCCAGGGACCCAGCAGGTGCCCAGGCTTCTGTATCCAGCTTTGGGGTCTTGGGTGGGTGAGCCCGGGCAGCAATGCTGAGCCTCGGTGTTGCACTTTATGCCCAGCTGTGGCCAGTGCTCTTGCCAGCAGCCGGTTGTGGTGCTGGGCTTCCAGTTTTGCACTTGGTTTTAGATGTTGTTTAAAAATCTGTTTATTTTTCTAAACTCCATGAGCTCTGGGCTTGCTATGTGTCCTTCTCCGTCCCTGAACAACTTTCTAATTTGTATTCATTGCTGCCCCTTATACCCCTTTTCTGGCTTTTATTTTCATTTTGTCTGTTTTTAGAAATGCTTTCACTTCCCCTTCCAGAGAGGATGAGTTTAAACCAGTGTTGTCTTCATTACTGGCTTTTAGTTCCCATTTTTCTTTTCCATTTCTTTTCCATTGCTTCTCTTTAAAATGTATCTCTGAATTGCTGAAACTTGTCATTCTTTTCAGATTGGTGAACTTGGCTTCTTTTAGGGGGCAAAATTCTCCATTATATATGTATGTATGTATGTAGGCAGTCTGATTGTTTTCAGAAATGTCTTTCTTTGGAAACTAGCTCTGGCTCTTCCTTCCCATCCCCATGTCCCCCCCCGGACAGCAAAAGCTCAATTCTCAATTTCTCGGGGTTTCTGTCACCCAGCAGTGGCATTTATGGAGTTGGGCCTGGACTCTGGTATTCACAGTGCTTTATGATTTTTGATCAATTTTTATTTTCTGTGGCATTGATTCCCCCCCTCCCTCTCTTGTATAATACTTTGGACATGTTAACAAATGGGGCATCTTGTTTTTTAAGGTGGAACAATTATTGCACACTTGGACAGACACAGTAGTCTGATGACAGACTTTGATGACAGACTTTTGCTGACAGCTTTTCATTAAAGGATCTCATTAAGGTTCTTGCTCTGTTCATGTTTATCAGCAGTTGCAAATATATTGGCGTGATGAAATCAAGAGGATTGTACAATGTTATCTTTAAGAAACACTTGGCCCAGAGATAGGTGTTTCTCTCTGATAAAGGAATAGTACAATTATCCCACTTCCTGCAGGAAAACCAAATAACATAATAACAACCCTGCCAGTCTGCAGCAACACGTGGCAGGAGTTGCTTGAGCTGTGAATTACGGTCTTTCTACAAGGAAAAAAAAAGGTAGAAAGCACCTATAATCTGGTTTGATTTTTGCTGCGTTCAGCTCAAGTGCTTGAAGCATCGCAGAAGCTAAGATGATAGTGCTTCTCACCAGTAATTATCTGAGTGGAGAGTGATGGAGGTGTGGATCAAGTAGGGATGTGGCAATAGCACATGTAAACTCTCAGAGGCTGTGCTGCAGACCCTGTCATTGCCTTTCCTTTGGACCCTCTCTGGATGTTTCCATCCCGGTATTTATCCATCCCTTTTAAAAAAACATTCCCCAAAGGTGGGTGTCCTGGCATTGCTCGCAAGCTCCATTCAGCAGCAGTGAAAGACCAGAGATATGCTTCAGGTGATTGGTCTGGTGCGGGATAAGAGTGGTAATTTCTAGCCAGAGGTAAGAGGGAAGGTGGGAAGTTGATGGTCAGAGTCAAAGGAATTGGTGCCTCAGACACAGGGACAAGGCATAGCCCCTCCTCAGTTGCACTAAATGCTTTGTAAGGGGGTTTGCCCAGCTGGATGGACTATGTCCTGCACAAAGGACTCTGCTCCTTCAGGAGGGAGGGAAAAAATGCTGCCGTGGCTGCCTCGACAGTGTGTTGGCAAGAAGCAGCAGCAAACTTGGTGCTTTAGAGATTCCACCTTAGCTTGAAACAAGGTACCAAAAAGTCTACGGCTACATGTAAAAGGCTGTATTTACTTGTTCAAGTAATCCCTACTCCGGGGAGGAGGCCTGATAACAGGACCTGGTCATTGCAAGTTTGCTGGTTTGAAGAGCAGGAGATACTGAGGTGTTTGGAGGCTTTCTCAGAGGGGTGGTCACTTTTCCTGCCTGTCTCAGCCACTCTGGTGAGCGTTTCCCCATCTCTGCAGCACTGCAGTTTTGCACAGGACAAGGCAAGGGGTGCAAAGCTGAGCACAGGGAAACCCAGGGCAGGAGACATCAACAGAAAACTGTTCCTGCTTAATTTGTGAAAATTGCCATGATGCAAAGCACAGCCTCATGCTGGGAAGTGAATCTGCTGACGTGGTGTTTGCAGGAGAATTTGTCCTCCACGTGTCCATACTCTGGGTTCCTGTGTGCTGTCCCCTCCTTTGGGGAGGGGAGTCCTTTCTACAAAATTCAATGGGATTTTTCTTTTCCATGTATTTCAGTGGCCTTGTGCTTTACATCTTGGCTTTTGTTGGGTCATGCTCTCTCCTCTCTTGTTGCTTCTAGTTCTGATGGATTGGTTTTTGCCTTTGGAAAGATATGTGCTTTGCTAGCAGCAGAGTTAATATACTTCTATGGCCCCATTACTCACAGTTGGCTCTTCTTGCCTGTCAGGGTGGTGGAAAAAACTTCCTTCACTGGAAACAAGATCAAGATTTAAATCATTCCTTGTATTCCTGACAAACCACTGCTTGCAGGCTTTAAAAGTCATCAATTCCCCATTCCTTTATTCTCCTTCACTGTGACGATCGCTTGCGTTAGAGTGTTTTCTGGTTGGTGATGGGGAAAAGTCAAAATTATCATTTACCACATCCATGCTCTAATGCAGCTCAAGAGTCTCGAGTGTCGCTTTCAGTGGGGATGCTGCATGGACTGGGGCTGTGACACCCCCTGTTCTTACAAAGAGACTGAAAGCATCTGGCACAGCTTTGCTGTCCTGGTGCTGCTTCTGTAGATTGCAGGGCTATTTTGAGGTTTATGGGAAGGTTAAGCTACCTGTCTGCGTATTTTATTTCAGCTTTGTTCCCAAAGAAGTGCCTGGTGCAGAGGCTAGAAGTGAATTTCCAGCCTGCTCTAGTGCTTGGCAATTTTGGGGAGAAATACTGTGTTCAAAAATGCTGTCTGGGGGAGTGTGTCCCATCTAAGGCTCAGCCCACACCATGCGCTGTGGTTGGAAACTCCCCCCTTCCCTCACCCCACCGAGTTTGGGGCTCTCCCCTCCCCTGCAATGCAGTTAAGTGCTGTGTGTTAAGTCAGGACCAAGGTAAAAGCCACTGCAGCCCACCCTCTGTGGTGCCAGCACTGCAGAGATCCCTGCAAGAGCACCCTGACTCTTTGCCAGGAGCTTTGCATTGCAGCAAAGTGTGTGCTGTGCTCCCGCGGACCCTGTCTCAGTGGCTGAGCCAGGCAGGTCCCCTGGGTGCTCCCCAGCAGCCGGGCAGCTGCAGGGAGAGCTCGGTGCGGGCAGTGCATGCTGCTCACCCTGTGCTGGTGGTCTTGAGCCCCTCAGGCTTCTGCGGCATCTGGGATTTTTTTGTTGTAATTAAGGGGGGGGGGGTGCAGCTCCAAATGAAGCTGTGGAGGTTTTGCTGCTGCTGTGGAAGTGTTTCCCTTTAGGTAGTACAATACTAAAGGAAGGGTGGATTTAACATCAGATGACTGCATGGCTCTTCTGTTCCGCCTTGCTTTCCAGCAGTCGATGGCTGCGGCCACCATCACTCTCTGCACTGTTCCTCATCTGTTGAGTAACTCAGCACCCCATCATGACATCCTTGTCACAGCTTGCTGGGTGTCTGCATCCACCACCTTCCCACCTCCTGGGGTTTCAGTGCTGGATAGTTTGCAGAGATCAGACCTCCTTAGGGGTGATTTATTTTAGCAAATACTGTATCAGCTTAAGGGAATCTACTATTGTTTGTGTTGCATAGCAAAGGAGCTTGGCTCCATGCGCTCTCCTCAAAGAGCAGCCCACGATCCAGGTCAGGGTTCCTCTGGGTGCAGCCACAGCTTTCATGCATGGCCCGCAGAGGGTCCCTGTCTTTGCCAGGCTGATGTTGGGAAGGGCATGGGCTCATGCTGTGACCCTGGGGCTGCCGTGGGTGCCTGGGTGCTGAGAGCTGCCAGGCTGTGAGAGCCCCGTGGAGCTGGGGACAGGTGTTTTTCTACTTGGTATTCAGCACAGTCCAATGTCGGTGGTTAATGTAAAGAGGCCAGAAGCTGCTGTCAGCCTCACTGGGCTGAATCCAGAGTGATGCTGGGGAATCGCGGTGGAGGGGACCTCTGGTGTTAAGCCAGCGTAACCCGAGTCAGAATTCAACCCATAATTGCTTTGTCCTGGGCTGTCAAAAAAAAAAAAAAAGCAGTGCTTATAGTGCAACATATAGCAGTTTAAATGAGATTTAGTCTTTCATTATTCAGCACTCTGCCTCTACTTGATACTGATTCAAACTCAGTCATTTCCTTTTACCAATACTCTAACTATGTTCTCCTTTTGATCTGCAGGACTGCGTGCAATTAAACCAGTACAAGCTGCAGAGCGAAATAGGGAAGGTACGTTATTGGAGCTCATGTTTGTCACAAGCAACCTGCATGCACACACACAAGTATGGGTGGAAAGACTGTGCCAGCCCAAGGGATCTTACTGGCCAAGACTCCTTGCAACTTGTGTTTGTTTTGGGGTTTTTTTCATTTGTTTTTTGCCTTATTAGTTTGAGCAAGTTTTGTTCAAGGTCAGAGTGGAGCTACTTCCTCTGAAATCTAAATTTATTTTCCTTCCCTCTGAAGGTGGTTAAACTGGCTCCCTTCCAGGGTGTTTGCTTGCCAAATGTAACACTAAGAGCCTTTGATGCATTAGTACAACCCAACAAGGAAAGAAAACCAAAAAAAGATCAGAGCAGGTGTATGGTCCCCATCAGGACTAGTTTAAGTTTTTATGTCCATGAATTAAATGCTAGTTTAATTCTAGTCCATGTTTAAAAGCTGCAGAATGATTCAGAAGAGATTCCTCCAAAGTTATTTAGAGGTCTGGGCTGGTGAGCAGTTCAGACACCTGCACATTTGGACGTCTGCCACCATTGCAGATGGGTCCACGGGTGACAGTGCTGTCTGGAAGCTGTACCTACCTTTGCAGTTGGAACATTGCAGTCAGAAAGGACTGCACCCTGAGCTGCAGAGACCTTCACCAAGATCTTCATTAGCCCAAACTCCTCTCCAAAGTGAGAGGCCCCAGGCTGTGGGAGGAGGCACCCTTCCTGTGTGGGCAGTGGGCTGTGCGTTTGGCTGCTGGCAGTCAGGGTGTAAGGCTAGAGATAACACTGCTGGTAGTACAGCAGATACCATCTGAATCTCACATACAGCCTCAGACCCAGTTATGGCTCTTGTCATTGGCTTAAGTATGTTTTAAGGAGAGTGTGAGGCCTTCTTTCTGGTGGATTTGCCCATGCCTCCTCTTTTGCTGTGGGTCACAGTGAGCAGATGGGCACCCTGAGGTTGGTGGAGGGTCTGCTGGACCTGCTGTGCTTCTGGATCAGCCACATGGCTGGTCTGTCTCCTGAGAACAGGACCTTCATTCCAGCCCTCAGTGAAGAAAAGAGAAATGTTTTGAAGGCTATAGTGTTCATCCCACTCATTTATTCAACAGGCATCTGTCAGCGATGATACCTAGCCATGGTGTCATGTCTCGCTTGCATAAAATGTATAGTGTTGACACAGAACTGCAAAAAAAGTTATTTGGATGGAGTTCGGCTTCGGGCTCTCGCTGGAGCTGTGGATACAGCAGCAATCTGGGTCTGCATCTGCCTGGGCAGCATGCAGTTGGAAAGCAGGCAGCTGGTCCTCACTGAAGTCCATTTGCTGTCAAGAGATGGAGTGGTTTTGTGCTGAAAATGGTCTTGCGCAGAACTACAGTAGAAGTGTTCATGCAGAATTTCCAAACTTGCACAAAAAAAATCTTCTTGAAAATTATTCTCTCTGCTCCCCACCCACATTTGAGTTAAGACAGACACAGTGGCTTTGGCTCAGGGCAGGAGGTGATGGACTAACACTCAACTCCTCCAGACATTGTTAATCCTCAAATGCCCCGTGGCTCAACAGAGCTGCCAAAATGTATGACCTCGCTGTGGGGTCACATCATCTGCAGACTTTCCTCAAGGGTAGGTATGGCCTGGGGCCTTGAAGGTTTTTTTTTTTTTCCCTGTCTAAGGCCACGGTCTACCAGCTTTGAGCAGCAAGGAGACAAGGTGAAGCTGCTGAACTGACTGTGCAATTTGTGTTTATTTTTAGGGTTCCTATGGTGTTGTGAAACTGGCCTACAATGAGAATGATGACAAGTATTATGTAAGTGTCTCTCTCCTCCATTCCTTGCTGCCACTGCTGCTCCTCATTCCCCTTTGCCCTCCTGAGAGCTAGGTCCCCTCTGCCTTGCTGCTTTTAGCATATGCATTTCTGATTTGGGTAACATGCAAGGAATTGAACCTCCCCGCTGGGCATAGAGCTGCTGCCTCTGTGTCTGGTTGCGTGCGGTTCCGAACGGGAGGGAAATCGGGTGGGCTGCCTTTATATAACAGGCGGGGATCTTGGAGGCAGGCTGCAGAAGTGTATTGCTGATTTGTCTTGACATTTTCTAGCTATGAAGCAGGTCACCTGAAATTAGAGGCATGTGGGTGGTGGTATTCAGCACCTGCTGTGCATTGGAAGCTTGGCCTGGAATGAGCAGGCATGTTTTGTAGGGAAATGGGGGAATTTATTAGAAAGATGCTGAACAGTGTGGCCTAGCTGGGCAGTGCCTGGCTCCCCTGCATCTTACACCCTTGCGGGATGCCTCCCTGTACACCAAACGGAACCTCACTGTCAGGTCAGGAGGTGTAGGGTGCAGGGCAGAAGGTAAACCTTGGCTTTTAAATCCTTTGCTGAGCTGAAGCCAGAGTTGGAGGGTTTCAGATTCAGAAAGGCTGCTTATGCTGAAGGCTCCTTCTCTGTCCCTCCTCTTTCAGAGGCAGGTGAATCCTAACTGTCCCAGCTGGGATTCCTGCAAAATCTGTCTGCAGATGTGCTCATGTCCCTGGGCTTGCCCTGTGGCATGTTTTGTTCAGGCTGAGAGCAGGAGCTGGACAACTGGCAAAAGGAAAGCTGCCTTGCTGTGTGTGGCTGTGCCTGAAGGCTTGTGGAAACAGCTTTCAGCAGTTTCTCGTGGATCCCAGGGCAGGTATCTGCTGAGCAGAGCTCAGTGGTTGGAGTGCTGTTGAACCTGAACCCCGCTGCCCTCAATGCAGCCCTGCCAGTTTGGCCCTGCACTTCAGCTGCTGTTCTGTACTGTATTTGGTGAGAGGGGTCCTGCTTTCGCTGCTGTGATGGAGTGGCCTCACATGGGTGAAAATGGGCCCATCAGAGCACCTGGGCGGACTTGTGTGCTTCTCCCTGTCCCAGTGCACAGAGCTGTTGGTCTTCGCACAAAGGGGAATAAGAATATGCCATGGAGATATAAAGCGTGCTCATTCCCTGCTACTCCCCAGCTAGCTTTTCCTCCCTGACTCTTGGATTTACAAGTGATATACCAGGTTGGAGGGACCGGGTGGGAGTTGCATGCCTCTTAGTATTCATTAGCCCTTCTGTGCTTCCAGTGGGCATGAAATTGCAGGAGAAATGTCTTGAAATGAAGGATGGAAGAGATGAGACAAAAATCTGGACAAAGTGCCCTGGAGCTGGCCAAGCAAAGGAACCACAATTCTTTCCATACCCTGTGCTTTCCAAGCTGACTCACCCGCTATACCAGAGTGGTTGCTGTTTCCGATGGCTCCCTTTCTACACTGCCTTCCGAGTCCTCTCTCCCGTGCCCTGCAGCAGGACAGTTTTGTTCTGCAGAAAGCAATGGTGCCAGCTGTGGCTTCCCGGATCTGTCTGTTGCACCAGCGTAGGCAGTGCCAAGACCAGTGGCTTTGCTTTGAAAATTGTAATTTTGCTTTGAAAATTTACATTTTGGCACTGCCCTTTTGTTCTGGGAATCCTGATGCTGTGCTGTGGGCTGCCCAGGGCAGGCAGAGTGGTTGTCACAACTCGGCAGGGAGAGGTCAGTTTAGGATAGCATTGCCTGCTGCGTTCTTGTCCATGTTTTGGATGTAGGTTAACGCTGTGGATGTAGATTTAGCTGGTCAAATCAAAGCTAAAAGTGAAAGCCTGTGTCCAGGTTAGCCTGGTGTGTGTTAGTTAATCCCCACTTAATCTCCATTTCTTTTTCTAATCTAAGCAAACACTTTAAAGCTACTGCAGCCTGAGAGTGGCTCCCATACCTGGGGACTTCTGTTTCAGCCTTGCTACCTGAAGAGGGAGAGGGTGCACAGACCCCCTTACTGTCAACGTTGCAGGGACACACTTTGGTTCACCCCGATCCTCCTGTTGTGGGGGTTGAGGCAGGGTCTGAACCAGATCTCAGTAGTGACCCTGGGGCTGTGAAGGTGATCCTGGGAGATGTGTAGAGGGCTACAGTGGATGGAGAGATGGGACCAGAGAAAGAGCATTGGCAGTGTCTGCCTGCATTTTATTGCAGTGAATGTCAGCATATGGGAGAGGAAAGGGCAGATGGCTGCACTGCTGCCAAAAGGCTGTGGTGCTAAGATCTGTGTTTCATGTGCTTGCTACCCTTTTGGCTGGGGCAGTGGGAGCTTTCCTCCTTCCCCAACTGCAGTCACAAGCAGGCAGGCTGTGGCCCCTGATTCTTCCAGGTGCCCGTGCTTGTGTTTTCCAGGGAGGCAAGCCATGATGGAGAGACCTCCACTTTTCCAAGATGCTAAAACAGCCCAGGAGCTGGCAGACCTTTTAAAGCTTCAGAGAAATAGCAGCAAATTGCATAACTGGCTAATGGTTGCTTAGCTTCCCACGCCTCCCAGTGTGTCTGACCCACGTGCTCTCCCAATGCTGAGATAACTTCCATGCTGCTCTGCTTATCCTTCCCATCCAAGGCTGTGTTGCAGCAATGCACCCTGACCACCTGAGGGGCTTACCTAGTGTAGCTGCCTGTTACCAACAGTTAGTAGAAGCAATTGCAATTCTGATAGTTGGGGAGGGCCTTTTCTGTGTGTTTAGTTTTCCCCTAATTTAGCTCTAGAGGGTTGTTTTTGTCGCAGTAGTAAAAAGCAATAACAGATAATTGTAGGAAATCAGCCCTTGGTTGGCCCTTAGTGAGCAGTCCCTAATAACCAATTCACATGTGCAGTGTTTCAGCATGAGGCCAGGGTGTTGCTGTCTGCTTTCTTTTCTTTAAGCTAGTGTGCTGCAATAAAAAGGAGCAAAACTTTAAAGAAAGCAGAAAATTTTTGTTTTGGAGTATGATTCAGAGTGTGACTGCTGATTCTTGCTGAGGCATGAGGCCCTTTGCTAGCTCTCTTCATAAATGCAGAGTTTATAGGACCAGGAACTGTATCTAGCTCCTGTCAAAGCAAAAGGAAAGGTTTCTGTTGCTTTAATGAGTTTTGGATCTGGCCTAGAATTAGGAAAAACTCTCAAGAAAAAAAGCTGATCACCACATTTGGGAAAAATGTAGATGGGTTGTATTTACTTTGTGGGTTTTTTTACCTTCCATTAAAGATGAGCGAGTGCTTCCGGGAGCTTTATCCTTCATTGCTGTGAACAACCGCAGTGCCGTGGATGGCTGTGAAAGTGTGCTGACTTGCATCAGCAGATGCAGGGAATGTTATTAGACCGAGGAAATTGAACTTTCAGCCCCAAGTACGTGACCCAGTGCTCCCTCCAAGGATGAGACCCCATCGGGATGCAGAGCTGGCTCCCAGAGCAGAGGTCCCTGCCCTATGCTCAGTCCCTGCTGCTGCTGGGGCATGTGAAGCTGTTACAGCAGCACTCACAGGGCTCTGCCAAGGAATCCTTTATAGCTGGAAAGGCTTCAGTGTCTCAGTTTGCAGGAGATGCTTTGACAGTGACTGGGGAAAAAAAGAAGAAAAGCTAAGCTCTGTGAAAAAGCAGCAAATAAAAAGCAAAGGCAAATGTGTCCAGGCGGAGATCTAGTTTGGAGTCATTGTGCTGATGGAATTTGATTCTGTGGTGCCTCAGGTCATGTCTCCTTCCTGTTTTCAATCTCTAAATCAGCTTGCAAAGAAAAGTGGTTATGATGGGCATTTGTTATGCTACTTCTGGACAAAAGCAATAGCATTGTAGGTTGTCAGTGGGTTTCTCTCTTTTTTTTTTTTTTTTTTTTCTTTTTTAATCTGGTTTCCTAAGAAACAAGATTTGTGTGATTGTGCTCTCTGCTTCTGTTTGTACCTAACAACCTTTGCATGGAGGGCTGTTTTCTACAGACTCTCAATGATGCGGAGAAATTCCTTCCAAGTTTTTGAAAAGAGATGGCTGAACAAAGTGCTGCTGCTGAGGGAAAGGTCACCAGCAGCAAGCCTTGAACTTTCTAGCCCCTAGAGAATCCACTTTGATTGCCGCCCAGGCAGGAAGGGAAGGAATGGCTCCCATGTTGCTCATCTTCTTGCTTACAGCTGTTACAGGTAACAGCTACCAAACCACTGTCAGCTGCACTCCAGTGTGGTGAGGACCAGGGAAATGATCTCTGGTTTACTTTAATACCCTGTGCTGTTCAGCAGGAGGGTTGCAAGGAGCTAGGTCACCCAGAGTAAGAGCAGGAGCCTCTGGGAGACAGCTGGAGGCAGGCAAGTATGGCTGCTCTGGGAAGGTATCCTGGCTATGGTGCTGCCAGCCCGGGGCATCACGGCATGGATAGGGCACAGCCTGCCAGTATAATTCTGCTGCTGCTGTGACAAGTGGTGTCTGGAACAAAAGGTGACAAATGTAGGGCAGGATTTTAGGGGTATGGCAGCTAAGGCTGTCTGGTGTAGGCTTTTCTCTCAGTGCGTGACACTCCTCTCTCCTGGCAGAGCTTCCCTCTTAGCCACTTTCTCTGAGTGATGTCGTTGTTCAGACAGGACAGGTGAGGAAGGGCTGGAAGTGCTCTCTGGTCTGCTTAGCACTCCACAGGGTGCTGTCACACACTAGCAGAGGATTTAGGTAGATAGTAGCAACCTTTGAGCAACATCCCACTCCCCTGCGAGCTGCAGGTAGGGAATGTGCACAGGTCTTCTGCCCTTGCAATGCAAGTGTCTCTGTTAGCAAATAAAATGACATCTTAAGTGCTGTGAGAGCATCACAAGGAACAGGTGATAAGGTCTCTTGGCTCAATCCATTTTATCGCCTTTCCCTCCCCCAAATAATGGCCATTTTGCTGTTGTCATTACCAGCAGCAGGATGCAGGCTCCAGGTCTTGCTGTTCTGAAAGCTGCTGTGTCCCAGGCATCCCTCCTTTCCATAAACCTGGGATCTCCTGTCCCTCGGGCATCCTCATGAAGCAGCTTCCCTGTGGCTTCCACCTGCAAGGTTGCTAGGAGGAGAGCAGTAAACTTAGATAATAAATGTACATCAAAGGAAAGCACACAGTTCCGCTGCCTCTCAAATGAAAATGTCACGACCCATGTCCACGTGTGAATAGTTGGAAGGAAGGTGGGTGCAAGGGCATGTGTGGAGGAAATCTCTAGACTGCCTCTTTTCCTGAGGAAGCTGAAGCAATACTTGCCAGCACAGAGGGAAAATCCCTCGGCTTGGCTCTGAGCTGGTTCTTTATCAGAAAGGTATTATTTGGGTAATTAGCTCTGCCTGTGAGTACAAATGTCTTTGGCTCTTTCATGCACGTGAGCCTGGAAGGAGAGGTTTGCTGAAGCATCCCTGTGTTGCTGCCATTATGCGCAGCAACAATTCAGTGAGAAAGCCTTGCCCTGCCAGCTCGCGCTGTAATTAAAGTGAGGCTTCACCGCCACGTGCTCTTGTCTGTGCTCTTGTGATAATTAAGTGACTCTGGCCCATTGCATGATGAAGTTTTCTCTTTGTCCCCCTGTTTGCATTTGAAAGCGCAGTGGGATAGGTCTTCTCTTCTGATCCAGCCCTGCCTGTGTAGTAGCAGATACCAGTGCTTTGAAGTTGGTGTAAGCATGTCCTGGTGCTTCTTCCATGGCAGTAGAGGTGGTTTACAGTCAGCTCACCTATGATACAGTAACCCTCACTCATCTCCCCATCGCCCCTTGTAGCAACCTTCAAGGAGTTTGGGTGACAGCAGTAGCTCTTGTTCTCTCTGTTTCTGTCCCCAAGAGCAATTCTTGTCTTTGCTGTCGCTGCTCTCTGTACCTTCCTGTTTCCTCCAGCGTCTCCCCAGAGCTAGCCTGATGCAGGCATGGCTGGTGATAATGGTTCAATTCCCCAAGCATTGATGCGACTTGGGAGCTTTCAGCAGCAAATTGCATCTTCTATTTCTTCTTTTTCTAAAGCTTCTTGCCGGAAGGCAGAGAGGACTCAAGGTGGAATTGGCGCAAGGGGAGCCTTCCCCTCTCAGTCTGTGACACTGGTTGAAAGAAGAATAGGTGTATGAATCTCTTTGATTTTTCCCACAAATTTTCTATATGGAGAGATAAAAGTGGGGAGTGTAGGAAGTCCTCCAGGCTTGGTCCTGGCCATCCTTGGAAGTGGTTGCACACATCTCAGATCCTCTTTCAGCAGACCATGAATCATTTGGCTGTCTATATTGGACACAGCACTGTGCTAAGTAAAAAATAAGCACTTCTGAGTCTGTCTCTCAACACCATCATTTCCAACAGTTGGCTTGCGAGCTGTCAGGCAGGATTGAGAACTACACAGTGTCTCTTCTCAATTACACGGGTGCAAATCCAGAGGATTTCACTGGATCAGTACCAAAAATAACGATTCTTTCAGCGAGCCATGAACCTGGCTGCAGTGGGAGCACTGATGGGAGGTGGGGATCCTGGGGTACGTGGCGGCATCGCTGCCAGGAAAAACAGCTTGGGAAGGCGCTCGCCAAAGTGGTTTCGGTGACTTGTTCCTGGTGTACATGTTAAAAACAGGTAGCGTGCGGAGCCTGCATCCATGGTATTAATGTAAAATTCCTTGGCATTTGACTGTGTCCTGCAGGAGTCCTTGGTTAATTATATTTTGCAGGGGTCACTCCAGTGTGAATTACAGATTTGGATGCTTAATTAATAGGAGTAACTACCCATTCTAGGGGAAGGAGCAAGTGACCGTCCCAGCTCCTGGGGGCATAGACTGTTTTCCTAAGCAAATTGTACCATGAGCTGGTTTCTCATGAAATATTTATCTGCTGGGCCATTTGGGTCTGTTTGAGTGGCCCTCGGAAAGGTTTCTAATGCACAGAGCAGATGGAGGTGCAAAGACTGTTTATTAAATTCAGATTGCCTTTTGCCACTATGCTAATACCAATTGGATGGCAGAAAAAATTACTCTGACCCTCTCCCATGCCTCAGCTGCCTGGGTTTGCAACAGTGCCAGCATATGATCGGGTATGAGAAGGGAGGGAAGCTGTTGGCAAAAAACCTGCTTCCCTCCTTGTGCCTTCACCATGCTCTTGCACAGAGCTGGCTTCGCCATTTCTGATGATGCAGGGACAGATGCCCATGAAGTGCCTTGTTCATGGTCTTGGACATGGTGCTGGATCTTGCTGCAGGTCGTCTGTATTGCTCTGGCAGCATGTAAGAGGCTTATGGGGCAAAAATAGTCTATGAGAATACAAAAGGCTTCCCCAGGTAGTGCAGAGCCGGTGGAAGGTCTGTGTCCTCACCCTATTCCAGGTCTGTGATGTAGGTTGAAAGGGTGTCAGTGGTATGGCTGTGACACTCCAGCTCTTTTCCTTCCTAGACCCTCTGGTAAAGTAAAGGTGGAGCAGCCTGGAAGTGGCTCTGACTTGCAGCATGGCCATAGTGTCATCCAAAATACCAAGTACATAAAGGTCAGCTAGAGGAACCCACCTCTTCTCTCAAGCTCCTGCCCCAAATGCAGAAGTTGGGTTCCTTTTTCTTTGTCCAATTTAAAATAAATCAATACCATTTATTTTTTTCATGGGAAAAAGATGAATGAAACAAATGGTTAGCAGTGCCTTTAGGAAAGCCTGGGTCAGTGTGTGTGTCTGTTGTGGCTACCACTAATCAGGAGACTTCTTCTCTAGGTTGAGGAACAGACCTGAGCCAGTCCCTGATGCCCAGCATACTTCTGGGTCACAGCAATGAGCACTTTGGCTCATGTTCAGTTTTAACACTGCTTTTTTTTCTTCCTTCAGGCTATGAAAGTCCTCTCCAAAAAGAAGCTCTTGAAGCAGTATGGATTTCCACGTGGGTATCTCGCATTTAGAGGTCTGCCTGTTGTCCTCAGCCAGGCAAATGTCTCTGTAGAAAAGTTGTCTGCAAGGGATGTGGAGCTTGGCCTCAATTTAAAGCTGCCCAAGTAATTGGGGGCTGGTTAAAATACAGTGGGTAGTGAAAGGGCAGGCACCACCACAGGAAAATTCAACACACTTGGTAATTAGGTTCCTGGCTCGGATTTTCTGAGTTTCTCTGAAGTGCTGACTCTTCCATGTTCACCACCCATGAAGCCTAATTAAGTGCTGGAAGTTAGGCAGGGTAGACCCCCTCCTCCCAGGGGGTCTCCTACCCCCTGAGATAGCACCAGGCGCCAGTGGCTGGACCATGGGACCTGGCAAACAGACCAGGCTGGGAAGCCAGTAGGACCTGATCTGAATGGGGCTTAGAGATCTCTGTTCTGGGTGGAGACAGTGATGCTTTGGCATGTTAACAAGGTGATGAGACCTTCCAGACTAGCTGGAGGTATCTGCAGAGGGGCCAGTGGCTGCTCACTCCTGCGTGCCAGGTACTGCTGAAAAATGAGTAGTTCTTCACCATGTTATCACGATTGCAGGTCGGCCTCCTCCCAGAGGGTCAAAAGCATCCTCCGGAGAGCAGCCAAAACCCATGGCACCACTGGACAGAGTCTATCAGGAAATAGCCATCTTAAAGAAACTGGACCATGTCAACATAGTTAAGCTGATAGAGGTGAGCTGCTTCTCCACCCTAAGCTATACTGAAACAAGTCTGGTTTGTATTGCAACAAAAGGATCTTTCTTCAACTGCTCCTACTTCAGCCAAAATTGGTTTAAAATAGTTGTTCAGAAATTTAGGCTGGTGATTCCAAGCAAGATCATACCAATTATGTATGACAAACTGACATACTTATCCTGGGCTTTGGGCTGGTTGCCCAAGAGAAGCCAGCTAACTGTGCTGGTAGAAATAGCAGCAAGCTTTGACTAGTGAAACTTTTGTGTAGACAAGCCTGGGAAGGTGCACAAGTGCAAGACTTCAGTGCCATTTTCAATATTGGCTGAGGTCAGATTAGGACAAGCAGTGCCTTTATTGGTAGGCTGTTTCTCCAAATACAGGCAGAAGCCCAGACTTTTCTGGAGACAAGATCTGTGTCCTTCAAAGCCCCTCTCTCTGCAGGAATCTCTAAATATTAGTCTAAGGCATTCTCAATGCTCTGCCACTCAGCAGAGTGTACAGGGAGCAGTAAAATGTTGATTAAAAATCTCTTCTCTTCTTCTGCTGTTTTTCTCTTTTCCCCTTTCCCCTTATCTCTCTGTTATCAATTACAGGTCCTTGATGATCCTGCAGAGGACAACTTGTACATGGGTATGTGAATCACTATATGCTAACAGAACCGTCTGGGCTTAGAGCTAGTGGTGCAAGTAACATGTACCAGGGCTCGGGGTCAATACCAGGAGGAAACTTGTACCAACTTCAGTGGACTTATTTTTTCTGAAGTTATATGCCTGTAAAGGCAGCTGGGATGGAAGGGCCTCTTGCAGTAGGGTAAGGCAGCCTTGTGTCTTAGTACAGCTGTGCACATCTCCTTGCCATGGGGACACTAAAAAGATGTGACAGCAGCTCTGCCCTCCCCTACGTATATGTCGGTTCCAGTCCTAGAGCCAGGGGAGAAGGGAAGGGTGCAGGATGGTTTTTCATCCTCTTGGTATGAGGTTGGTCTCTCCAGACTCCTCCTGTAGACTGTGGATACTGGTAGTGACTCTGGAAATCAGTCTTGTCTCAGGGTGTTACCTCTGACCCCTGCAGAGAGACTGACCACCCTGCTGAGCCTCAGGACCTCCTAAGATAGCAGCACTCCTGCCTTTGGCCTCTGAGCCCAGACCCTGCCGTGGGGTGCTCAGATGGAAAGCCATAGCTGACTGTGCGTTTATGCAGAGGGCAGGGGAATTCCCACCCATTTTGTCTTCCTCTCCCCCAAACCTTGGAAGTGCCAGCCACAGCCTAACCCCCATTTGGGCAAAACCTGGAGGGGCAGGCCTGGGAGGCACTGAGGTGCCCTCTGAGGTGGGCCAGAGGAGGGGGATGTCTGACCTTATTACATCTCTGCTTCCCAGTAATGTTTCCTGATAAGACAGGTTCAAAGGCTGCTTCTCATGAAATAATTATGGGAAGCTTTTGAAGCTGCCTGTAAAAGGGGGCTCTGCCTAGCAAATGAAGCTATTTGCCTTTGAAAGGCTGCTTTTCCCTTTTGGCTGAAGCCCCAGTGGCACTCTGGCAGCATCGCAAAGCTGCAGCCAAGGCAGATGCACGTGTGGTGGGGAGGGCGGCTGAGGCCATTGTTTAAAAGGCCTGAACTCCTGGGGATGGAGAGAAGGGGAGAGAGGAGGTAGCAAGCTTTTTTGTTGAATGAAAATAAATGCATGAGGAAGTTGAAAAAGCTGCAGAAAAGAAAAAAAAAAAAACAAAACCAAACCAAAACCAAGCTCTCCCTGTGGAGCAAGATAGCAGTCCCAGAAATGGCAGTAATAGCAGCAGGACAAGTGGGAAATCTCTTGGTCCCATTGGTGGTCCTGGGGAGATTGCACTGGTCCTTGGGCAGCGAGTAGTGTTTGTGTCTGTGTTGTCCATGCCCCATCACTTCTTTGCTCTGCCTGGGATCCCGTTAGTGGTTCAGGCAGATAGATGCAGGCAAATCAAGCTCCTGCCTCTGGAGTTCCCTCGGCAGCAAGGGGAAGCTGTGGGTGCTCAGCGCTGCTCAGGATTGAGCTTTCTGCAAGTGGGTTTCCGGTTTCCTCCCTCCTGCTGCTGACCCAGCCGATGATAACTGCACATTTCTCCTTCCAAAAATGTCCCCCACTGCAAAGCAAAACTAGAGAAAGTGGAGTTTGCTCTTTGCCAATTTGCTCTTTGCTAAGTGCTGCTGTGAGCACTCTCTGCTGTGTGCTCATTGGGAAGAAAGCAGGGGATGGAGGGTGCTGATAGAAATTGAGCAACCTTCAATGGCACAAGATGGTTGAATAATGAAATGCTGCCACAAGCTGCAGCTTCTTCAGCCTGGAGAGCAAGAAGAGCCAGTGCAGGCTGGCTTGTTGTGTTTGTACCTTCAGTTAGTCTAACATCGTAGCTGTAAGCAGGGCTGCCTGGTGCTTTGGGGAGGGTGATCTGCTCAGATTTCTTGGGAGGTGCAAGAAATCCCTTAGTAATTCATGAGGAAAGAGCTCTCCTACTAGATAAAGGAAGGTCCTTCTCCTGTTTGCAGAACAGGTCAGAGACAGGATCAGAAAAACACATTGCCACTACCTCCCTAAGACACAAAACCTCACGTGCTCTACAAACCTCAACTCACACTAACAAATCCTCTCCAATTGCTCCTGCCAGGGAGCATTTACTTCTGACAGCCATGTAGCTGTGCTGCTGATTGACACAGCAGAAATGGAGCAACATGTTCTTACAGCATCTCATTCGGTATCAGCAATTTAGCAGACATATCACACCAAACACCCTGCCTGAAGGTACTGAAAAAGATGGGGCTCAGATCAGCCAGGGCTGACAATGGGAGCAGCAGAAATGTGGCTGATAAATTAGCACCTGCTATCTTACTGCGTGGAGCTGGCAGGAGGTGGGGATATTTTTCTTTACTGAAGAGATGAATATTTTCATTTTGCATCCTCTGGTGTCCTTGTCATAGGTGAGGGAAGAGAAGTGAATGGAGATAAATTGATTTTGCAGGTATGGGAATGGATGTGTTTTTGTAGATGCTAAAAAATGAATAAGCCCAGTCTCCTCTTCTGATTCATTCATGGTTTGATTTCCTTTTCTTGCAGTGTTTGACCTCCTGAGGAAAGGGTAAGTAGCCTTCCTGGGATCCCTTGTGTTGAAATTTTTGGTGTTCATCATTAGCTTCCTATGTGAAATGGAGGTTTGATATGTACAGTGGGGCAAAACGCTGTCTGCAAGCAAGGACAGAGCAGGCAAAATCCAGCTGTAGTTGCCTTTGCACTGTTACAGCCTGGAATGATGTGGTGAATAGTAACAGGCTGGGAGGACATGTCCTGGTGTCAGGCTTTGATCTGAAAAACAAATTTGATGCCAATTCCCCATCAGGTGCCTGGAAGAAAAGGTTTTAATAGGAATACTCTGCTGGGTTAACAGCCACATCATGGCTTCCTCTGGCACAAGGGGTGTGTGGTTGCATCAACATTTACTTGCCACCCGCTGCCTTATTTTGCCCCTAGCACTAACATATTGTGGGAGGCTGTTTTGTTGGCATGTTTTTCCATAGCAGCAGAAGTGATAAGGTGACAGGAGTCTCCTCACTGCTTTTTGCTGCACCTGCACTGATTCTGCAGCTCTGCAGAGTCACAGTGACATCAGAAGAGCTGTTCCCAGGATGGGGGAGATTCCCGAAGGGCTTATTTTTCTCTCTGGCCCCATGAACAAGCCTCTTGCAGGCTGCCAGCTCCAGCGGGTTGCTGGTGAGAGGCTCCCCAGTCTCCCTGGTGACCAGGCTGATGACTATCCTGTAGGAGAGGGGGAGGAACAAAAAGCTCCTGTAATCAGCTGTGGCCAGGGAACGTGCAGCTCGGCCAAGTGCAGCCTGTCTGCCTCTAGCAGAAGGCAATTAGACTCCATTAGTGGCTCTGCTAGTCCTGCCGCTCACATCATTTCTCCCTGGTTTCAGCAGCAGAAAAATGTGCGTGAAGAGGGAGGGAAGGCAGTGGCAGAAAAATGCAAATGGGAGATGAAGGTCATCAATCAAATGGGCAGCAAGGGAGAAGAGAGAAACGCGGCAGGAAGGATTTGCTGCTAGGTGCTGAGGGGAAGAGCTGCAGAGCCTGGTTTTGGCAATGGGCTATTCTCTGCCAGGGTTGGCTTGCAAGGACGGTGTCTCAGGAGCACTCACTTAAATTCTGCTCGAGTCAGTAAGCATATGTCCAAATGCAAGGTCAAGCTGATGAGCACAAGCAGGATTAATGCCCAGTGCAGTGAAGTCCTTAGCTCCTGCCATTCATCCACTGGGGAACAGAAGATGCTGACTAGCTCTTACAGCCTCTTTGCCCTCAGCTTTCAGCAGGCACAGGCAGAAGAGGGGCTTTTAGAGGATACTGTGCATCTCTCAGCAGTGGCGGCATACAAAGGAAAGGAGAGGAGAAGCTGACCAGGTAACCTTGGCTGTTTAAGGCTGAATGGCTGAGTTCTGGTGGTGGATGAACCCTGAACAGCTAAATAGGTTTTCAAAGCAGTTTAGCACAGTGCACTGGAAATATTCCCACTTAACCTTTGAGCCAGTGGTTTCTGTCTAAGTTCTGCCTTGGTTTAGCCTAGCTGCATGCTGGTGTTGCTTCAGGACTGAGCCCCAGCAGGCATGACATCCAGTGCACAGCAACAGGCACTCTGTCCCCACTGCTGCCTGGTACCTCCTGGTGATGCTGGTGCTCACAGCCATGAGCAGCTTTAGCAAGAAACCAAAGGCCAGATCCAGTTTTGTTCTTTCACTACACTTTTCCTATTAGGACTCTCAGTAAATAGTGTTTGCCTTATTTTGTGTTTGCTGCACACAGCAGCAGTTAATCCTGACGTTGATGAGGGCTCTGTGGCTCTTGCTGGCTCAGGGACTGTGCAAAGCCACCCGTCACCGCTAGCCGAGCTCACTAACCTAGGTGTCACCACATCCAGAAAGGATGGCTACGCCTCCATCCTCTGTCACAGCACTCAGAACCTCTTGGCAGCCTGGCCATCAGTGCTGGCGACATGGTGATGGAGAACATGAAACTCCTCCAGCAAGGAGTGTTACTGCCATTCTGCAAAGTACTTAGTTACTCTCCCTCTTCCTAACAGGCCTGTCATGGAGGTACCAAGTGACCAGCTCTTCAGCGAGGAGCAGGCTCGGCTTTACTTCCGAGACATCGTCTTGGGCATCGAGTACTGTGAGTACCTCCAGCACTGACAGCAGCTTTGCAGAGCATGTGCGTTGGCCTCCTGCTCAGCTGGGGAGAAGCCTCTTGACTCTGGTGGGCTGTCAGTTGAGCAAGTGAGGTCCCCTCTAATTGCATGTGATGAGGTTTGCAGTTGGTGGTGGCCCCACTCAGCTCAGGTTTTACCCAGGCAGTACCACAGATGCCGGGAGCAGGCATTCCTTAGAAAGGATGTTAGGAAAATAGTGGCTTCCTTTTTTCTTCCATTTATCTCTTTTTGGAGAGCCTCTTTTAAGGCAATAGCAGAGCCAGAAAATGGGTGTTTGCAGTGATACGGACTGAATTAGTTAGCTTCAGCTGGAACAAATTTCTGTCTGTAGCTTAGCAGGGCAAGTGCTGGTCATGGGGAGAGCTGGCAAGCGGCATGGTGAGGGTGTCTGTCCTCGTCCACTCTCTCCACAGCATCAGTCTGAGTGACTCCTTGTCGCTTAGGGCTGCTGGGTGACGAGAGCCCAGCACTGCTGTGCCCTCTCAGGGAGGTGGCGACTCGAGTGTGTTCTGTCTGAAGACTCCAGCAACAGGGTTCCTCTTTGTAGCCTATTTGGTTATTGTCACCTTTTTCTAGTAAGTCTTCTCCCAGTGTGGCTGAGGCCAGATTCTTTGCTGAGGGCCTGTCCTGAAGAGTACAAGAAGGCCATGATAGGTCTGTAAATGACAGCAGGGATTTTTCTGGCCCCATTGTAGCGGACATGTCCCTGCTGGCGTGAATCTGGCAGGGGTGGGAGAAGAGGGGTCCCTGAATTGAAGACACAAGGTAGAACGGTCTGTGTGCTAGCATCTTGTGAGCATGGGCCCTGAGGAGCAGCGAGGGCTGGCTGGTGTTTCCCCTTGTGGATTCTTAGCAGAGCTGGCATGTCCATGTAACCTCTTGCTCTCTGTAGCAGGGGCTGTGAGGCTATCAGATGGTGCGTTTTTCTCACTGCTGATCTGCAGACCTTGTGCTGCAGGCTTCATGGCTGGGCTTCTCTTCTGACCTGTGCTAGCAGTGGGGGGATACCCATGAAATTGCTGGTTGCTTTCTTTTCTGTAAGACAGACTTCTGCAAGTAGCAAGCACAGTAGAGCTGGGCATTTATGGTACAGGACACATCCCTACCATGCAGTGGGGTGTGGGTCAGAAAGCCTGGTGCTTTGATGTGGTGTGGTGCTGGTAGCTGGCATTACTCCTATGCTGTGTCAACATTACACTGCACATTCCCACTCCTGAGCCTCCTACCAGCATTGTCACCAAGTCAGAAGGCACAACTCGGATCCCCTGCTGCTCGCTCACCTTAGGTCCCTGCCTTTATCCTCAGCTCTACTGCTTGCACTGGAGCAGTTCATGTACAGGGTGCTGACGGGGACCCACGGTAGCATGGTCTCATATGCGAGAGGTACCCGTGAGTCAGCTGGTCTGCAGTTACTAGTTCTGTACCAGCTGGGCACATTGTCAAACTGCTGGTGAGCTGTGTTTGTCTCTGTGCCTGTTTGATTCTGCTGTCCTCCTTGCAGACAGCCTTCCATAGAGTTTAGTGATCTCATTGGCTGCTTTCTCTGCATACTGATGCACTAAAGGATTGACCATGGTTGGACAGCTGAATATAAGGAAGAGTCAATACAGCTTTCGCAGAGGCAATTCACACCTCACAGATCTATTAGTTTTCCAGAGGAGACAATGAACATGTAGATAAGGTGATTTTGTTACTACGTTGTGTTTCAATTGCCAAACAGCTTTTGATTAGATCCATTTACAGTAGCTCATAAAGAAGCTCATAAGTCTCTTTGGTTGGATGGCCTCTTGTGGATTAATAACTAGACAATCAGGAAGGTAGGAGTAAAGCTTTCACAATGGAGAAAAGTCACTAGTGCAGTTAAACAGGAATCCATAGTGTGGCCTGCGTTGTTCAATATATTCCTAAATGACCAGAAAAAGGGTAGAGTACAATAAGAGAGATTGGTGATGACATCTAGTTATTCAGGATAGTCATTGTTAGAACTGACTGCGAAGACTGGCAGGAAGATGCCATGATAGCAAGTGATGGTATGATAAAATGACAGATAAAAATTCTTGTTGCTGACTGCAGGGTAATGCATGAGGGGGAGAAACAACACTAAAAATACGTACATCGTGACTGCTCTAAATTAGCTGTTCTCACTCAGACTTCATTCTGGATAGTTCTCTTGAAAATGCCAGCCCATTACTTAGTGGCATTCAACAAAGCTAACAAGATTTGGGGAATTATTGGGAATGAAATAGAAAAGAAAACAGAAAATGTCATTATACAGTTATTTGGATCTGTAAGAGCTCTTAGGTGCAGGTGAGGAGTATCTTGATTATTTTGTGCAACTCTGCTCACCCTGTCTTAGAAACAGCTCTCTAGAACTGAAAAAGACCCAAGAAGGGTGATCAGGATGGTCCTGGAACATCTTCTGTACAGAGATAAGACCAAAGCTCTTAGGATTTGAAAATTATCATGGGAAGGGGTGATATGACAGACGCTTATAAAATCGTGTCAGAGAAGTGATGAACAGGGAATGAATCTTCTCTGTCTCTAACAACACAAGAACTAAGGGGTAGCAAACAAAATACTCAGGTAGCCAGTTTAAACCAGAAGGAATTACTCTTTCATGTAGCATGTAATTAAACTGTGAAATTCAGTGTTAGGGAGATAGCAGGTGCCAGAACTAAATGGGCTCCAAGTGATTAGACAGAACTATAGAGGAAAGGCGTATCAAGGATGATGAAATATGAGGATACAGGCAGAGTTTGCCATTGGGCTGCCTAAAGCGGGAAGTGTGGGTACTGCAGGTGTTACATCTCTCTGCCTGATGCTTTTCCCCAAGCTATTGACCCTGGCAGGAGATGGGGTGCTGGGGTAGGTGGGCCTTTAGTTTGGCTCTCTTCTATCCTCCAGCAGCTTGTCTCTTCTCCAGCAGCTTGTCCACGTTGTCCTTGAGGTTGTCACCGTGCTTACCTGACGGCAGAGGTAGCTGTGCTGTGCCAGGTTCTCTAAGACTGATCTGGGTTAGCTTGGCATATCTCAGGTGTGACAAACTTTTATAAACCTGGCTTACTTTGGCAGTGCAAATGCATGCTTTTGATGGCAAATCTGAAGGCAGGGCAGAGGGAGGGACAAGGACGCTTGAGCAAGTGATTGTCATCCCCACTCAATGAGCAGTGCAAAGCGTGAAAGGTCAGACCATGTGCAAGACAGAGCTGCGTGACCCTCCCTGTTTAGTCCAAGGTGAGGTTTTTTCCAGCTGTTTCAACCTTAGGAAATAAATACCTGCTTCTTTCACAAACCAGAGGGAATTGTTTCAAATGTGCTTTCAAAAAGCCAATGTGTAGATGCGTCAAACTCAAAAGTAACATTTCATGCTACTGCAGTGCTTTGAGCCACGTCTGCCTTAATTTCACCAATCTCTGGTGGCCCCTGCAAGCTCAGCAGCTCCTCAGAGCCAGAGCAAGCCCCTCACTTCTACAAGGCTTTTGTTGAAGACTCACCTGATTTCAAACACCTGCGGAGTCTCTGAGCTTGATGGACCTTGCCGAGAAAGTGGAAGGTGGTTTGCAGTGCCCTGGTCCATCTCCACATTGAAATGCAACACCACCTCATTTTTTGTCTAAAACCAGTGGGTGGGAGAAAGTCAATGTTTGCAAGTCCGTGACAGTCCAGAAGCTTCCACATGCTGCCCAAATCAGTCAGGTCACCCCAGAAAGTTGGTGGAAATGTATACATGAATGGGAAGCTCAAGACTGTTTTTCAGTAGAGTTTGAAGGGTGAAGACTGCAGCTTTTTAATTTTCATTAGCATTCATATTATAGCGGAACCTGTATGCTTCAGCTGGGGGATCCAACCTCTGCTGTGCTGGATGCTGCTGGCATAATAGTTCCTGCTCAGAGGAAACTTCGAGTTTAGAAGATAGTTTAAAAAAAAAAATTTTAAAAAGTAGTAGTAAGCTGTGGGTAGTCCTAGGCAGAGGGAGTGAAACTGGGCAATACATTATAGGATGCCCAAGCACTCCCAGCAACAGGAACAACAGGATGCTTTATTTTGGCCTATTGAGTAACCACTTATTTTATTAGCGAATGAAAGTTTAAAAATGGTGTTCTCTCAGAACTCCTGTGTAAATGCGTGGTAATTATTATGTAATTAAGAGGAAAAGCTCACCGTCTGTGCACGCTGAAGGAAAAGTGTTGCCAGGCAATCTAGAGATTGCAAGGTAATTTTAATGTAACCATATATAATTGTTATGTAATTTGGGAGACTCAATAACCATGCAGCTGCTTGAAGCTTGCAGTCATCACAACAGCAAATGCATCATTGCTGGTTGGGTTTTATTAAATTAGAAGTTGCAAACTGGATTACTGTCGTAGCCTGCAAGGCGTTAATCCAGGCCAGTGTGCTACCCTTGGTGCAAACGATCTGTGGTGAGCGGGAAGGGGCCACAGGAGCTAAGCTGGTGGGAGATGTGGGCTGACCTTTTAAATTACCAGTGGTGGCATGCTGTCCATGGCCTCTGTGTGTCCGTGAGGACTGGTCTCCACTGGTTATTCATGATGCTTGCCTGGGGTGGAGGCCTCCTGCAAGAGGGCTGGCTCTGGGCAGAAGTGTTTGGAGGGAGGCAGTAGTCAGTGTGATGAGAGCAGAAACATCCCATGCTGGGCGGGAAGCCTGGCTTAGGCACGGTGGGAGGCAGGGACAGATGCCCTGGAGAGAGCCGAGAACTCCTCCATTCAGGCAATGGCACAGTGCCACCTTGCTTTGTTGACTGCTTTTGGCTGGGTTTCTGGGTTTCGTATGTTTCTGGGAAGTGCACTTTGATATATGCATGGTCCCAGCCTCATTCACTGAGCAATGAAGAAACAGAGGCAGGTTCAAGGACTGAGAGTTGGGGAGATCTGCCCATCGTAGAATATCCCTTCCTCTGGCCCACAAACTGCTGGGAAAATATTTTGAGCTTAAGTGTGGTAATATTACTGGTTCACATGTTCTGTTTTTGTATGCCTGTCTTAGACCTGGGCTCTGTTGTGGGGACTATGTCAGGAGTTATTTGAGCACATGCAAAGTTTAATTCCCATCCTGGTGAAATGGGGCCTATGAAGGAAAGTGCTTTTACTCCCACTTGCAAGACTTCCCCAGTACTTATGGCATTGCACACGCGTGCTCGTGAACTGGAGAGGTAGGCTGTCATCTGCGTGTTGTAATTACTGGAGTGGTAATTTCACAATGTACTTAAGTGCTTTGGATGGAAAAGTTCTGCTGGATTATTTGTGTCATTAACTAAAGCACGTACTTAAGCATCTCTGTGAATTGAGGATACATGCAATTACCTCCCTTTCCACTTGTAACTTCCCTCTAGTAGTGCTTATCTGGGGTTATTTAAGCTTCAGTCTCCCTTCTAGTAAGGCAAACATTGGTTTCCCAATGACACTCAGCAGAAATGGATGTGCTGGATAGCGAATAGTCACCGAAAGAGTTAGCAGCTGCAGCAGGAGTCAATCCTGAAAGCCAGGAGGTGAATACGGTGCTCCCCGGCAGAGCCAGGCAGCTGCGGGTCAGCCCAGAGTGCCTTGCAGCTGGGACCCACCAGCAGTGCTGGCCATGCGGGTGTCCAGCTGTGCACCTGCAGCATGCCTTCCAGCACCCTGAGATCAGTGGCCCAGGTATTTCCTCAGCCAGTGGTTTTGTCTTTGTATTTAATGGCCTGTGATATTGTTCCATTCATTTGTCAATCCCTTTTTAAACTTGTGTAAATCTTCAACGTCTGTTACCTCCTAATTTACATGCTGTGGGGAGCAGTTCCCATTCGGGGTTGAGTCTGATCCTGCAGGTTTCAGCTGATGCCAGAAGTGACTGGGAACAATCATGCCCTCTCTGTGCCACCCCTGGGTTATAGACCTCTGTCACAACCTCATGGGTGGCTTTTCAAGACCACAGAGTTCTTGTCTGTGCCAAGTGTCCTTCCACCCCTTTGACCATCAGTTAGAAAAAGCCAGCAGTCCTGGAGCCCCCCCAAACCTTGTTAGTTGGGAGTATGACAGTATTTCAGAGTTGTCTTCTCCAGTAAATTTGGCTGAAAATACTGCAGAAGTTGACATATCCCTCCCCCAACAAAGCCTACAGGTTTGCTGGACAAAGACATATTCTGCTGTTTTACTTCAGATATCCTGGATATGGTGATACCTGAATACAGGTTTGACTTCTTAAAGGCAGTTAAATTTCTTTCTGGATTGACTTAGTGGTGACTTATATTTAATAACTGCACAGTAAATGGGTTTGAGTGAAGGTGAATTTGGTGTCATGCCAGTTTGCTTTGGCAGATGAACAGTGGAAACCAGTACCAGGTGAAGCGTGTAACAGGAGGATTTTCTTCCAGTGTCAGGCTGCTGTCTGCTGGCCAGAAATATTTTCCTTGATGTGAGCAGATGTTTGGTTCAACACAAGGAGTAGATACCTTAAACTTTTCTCCAGTGGCAGAGGATGTATGTGGGAGCTGCAGGAGAGGTTGTGAGGGAGAAGCATACTCCATCAAAAGACATGAGGGATATGCCAGGCAGGTATCCCAGTTTGGCTTTAAGATCGGGACACAAGTAGCTTTATTTAGTAAGAGCCTAAGTAAGGAATAAGAATAAGCAAATGGAAGGTCTGTCTAAGCAGGTAGCCTGGCTGTGACACTAGCCAGGAGCAGACAGCGCAGAACACGCACGCAAGTTTGACCCAGGGGAAAACCCTCCTGACTTGCACAGTCAAGATGAAACACAGCAATTGTCCCTTCTGCTGTTTAGCTGCAAGCTCAGTATTTTATCCAGCTCACAAGAAGCTGAAACCATTGCTGTCAGTGTGGCTGAAAGGAAGACAGAACATTATTTCCTGCATCATCTGTAGAAAATGCACAATTTCCCTCCTGCAACTGTGCCTAGGGAAACTAAGGGTGGTAATCCTGGTCCACTCTGCAGAGGCATCCTTGTCTCCTCTGAGCTATTAGGTTGAAGGGGTCATGACACGCAGCTAAAGCAGTTGGGGAGTTACCTTTCCAGCAGCAGTTCTCTGCAGGGCACCTGTATGAATGCCTGCGATGCTCTTGGAGCCCTGCACGCTAAGCCTGGAGCAATAACGAAGTGCCTGACATGCAGATCAAAGCTGGCTTTTCTGGGATAAGGCTTAATCTACTTGATCATCGATATGTGAGTATAATTTCCATTGTCTTAAAAGGAAATTTAAGCAAATAAATCGACAACTGAGTCAACACAGGCTTGTCTCTTCTGAATAATATCTACTGGAGCGTAAGCTCGGGGCAGGTGTGCTTGAAGCATCAGTGGTGTAGATGGGTTTGATCCTGTTTGGCTCTTGGCAGAGGTGAGTTCCTCAGACCTCATGTTGGCGTGGGCCCGCAGAGCTGGTACACGAGTCTGTGATGGAGCTGCTGCCTGTTCTACTGTGATTCCCAGCAAGCTACTTGATCCATCTGTGCCTCCATTCCCATGTGGGAAATGGGGACCTGCTCCTTCTCTGCTCCAGCCTCTTGCCTGTGCAAGTTCAGAGCCCCTCAAAATGGAGCATGTTGATGTGAGGGCTCTCAACTGCAACTACAGCTGCAAGGTGCTGGGTGTTATAAATGACACCACCAGGAGAAGACAGGCTGGCTTATGCTTTATCACGTGCAGACAAGCTCTGTTCAGATGATAAAAAAACCAAACAAAAAACCTTTCACGTAACTGCAAGTGTTGCTGATACTGATCGATGAGGACTTTGTGTAAGAGTGAGAGTAATTAGCTGGTGGAGCAGATCAGAGAGATGTGCTAGAGCCTCTTAAGAAAGAGCAAGCACTTTGATTTTTGTTGTCGTTGTTTAATGCAGTTACATAAGTGATTGTGCTTGGGGTTAGAAGCAGCCCATGGCATAGACTGTGCAGATTGTTTTGGCAGTACTTGCTGCACGTGTCCTGCTCCCCACTTTCCCAGTGGTCCCTTGAATGTTGGCACGTGTGTAGCCGTGGCAAGAAGCTCTGTATGTCCTCTCTGACTGCTGATATATGATGTGCTCACGTGGGTTGGAGGACAGGTGTAAAAGGGCAGCCTTTGGCAGGGCTACCTCTTCTTCCTCTTCCTCGTTGCTTCCTACTGGCAGTATCCCATACCTATCCCTTCTGCCAGGAGGGCGATGGTCAGCCAGATGCTGAAGATGGAGCACCAATGGAAGCTGAACTCTTCAAAAAGGGCTGGGCAGTGCTGGGTGTTGGGATCTCCCTTTGTAAAACCTGGGCTTAAGCAACATGTTCAAGTGGCAGAATTTTGATGGATGCAGCAAAAGAGTGGCAAAATAGTGAACAGAGCTGAGAAAATCAGAGCTGGGATCCTCACCCCAGCTGCTACACGAAACCCCTGCAATGAGCTGAGCATGGGAGGGAAGGTGTTCCCCTGGCACAGCCCGCTATGTCCATGTCCTCTGGCTCTTTCTTGGTGGAGCACTGCAGACAAGTACAGAGGCTTGATTCAAAGAGCAGCCTTCTGTTTTAAGCTCTGGATGGTGGTGCAGCAGTTTCTTTGGGAGGGTGTTAAATCATTTCTTTGCTACAGGGGTGATGTGAGAGTAATACTAAGCAGACTCTGCAGTAGCACCATATGGATTGCTTTTGCCCTTGAATAGGAATGGGATTCTGGTTTTAATCAAGTATAATTCAGCATGGGCCTCAGTAAATAGCAGGATGTGTCAGTGCATTGCAAAATTTTATATGTATAATTTTTAAATTAGCTTTTAGCAAGTTGGTGTTAACCTGCTGGAGCTCTAAGGTTTCCAGAAGGGAAAGCAGTGAAAGGCACCTTTTTTAAAGGACCAAGGAACAATCTTTCTTTTTCTAGCACTTTTATCTCTGCTCCCTCTTGGTCTTCACCGGCTGTTAATCTAGGCAGACAGTTCCCAGGCATTTGCTTCTGAATGAAAAGGAAAGCCTATTTAGTCTCCGAATAGCCTGCGGTATCTGGAAATGAGGAGCATTTGTGAAATGAGTTGCATGTTGTGAAAAAACTGGCTTGTCCCACTGAAGGCAGCCAAGGGACTGAACAGAAAGAAATTACGTGCTCAGCGGGGCTTTGCTAACAAGCAGTGAAGGAGTAGGGAGGCAGAGCAGCAGGAGACCTGTGGAGACCCCAGGCAGGGCTGTGCGCTGCATGCACAGAGAGGAGCCAGCTGGCCCAGCAGCAGAGATCCTCCCCAAAATCTGCCTCATTCTCCAGTCCCATCTACTGTACCACGGCCACTGAAGATTCACCCCTGCCTGAACGCTGCTTTGCAACATGAGTGCTGCAGGATCTGTAAGCCACCGCACCATTTACAGCCATGATGCTCTAGGACCTTGGTCTTGCCCCATACCTTTCCGAGTGGCTGGGGTACAGCCGAGCAGTGAGATCCTCTCGGGGGCAATGTGCGTGCTAACAGCAGTGATAATACTTGGAGTACTGGCTTTCTGCAAGAGTTTCATTTTGTGGTTATTGAAGTCATTTGGCTCTGACTATATTGCAAGCTTGGTTCTGCAGGGACGCTGACCCCCGTTCAGAGGCACGTAAACCTGTGCTTTCTTTTAATACCATTCCCACATCACCTGCTGGCTTTTCACAGAGATGATGTTTGGCATGTGCCAAAGCGGTGTCCTAAATGGTCATGTTTTGTCACCTGGAAGTACAAGCTAGCTGCTCATTCCCTGGACAGTCAACACCGAGACTGTTTGCAGGCTTGGAGGTGTCTAGACAGCAGAATACAACCGGGTAGGTCTGACAGGCATGCTGTCTTGTTGTGTAGGGCCAAGGTGAGAAACCATGTTTGTGGTATTGATGAAGGTACGGGAGAAGTGGTTGCAGACTGCCTGAAACTGTTGAAAGGATGTGAGTAATCCAGGTGTGCAGCTGGAGGGGCTTTCAGAGAGTTCATCCTGGGACAAGGTCTGCCATAAGGACCAGCTGCAAGGTCACCGGTAGCTTTTCATGAAGTTGTTGGGTGCTTTTTTCTGTCCCTTTTGGGAAAGTGTGAAAGCAGGAGAAGCAGGCAGCCCCAGCACAGCACACCCCACATCCTCATTGCTCTGAGAAACTCTGGATTTCTCTGCTTTGTTCATTAAACACCTGAACTATTGTATCCATGCTGCTAATACCAACTGACTTACATCGTAACAGAAAACCAAAATGAAGTCCTGAAAAGCCAGATTTTCAAGGAGACCTTTTATTTTGGGTCGTTGTTTCATACGGGTTCGAATTTGAACACCCGAGTATGGGTTCCTCCCAGCTGCTATAGGCAGTAGGTGCAGCATACCTGCTAGAGGCTCTGTCTGAAATCAAGAGGGGCAGAGGAAGATGGTCCTTTCCTAACTGCTGCTCACGCGCTGAGTGCTCTGAATCCTCTGAGGTTGTATTTCACCACCACATAGCAGCATCCTTCAGCAGGCTTTTCTGAGGTGCCTGTGCTCCATGCCCACAGTCAAGAGACAGTCTAGACTTTTAGGCATGATTTCCCTTGTTTCTGAGCACCCCAGGGCTCTAGCGTTTGACTAAATCCAACTTCGGATGTGCCTGGTCAGGCTTTCTAACACAAGTTGTGATGAAAACGTAATATATGTGCCCTCACCTGTCATACCTGCTGCATTCATGGGGTGGCTGCAAGGCTTAGCAAACAGGTATTTCTAATGTGCTTTGGGATCTTTGCCTAGAGGATGCTCTAGAAATCCATGGGATTCTTATTCAGATGCAAATAGACCTGAAATACTGTTACCTTTCCACAGAAGTGAAGGATGGGTCTAATAAAACCAAATTTAACAGAGCGCTGCACAATCAGACTTTCTCCTAAGGGGTCTGTAATATCCTACATTGTTTCATTTTCATTGTGAAGAGGTATTGATCTATTCTTTGAATCGGGTCTGTCAGCACAGGAAGTACAGAGCATCTTGGAGCCGAGGGAAGTTGTTCCAGTGAGCTGCTGACCTCTGCTTTTAGAGCAAAATCCTTTCCAGGCAAAAGCAATGAGTGGAACCATTTTGTCAGTTTGTCAAAGCAGCCTCAGTAAAGTGCTGTGCATTGGCCAGCCTAGCATCAGTTTTAACCGTGGGAGGTATGCAGACAGGTACATTTGCATGGGACTGAGGGTTTTTTGGTTGTAGATGTCCACCTTGTGTGTGTGGTGCATGGGGCCTGGGAGAGGAGCACCGATGGGATGGTCCTTCCCAAGGCTGCGTGCATCCAGCAGCCATGTCCCCATGGCTGGACAGCGTGGGTCTGAGGGCAGTCTCGCCAGGGCTGATGTCTGCCAGCTTTGTGACTGTTTCTGTAATGTTGCAAGCAAAAAACCCTAATGCCTTGCTGTGGCCAGTCTCTTTGAGCAGGGCACAGAGTAGCTGGAAGTTCCCTCAAAGGCATGGACTCAGCTTAGGGGTCCCAGTTCCCCGTGAAGGGAACTAATGGGAGGTCATGGGTTCTTTTAAAAGAAGAATAATCCCCAAACCCTCATGGAACAAGTTTAGGTGCAGCAATACAGAGTTATTTTGGTTGTGTTTCTTTAAAGCACATTTGAGGTTTTTATTCAGATGTTGAAAGTGCTTTTCCTTTTCTTCTGTGCCTGATGCAGCCCTGCTCCTGTTTGCTAGCAGCTGTGTTGCAATGTGTCCTTAATCCCAAGGACAGGACAAGTGTTTTGTTTCTGGGACCTCTGGTCCTGGCTTCCAGTGACATTGAATAGCAATCCTAATGAAGGTGCCTTTCCTACCTCCTGCTCTTACATCTGCAGAGGGAAGAAGCTTGCTCCCAGATGCTTCAGGCTGGTGAAATTAGAGGGTTAATTTGAGCTGGTGGTTGTGTTTGACTATGGCTGTCACCTGCTCCCCTTGGGTGGCTCTGTGGGTTGCATGCTCCTTGTGCCATTGTCCCTTCTGTACAGTCATTAGCAGTCTGGAGGATGTCATTAGTGGTAAGCTTTTATTTCTGAGATGCTTAGCTCTCCCTCTGGAGTTCTGCAGGGATAACACCATCTTTTCTTCTGTGTGTCGTGCTGGGAATGCAGATCACGCTGGTTTAACAAGTACCTTTCCTGCAAGACAGCTCTGTCCCCAGGCTCCTTTCTCAGTGTGTAGCAGTGATGCTTGTGTCACTGCAGGCACGTCCTGCCACTTGGGCAGTCAGCCTTTGGCCAGCCCTGCTGAATTAATTGTTCCCTGCCCTTCTCCCTGCAATGCGTTATCTGCGAGAGATCTGGACTTGCAGCAGAAGTTGGTGGGTTGGAAAGTTTTCTGAGCTTAGTTGTGTTGATGTCCTGCAGATGAGCAGTCCTGCTTCCTTTCTGTAGCTCTCAAAGAAGCCAGTTTTTTCCTGTTGCCTACATATGGACTTGGGAATGATTTTGGGGGAATCTTTTACTCTTCTTTCTGCAGCCTTGTGTTGTACTGAACTGTACCAGTGGCAAGGCACAGCACAGAAGAGGGTAAGACCATGCATTTTGAAGCCTGAAGCCCAGTTTGGATAGCTGTGCAGGGGAGGAGGCCCACAGCAGCTGGCAGACTAAGACTTTAAGAACTGTGTTTCTTCAGAGCAGAAAAGGGATTTCAGGTTGCTTTCATCAGGTTAGCAGCTCCACACCAAATCATTTCTTGGCAGATGTGAGCTCTTGCTCTTACAATTTTTATAGCTGTGATGGAACCTCATTCAGTTACACCAGATGGTGCTTGGTGCACAATTCCTGTCCCCCGTCCTTCTCCCTTCATGGCTATTGCCTCTGCACAAGGCAGCTGGATGGGGGAGGGGATTTGCAGATAACAGAAGTCTTTTGAGCCAGCTGGCACAAGACTTTCACTACTGTCACCCAAACAGCACGGCAAAGCAGCATGGTGCGTGGGTTGGACACTGCTCCCAGCACTGCTGCTCCTGACCTGGCCAGCCACTTCCCCTCTGCACCCGTCTTCTTCCCATCCTGGTTTGTTATTATTTAAACTGCGTGCCAGGTTTGCAGAAGCACCTGGCTGACATTGCATTGCAAAGCCCTGGGACATGTCAGGCTCACTTCTGAAAGCGCAGCCTGTGCTCCTCTGCCCTGCAGGCACTTCTAATTTTCTCCCCTGATCAGTCGAGGTCAGACTGTCACTGTCCCTAATACTCACATCAAGCACATAGATATTCTGGTCTGGGAAGCGCAAATGTTCATTATCCCAGTGTTTGATGGCTTTGATTTTTGCAAAGGACGTGTTTCTTATTTCTTTTTTCAACATTCATATTGCTCCTGTGCCTAACAGCCAGCAGTGCCCAGACCTGCTGGATACCAGGCTGAGATGGGCACTGAACAAACACAGAGCATCTGGCAAATGGCCCGCATTTTTCCTCTACTTTATTAGATTGTGCAAAGGCAGGGAATGTGTTTTACAAAATACATTTTAGTGTAACTCCCTCAGTTTCCACAGACTTAGCCCCAGGGATGTATTTGTATGGCCCACATATATTTGTGGCCTGTGTTTTTTTTATAGGCATTGGGAATCTTAGCCCTGTGGTATCAGGCATGATACCAGACATCTGCCTGAAAGGCAGCTCATCATCTCCTGAAGGGCAACTTCGCTCCCTCCCTCACTGTGTTTTGCTCTCCCTATATTACCATAATGAAATGTCAGCTTGCCACCAGCTTTGCTGTGGAGCAGATGTCTCCTCATAATTACTGTTGTTGCAGGGTTTTCAGTGTTTATCCTGACTGTCTAGCTCGGCTGTTACAGCATTAACTGGCTCACATCACAGCATGGCCACGCAGTTGCTGCACATCTGGAAGAGGATGTAAGTGCCGGTGCTCTCCAGCAAGTTTTTGTCTGCTGGGTCTCCAGATCAGCTCTTTAATGTGCCAAGGACAGCATCCCCCAGCAGTGCTTTAAACTGAGAGGTCCTTGCAGAAAAAGTATCTGCAAGTGTGACTTCCCCTCCCCAGGCACAGCCTGCTGGAAAGCTGGCTTGAAAAGAGCAGAACAGTTATGTCAAGTTTGTTCTTTCTTGGACCTAAAACACAAGCTGGGATGTTCTGTAGGGCAGGCTGCTTTTGTGGCAACCTATTGACCAGGTTTGTAAAGCAGGAAAGGGTTAGACCAGCATTTTCCCCCACCCAATTGCATGTTTCCTAGGGGATATGAAAAGTGCTAGTGGGGAGGTATAAAACCAAACATGCTCCGTTTGCAAGAAGGAAATGTGAAGATGGTGGTTGGGGCTGGGGGAGGAGGGAGGCTGAGAGGTCCTGTTCCCTTGGGAAGTGTGGTCAAGACTTAAAGGATTTCCTCTCTTGTTCAGTAAAGTCTCTTGGGTTTTCTACAGTTCTGCTTCTGGGGTCATTTCGTGTTCTGAAAGTTGGTTTTTTTATTTTTAAATTTGTCCTCCAAGTTCCTGAGAAGTCAGCCACTTTCCTACAACTCCCTGCTTCACTCAGTGGCCCAAAGTGGCTTTCTTGCAACTGCAATATTGCTTCCCAGATAGCTTGTAACAAGAGGAATTTTTTTGTTGTTGTCTTCAGTGCATCTCAGCCTCCAAGCTCTTTGCAAGGGTTTCTTTCATTTTTCATGCACAAGCACTTCAGCTGGTGCCCACAGTTGGCCTCGTGGAGTGAAGTGCAACACATCGGAACAGCCATCTCTCTGAAGGGCTGTGTGGCAGAGGTTTGGCCATGGCTCTGGGTGCGAGAGTGGTTGAAGTGGCTGGCAGCTTTGTGTGGCGGTGGGGATTTGGGGTGATGCAAAACAGGTTGAGGTTGTATCTCTATTCATGGGCTCTATTGCGAAGCAAGGCTAGAGAGAGCACGCCTTTTCATGGGTGCTAGCAACAACCAGCTGGTGATTGCTCCATGGTCAGAGGCATCTTTTGAGTTGGAAATACCCACTGATTTCTGAGCTGTTGGCTGGACTTGGCGCTCAGCTGCTAGTTGCCCAAATATCTCCTCTGGGCCTGTTTCATTCTGCCTGTGGTTCTGCCCCTTTTGATTAGCTTTATGGTACTGCAGTTTCAAAATAAACAAATTAAAAATGAACGTCTTTATTTGGATCCCATAAACCTTTAATGCAGCAAGTTGCCCAACCCATCCGCTGGTCCAATGAGTCCAAGCAAATCTGCAAGATTTGAGTGGTTTCCTTCTCTAACAGCTCTGCTCAGTCCTGCTGGTTGGGCTGTTTCTGGGTTCACGTCCATTCTTTGCACAATTACTGGTGACAGATGTGTTTCTGAGTGTTGTACTCCAGTGTACATCCCAGTGAGGCACCAAAAAGGAATGGCTATAGGAAATGGCACTTCTACTACGTTATATTACATATCCAGCAGCAGCTTTGAGTGGGGTGCCTGAGCTTGCACCTTTATTTTCATCCTCCCGGAAAGGTTTCCCCTGGGTGTGTTGGCTGCCATGGCAGACCACGCTCCTGTTTTGTTTTTTTTTTAGTGCACTACCAGAAGATCGTTCACCGGGACATCAAGCCTTCCAACTTGCTCTTAGGAGATGATGGGCATGTCAAAATCGCTGATTTTGGAGTCAGCAATCAATTTGAAGGGAACGATGCCCAGCTTTCCAGCACGGCAGGGACACCAGCCTTCATGGCACCGGAGGCCATTTCAGACACTGGCAAAAGTTTCAGTGGAAAGGTAGGTCTTTGCTCACAGCTGATGTCTCCTGGGAGCCCCAGGCATGGCACAAGGGACAGCACCACATCTGCATCCTTTGTGTGTTGCCCACCCAGGGATTGTGGTGCAAATTAGGGTTGTTATTAAGTAAAACTGAAGCTCTTAATTCTGTGTTCAGTCCAGGCAAAACTCACAGTGGTTGTTCTGTGCAGCGGGCAGACAGACTGCTGTGGATCCCTGCCCAGACAGGAGCCATGTTAGAACCCTTTCCCTGTCCAAAGGAAGGAGGAAATTCCGATTCCCTTCCAAAATAGTCAAGAGGCACAGGGGGCTGCTGGACACCAAGGTCGTGTCTTAATCCCCTGAAAGTGAGGGGCACTGTGAAGCGTGGTGTTGCAGATGTGGGGATAGGGTCTAGTGTGGTTTTTTTGCCTGGAAGAAGACTTTTGAGGTTCAGCTCCTCTTTGATGTTCAGCCCTGAATGGTGTCATCTCCTGTAAGAAGGTGCTGCTTGCTGGTCACTGCACTCCACAGCAAGGACAAGGGTGGCAGTGTCCGGCTCAGCACAGTCCTCATTCCCCAGGCATGCTACAGATGCCTTTAGGACCCCAACTTCAGAGAGAGTCTGCGCAATAAAATAGAAAATGGTAAATGTATACAAATAATATTCTGTGAGTCGGTGGGAAAATCCAGCTCATTCAGATCATCTCTGTGTTGTGTCTCATTTACTGCCTGCACATGCTTTCTTTCAGGCACTTGATGTATGGGCCATGGGAATTACCCTGTACTGCTTTGTTTACGGGAAGGTAAGCTGGCTTTCAGATGCTGGAGCCTTCCATGGGAGTGTCTGCCTTTCTGCCTTTTGACTCATTCCTTTCCAAATAAAGGCAAATACTAGAAACAAAGACCTACCTTCTGCAAGCTCCTGTTTTCCCAAATCACCCTGTGAATGAGAAGGGGCTGACGTTGTGATCTGTGGAAAGGATGGTTTCTAGAGTTGGCCCCTGTACTCAGAGCAGTTGTTTGTGCTACAAACCCAGAGCACCATCAGTAGCACCAACAAGAGTTTGTTGAGGGGTTATCCATATTGCTTGTATTTAGAAACAAGCCAGATAGAGCATGGAGAGAGGCATAGGTTTCATCCCAAGCCACTGCAGCACTTTAGCAATCCAGATTACAGAAAGCTGTGTCTGCCAGAGCTGACCTGGGCCAGATGGAGGCCACTTTAGCAGAGCCAGCTCTTCAGAGCTGCCTTCTGCAAACTCCATGTCCTGTCATGGCTTTTCCCTCTCCTGTGGCCAGAAGCCCCTTGTCCCACCTGTGTTCTCCCAGGGCGAGCAGTGCAGCAGGTACATGTGGTCTGTGTGTGCACATACGTTACCTGAACCTCCTGTCCAAGCACAGACCACTGCAGATACCACCACACAGGCATAAGGCATCCAGCTCAGGGGTGAGAAGTGGCTGGGGGAGATGGCAGAGGCAGAACTGTCTCCATTGCTAGTGTGATATCACTGAGCTAAGTCAGGATGGAAAATATTCTCTGACCTCTGCCTATAACGGTGTCTCATTTGGGCCAAATCCTCAAGTGAAAGGGTATAACCTTGATTTTATATTTTGGTATAACCTCATGGTGATATTACTTCCTTCTGTGGCAAGCACTGGAGGAAATAGAGGGAATATAAAGCCAAGCGCAAGGATACATTCCTCTGTTCCACGTGACCCTGTACAGTAAATATTGTACGTTTCATACCTATTTTATATTTCATAATTTAATCTGGCCAGGCAGGCTGATGCAGGGCCCGCCAGCAGCCCACTAAAACAAGCATACCTGCTCCTTCAATTTTGATGCAGATGTCCATAGGGCCTGTGAATATGCTGCTCCTGCATCCTCCACAGTATTCACCGCAGTCCAGTTAACCGCCTGCCTGTCCTGCCTGCCCTGCCAGGTAGGAAGAGCCAGAATCTAGGTCTAAATGAATCCAGTGTAAAAAGTTGTGCTGGAGAAAAATATGCTTTGAATTCAGATATCTGAATTTAAAGTGGAAATCCAAGTGTTTTAATAGTAATACCTAGCTCCAAATGATGCTTGTCACAGAGAGACCTCAAAGCAGTGATACAAGCCAGCTGCTATCAGTATCTCCATTTTGCAGGTAGAAGTGGAGCAGAGAGAGGAAAATGAGTAGTTCATGGTCACCTGGTAGGCTGGATGGAGGGGGGGTATCCCAATCCAGTTACGTATTCCCTAGATCCCTCTGCTATTCTTCAGCACTTATTTTTTTAATAAGGAACAAATCAATTTATTGGGGGGGGGGGGGAGAATTTGTTTATTTCCATCTCTGCGTAAAATCAAGAGAGTGCAAACAGTATACTTCTGTTAGGTGAATGACAAACGCTTGAGCAGTGCCAGGATCTCTGACAACTGGAAAATCTTTTGTTTGCTTTACAGTGCCCTTTTATAGATGAATATATTCTGGGTCTTCATAACAGGATCAAGAACAAGCCTGTAGAGTTCCCAGAAGAGTAAGTAAACTTTACTCAGCTACTGTAAAATAAAGTTCAGTTTTCAGTGTTATTCGCTGTGCAGCATAAATGCTGGTAGGTCACCACGGAGGGACAGACAAGGGCAGGTGAGGTGCTTTGTGTTCTCCTGGGTCCTTCATGTGGGTTTTGTGCAGATGTTGTCAAAGCATTACAGCTGCCTCTGCTGTTCCTGTGTCCATGTTGTGCAGGCAGGGACTAAAGGAAATGGCTCTTGAAATCTTTGGAAGCAGAGGGGTTTCAGTATGGGAGTTATGGAACTAGGGAGTTCTGCTCTAGCTACTTGACCCTACGAATGCTGGAAGCATGGCTTGGTTGGGATTTTAAGTTTGTCGATGTGGTAGCCACCGGAATGATTCAATGTATTTAGTTTTCAAAAGCAATGTTGTTTATAGACCTTGGTCTCAGTCTAAGTAAGCACCTGCTGCTTCTGTGGACTTACCTTGGAGCTCTGGGGGAAGTGTCTGGTGGAAAAAGGCTTGTCCTGAGATATACAACATGTTGCATCCTCATTCCTCTGCCTCCTCCAACACAATCCGGGAAAATATGGGTTTGTCTTGCATGCTGGCAGACTGGGGCTACTTATGAAAAAAAACCAGAAATTAATTTACCTATTTGATATTGAGAGGCTGCCCCCCACCCTGCTTTGGTCAGTGAAGGAAACTCATGTTGGCCACCATCAGAGCTTTGTGATGGAGACTACTGGGCTGTGTGAGGTGGGATGGCTGGCTGCACAGTCACGCTGCGTCCTCTAACCCACAAAAGTGCACTCGGTGCAGGGGGACAAGCCAAGGCCACTGGCATGCCGTTTGAGCAGTGGGAAGTTCAGCATCGGGCCACTGAGCAACGAGTGTTCGCGGTCTTGTCAGATGAGCCTGTCAGGAGATGATTACACTCGATGTGTGCTCAGTCTCTGCCACCGAGCCACCATGCCTTCCCCTTCATGTATTCGCCACTCCTCAGCATTTCCTCCAACTTCAGGTCTCTGGTGACTTTCTGTTGGTGATTAATTTGTTTCTCCTGGTTGCTATCAGGTGAAGTAGCCAAAGCTGCACTCTTTATTTTCCTTCCCAAATCAGCACAGTAATCAGGCAAAGAATTTTTGACCTTCTTGACCCAATTGCTCATTCTAATAAAAACATAGAGATAAAATGACTTGATTTAAAACAAGCATGAAGAAATTAAAACTCTAATGAAAAGCACGTCTGGTATTAGAGAGGAAGGGAAGGCTGTTGTCAGGCAGCCTGCGATACGTGCATGTATCCACCATCTATCACGTGAATTTCTTGTGAGATGCTCACTGAATTTGACTTGGCAGTCCCAGGCTTCCTTCTGAGTCTGCAGCAATGGGTACTCAGGCTGTCCTATTTTAGACATCTGCTTTAGATGGGATGACTCACACCCCAGGCTCCACGGGCTGTATTAATTACCTCTCCATTGACTATGAAGCACAGCCACTGCAGATAGCTCAGATGGAGCCATCTCCACTCAGGCTGGTAGAGCCCACACCAAGGACTGTGTGGAACACACCACCCAAGGATCTGCGGCCACAAGGTCAGGCCACTTGTTAGATGGCAACCACAGGCCCCAGTCATGGGTATGGAGCAATTCTGGCAAGCCAGCCCTGTGCCACTGGTGAGGTTTTACAGCTAACTGGGTTTCAGGCATTAAGAGCACAAAGGCTGGTCATGCCACATTGCTCTGTTCCCACCAGTTGCTCTGCAGTCGGGGCAGGACTTTGACTTGACAGCACTGCAGCAAAAAAAAAATTGTTTATGTTTCCCTGGCAGTCTTCTCTGTTTGCTTGGGTCCTGGCAAAATGCCCATCCTCTCTCAGCCATCATATATTTGGGTTAGCAGTCAGCTTACAAGTGACTGTTCCCATCTGCCTCTGCAGTAAGTTATTAACATTTAATGGGCTAACTGGGTTGTGCTAAGGACCTTTTCTTCATTCAGACATTTCCTTCAGCGGTAATTTGGCTGCATAATTTATTTGAATTTCTCAGTGACCTGCTCTCCCAGCCTAAAAAAAGCTGCACCCCTCATTAGGTTGTTGGAGGAGCAGAGGGTTACTGGGTGTTGACGGCTGTCTAAACTGCATCTATTTGTTAGATAAAGGCAGTAACAGACATGCACATAAAGCTGGAATTCACTGGACTGGATCCACCCTGACCTCCCACAGAATTAGTACCTCGCTACAGTTAGGAATATTTTGGTTTCAATTTATTTCACCATGGCTACAAAAGACACATTCCTGTTTGTAGACAATCCATGGAAAGTCATTGCCTGTTTCCTGACAACCTTTAGGACAGAGATGGAGCTGACTCTACCGGCGTCATTGTGCCTTACCCTCCCTTAGAGACGCTGGGATAAATATTTATTGCTCTGGAGTTCTCATTCATGTCAGTGAGTCCTTGGCCTGACACAAGGTAAATGGGGTTAGCTCACACCCTGATGATCCTGGCATAACTGAAAAGCAAGCTGGAGAAGTTTCTGTCCAGACATGTATTAAGAGAGCCAGAAATTGCATAGTCTCTCCAGGTGAAGAGCTGAAGTCCAGGACAATGTTCTCTGACCTGCGGGCACCCTGTAAAACTATCTATGGTGCTGGCAGCACTCCCAAATGGATGCTGAGCTCTGTGATGCTTGGCATTTTCCTGAGAGCCGTGACAGGACTATGACTGTGAGAAATTCCAGATAGCACAGGCTTTTCAGATGAAAAATGCCATCGGGTACAGCATGCACCCTGGCAGAATGAAGAGAAGGAAGAACAGAGACAGGGTGATGCAGTCTGTCACCTGGCCATAACCCACCTGACACTTTGCAATCCTGTTTACAGGGCTTTTCCTTATGACGTTAATCCTATGTTGTATAGAAATCAATCTTGTGCCCAGAAATGTTAGGTGATTATATATAGTCTATTGCTTGTATTTTAAATAAAGATGTTGCCACTCTGGTACAGATCTGGTGTTAAGTATTTCAAAAACACTATCCCACCCACATCCCAGTGTGGTCTTTCATTAAGAGTCTTGTTTATTCTGACCTGCTAAATGCACTGTTACTCCCCATAGCTGTTCCTCTGTGCCTGGAGCTCATCTCAAGAGCAGGACCGTTCTTCCCATTCCCACCCAAATTGTCACCTGCAGTGCAGCCTAGGAAGTGGGAAGCCTCTGAGGACTCATCCTGCCATTCCACTTGTCTGGGCCATATTGCCTGTGTACTGCAGACCCTTGATGCAACTCTGAAAGTGTTCAGACTTTAAACTGAACCCACTTTCTGCCCCTTCCCACTGAATGAGCAGTGTTTCCTTGTGGTTGTTTGTTAAAGATCCCATAACCAAAGTCCACATAAAGTATTCATAAATTATTAAACAGCAGCTCTGTTTTCATCAGACTATAATATCCCTTACTGTGATGTGGTCTTCATTTAGGTTTATGATAGTTTATTCCCTCCTCTGCTTGTGGGGGATGCAGAGGAACTGGGCACAGCACCTGGTTCCTCATCAGTGTTTTCAATCTGAAATCCAACCCTGCTAGGGAGTGACATTTTATGCTGCCAAATCCCATCTCCATGCAGAAACACAGCTCCTTGAAAGTCATTTGTGATACTGACTTTCAGCTGCCTAATACGATTCTGTCATAGACTGGCATTTTATTTCGGTAGCACTTTGATCATACAGATCAAGTGTGTTTTAAAGACATTGCCTGCATCATTAGCAACAGAAATCATTGAAGCCTTTGGACTAGAGAGGCAGACTGCAGGACCAAGGGCTCCGTGTGAATAAGGTGGCTTCTGGGTTCAGGTGCTCTAGCATTTAGATCTTGGAAATAGTGTTAAAAAATTAGATTTATTTCTCTTAATCTCATCTGTTCATCCCCTCCTTATGTTACCCTAAGGCTGAGCCATACAGGTGGGAAATACCAAGTTATGGAACTGGCTGCCATCAGTGTTCATAGAAGCAATTTAATTAACACAACCTGCAAGCTCAGCTGGGACCTTGAGTGTCAAATGGGGATTTTTCTTGCAGCATGTGGTTGCTCATGATGCAGGTTTGGCAAATCAAGTTGTGCTGTTCTTGTATCAGAGCCCAGCTCTAGTTCTGCTCTCAATAACACATTGTTGTCCTAGAATCTGTCCTCTGAAATTCCCCTATAATGTGCTGTACTTAAAAATGTTCTTAGATGCATTCACCTGATCCCTTGTCCTGTATTTTGCAAGCATGCAGCTGTGTTAGTGGGTGGAACAGGATAACCAAGCCCTGTAGCCATGACCGTGATGCCTGAGAAGGAACCAAGCCAACTAGACCTTCCTTTCTCAAGCTGGGTCTGCAGAGAAAATATCTTCTGAGCAGAGCAGGTTCTCTACCAAGTAACGCAGTAAGGACTATGCATGCCTTGAGCACTTACAATTCCCTTGTTAACTGTATACTGCTGTTTTCTTTACTCAGAGCACAGATAAGTGAAGAGCTGAAGGAATTGATCCTACGTATGCTTGATAAAAATCCAGAAACAAGGATAACAGTCCCTGAAATTAAGGTAAATTGGACATTGATCTTATAGTCTTTTGTCTCAGCTGATTTTGTTTTTCCTTTGGTACCTTCTAATGAGGCAGAGCTGTTCCTTGTGTTTGTTTTGGGAGCTTTCTCTGGCGCGCCGCCTCAAAAAGGAAGAGTGCTCATTTTGCAGCATGTAACAGCTCCATCGCTGCTGCTTGCTTGGGGAATATTGACAAAAGCTTTCTTGTTTACTTATTTAAATTAAACTTACTCAAAAGCTGGCTGATCCTCAGCAAATCCCTGGGAGAATCAACATTGTCATGGGGACTGCTAGCTGCAGAGCATGTGCTGGCAGTGTTGGACCTGTGTTACAGAGGCTGGAAGTGTGTTCCTCCTCTGGTGCTTGCATGGTCAAAGGCCTCAAGGCAGCACACTTGTTCCTATCAGCATTACTTGGGAGATGCTTATTAATAGAAAAGAGGAATATGCCTGGTAGAGCACAATGCCTTGCAGGGTTTGGCTTCATTCTGTTTTTGCATGGGCTTTCTGTCCTCCTGTGACCCCTCACCAAGGCCTTGGACCTGCTGGAGGATCTCAAGATTTCCACAGAGCTCCATTAGCATCCTCTGCAGGGCACACAACTCTTCTTTGCTTTGTCTCACGCCAACACCAGCACATTTGCCACCAAAGCTTGACAGTAGGAAGGTTGAACTTCAAGTAAAAAATGTGACATCCCTTCCCTCCATGCCCAGGAGGCCACAGCCAGTGATGGTGGGAAGTCCTTTGGAGCTGTATTTAAGGGATTTTACTTGGCAGCTCTTGCAGGCACTTCATGTGGAAACATGTGCCCTGTACAGCCCGTTGGGTAGAAGAGCTGAGCAGGGTGCTGGATCTTATCGCTGGCCATGCACTAAAAATGCTTGGTGTGCTTGAGGACCTGCATTTGATGCTGAAAAAGCACGTGTCTCTAGCATCGCTCTGGGCTGAGCCCAGGGCCTTGAACACGGCTTTCCTCATGTTCACAACCAAGGAAACCACCCCATGAGAGGCAGTAGAAAAAGGGTAGCTTTCCTCTGCTGTTTCCCCAAGTAAGATGATGGCTGAGCAGCTTCTTGGCAGAGTTGGCTGTGGAGTGACTTCCACCATCACTGAAGGCCCTGGTCAGAGGAATCCAACCTAGAGACTACAGGAGAGCCTGATGTGTGCAGCTGATGCAATCCAGACAAGGAGATGGCACACACCCTCTGTATTTGTATTCACAGACAATGCCAAGGAGCTTCTTCGCTCTGAAGTAGCTTATAGCAGGCCACATGGCATCAGGGATCGAGCCTTGGCTTCTTGCATAGTTAGATGTTTCTAAGTGGCTGCTCCAGGCCTCCTTCTCCTCCTCCTCCCAGGGTTACTTCCCTTTTTGTTTTCCCATGTTTTCACACTCCCCTCCTCATGTTCCTTACTTGTAAGGTAAAATCCTGATGTGGCTGCAAACTTTCTTCTACTGGCAAGCATTAGCTCAATGCTGCTTCTCGTATGTGATCATTTATTGTTGATAAATCTCCAATGAAGATAAACACGGCAAAAGCTGGAAGGAGGCGGTAAAATTGTATAAGGGGGTTAGACTGGACAAATATCTTAACTGCTCTGCCCGAGTGGCTTTGGAATTGCTGTTCACCATCAAAATAAATCAGGCAAAATGATTTTGTATGAAGAACACTGAACATAACGGGTAGACAGAGTCCTCTTTCTAGCTGAAACATTCGCAAGCCCCAGGTAGACTAGGGTTTAGTGCACTGGTTTCACTTAAAGCTGGACGTGGTGATGTGCCTTTGGAAAGAGTTATTATAAGCACAATTAATGATCTTTGGAAAACACAGCTTAATTAAGTGCTGTAAAGCAGCTCATCACTAAGCCCTTGGAAAACACTCTGGACACCTGCATCCAACTCGTTGGAATGGCAGTAAGCAGTAAGCATCCGTCCTAATTAAACTCCTCGTCCTGGAGGGTGAGGCAGGCATTTCTAGCAGCAACACTGGAGGATGCTTTCCCTGACAGGCAAAACGTCCAGCCCTGGATGTGGGTAGCAGAGACCCTCATCCCATCCTGCTATCAGCTCCCTTCCACAGCAGCACGGCAGTGACAGGGAGGGATGGTGGGAAACTGCCTTCTCTCTCCTTTGTGAGTATGTAGAGGTTTACATGGTGCCCAGGTGGCAAGGTGTGTTATTTCGCTGTTTATGTAGGGAGGAGGCTGTTGCAGTAGCATGAGAGGCCTCAGTACTCAGACCCAAGTACTCCATTTTAAGCACCTAAACCCTTGTTTGTGCAGATGCATAAACAATCTTGATTCTCCCAGGTAGCGAGCACGCATAATCCTACATGAAATGTGTGCATGTGAGAGAAAAAGATGAAAACACTCTAGATAACTCAGATTTTCAAAGTGTTTCAAACTTGATTCAGGGGGTGCCAGGTTCCTCCAAGATGCTGGTCAGTGGCAGTGGATGTGACAGCACTGGGCTTTAGGGGATGCCATCTGGCCAGGCACCGGATTGCAGCAATTTCCAAGGGAGCTGGTTGAAGTGCATCGCTGGAAGTGGAAAATGGAGCTGTACCGACAGCTTAGTCCTGTGCCCCTATTTCTCATCACCAACACCACAGTGCTCCGCTGTAGAAGGGAGACCTACAGCTGTCTCTGTTCCTCCCCACACAGGTGCATCCATGGCTAACCAAGGGTGGTGAGGAGCCCCTGCCACTGGAGGAAGAACACTGTACTGTGGTGGAGGTGACAGAGGAGGAGGTGAAGAACTCGGTGAAGACGATTCCGAGTTTGCCAGCTGTGGTATGTATAAACCACAACCGCATCCTCAGCATGGGACTTTGCTGGAACTTTCAACTGGTGAAGGAGGTTTGGAGAGGGTACACATGTGCTCCTGGCATGAAAAGCTTGGCCTTTCAACCCAGTGTGAAGTTTTTGTGTCTCTGGGTACTGCAGCAGCCTGACTCTGCAGGGCCTGACCGTGTGAGCAGTCCTGTTTATATCTGTCTGGCTGCTCTCATGAGAGCTGTAGGGTCACACCCCCAAAGTGCCTGGCATCAGACATCCCAGAACACCAGAAGCATCCCAAGTATGTTTTGTTTCATTAATCCAGAGGTTGCAAGACACCTCCTTTGGATCCTCAGAGTGAAGGCTCCAAACATAGAGGTGACCTGGCCAGAGAAGCAGGCATCTGCCACAGAGTATACAGCTGGCACTTGCCTGCCAGCCACAGGGGACCTCAAGAAGGTGTTGAGGGCTCTCTCGGTTGTTTGTGTATAGCCAGCTGAAGGTCTGCTGTGGGCGGTTAGTATGGTGCAGGTGCCTTTGGGGTGTTTGTTCCTCATGGGGAGAGAGGTGCTGAGCACAATGATGACCTGTTTTCACAGCTGTTGTGGTGTGATGTTAACATAGACACTCGCTGCAACAGCCAGCGGGGGGAATGAAAACTATCCTTTTCCCTTGATAGCAGGACCTTTGCCTTTGAACCTGCAGGAGCTAGCAGCACCCTCCAGGCAGTAGTGCCTGCCTGGGAGGATGGCCCATGAGGGGTCTGGTGCCTCCTTCTCATGGGCTTGGACCACTATGAGTAGCAGGCAGTGGTCAGCAGCATCTACTTCACCTCTTGCCAGCAATGGTGTGCACCCAGGGGTCTGAGCTCACTGCCTGAGGGAGTGGCATTGTCACTGCTGGGAAGTCAGATAGCTGTTCTGTGGGTTCCTTTAGTTCGTGCTCTAGCTGTAATGCTGTTAAATGTCAGTTGAATTGTTAAAGAAGCTGTTGTTAGACTCCTTTGAACTAGCTTCAAGGAGTCAGTCAGTCCTGCTGTTCTCACTGGTCTGTTTTTCTTCCTCAAAGATCCTAGTGAAGGCCATGCTAAGAAAACGCTCCTTTGGAAATCCGTTCGAGGTTCAGACAAGGCGGGAGGAGAGATCAATGTCTGCTCCAGGGAACTTACTGATGTACGTATATACAGCCTTGCCTGACTCTGCTGCACGTGCAGAATAAAGGTGTGTGGAGTGGATGAAGGAAGCAGTTTGAAAATCTCTTCTGTAGCATTTAAAGACAAAACTCCCTTAAGTCCTCTAGGATTAAAATACAATGCATTAAAACAGCCTAAAAACTCTTTTTATAGATGCAGTTCTATCTGTAAGATGGGTTTGGCTTAAATACATGTAAGGTGCTAAACTTGGGTCTGGTTTTTAACCTGTTAGTTTGTAATACACTGTGATCAAAGATTCATTAGAAGTTGGTGAACTAAAATAAGTTTCATTAGACTCTAGTCTAAATATGTATTGAAGGTTTAATTCTTCTCTTCTTTTTATGGACAACAGAAAAGGTGTCAGATGAGCAGTTTACATGTTTTATAAACTCAGATGATGTGGTTTGTCTGTGGTCTGGGGCCCAAGTCTGGGCAGAGACACTGTGGAGACACATGGACAGACAGTGGAAAACACTTTGACATAGCTTTTTCATTTGAGAAAACATACAGTATTTTTTCACACTGCCAGTTATGAAATAGTGGAGCACATTGCAACGGGATATTTTGGAGGCTGGATATAAACGGCTATATTGGGATTGAAAAGGGAATAGACAAATTAATGACTCTTAAATTCGTCAACAATTTTTAAACACAGTGGTCTGGATATACAGGAGTGGGGGGAGGATTCCTCTGTCCTTTACTTGGTTCTTACTCTTTCTCCCTCATGTTTGTTACTGATCCCTTTTGGAGCCAGGATTCTGGGCCATCAGTCCAGTTAAGTAACAGCTGGACCATTAGCTTGACCTGGGAGAATTATTTTCATGTTCTCACCCCACAGGATCTGTAAGGCTGTGGTTCATAATAAAGCTGTGTAGTCCCCAAATTATCCTTTTCCACCCAAAATCCCAGTACCAGGCCTAGCAGACTCCCATGAGGGTGTGCTAAGAGTCTCATTGCACCTTTGACAATGCAAATAGAGGAGTCTGTCTCTCTCACGGATGTGTGGGGATTTAAGGGCTCAGCTCAATTAAGGATGATAATGCTTTAGGGCCCAACTGTGTATTGGAGACTTCAGTAAAGGCTTTGCCTTTGAGTCCAGGGGCAGTTAGTATTAGACTCCAGTTTAACATTTAAAGACCTCATACACAAGTGCTGCTGTGGGGACATATCTGAAGAGCGTGGCAGTCACAGCTCCTTTGCCAGCTTAGCACAAGGGATTTGTCCTCATTTTTTTCCCTTGGCTCATTCCCTTCCGAATTAGTTATTGCTATTGATCTTCACTATCATTCATAGTCACTGCATTGCATTGCTCTGAGATGGGGAAACTTTTACTAAATTTGAAGAAAAATGTTTTGTATGCTTCCCACTGTCCAGGACAGCTGATTCAGAGCAAGGCAAGATTTCTTCTTTTCAAACCCTGCCTGAATTGATATCTCAAGGTGGTCTGTTCTTCTAGTACCCTGAGCCTGTTTCCAAAAGGGACCTGTTCCCTTCCACCGTCATTTGAGATGCTTGAAAGCCCATGCCACTAACTAACCAAAGGGGAAAACTTCTTGACCCTTGACAGTGTGGCTGGTTCCTGCCTGGAGCCGAGTGCTTTATTATCTGCTCAGAATAAGTAAAGTTCATTTGATCTAATGTAGCTGTGAAGTTTCTGATTAGCCACATTATTAGTGTCTAATCCCTTTTTAAATCTTTTTAGGCCTTCAAGATGAACTGTAAGACTCCACTTTTATTTGTCTCCTTTCTAAAGTTGCTAGTCATATTCTTCTCAGCTTATACAAACCCAGCATCTTTCCCTGTCTCTACTCATTTCAGCCCCATGTTTGCATTCAGGCTCCTTGCACAGGACTAAAAGGTTTTTGAAAACCATGTATAATTTCCACTGTTGTGCTGCTGTGTCCAGTGCCCTTGGTTTACAAAAACACGTCAGGTCAGGGATGGAGCTGCGGCCATGCTGGGCTGGCCTCTGCCCAGCAGTGTAAGCGCTTAGAAATGCCCCAAAAGAATGTGAATGGTTTTTGAATGTGCCAGTTCTCCACTAAACCCTGTGCTTAGTTTCTCAGTCTCATGCCATCAATTGACTTTATCCTAAATTAATTCACGCACAACTGGAGCTTTGAGAACCCATCTTGAAACCCTTCTGTTTAAAAGAAAGACATTGGCTAAATCTCTTCAACAAGTAGTGTCATATATTAAACACTACAGTAGGGATGCTTTTTTTTTAAGGAACGTGGATTATTATTTCAAACTTTGAAAAATGCTATACTGGTTGAATCTAATGAAAATTGCTTCAAATTTAGATTGATTTTTTGAATCTAATGACATTGATTTTAAGTGAACTGAGTCTAAATGGGAATGTTCATTGTTCAGTGAGTTATCTCTTGATTGCAGTGTTATTTCCACAGGGGCAAACAGAGCTAGACACTAACCCCATCCAGTTCTTAATTAATAGTGGGTTGTTCTCTAGTAAAACCACCCTTAATACACATATAAAATATAACATCAGTGCAAATGTTATGAATAGCGCTGTGTTAGTTAAAATAAGTTTTGAGTGAGTCTGGATGACTATAAATTTCTAGGACCTAGCAGGAACAGATAATATTGTTGTAGCATAAAGGCTCTGCAGAGTTCCTGCATGTCAGGCACCGTTTCCACCCCTGTAGCTGGACAGGGCACTCCAAAAGTGGGACTTGACAGAAGGGCAGTGCCTGCAGGCATCACTGCTCTCTGGACACGCTGCCATGTGGTTGCCCACAAGGAGCTGAGAGAAAAATGAGCCACAAGGTCCCAAGCTCTCCACCACAGAGCTTCTCCTCCCCAGTGGCAGCGTCTTTAGAGAGAGAGATAAATCAGCTTTTGTAATGCCTGTCCTTCTAGTTATAGGTAGAAAATAACTTGTTGTGTTTCTATATAAGAAAAAAGAAAAGCAACTAGAAAATTCCAGTTTCACATTCAATTTTTTTAATTAGGCTGCATGTGAAATTGCAAAAGCCCCACTCACTGCTGCTTCAAGAATCTTACATCTGTGCCCATACTGAGAATATATTTTGCAGGAAATCCTCTGACAGCTGAGTCTGCTTTCTGGTATTTAAAATGGATCTGTCCTTTAAGCTCAGTCTTTGGGATTTGGAGAGGAGGAAACTAAATCACGTGGCTGAATATTTTTTTAATTTCTCCCTGCATTACCTATACACAGTGTGGCGGGCTCTGGTCTTGGAAATGCTTTGCGCAGAAGCTGCATGTGCAGAAGTCTTTGCAATAGCAGGAGGTCTTTCATGTTTGCTGCAGCCTTTGTTCCTTCCGGGGACACCATTAAGACACCAGTGAATTGGAATAGTTCTTAAATTAGTACTGGGAGGAGAGAGGGCTTTTTTTCACTCCTTAGACCTGGAAGAAGCAAATCCTCTCCTGGGTGTTATTTATTGCTTTGTTTAATAGCACTGAAAAGTTAAAAAGGCAGCTGTTAAAATGGCAGGCACATTCACCAGGCAGAAGGGAACTAAAATGAAGATGCCCCACTTTAGCAACTCTTATTTTGCAACAGCTGCCTCTCCCACGAGAGCACCTCCGCACACCTAGAAGCCGTGTGTGAGTGCTGCCAGCTGTCACTTTACTGTGTGAGCTGCACGGTAGCCGGGGCCGGGTGTCTGGATGGCACCAGATCCTGCCTTTCGTGCAGGATCTCCCAGAAGATGCAGTGATTCATCAAGCCTTGCAGATCCTGCAGACTATGGCCAGGTTCAAGCCTGTTGTTAACAGTGGCTGCAGAAGCAACTGACCTTTTCTAATTTTTCCAGTTGCAGAGTATTTTTTTAAACCCAGCTGTTTAGCGTTCGCAGCTAAGTTCTGGGTTTCTGTTAGCAGCGTTTGCTACATTTCTTCTGTCTGCTCCAGATTTCTCCTAATTGAGTCAGCCTGGCTTCACCACATTTTATTACTCTCATTTATTGCAACTACTACCTATCAAATTAATTGCTGTATTTTGACAGACCCAATTTATTTTCCCATTATGGCTGCTATTACTATTGATGAAATGTGGTTGTCAGCTCCTGTATGGGGGATCAGTCTGTATTCAGAAAGCCTACCCTGTTTCCAGGCTTCCCAAAAAGAGAGCAAAACAGTCATCACTGCCCTGAGGGCCATACTGTCCATGTAGACTAAGCACAAGGAAGCCGGGGGGAGAGGGAGGTAAAAAAGTGGCTGATCCAGGTCTCCAAGCAGAAACAGCTTCTCCCAAAGCAGCCCAGAGGTACCTGCTTCGTGGGGGCTTTGTGTTGAGAAACCCCGAGACCTTGGTGCCATAGAGCTGTTCAAAAATAGGCTGCAGAGATCCCCCTAGGGCAGCCAGGTTTACAGCATCATCTTTGACAAGGGAACAGCTGCAGCTTGGATTTAAATTTGCCAGATGTTTCCACTAAAGATGCTCCCTTGGTCTCTGCTAGTGCTTGGTGTCTGTCTCTCCAGTCCCAGGAAGATTTCAGATAGGTACCACGTAGATGCTGTCAGAACAGAGTCAAACCCAACCAAAAGCCCTATCGATTTTCACTGCAAAGAGAGAACTGCATGTCTTCATGGGAAGAGCCATGCCCCACGGGGCAGGTAGGTGTCCTCATAGTCTGCCTAAGGACCAAGGTACTGACTGGCACAGGATTTTCCTCTGGCAAAGACCCACCATCAGCAGGACCCTCCAGCGAGTGGCCCCGTGCTCGTGTGGCTCTGTCTGCGCTGAGCTCAGCCGCTGCACGCCCCATTGCACATGGTGGTGATGCCGTGACCGTGATAGGACGCAAAACCCCCAGAGGTGCCAAATTACGTGGCCCAGGAAAGCACAGCTGGACATCAGCAGCATGCTGGAAACCATCTGGAGCTTTCAGCAGCGGTAGGGGCTAGAGTGGGTTTGTACCACTGTTACCAGTGCCCGTCCTCATCTGTCCTTCAGGCTGCAAGTAAACGCAACTGAAGCTCCATCCTCCATTTCACTCTGCTCGCTAGGCTTGTTAGGTACAGAAATACAAGCTCCTTTGCCTGCTGCCATCATCTTCATGATCACTTTCTCCTTTGTCTCATTGTTTTGCTCTCAGGGACAGACTCCTCTTAAACACATCTGTATATGTGCATCCATCTTTAAGGTAATTCAGTGTTTGTGTTTCCCCTGGGTGCTGTAGAAACGTGTGTCCTCTCCTCAGCCCACGTAATTTGTGTGGTAGTGAGAGTATTCGGCTCCATCCTTCCTTCCTGTAGGAGCAATTTTACTGCAGTAATTCTGTGTGTGTGACACTAACGTTTATGTATGCTTTTTTTTATTATTATTATTTGTGGTTCTTTGGCGTTTCAGCCTTCTTTGGGGAGGGAGGGGTGAAAAAAGCCGGTTGGGTTTTAGCAGGAACTGCTGCTCAGCCCCACATTCGCAGGGGAAATAGCTACAGAATTTCGGAAAGGCTGAGCTTTGTAATTTGGGCTCAGGTTTAATATTTAGTGGTTATGCAAAAGAAATAGAGCTGGAGCCATCTCTGCTCCAGCTGCTCTACCGCTTCTCTGTGCTTCTGCCTCTGATAATATGCTGGGACTGAAATCGGCCACTCTGTGTGACCACCCAACCCACCTCAGTCAGGACTTCATTAAAACACAGTCATTTGTCCAACCACTTGCACAGACCTTTCTAGGAAGCGGTTGGTCCAATTGATTCCGTTAAATACCAAAATAACATTCAATGCAAACTGTGACAAGCTGCTTACAAACATCTCACTGTGAAGTCTCAGGATCTAGTGCTTAGGCAGGACACAGCCTCCACCCAGGCCTGAGGAGATCAGGGCTGGGCTGAGAGACCAGCAAACAACCACATGCCTCTACATACCTTTGGGAGCTGCTCCACCGCTCTGGAGGCTCTGGCTGGCCTGGTTTATCGCTCCGAGACAAACGGAGGAGCTCGAGCCAGGATGCCGCCCGCTCTGAGTGAGGACGGACTTGCAGAGATTCTCCAAAAATAGTTAGGAGAAGGCAGGCGGAGGAGGATGGGGACTGACGTGGTGCCGTGGGTGACAGCTGGTGCCACTGCCTGCTGCTATATTTTTCATAGAGAACTTTCATGGAGAGGAGGGGGACTTCACTGGCCTAGATGAGGGCAGATTATTGGTATTTAATGGGGACTCAGTGGCGGAATTAAGCACTTCCCAGGAGTGTGTGTGTTCTGTGATTCAGCTCTTTGTAGGTTGTCCCACTCCATCCCTGTCCCGTGCTGCCTGCATTTTGGAGGGAGGTTCTGTGAGGCTCGTTCCTTGCTGGGCATGAAACGCTGTGTAAATACTCAGTGGCTGTGATCTTCCTGCAGCTGCTGTGGTTAACAGTGGTGGTGTCTCCTGGATAATTGCATGGGTCAGGCTTCGCTCACCTGTGGTTTAAGAAATGTAGCAGAAATACCATCCTATTTCTTAAAAAGAGTTATTCAATGGAGATTCATATTCAGCCGCAGGCCTCAGCATGAGCCTCGGCTCCCGTGCAGACTGTAGAGCACTGATGCCTTGATCTCTGCCGCCTTACATGCAACCCCAGCTTAGCAGATATTCACCACCATGCGGGTATCGTTTCAACCTGTTTTGCATCGCACCCCTCCTGCCCTGCTGTAAGGTGTTTGGAGAGGCAGAACCTGCTTGGGGCGGCAGGGAAGCGTTGAACGCACCCCAGGCATGGAGCAGGCTCGGCAGAATGTGCCAGGCAGCTGCGGGCAGGGAGCTGTGCTGTGTGGAGCTGCCTGTGCTGTGCTGGAGAAAGGAGCCTCTGCTGCTGCGCGGGGTGATAAATCATTTAAAGAGGGCGATGACAGGCACCGAAAAGGGGGCTGTTCCTCAGCCTCCCCTGCAGGGAAATGGTCCACGCTCTGGGGTCAAGGTCAGGTTTATCGCAGGGCTTTGCTGGAGCAGAGGGAGAAGGGAACGTGATCTTTGATCATTTCTGGTTTCTTTAAAAATTGGTATAGACCTGTGTGTACTTTTAGTGTCGTTCCCAGCCAGACAGTAACCCCAGAGCCCCAAACCCACGCTTCCTGAACGCTGTGTGCTCCAGGCACATGTGCTCCAGTGCTGACTCTCCACTGCTGATTTGGCTTGTCCATGCAAACTGATTCTCCTGCGGCCAGGCTGGCGAGAGCGAGGCCAGACACCCTGGGAGACGCAGATGCTTGGGGTAGCATCACCTCCTTTACGCTGTGGATATCTTCACATCTTCACGATGGAGAAACAGGCACTTTAAGTGCAAGTTATCTGCCTGCCGTAGGTCTCTGCTGTGGGGTGCTGTGGATGGCACCTGGAGGTCTCACGTTTTCTCCATTCAGTCTAGAGCAGTGACAGCTTTCTCTGGTCAAATCTGAGTCACAGGCTGTCTTATGGATGGTATCATGGTGGACGTACAATGCAAGTAAGTTACCCTGGCTATGTTTTAAGGACTGCTGCTCTCAGGTGCTGAGCTGTTTTGGGGACCAGACAAACTCACAGAAACTGAAATGAAACAGCTGTTGCATAGGGAAAACTGGATTCTGGTAGGAGCATGCAGTTTTTACTCCATTTACAGTGCGGCTTTGGAGAAGCAGTTATGATATCAAGCCATCACTCTGATCTTTTTTTTTTTTAAAAAAAATCATGTTAAAGAAAAGCAAACCAGAACTCCCCAAATACAAACTAGATAATTTGGAAACATTGCTGCTGGTCTGCAAGACTTTCTCCAAGAACCAGATACCTCCTCATGATGCTGCAGCCGGGAGAAGGGCATTCAGGGAAGCGCAAAGCTCAGTCTTCAGGGCACAGAGACCAAGCAAGTGTATAGGCACAGCACTGCAGTGCATCGAGCTGGGATATTGCTGAGCTGTTTACATGGTACCAGCACAACAGGCTGGTTCATTGCTATTCCCCCTTAATATTGATGTTGTTGACCTGGGTTGCCTGTTGGAAAAAACACTCCCTGCTTTATTTCTTGCATTGCTATGTGCCTATAATCTCTTAATTAATCTCTTAATCTCTTTGCCGTTCATATAGAAAACAAGGGAGCAGAGAAGGAGGCAGGGACCCAGAGCTGCCCAATGTGTGTGAAGACGAAGCTACGTCCTGAAGCCACAGGCTGGTTGCTCACGTGCTGCTGCTGTTGTACCCATCGTGGTGTTGTCTAGCACACATCTGCCCTCATCACCAAGTCCGGGGCCTGCAAAGCAGAAAAAAAAAACCAAAACAAAATGGACCAACCCAGAAAACCAGAAAGGAGGAACAGAGCAGCAATAAGGAGAAGAGCAAGTCCTCAGGCAGTGTGGCTGGCAGAGGGCTGGCTCGGCCCTCGTGGGCAGCTGTGTTCCTTGTGCGAGGTGTCCATGTGCTCCTCCGTGTGTGCCTTGCTCTCCACTTGTGCTTCACGTGTGGGCTTTGTAGTTGGGTGTCTTGGCCGATGAATGTGGTTTTATTTGTAATGCAGCAAACCAAACGTCTCATGGGTTGTTTGCCCCAGAGACTTTTTCCTTGCTCTTTTGCATTCTCTATTTCAAGCATCAGGAAAAAAAAATTACATCAGAGCTAGGTTTTATATCAGGGGGCAACTGTCTCATTTAATGCACGGGTAAAGCACTTCTCTATATCGGGACACAGTCCTGCTCCTGTTGGAGTTGATGGCAAAATTTCTGTGGATATCAGTTAAACGGAGAAGAGATCTTGCTTTTGGAGTGAACGCTGTCACTCTCTATGCCTTTCTCTTTTTTTCCTTCTCTTCTTATCCCTCTGTTTTGCACAGTGTAAATCCTGCCAGTATTGATGGCTTTAGTCAGGGCAGTGTCATAAAATAGAAGCACTACATGGTATTCCCTGTAATGTGCAGTGAGCCCTTGAACGTCGTAGAGATCTGGAGCGTTGGGATATGCTGTTACACGGAAAGGCTTAGTGCACCGAGGATATCTGCTAACAAAGTGCGCTCTTCCCAAAGAGCTGGGATTGCACTCAGCTGCACCCAGTCCTGTGCACAGACATTGTTCTTAGAGCTGAAAAGAAGTGGCAGGTTTTGGGTTTATTTTATTTAAGGGTGACTTCTTTTCCCTCACTCATCTCTTAGCTCCTTTAAAATTACATACCTGATGCTTTTAAACTTTTATTTCCTGATAAATGACCCAAACTGGGAGAGCTTGCTAGGATGAAAGATTTGGAGGGGTTTTAGACTAAGGAAAGCTACAGAACACAAAAGAGATCAAAACTTGGATCTTTGGGGTTTTTAAGGCTTTCATTTTTAATTTTATTTTAAGACTGTAATTTTTATGCACGTGCTGATGCTGCTATTTTATCCATAGATTGCTTCTAAACTTGGGATTAGAAGCTTCATCTCTACGGTTGGACAATAGGTGAGAGATTGCACTTAAAAGGGTGAATGCAGCTGTTTCGGTGGCTGTTGACTGTACGGACTATGTATATAATCAGGAATTTCACTCTTGCACTCAGAGTAAAAAACAGTGACACCAATCCATCAGAATATATGTCAATATTCTCCCTTGAGCTTTGTGGGGCCTGAACATGCCCCTAGGAAGCCAGTGGGATTGGATTCTTATTTTATAGTACTTAAATAAAGGACACGATTAAATTTGCTTCCTATGTAATCATCTTACTGTCTTTTTTTAGGTTAATACTGAGGACTTGGGACTTTGTCCCCTAATTTTTTTTTTTTTTTGCGAGGGGATACATGTACGAGGATTGTTGGTAGTGACTGGTGTACTGGTGTTCCTGTTCTGTTTACTACAATCTAGTTTGGTGGTTCCCAATGTTTTCATAGCTGGGCTTTGCTGCCGGTGCCTTCTGCTGCCCATCCCCAGCCTGCTGTCTCCCGTTGCTCATTTTCAGCCACCTCGGTGGGATGCCAAGAAGCAGTCACCAGCCTGGGCTCTGCCCCACGTGTCACCTGTAGATATTGGCAAATTGGAAAATAGTATTGCAGCTAATGTATTTTATTAAGGAGACCTTTAATTTTTGAAGCAGGCATTAGATCCTGTAAAGGTTGCTGCTCTGGGCTTGTGCTTTGCATCGCTCACATCCAGACAGTAAATCCTGCCTGCTTTGTGTGTCTGCCTGCACCAGCTGTGCGCTCAGCATCCTCCGAGGGCCTGTGGTTCTGCTTCGGCTGTGTGCCATGATCCATCCCGCAGGTTAGCGTACTCGAGTGCCGGCTTGGACCCTGCTGCCTTGTAATGAAGATTTAAGCACCCAGTGAAAGGGAGTGAAAATGGAGATGGGGACTTGGCAAGTCTGAGAGCACAGGGGTGCTCTGCAAATGTGGGAGGAGTGACTGGCCGGGAGGAACCGCTGCCTGCGGAGAGGATGGTCTCTGCATGCAAACTGGTCTGTGCTGGGGACAAAGCGCTGGGGACAAAGTGCTGGGGTCATGCTGCACACCAGGGGCTGAGCTGAGCAGCCCCGGGGAAATGGTAGGAGTGAACTCTCTGTTCTCCAGTTTGCGGAAAAATGGGCTCTCTCCAACTGGTGCCCCCGGGGCTGGCCTTGGCAGAGCTCTGCTGTGGCAGGACTGGGCTGCCAACAGCGGGGAGGACAGCTGCGATGCCAGGTGAGCCCCCAGCCTGCGCAGAGGAATGATCTCAGGACAAGGACACATCTCGGGAAGTTGCCTTAGCCCTGGGAGAAAAGGGAGTACCTGTAATCCTGATCCCCGTGGGAATTCTGAGGTATTAGCAACACTTGGGTGGTGCTCAAAGATCTTGTAAGACCGCAAACATGGTGTTATTTATTGTATTTCTTATATATGCTAAGAATAATTTGGGGATAGAGACAGACTTGCTGATCCAGCCAGTTGCTGGGGTTATTCTAGTAATGCCCAAGGGGGTGGGAGCTAGCAGCGCAAGGCTGCCGGAAAGCTGCTCTCAGCCTCAAGTAATGCAACCAAACAGATGTTTGTTTACAAATTAGCTCTGTGTCATGTTCCTTTAGTGGTAGCTGGAGTGCCGCTTCAGTTTTGGAGGGGAATGGGGGAAATGGGTGTTTATTATGATTACCCCAAAATCTACTTTGAAAAAATTGCCCTTTTTGCTGAAGGAAATCCTTGTGGAGCTGTTTCCACAGGTCCAGGGAGCAACCAGAATTGTATAGCTGGGCTTGTGTCATACCTTGTTGCTCCAGCAAATCTGCCAGCCTTGTGGGTTTTTCCTTTATACCTCCAGAAACCATCTGTATTGCGTTGCAGACAGCAGCCTGAAAACTTGCATGAAATGAAAATGGTGGAAGCTGCCCTAGCAGCAAGAGAAACATTCAGATTTATTCAAAGGCTTGGTAAGACTCCTTCAAAAACATGCTGTACTTCTCACTTAGGTGAAATGAAGTCCTTGCTTGTTTATGTGCATGTTAGGGCAGCTCAGAGCAATGCTATTTCTGCTCTGAAGAAAGGAAGAGACTAAAGAGAGAGTATTTATTTGAAAATAAACATCTCTGGCAAGCCAGCCTTTTTATCTGTTCAGGAAAGTCATTCTCTGTAGCTGGATGGCTAAATATTTGTCTCGCTTCTCTCTATGAACTCAGGGATGGGGTTTGGCGTGGCAGGGCTCCTCCAAGCAGTGAGAAGAGCTGGCATAGGTGCGCTCTGATGCTTTTGTGTATGCTCTATATTTTTCTCCTCCAAATCCTTGCTTGCCTGTGCTATTCCTGGAGCACTGGCATCCTGTGAGAAGAGATACCGGGATGCTCTGAACTGCCTTAGCTGGGCTCTGCGTCCCGGGGAGGGCTCCTCTTTCCCCTGCCGCGTGGTGGCACGGTTGGCTTTGGTCTGCCCCAGTTGGCTCTTCCAGCTTGGGGATGGGCCCAGATTGAGAGACCTTGAAGGAAATTTCTCTTTTGAGGAAATTGCACATCTTTTTGATCTCCAGGAGGTAGATTCTTTGTCTTGCTCAATTAATAGCTGTAGGCCTTCAGTTTGGGAGGCAGTGCTAAGTAAAAATCCTGGTTTAGTCTCTCCTGTCTGGCACAGAGGAATACTGCAGTGAATGTCTTAACCCTTTGGGCAGGAATATATCGCTATGAATGTCACACTTGCAAGTAATTGAGTTTTTCAGCTCTTTAATGATGCGTTGCAGTGTGTGAGTGGACGCATGGATAAACACTCACGGTGTTTATAACACCACCTCCTCCAGCTGTGCCCATGCAGGGGCTCTGTGTTGGGCAGTGGTTTTCACAGTGATGTTTCCATGAGAAGTTGCAGCGTGGGCAGACATGGTGTAGCCACATGATTTAGCCCTGGAGCAGGAGCAGGTCTATGGAGGGGGTGTGCAGGACAGAGAGGGTATTTGTAGCGAGCCTGTGGTTGGGTGTTTCCAGGTGTCCGTGCTGCTGGAGGCAGAAGGAAGACCTGGAAGTTTTGGCTGCAGCACCATCTCTCCAGCCAGATCCATGTAGGAGCCCACACTCGCAAGCGAAACTAAATCACCTGCAGCAGTAAGTGTGACTGGACTGTGATTTTTTTTTTTTTTTTTTTTTTTTTTTTTGTGCCTTGAGACAGAAGCAGCAAGCTGCACAGCAAAAGACTGGGCTTTCTGAAAGATCAAGTGCCACACATGTCTTTGTCATGTTTTCTTTATCATCATTCGAGGGTGGGTAAGTCAGGCCTGTCCTTTGCTGGTCATGGTGGCATCAGTTACATATCTTGTTTGTGCCGTGTCTGGGTCCAACATCTCCTGTCCGGATGCTGGTTCACTTTTTGCATCTTGCAGGTTAGAGAAATCTTTGCATTTCAGAGCTGAAAGCACACCTTGAGATTTGTGCCGAGGCGGCGGTGCAGGTGGGTTGCAGGTTTGCAGGCGCGGGGGGCTGCAGCCTGCCTCGGATACCAGCACGGGCTGCTGCCTTGTCCCGCTGCAGAGAGACCTTGCGGGGTTGGAGATGAAAAAATGGGGCAGCTTTAGGTGCCTTCTCCTGGCATGTCCCCTGTGATACACCACGGAGGGGACACATGATAAGGACAGGGTCTCTGGCGAGCCCAGCACGCTCCTGCTGCTGTGCCCCGTTGTGTTCATGCCTGTCGCCTTCGGCAGGCCTTCATCTCCCCTGCTACGTGCCAGAATTTGGCCCTCAAGGCAAGCAAAATGGTGCAAAACCCACTAAGGCTAAATGCATGCCCAGCTCCTTGCAGTGTGGGAGTTGCTAACTCAAGCTATGTTGTTTGCGGGTCCTAGGGAGAGTGGTTTGACAAATGCTGCCCTGGAAAATATTCCTGGGGAATAAAACAGGGAAGGGGGGAGCAGCGGGTGGTCAAGCAGCGTCAGGGTTTGTCGCGGGAAAGCTAATTTTGTATACGGCTGCATCCAAAGGGAGCCTGGCGAGGGGACAGAGTAGCTGCTCCATGCAAAACAAATTGCAACTCAATGAAACGACTCCCAGGACGGGGTTTAATTCCTTATTTATTGCCAGACTTGCAGCGGGGAGCTGTTGGGAGGAATTTTATGTTCCTTCAGCATGGCTCCATATCCTGAAGCCAGCAGCAGCGCTGTGGCAGGGGCTGAAGGAAGTTTTTCTCCATTTCTGTGGTGTGTGGCCCGGGGAGCTCATTTGCTCTCCTCCGGCTCAGTGCTTTCCCTCCCGTGTCTTGCCCAAGCAAACCATGAGCTTTGTCCTGCCAGCCCAGGGGCTTCGTCACAGCCCCTCAGAGACCCAGGCTCTCTCTAAGGGTCCCGGCTGCCCTCGCTCATGCCCAGAGCCCCTCATCTCCCGCCAGCTGCAGTGAGCAACATCCCATAGCTGGTGCTTTGGGCTCTCTTACACCAAACAGCACAATCAGGTATGTGAGAAGCTGTTGCATGATTGCAAGTTATCCTTTAATGGGGCAGCTAATGCAAGAGCTTCAGAACAAATGCAGCAAGGACTGTTGTCTCTCCAGTGTTGCATCTGGGCAGACTGGCTGTGCGAGTTAAAAGGATCACTTATGGTCTTGGACACCTTTGTTGGTGATTTCCAGGCGCAGAGGTGTTTTGCTAGCTGCTCAGTGTTACTGTTCTGCTACAATAAAAGATGGTCCTTCTTTGAGACGGGCGATCTCACCTTTGTTTTGGATGGGGATAGCAGGAAAGGCAGGCTCCTTTCTGCCCTGAGGGATAGAGATCTCAGTAAATGTAAAAACCTTTCCAAAGGAAGGAGTACTGTCCTGCAGTGTGGGGGGGTCCTGTTGAGATGAGAGCATGACCACGTCGGGTGTCCAGCAGGAATACTGGAGACTGGAAAGCAGATAACAGGGGTTTTGTGTAACTTAGTTCAGGTACCAGACTTTTCCACTTTACCAGGGCACGTTTACAGTGTTGTTTGCTGAGCAAAGCAGAGAAAGGGATTTCTTTTCTGGCCCGGAGCCTCCTACAGAAAACCACTCTCCGATCAGGTCTCTCCCAACCTGATTTAACCTGGATTATCCCATGTTACTCTGTTACTCTGAACGCAGCCCCCCGTGGGACCAGGGAAAGAAAGGAGCTCAAGAGCTAGTTGCTGCCTTTCGCCTTCCCTTCCCTGAAGGAAAGCCATGTATGGGCAGAATTGCTGCTAGCAAGATGCCCAGGGCCTCGGTCAGTAACCACAAGCCATCAGTCAAAGCGTTCCAAAAAATTGTGTAAATTCAAGAAAAAATATATTGCAACTTTTGAGGATATAATTCAGATCCTCTGTGCCGTAATTTTGCTGCTGTTTCTGATTTATAGGCCTGTTCTGTTAGTATTTAAGTCTCTTGTGATACTTGATGTTAAATATATGACTCTGTATGTACTCTGCTATAATTCAAGCATGATGTATATGCACTCAGTACTGTAATGGCACGTGGCCATTACAGTGTAAATATGTACCATGAATAGAGAGGCTATTTTTTGCATGCTTTTGTACTCTAGAACTGAAGAGAAAATGACAATAAAGTCCACAGAAATGACACTCGGTCTAAGTGCAGTTCCTAACGCGGCACTTGCTGCTGGCTCTCGTGTGCTCTCTGCTGTTCGAGCCCTCTCTGTGCTTTTAGCTACAGCAAAGAGGGGCTTACAGGGCTTCCACCACTCCTTTTGTCCCTGCCCTTTCCCTGGTGGGCTTTTCCCTGGACAAAGATGCTCGGGGACCCGTCGTGCTTCAGTACCACATCACCAACTGTTACAGCATCTTGCTTTAATGTCACCTGTGAAGTTGTCTTGCCTTAATTGCATTTGCTTCCGAAGAAACATGCAGTTTGCTTTGAAGAGGGGTTGGCCTGGGCTAGAGCTAACTCAGCACGGTTGTGGAAACCACAGCAAATCCTGGGCTCATCTGGTGCTGTGGGGCAGGACTGGCCGGCTGATCCCGCTGTGCTCCGGGGACCTTCCTCCAGGTGAGGCACACAGAGGCACCGCTCTCGTCTCGTTCTTTGAGTACTGAAAAAGAAAACAAACAAACAAAAAAGATGAAGGCATCTATCTCATCACCTGTCATTACTGTTCTGCCCAAACATGCACACAATGGGCCCAATAACTACTAATGCTAAACACACCCGTTAATTCATGGGTATGTGAATTTATATAATATACATTTATTTATTTATATAACATATATATAAATTGCTAGCACCCTCTGGATCTGAATGTAAAAGGACCCAAGGTACAAAGTACTTGTAGTGAACTGGCTTTAGAGTCTTGTCTGTTCACCGAGATGCCCTGGGCTTTATTTGTTCTCCTGACACCTTTGCAGCCTGTTCCCGAGTAGCACAGTGAGCTGCCCAGGAGGAACCGAGTCCCCCTGACACAAGGGAACAGCCGGGCTGCATGTCCCCAGAAACAGCTCATTGCTCGGGGAGCACAGTACTCAGTCCCTTTGGTTAAGCAAACCAGACTCGGCTTCCCCTTCCCATAAGCTGATTTGTTTGGCTTTACAGTCAGGGGACAGAAATGGGAAGACCAAAAACCTTTCCAGCCAGGGATGGTCTCACACACAGGTCCAGGTCTGCAGCCATGCCCAGGCAGTGAAAGTAAATGGAAAAAGAAGAAACTTGGATGTATCATATCCTGAAGCGTGTTTTTCCAGTAGAGCTGGGCTGTTTGCTGTTGTGTTGTCGTGAGGGGATGCGTTGCAGGGCTGAAAGTTCAGTTTTGCGGGACGAACATTGTTTCTAAATGCTTCAGCAGTCTCCAAGTGTAGGCACAGCTTTGGAAATCCCTAACTTCCCTTTCCTTCCTCCCTGAAGAAAGCAGGAGCCCACTTTGTGCTGTAAGCCAGTTGTTGTGTGGTGGGAAACTCTCATCCTGTCACAGAAACGTCCCTGTCTGAGCCAGTCCTCACACCTTCCCCAACAGCTGGTGGAGGATAACGAGGCATATCTGTGCTTCAAATTAGGATGTTAAGGCTTCATTTTCCCATTCTGCTTGCAGCAGCATGCTGCACACCGAGATGATGACTGGTGTTTCCCAGCAAACCACACAAAGACAAAAACCTGCTATTTATTTTGCAAACACTGAGCAAAAAGCACTTTGTGGCCCTGTGACTTGCAACGAAGGCTATAGCGATTACCATCTCTTAGGTGCAGCCCAAATTAAAACAGAGAGGGGGTTTGCTTGAATTTTATAAGCTGTGTAGCTTTATTTCTCACCTGGGGATGTTTCTTCCTAACAAGTCCAGTCTTTGCATTTTTAAGGGAATGGCCCTCTCCAGGTTGGCAATGAGGATGGGCACCTGCAGCTTTCCCAAAATGACAGCAGAAATGGCCGGGGCTCAGTGGCTGCAAGGGGCACAGGCTGACTTGGCACTGGAAAGGAGGGAACAAGCTCCATCACCAGCTCCTGTGGGCTCAAGGCAGCCACTGAACATCACTTTAAACTTTTATCCTCCTTTTTTCCCCCCAGTTGGCTTTCCCAGCTTGTTTCTGGCACACCACCCCCTAATTAGTGACTGAAGAGCTGAAACCCCCTTTGGGGCCAGGTCATTCGGTGCTGCAACGATCCCAACCGGCCGAGCCTTAGTGGGTAAGGGAGGTACTGCGTTGCTTTGTGCTATCGGCAAAGCTATTTGTGTGATAAGCTCAGAAAAACATGCCCAGATGTGCCCCATCAGGCCAGAGCAAAGGGCCTGAACCTACTGCAACCAGCACCACGAAAGGAAGGAAAACCGCGGTGTAAGAGGGACCGGCAGAGGCTCAGGTGTGCAAATGGGGACATCGAGGACTCATTAATGCACAAGCACTTTTGCTGGATTAATGCTATCGCCCATTCCCATGCCAGGTGGATTAATACCCCAGCATTTTGTCAGAGAGTAAATAAAATACTGAAGTCACATAATTGCTTGTTCCCTGGGGATGCGGCGTCCTGGTCCCACCTCGGTGGGTCATGTCGCTGCCACCATCACACATCCAGCTCCGAGACATGGTCAGTGACATGTCCCAGGGCAGTAAATGCCCCCAGGGTTTATGGTCATTTTAGGATCTTGCTGGGGACTCGATTTGGGGTTTGATCCAGCCAGGTAAACGGCTTGAAAGCTGCTCCCCCTCATTTTCTTTTAAATGGACTGCGTTTCAAAATGGATTTCTTGAGCAGTAAATTATAATTTAGTGCTTATTATAACATTCATTGAGCTGACTGCTGTAGCGTTACACCAAATACTAATTATTAGAAATTAAGGTGACAGGAGGGAATAATATTCTGAGTTGTGTAAGTAGGAGTAATAATAGCCCAGGAGGGATAAGCGAGGCAAAGCAGCAGGAGAATTTCCTTTCTACGGGGAAATGAGAGGTAATAAAATCCCCAGAAGCAGGCGTACAGGAGCCAGGGCTGCCTGGGCAGCAGGTATGCAGTGAGGTGCCGGGCAGGGGAGCTGCCTGGGGGAAGGGGACAAAAATAATCAGAGCTGCTGGTGGGTGGGAGGGCACCAAGCAGAGGGGTCACTTGGCGTGGGACCATTGGGTCCAAAGTGTCTGGTTTTGGGGCATCGCTGCCTGGCAGGATCCATACAGGGAAATGAGCTCCAAAGGCTCACTCTTGCCTTGACATTATTTCCCTGGTTCGTTTGCCTTTTGTTCCCTCTTCAGTCTGAAATTAAATTTCCTATACTGATTTCCAACAAAAGATGGGAAGACGTTTCTTCTGGGTCTGATATTAGCTGCTGGTGCATGTCCTTATGAGCTGCAGGTTTGGGCGCTGGTAAGCAGTTGCTGCTCAGGCTTTGGGCATGGTCCGGCTACAAATGGGTGGTGGTTTTAAAGCAAAAGCCTGAGTCCTTAGTTACAGCCAAGGTGGAGCTAAACTAACCTCTGAATTACTTCTTGTCATGCCAAGTTTCGCCCTGAGAGCCACGACTGCCACTTAAAACTAACTGCAGTGTAGGTGGGATGGATGCGGGGGTGGGATGAACGGCCAGGGAAGCACCCAAAGCTGTGCCGGGCTGTGCAAGGGATGTGGTTTTTTTCCCGCCCCCAGCGAAGGGGGAGTCATCAGCCCTCAGAAGACACAGCCGCAACCAGGAGTAACCTCCTTATAAACTTCACCCTTTATTGTTATCCATGCTGCTCCACACCAAGCTGCACAGCTGCCTCCAAGGCTTCCCTCCAGCAAAGGCTGTTTAATCACGCTCCCTCTTTCCTATGGTTTAATTGGGGGATGGGTGGGGGGAAGATCTTACATGTGAAAGTGATCCCTTTGTTGCCAAACATGTCCAGGATTTGTCTTTTCATCTCCTTGAGTAGGAAAAAGCTGTTTACCATGTTCTTTTCTAAAGCAATTTCCAGGGAGGTCTAGCAAACACGGACAAGAAATGCCAGCATCAAGCCCTGACCGACTTTCTTCGCCTGAGTAAATCAATGTTTTGCCACTAATGTGATCTGAATGCCCATTTTCTGTGCCCCATTTATTTTAATGTGGGGGCTGGGGTGCAGGGGGAGGTGGCACCAGGGCAGCTCTCCGTAAATCCCACTGAGGCACTCGGCACTTTCACTCCCATCTGATTTTATGATGTGTGATGTGCAAACACATTAGGGGAGAGCCTCCACGCACGCTAGCTGGGCTAACTTGCGTCAGCCGTGGTGCCTCGCAGTGCCTGCCTGTCTCCCTGCATCCTCTCAATTTTTTTTTGGCAGAGGCGGTTTCTCAGGGCTCTATTTCGGGAAGGGGGATGCTCTTGCTTAGTCTAAGCCAGCCAAAAATCCCTGTGAAAGAAATTTTTTTCACATAACAGGGTTTGGTTTTTTTCATCGTTATCATGGGATGGTGTGGCATGAGCATCTCCTCCCTGCCCTGTTGGTCCCACCAGCCCTGCTGCGGGATGGGGATGGGGACAGCAGCCCCCAGCCACCATGGGATTGCCGGCAAGGGAGGAAGCTGACCCGCTGCCAGCTTCAGGTGAAGCAATTAAATTGTGTGGCTGCCACTGGCGTTTCCTGCCTGTAATTAAAGCTTTTAATGAGGAGACATATGGTAACGGCCCTGGCCCCAGGCTGGCATTTTGCCAGGTGTGGGTTTATTAACAGCTGCTAATTACACCGTCATTCAGTGTATACAGTTGAGGAGGGCTGCGTCGCCTGGACCCGAGCACTGGAATTGTCTGTGAACGCTGCTAAAAAACCCTCTTATTTATCTTCTTTCCCCTTGCATTGGGAACTGAACCCCCCGGTGTCTGGAGGGCATTCGGGGGACACCCCCACCCCTGGGACTTGGTGCCGGCTCCTTCCCCACTGCACCTGACCCCCTCCTCCACGCACAGGGGCTCCAATCCTGGCTGCACGTGAGGTGAGTTTTGCTGAAAACCTGATAGTCCCGGTAGCTGCAGCGGGGCTCGAAGCCTTTCCCCATCCCGATGGCGCATCCAGCTGCTGGGACATCCCCAGCCCCAACAAGCCTCGGGGCTCCTGCGTGTCCCCAGACCAGGAGCGCGTGTTACCCTGGTAAGAAAATGGGTAGCTTGGCTTTGTTCCCCTTAGACCTCAGCTCTGCTGTTGGGGTGTTTGTTGGACGAAGTGCACGACAGCAAGGCTGTTTTACCCCTGCAAAAGGCTCTTGATAATGGTTATATTTTTTACATTGGGTCTTGTAAAGTACCTCGCTCCCAGCCGGAGGCTCTGAATCTTCCAGCTCCGCACAACCATTTAGAGAGAACGAGCATTAACATCACCCACACGGAATTTCTCTCCTTTCTTTAAAAGCCAGCCCCAGGTCCCGCTCCTGCAGCAGCTCGGTGCCATCCTCTCTCTGCCTGCCTTGTACCTGTACCGCTGTCACCGATGGACGTGTGCCGTGGCCATCGCCTTTCCGATGCACTGAATCAGCCGCCGTGAGGGATGGGAGCCCGTGGAGTGTGGGACAAGGATGGACAGAGAGGCCACCGAGAATGGAGTCAGGGTACGTCGAGCTGCTCTCCAGCGTCTGGACCTTGAGGGGCCCCACAAATGCATGAGCACGATTCAGGGCTGGGAATGCCCCCCCGGTACCGTCGGAAGCAGCAGCTGAAGGATGAGCTGCCGCAGCAGCGGATGAATCTGGAAAGAAAACCCCGTGGCCTTTGCTGGACGCTGAAACGCTGTGTGACTGTCTGAGGTTAACTGGGGGGGATTGCCCAGGCTCTGGGAGCTTCCCTGGCAATTAGGGTTTCGGGCAGCGGCAGCCCGGAGCAGAGCGGGGCGTTTGCAGGCAGCTGCCTAACAAGCTTTGGCAAAGTGTGGCGGTGGCTCCCAGGCTCGCTGCCCGAGGTTTGGGGGTGCTGGCCAAAGGTGTTTCCTGTGCTGTTCTCCAGACCATCAGGAAATAATTAATTTTTAAAATATTTCATTATGGTGACTCGACTGATGGGAGTGCATGTGACAGGATGTCATTTTGGGAAGCAGGTAAGAAGGGGTGTTCGCAGGAGGGTGCGAGGCCAGTGTGGGTACAGCCCTGCCAGAGCCCAGCGCTCCCTGAGTGGGTCTGCTTGATATCTGCACCAGGAGGGTGGAATGTTTAATATCAGATTTACCTATTTGATGATACAGGGGATTTTGCTTTAGCAGCGTGTTACAGCAATACACTGAAATCACAACACAAGCATCGTGTAGCGATTGCAATGTCCAGGCAAATCCCAGTACAACCATCATGACCAGTACTGGCACTCCCTGCTCACCCACAGCTCCAGTCGTGAAGAACACGCTGGAGAAGACCTTGGCACTGTGCAAGCTGCCTGGTCGGGAGAGGGGAAAGTGCAGCGGTCTGAGGACAATTGAGTGAAAATAAGAATAATTCTTCTTTAAAGGAAAACACAGCATTGGTGTGTGTAAACTCGGTACATCCTGATCCAGCTTTCTGCAAATGCGTGCGTGGCATGCAATGCCCAAAGAAAAGTGTCTCCTACTCATTAAGGGTAAAACAAGTGATTTATCTGAGGAGACACTTGGTAATTCTTGGTGCACAGGGAAGTTAGGGGCGGGGCGGGGATATAAACCAGCCTTTTCTGGAAGCAAAGCCTTGGGCCAGCCTCCTGGTGCCCTCTGCTGCCAAAGAGTCTCCGGCCGGCAGCCCAGCCCAGCCCGGCTGTGGTGGCATCTCAGTGCCCAGGCAGCTCCGGGCGGGCTCCTGCCCAGTGATGGGACTCAACAATTTTGCTTCCTCAGAGCTAATTTTGCACTGTGACAGTATTTTCAGTTTCATACCATAACGTTGGCATCAGGTGAGGTGAGCTCCCATGAGTATTATCCTCCCTCCACTAAAACTTCTGTGGATACCCATTTCATTCCCTGTTTTATTGAAAATGTTCTTAAAAAAGGACTTTTAATGCTTATTTGAATTTCATAGGTAAGCATTTAAAAAAATAGCATTATTCCCTCTCACAAAACAGTTGTTCTTCAATATACTGCTACCACATGTGTTACTGAAATATGCTGGGTCTCCTGGTGAGACTTTTCATTACTCTTTGGAAGATTATATTTGGCAACACCCTTCTCCATGTATCCCACCCACCACCCCTCCAGTTCAAGACTTTTATTCTTAAAAGTGATTTTATGAACAAAAAAATGAAGAGGAGAAATTAGGTTACAGGATTTTAATAGCAGTTGAATTTCAGAAGCCGGTATCTCCGGAGGGGTCATGGCAAAGTTCATTTTTTTCTTCACAGATCTGCTCTTCTCCATATTTCAACTAAATGGTTTTGTCATCAGACCACCAACATTTAATCGCGTCTGAAGAGAAGCCTAAACAAAGAGGTCAGTGTAATAAATCTCCTGTTGAGAACCTCTATTAGCTGTAAATGGCTGTCTTATGTGTTCATATTAATGATTTATTCATACAGCAAAAAAAACCCCGCCCCTTTTTCAGAAATAAGTACCTTAAAAGATCTAATTCAACAAGAGAAGTCAGGTCACCCTTTAGTCCACCAGTGCCTACATACCAAAGCATTTCACAGTGATGCAGGCCCGAACTGTGCAGGTGCTGAAACGTTGCATGAATACATGACGCCCTTCACCGTCGGGACATTCCCCCTCCGTGTGCAGCAATGCCTTTCTTCAGATTGCAGACAGAAGTTAAAAGGTTTCGGATACATCAGTACTATCTTGCACACCACTCTTCCCTCCTCTCTATTTCTAATACAAGATGGCAATAATTTTGAGGGTGTTAATGAATGTATCATGACATTACGGGATTTGGACAGCAATTGTGCTCAACTGTGCCCTGAAGAACAGGCAGCAACGGATTGTTTTATCCCCCTTTGTCAAATTCTTGCTTGTAGTTCTTCTCTTGTGGAAATGTTCATAGGCTCTTTGGGTTCAAGTTATCACCTTTGTTTCGTAGTAGATTTTTCAAATGTTCTTCTTTACAGTTTAGCATTAAATGAAACAGTATGTACATATTTGCATTCAATTTACAGACTAGTGGCTGCTTGATTTCTGCAACAAAACTGACAGTAATGGTATAAAATGAAGACAGACTTTTTCAGCAAGATTTTCTACAGTGGACCTTGTATGAATCATGACATTTTTCTACTCTTCAAACTTTGAGAATATTAGATAACTTTTAAGTCCCTAAGTTGTTTCCTAAACAAGCAACTTAATTTTTACCTGATGCCCTAGTTTTTCCTCCTCTGAACTCTAGCCTCCACATAGGCTAACATTCACTACAGAAGTCCTGAGCTCGACATCAGAAATTTACTTCCTTTGTGAGAATTTCAAGAGTGGCCACTGAGTCCCACAGGTCTCCAGCCACATATCAAGGCAATGTATGTTTAAAGACACTGGTTCTACCAAGCTGATTCTGTATGAAGTCTTCAGAAGTCGGGGAAGAAAGAATTGCAAAGGGTATTTTATGCTTTTAATACATTTTTTTATTGCAGTAACTTCTAAATTATTCACAAGTTTAATGTCTTTCAAACAGCTATGCTAGTAAAGTAGAAATTAGTATTGATATTTCATGATACGTCTGTACAGGAGATTCAAAACCTGCTGAGGCCAACAGAAAGATGCACAGAGACTGTAATGTATTATGAATCAAGTACAGATAGAATAAGCTTAATTAAGTCACTTCAAGGAACTCAAGCATAGCAGTCAGTCTTCACAACATTTTTACAGGAAAATCTGATTAAACATGAATAAAATGACCTTTGCTATTTAGTAGAAAAAGGACACTGGACAACAAAAATAAAAACAACCAAATAAACAAAATATATGTATAAAGCAACATAAGCTAAAGTAGGACAAGGTGATCAAGTTGCTCATTTCCTCCAGTGGCTTCTGTATCTTTGGTCTGTGGAGCAGCACGCTGTCCTTGCTTAAAGAAAACACAAGCTACCTCTTTGCAAACTTATGTGGAGTGGTAAGTAACCCTGAAACTTCAGAAATTGGGTTGAAACTCAGTATTGATGCAAATAGATCTATTTCTCATCAGAACCTTGACAACAGTGTCACTGTCTCAGTCTTCTCTGTTCACTTCCTAGCTGTTGGCTTTTAAAACACCGTGAACAGCATCTCAGCCTTAACCAGACACTCACTGCTTGTGCAATATGGCTCCTGCGGGAAACTGGTACAAATCCCAAGGTCTTCAAAGACAGAAACATCGACTCTGTTATCTGAACTGGTATCAGGCTGGAAACGCACTTACATATCCTTACAGGTCTTACTTGGACTTTTTTTTTTTTTTTTTTAAATAATCCTTAAAATAAACAAGCGCTATGTTGTGTTCGAAGTCAGCATTCATAAAGTCAGGAAGGCACCTTTGCAGCCAGGTATCCAACCCAAAATTTCTTCCCAATAAGAGTTACATTTTACAGACTTTTTTCTCCCCCTACTTCCCTAGGGAGGTGCTAAATAGGTGCAAACTGACACAGTTCAACAGCTTTTAGTCTAGATCCTGGCAGGACCAGAGGAGTAAGGGATTAGGGGAAATGCTTCTGGAAAGATAAGCCCCTATCATTTTAAGCAAGCTGTCTAAATGATTTTTGTTGCCTTTTCAGAATTTCCATTACAATAACTGATCATGTTGCTTTATTTTTTTGCTTTTCTCTTCAACATCTTTCAGCACATCTTGCAGTTTCTTAGAGTTCTGTGTCAAGAAAGCAAAGCTTTCTTCCAAGTTGCCGGTCCCGTGCTCCCTACAGATATTCTCAAGCCCGTCAAACCATTGCAAAATCTTCTCAAGCTCAGCCTGAACAGCCTTCTGTTCTTCCAGTTCTGCACGCAGTGCCTGCCCAGCAGACGCCTCAGCCCTGTACTGCTGCTGCAGCTGATGGATCTCATCCTGAAGCGCCTGGAACTGTGCTTTGCTGTAGGGGTACTGCTCGTGGACCTTATCCTCGGGAAGAAGCACGTTCTTAGGGATGTTTAACACCAGCTGCAGAAGCACTTCTTCCATTTTACTGAAGAGTTTATCGAAGTGCTCCTTCATGAAGAGAAGAAATTTCTCCGTGCTTTTCCGGATTTGGAAGGGGCCGATTTTACAGCCGGGAAACCCGTCCAGCTTCTTCAGGATTACGCTCTCAACCACCAGCATCATTTCAAAGAGGTAGTCCTGGAACGCGATGTAGATGCGCAACATGCATGTCTGGGGGGTGAAGCCAAAGAACTGCGCTTCGTAGGCCATGGGATTGACCGACATAGTGGCGGAGGAAAGCCGGTAAGGAAAGGAGCGAGAAAGGCAGGGCCCGGGGAAGACGGGCCTTACTGCAGGCGGGAAGGCCGAGCCCGCAGCTGAGGGGAAGCCGGTTCCCACAGGAGGTCCAGCGCAGCCGCGGCCTCCCGCGCCGTTACCGGAGGCACCGGGGCCGCTCCTCCCGCTCGAGTGCCGCAGACCGAGGCCGGTGCCGAGCCCGCCACCGCCGCTGCTATGGCTCCCTCCGCCGCTTCCCGCCTCGTTCGAACTCCCTCAGGAAGGCAGCCCCGCCAGCAGCCAATCAGTGGCCGCGAGGACAAAGGCACACCCAATCATCAAGCGCTCCAGCCCTCGGGGGCGGGGAAAGCGAGGGGAGCCAGCTGCCGCCCTCGCTGCTCGGCCAATGAGAGAGCAGCGCGACCGCCCGGGCGTTGCCGACGCCGATTGGTTCCGCCGGGGGTTGGCGGCGGGGGAGGGGGTGGTGGCGGGCGATGCGCGCAGGCGCAGAGGCGTGGCGGAAGCGGAAGCGGCGCGGAAGCGCTAAGATGGCGTACCAGACCTTCCGGCAGGAGTACCTGCAGGTGCCGCCCGTTACGCGGGCCTACACCACCGCCTGCGTCCTCACCACCGCCGCTGTGGTGAGTGGGGCCGCCCCGTCCCCGCCGGCCGCGCTCCCTCCGGCCCGCGCCTCCGCAGACCCTCCTGAGGGCCCGGCTCCGTGGGTGGGGGGCGGTGGGGCCGGCTCCGCGGGGCCCCGGCCGGCCGCAGCCTGACAGAGCCGGCGGCGGAGGGGAAGGCTGCTCGGAGGGTGCCCGGGACGGGGCGGGGGGGGGGTTTGAGGCTCCTGGGAGCCGTGCAGGTGGGCTGGGGAGAGGAGTGCGCTTGGGAAGGGTGGAAGGGGTTCCCTCAGACGCCCCCCCCCAGGGCCGGGTCTCTTCCCCTCGGGAAGCGGAGGGGTCCCCTAAAAGCAGCGCTTCCAGAGCTCCCGCTGTCAGCCCGCCGTGAAACCTGGGAAGGTGCAAAGCACAGATAAATAGTAACAACGTGAGGGGGGCTGAATTGGTTGTCGCGGCTGGCTTTTGCTAGAAAGCCTGTTATGCTGATTGAGAACTTGTTGGGCTCTTTTTGGTACAGAGGAAGGGGGTTCCTTATTTGGGTGCGTACAACTTTTGCTTGGTGTACTGATTCCATCAACTGTTCTCTTTTTTTTTCCAGCAATTAGAACTAATCACACCCTTTCAGCTGTATTTCAACCCTGAATTAATATTTAAACACTTTCAAGTAAGTGTTTTCTAAAGTATGGGAAGTTTTTAAGTAAACTCTTGAGTTTGCAAGTGCTTGTCCTCTCAAAATCGAGTGTTACAAATGACTATGACTTTTCATGTTGAAGTTATATTTTAAAAAAGCTAATGAAGCTAGAGTGCTGATCACTGTATCTTAGCATAGGTCTTAGATTTGTTGACTGTAAAGGAGATTTCAGTCACGTTGTTACTTGCTTTTCTATTTAGACAATAAAAATAAGCTGTCATGTTTAAAGTCCTTGTATTTGTCTTATTTCCAGGTATGGAGGTTAATCACAAACTACTTATTCTTTGGACCCGTTGGCTTTAATTTTTTATTTAACATGATCTTTTTGTATCCTTCATCAAGTTTGTTTTCTTTCCTTGGAAAGCAGACCTCCAGAGTACAGGCACGTTGCTATATGTGCATATAGGTAAAGGTTCAGTTCTGCTCCAACGTGAAGTTCCTGGGAGTTTAGCGATGCCGACTTCACTGATGTCATGAATGGATATCAGTGGGATTTCCTTCAGAAGTTGTCAAGAACTTTGCCATTTATTTTTGTGGTGTTAAGACTTTGTTGTACAAGCCTGATCCTTCAGGTTGGTTCTGACATACAGGAGAAAATTCCAAGTAACTTTTTCTTCCTGGGTCTGACCTTTCTGCTGAGGCACCCAGAAAGAGGCGGTTGATGAAGTAAATTGATACAAAACTTACATCTAAGCTCATGTATAATTGAATCCTTTTCCACTTGGATCTTTCTTTAAACTCATTTGCAATCAAATTTTCCTGACCTGTGACTTCAGATATCGTTACTGCCGAATGCTTGAAGAAGGCTCTTTTCGAGGTCGGACGGCAGATTTTGTATTTATGTTCCTTTTTGGAGGACTTTTAATGACTGTATCCTTTTTTTATTCCAAACAGCTTTAGTAAAGCTAAAATATGTGAATGAGAACTGAAACCGTGATGTTACTTTTATCTTCTTAGTTGATAATATATTTTGTTGTAGTACGAGGACTATTGCTGTTAAATACTGGGCTGGTCTTTCAGGCTTTTTGCTGCTTTACAGGATTATGAAAATGAGATTATCAGATAAAACGGGACTGCTCAAGTGTGTAATCATGCTCAGGTTGTCCAAGTGAAATGCTGGTGCTTCAGTGGTTTCATGGTAAATTATACTTTAAAGAGATTATTCATGCTGCAGGTACCCTGAATCCTGCTATAGGTGTTGAATTTGACTGACAGTGGGTTTGATTTACTTGAACCTGGGAAAGTAGAGTTAGCAGTTGTATGGAAGACATAGGATTACAGGTTAAGCTGTGAAATTCTTCTCATGCTTGACCTCACAACACATACTTGGTGAACTGTTTTCTTTAACGACTCATCACAGCTTTTTGGCCTGTTTGTGAACTTGGTTTTCTTGGGTCAGGCATTCACAATAATGCTCGTGTATGTATGGAGCCGCAGGAATCCCTATGTCCGTATGAACTTTTTTGGTCTTCTCATCTTTCAAGCCCCATTTCTACCCTGGGTATTGATGGGCTTTTCACTGCTTTTGGGGAACTCCATCATTGTGGATCTCCTGGGTAAGGAATTGCAAGAACCACAAGGATTTGTTCCTGCGAATATTTTACATGAAACAAAAAATGTGGAAAAAACAAGCGGTTAAATGCCTCTTACTTGGTGTTAGTCTGGTATAATGGTGCTATATTTATACCAGGCTTTTCTTGATTTCTAAACACTGTAGCATATTTTGTACTGTAACAAGGGTGGAAAGAGCTGGTGCTTTGGCTTTTTATTGGTTGGAATCAGCCCAGGTATGTAATCTGATTGTGAGCATCAGACTATTGAAGTAAAATAGCTTATATTACTATTTTTGTCAACTCTAATAAAGCCAAAACATCAGTATGTTCAATAATGACAAGCAGTTTTCCTTGTATTAATGTCTTGTAGTGTAAGTTAAGCTTTCCATCTGATGTCAGGGTACTTCATTGTTTTTTTGTATTTCTGTATCTCTTACTGTATTTTCTGTGGAAGAATCAATGTGTGGTGGTTTGGTGGGGGTTTTTTTGCTGAAAACTCTAGTGAAGCATTTGGAGGTTGTAAAGGAGAAGTATTGAAAAATCACCGTTTGACTTTTCTTTATATACTAGGCATTGCCGTTGGGCATATATATTTTTTCTTAGAGGATGTCTTTCCCAATCAGCCTGGTGGTGGAAGGCTTCTGAGAACACCATCTGTCCTGTAAGTATTGGTGTCTGATTTGGAACGGATGTAGAAAAAGTGCTTGCATGGAGAACTGTTTAAAATTCAGTCGCATCAACTTCTGGTAAATTAGACAGCTTGAGGCAGAATTGTGGTGTGTCCGTACTTGCTCTTTTAGTTAACTCATGTGTTGCCAAACAAGGAAGGGGGGGAGGTCTTAGCAGATGTGTAAGTGGGAACTAACTTCTTGCGAAGAAGGGCTAAAGGGGTTTTGTAACCCTTGATTTCTTTGGTGACACTTTTTAGGCTTTGCTGAGTTTTGCCTGTTGGTGGCACCATAGATGCATGTCTCTTATTGAGGTGTGAGGAGTAAGAGTAGTCCTGCTGTGTACGAACAGAGTGACTGAGGTGTTAAATATGTCGAATCTTTTTTTATCTGTAAATCATTCTCTATTTCACAACTTTGGCAAAAGACCTCAATGTTTGTACTATTGAGTGGTGCTACTACTACTCAGTTCCCTCTTGCGTAGAGGGCTGTAATCACCTGTAATGCTGTACAGCAGCCTGGGTGAAAGAAGCTTGCCTGAACAACAGGGCAGCTGATATATTGAAAGTTGAGCTCCGTGAGACTCTTAGAACTGTCTAGAGCTGAACTGATTGTCTTTTTTTTTTTTTTTTTTTTAACTAGCCTCCAGAAGCTGGAGTAATTAAAATGTCATATTCAGACCCCTACTTAGTTTAACTGATGGGTCATACCTGTTTGATTGGACAAGTACACTTACACTGATAGTTTATTTCTGTTCAGTATAGGCTTTGTCTTCAGCAAGTAATTGTACCAGGTGATGGCTGCAGGAATGGCTGTCCCAGGACAGCTGTGCTGGTCACTTTTGTAGGCCTACACTATTCTAACTTGGCCTTAGCAGCTGGAGACTGTTTCTGGTGAGGGCTACCTTCATATAAATGCAATTCTAGAGAAATTGAGAGTCCAATGACACATGAGCAGTAAGGGTATATTTGAGATTTCCCATTTTCAGAGGGTATATGCACCCAGCTGAGTGCAAGAGGAATCTTAAGGCTGTTGGAGCAATGCGTGCTGTCTCAGTAACTCTCTTCCTCTGGAAAAAGTGTCAGCCTGTCTTCAGGCTGCCGTTAAAATCCTTTTACATGTCTGTGTTCGGAAGGCTGCTTATGATTCTTGTCTGGGTCTAGAATTGTGGATTTTTTCCCAGATGCTTTAATTTTCTTTGATGTGTTAGTTGTAATCCTGTAATACCCCTGGTATTTTCTTTTTTCCTGTTCTGAAAACTTCTCTGAAATGGCCTGTCACTCTGGGTGAAGAGAAATAATCCCTTCAGCTATTCTGAAACTGTCTTGTTAAACACACTTTACTTTTAAGACGTATTTGATATAATGATTGCTTGTATGCAGCCTGTGACTTTTTTGCTTGTTTATTTCAAAGAATGTACTACACTTTTGTTTCTGGATAACAAATCTACAGAGAGAGAACCTCTAAAACTAGTTTTGAGAGCGGCAAAATAACCTACGAGATTAAGCATGATTTTTGTAATAAATCGGAAACTCTTAAGTCGCTAATGCTGTCTCAAATGCAGACTTTTCTGTGGATTTCAAGTCTGCTTGTCAATGCCTGCATCCTGCCTGTGAGATTGAGATAATACTGCCTGTATTTGACTCTTGCTTTGTCCCCGTCTCAAGATGTGAAGAGCTCTTCAATATCCCATTCACATTTTGCTCCCTTGTCCTGGGAGAACATGCTAGCTGTGTGAAATTCTGCTTTACACTAGAGGTGGAATTTTAACTTTCAGCTGAATCTCGTCAGTCTTGGTTGATTTAGGCACATAATTCTAGACCTTCTTCCAGATGGCTCCTAATTGGAGAGCAAGTGTGGCTTCAGTATGAATCACCAGTGCTTTGGCAGGCTGTTTCTGAGGGAGGATGCTGTTACATGTGCAGAATTTGAGCAGTCTTGGTCTTATTGTGAAACATGTATTCTAAAGGGAAAAAAAACCCCATCTTTTCTGTTTTCCAGGAAAGCAATATTTGATACACCGGAAGATGATCCTAATTACAATCCCTTGCCAGAAGAACGACCAGGAGGATTTGCATGGGGAGAAGGTCAGCGCCTTGGAGGCTAATGTGTCTGTGCCAAAACCCAGCGACAACTGGGAGAGACTGACCTGAATGAAGTTCCATACTGGGGACTTTCTCATTCCCCATGGCAGAAAGGACACTTTTTGACAGCTCTATGGTTTTGAATACAAGCACTTTATGAAATGGCAGTCTAATCCAGGACACTTCCAGGCTACCAGTGTCTTTCCCAGTCAGGGAATTTATTGTGCTGGTAATGAAAATACTAATCCAGTGGAGCCAAAACCCTAAAACTGGAAACCATTTCCTGTCAACTTCAGTTAACAAGACTGCGAGTACTTGTTTAAAGTGATTTCTAAAGCATTTTTTTCAAGTTATTTGATACAGGAAACTATATGGGAAACTTTACAGGGGACAAAACCAACTTTTTGGGTTTTAACTCATTTTTTTTATTCTTGGATAAAACAGCTGCAAGATGGTTGAATGTGTAAGTCCCTAGTTCAATGGCAAAAGGTTTTTTAATCTGAGATGCTATTGTCTCCAGTCTTGTTTGAATTGTAAGAAGTACAATGTGCAGCGTAATGCAGACTTTTTTCACTTTGCCAGTTGGGTTTCTGGAATGTGCCTCTGCGTGAATACGCTTGCAGGCTGAGACTATGTTTTGATGACTTTTCCCCCAAAGACTGTGTGTTCAGATGACCAGGTTTGAGTCTGACTGGTTTGTTTAAATAGGTAGTTCTACAGAATGCATCCCCACACATGCACAATTCTAACTGTTGTTAAATGACTTGGAGCACTAGGGAAGAAAACTCGTCTGGAGTCAGAACTGCTCAAATATCTCAGACAATGAGTTGAATAAAATGTTTTGTGGATCCTTTTTTTTTGTTAATCCTTTGTGTAGTTCTTTAGCCTTGAGGCAGCTGGTGAAAAAGCAGAGGTTGGAAAAAGCAAGTCCCTGGAGAGACGGCATTAATGCAAGCTTTTCCCACTAGTGTTTCTCAGAATGGCTAGCAAACAGGATTGTCTGCTCAAGATGTTCCATTCGTGGTCTGTGTATGAAGCTTGTTGTGGGAGCACTGAGTGTCCAACAGGTCAGTGACACTGAGTGGGATTTTAGCTTGAAGTTATGTTGATTATAAATATCTGTATGAGGAGCCACATAAGGAATTCAGAGCACAGTTCAGCTCGTCATGTTCAGTCATTCATAAGATGCTATGGACTGTACTGGGTAACTCTTTATTGATTGTATCGTAATAGATAAAAAGGGATATTGTTGAAACTACATCTTCCTCCGAAATTTGGGAGGATAGGCTCACCCTTGACACACATGTGATCATCTTGATTAGTCTCAGATTTTGCTGTTCTTAAAAACTGGCTACAGGTTTTTAACTTGTTTTGTAGTCCAGGAGGTGAATGTGTTGGGATCTCACGGGGAAATGCTTTGTCCACAAGCATTGTATTAGATTCTGATAAACAAAATCGGTGAGTCGATTTGTATCTGCATTTTATCTGTTAAAGGTTATGAAAATTTAAGGGAGATTTTTTTTTTTTCCCAAAACAACTTTAAATCTTACTCACTAGGAGTACTAAAAATGTTTTGGACAATGTTGCTTCAAGGTAGCTTGTGAGACAGGAATCCTTTTTGGGTTTTGTTTCTTGGGGTTTTGTGTTGTGGTGGTTTTGTTGTTGTTGTTGTTTTAGTTCAGTGTTTAAGAGCCTCCTAGTAGTTTGCCGGTGGGAAGTTAGGGAGTGGGGATGAAGCAAAAAGACAGCCAGCCCTGTGGCTGGGGTAAAACCTTCTGTAAATGCGAATCCCCGGTGTGAAGCGGGTGAGGTGATGTGCCCCTTCCGGAGGACGATCTCCTGTTCTAAGTCGTGTTGTGATAAGACGGCTTGTCCATCCTTGCTCTTCCAAAGCTGCTTTCCTCACACGCTTCCTTCCACTCTGGTGGGGTATTTAAGATTGTACCCCCCTCTTTACAGGGCAATGCCGCAGTATCCGTATCTGGGATTAACCTTGAAGTGTTGCTTGCTTGCACCCCAGGACAAAATGGACTATTACTGGCAGGTTACCACCTAACCACGAAACCATTCTCTGGCAGCGCGTCCCACCAAGAAGTGTGTTTAAGTACCAGAGTCCTCGCGGGAGAGCGCGTCATCGGCCGTGCCGGTGAATGGTACGTGGGAAGGCCGCGGGTCCCCGAGCTGTTACCTGCCAGCCGGCTCTCTGCCCTTCTTATTCTGCGGGCTCCCCTGCCGGGAGAGAGGGCTGGGCGAGGTGCCCGTGCCGCCGGGGCAGGCCGCGGGACTACATCTCCCATAGCGCCCCGCTCCGGCCGGCGAGTCACGTGGGCGGGGCGGTGGCGGCGGCGCGAGAACGCCGGGGCGACGCGATGACGCCGCGGAGGTTCGCGAGGCGGCAGCCGTATCCCAGGCGACGCGGTCGGCGGCGGTCGGCGGTCGGCGGGGCGATGCGGCACGGCGGCGAGGCGCCCCCGGCCAAGCGGCCCAAGGCGGCGGGGCGGGCCCCCCGCCCCGCCATGCCGCACGGCTCCCCCGCGCCGCGCCGGCAGCCGCCGCCCGCCAGCTCGCAGCGTCGCGGCCTGCCCATCTTCCAGGCGCGGGGGCCGCTGCTGAGCCAGCTCCGCGGCCTCGACAGCGCCGTCCTCATCGGTGAGGGCCGGGGGGGGCGGCGGCGGCGGCGGGCAGCGGGTTTCCTCAGCGCCACAGCCCGGCCCGGCGGGTCCGGGGCCTCGGCGAGCGGGGCTCCCCTTCGGCGCGGCCTCCGCCCGCGGAGCCTTGCCGCGGCCGCCCGCTGAAGCGGGGCTCAGCGCGGGGGAGGCGGGCGGCGGGGAGCGGCGCGGCCTGTGAGAAGGAATGGTTTGGGCGTAAACGTGAGACGTGGTAAATTAGTAGTGTTGCCGTTCGTGAGTTTCGACTGGTGGAGGCGGCTGGTGACTTGGTTTTTAGGGAGACGGCAAAAGTATTTCTCTCTCCTCTCTGTTTCGCCATCTGCCTGGAGTTCAGTCAACTTAAAGCCAAATGGCAAACCCCTACTCTTTGGAAAAAGTATCTCCTCAGCTAAATTTTCAGGGATGATCGCTTGTTTTATTAGGTTTCCTTTGAGGCCAAACTAATAAGCTGTTTGTCTGAGTTTCAGGAGCTGAAGACGTACAGCTTCCCACCTGGAAGTCTAAAGACTCAGTGTTTATTAAAATTAAATGAGAAATGCTTTGCATTTCACTCCTATAAGTGAACACTTCAAAAAAAAATCAGTCGTGGTAGCTGATAGGCATGACTGCATTTATCTCCTTTCCTCTCTACAATCCTGAGATCGTCGTTATTGCTTGCTAAATATACAGTATAATACACCACTTAGAATTTTGCAGCTGTGGAGTGAGGTAAAAAAGCTCACTCATGATTTCCAGTCTGCAGCTGCAGTGCTTACAATTTGGCTTTCCAATTCTTCTCTGCTTGGTGGCCATCCTTCTGAATTTTTCGTGCTTCTTCCTCCTTCTCTTGTCAGTTCTCACTTCACTCCCCCGTGTGCTCTGTGCTGTTGCTGTCTTGCAAGGATTGAGAGTACAGGGCAGGGTTTTCCAGAGCCTCACGCTCTTTCATGTAGAGCAATTCTTGTAACAGGCCAGTAGAAAGCCGAAGGGGATCTGATTTGAGTCACAGGTGTGTTTTAAGCTGTAATAAAATGTGCAGGAAAACGACAGTGATGTTGAAAACATTCTCTGCTTTTCCATGCACATAGCACTTCAGACGGTTTCACTTGCAGTGCCTCTAAGCACTATGATTTGTGCGACGTTATAGTGTGCCCAGTAAGTTACACTTTTTGCTGCTGACGCCGTGGTAAGTATTGATGGTAGCTGTCTGTATCACATCTTTGATAGAGGGGTCTACACAGAGTTTGTGTTGGAAATACACCTGGGGGGAAATGGGACAGTGTTTGTTATGTTGTGTGCTACTGCTGTATGGACAGAGAATACATTCACCTGAGCCTGAAAGGACCATCTCTGATTTCTGGAAGGCGCAGAGAAGGACTTGCTGGCTTGTTGGTGCCCTGAGTGCTCCTCTAAGAGAGCCTCAAACCTTAACTCGCTACTTGCTGTTGTGACAAAAGCTTTAATTTGCTTACAGCTTTACTTTGAAACTTCCTAGTGCATAGTGTGAATATATGCATAAAACCAAACTGATGTCTATTCCTTGCTCTGCATGGTTATCTTCTTATGTTGACTGTGTTACACACCAAACGCTTCATACCTAGACAGACTGGAATGTGTTTCTAAACCAGAGTGTGGCTGGAGAGAACCTGGGTGAAAGGAGTTTTGTAGAGGAGTGGTCTAGCAACTAGAGCAAGGCGTTGAGGTCTGTGTCTGGCCTGCCGCTGCTTTATGGTGTGACTTTGGGCCAGCTGTCGAACCTCTTCCTGTCTTCAGCCTCCCCATCCTGAAATATGGTTAAAAGTTAACATAAAAAAATGGGTTGGGACCTTTCATTTGAAGTTGCTATAAAAGGGAAAAACTATTCCCTTGATGTTCCTTAGGAGAAACAGGCTCAGGGAAGACCACTCAGATCCCTCAGTACCTCTACGAAGCGGGAATTGGCCGCCAAGGCATCATTGCTGTGACCCAACCTCGCAGAGTAGCAGCTATAGCCTTAGCTACCAGAGTCTCGGACGAGAAGAAGACAGAGCTGGGGAAACTGGTAGGTGCTTTACAGAGTCTTTAGAGATTTGGTTTAGTACTGCAGCGTCGATGGGGCTGTATCAGGGCTTAATGGGTAAGATAAAAAACAGCCACAGGGGTAATAGGTACTCTTCATTTAATAATAGGCCTGAATAGAAAAAAATGGCTGTTTACCTGCTTCTGTGGCTTGGGGCGGGCCATGTTTGACACTCTCTGTGGTATTTTACTTCTTGATTATTGTCTGTGTTCCTCCATTTGAAAAAATACTCGTTAATGAATAAAACAAAAATGTTGTGCTCTTTTCCATTGCTCCCTGTATCAAAAGTCACTGTCAAGGAGAGCAGAATGCTGAATCTGTGGAGATCTGTGAATCTGCAGGAGAAAAGTGGAGGAGAAAGGCTTCCCCCTACATAAAAACTTTGGAGAGCATGGAGTAGTTTCTAGCAGGGGAGGAAGGAAAGGAAACTTGGAGCATTTGTGATAAACTTCTAGTTGGGAAAAAGCCAATTGGGATACAGTGTTGAGAGCATCCTTTGGGTGGATTATTAGATTTGCAAGATTAACTGCTCACAGACTGCAAATACACTGTTACGCTTTCCAGAGCCTCCTCGGAGTTCTAGTTGGCTCTGGCTGATGCATTGACCAGAGTGCTTTGTAGTCCTTCCTCGTGGTACAATGGCAACGAGAAATGCAAGTAACTTTGTGCTTGTACTTTCTGTAATGTTCACTTCCATAGGTTGGCTATACTGTACGCTTTGACGATCTTACATCTGATGAAACGAGAATCAAGTTTTTAACAGATGGAATGCTGCTTCGCGAAGCTATTGGGGACCCTATGCTGCGGAAGTACAGCGTTGTCATCCTGGATGAAGCCCACGAGAGGACAATCCATACTGATGTACTCTTTGGAGTGGTGAAAGCTGCACAAAAGAAACGAAAGGAACTGGGCAAACTGCCACTAAAAGTATGTGCATCTAGGATGGAAACGAAGGGCAAGGGATGGGGCTTGGACTCTGAGTGCTATGAGTATCTCCTGGGGTTTGTTGAAGTGTTTGAAATTTCAGCCTTGACTATTTTTCTGTTCCTAAAAAGTCCCTTTAAATCTGAATAGTTAAGGGTGGCCAACTTACTATGTGTGGGCCTGATATGACACATCTGAACAAGGTATCTGGTCACCTCCTTGCTGCCTTTTTTCGTAAGAGTCTTTGGGGTGTGAGCTACAGACTAGACGCATTGTTGGGGGAAGTTTTGGTACTGTTGCTGAGAGCACCCTGGATACAGGAGCTCTCTCCCTGATACGACAGCTCTATGACATGCTCACACTGGGGAAGGAGGTTGCACGTGTGTGTTGGGTGGACATGTAATGAATTTATGTGAGTACATAACGAAGTGTGTGGAAGCACATTGGTTTTGATGGGGGAGGCATGTAGGGGACTGGTAGGGTCCTAGCACAGCCTTGTTCAACGGACCATTCTACAGCCTAGCTTCGTGGGTACTCGGCTCTCTTTATTAAGAAAACAAATTCTTTTGTCAGAAAAGAATTTTAGTACATCTTTGCTCATTTTATCATACCAACACATTACGCTTGTGTGATACCAAAGCTGATGGCTTTAACAAGGAAAGATCACTCTCTTGTCCCAAACGCTGTGTGCTTTTTGCTGTTCTGAGCACGTATCTCAGTCTCAGAAAGCTGACTTTTGGCTAGTCCAGACTGGTAAGTGTCCTGCTGGATAGAAACTGCATGCTAACTCATCTTCTGCTCATATTGAAGGTGGTCATCATGTCAGCTACGATGGATGTTGACCAGTTCTCCCAGTACTTCAATGGAGCTCCTGTTCTCTATTTAGAAGGCAGGCAGCATCCCATTCAGGTCTTTTACACCAAACAGCCTCAGAGTGATTACCTCCAAGCAGCACTGGTGTCAGTCTTCCAAATCCACCAGGTATGGCCATCTTATCACGTTTGTGCCTCTCTGGGGCCATGGATTGTTGATCAGGGGGGCTCACAGGTTGCTGTGGCAGAAGAGATGGCTTGAGCTTGCTGCTGCCAGATCAGAGATGTCCCTGAAGTGCTCACTGCATCCTCTGGGAAAAGTGGATGGTTAGGGAGCATGCTGGGTTAGTGAATTGGATTGGCTCAAGGGAGGGGTTGACAAATGCCAGTGTTATTCTAAAAGCGAAAGGAAAGATTGGAAGTGGTCAACCGTAAAGAGCCTTGGGTCGCGTGGGGAATATCCAGGCATAAGCTAACAGTAGCGTGAAGATGATTCTAATTTACTGTCAAAGTGTAACTGCAGAGCAAGTAGAAATCTATTAAAATGACACCTTATAGGCATTTTGTGACTAAATGTTTGAATGCAAAACTGCCAGATGGTTATGTCATTTAATTAAACTGCATTTAATGCTTTGAAGATGCTGCTGCTGTTAGGATCTGGGGACTTCTACATCAAGGCTAGAGTTGAAAGGAGACTGCTAAGCAAAGCTCTCTGATGTCAATTCATACCTAATACCTAAATGTTCCTCTCACCTGAGTTCTCTGTTTACTGGCTTGTACCTGGGTGCTTGCTGGCTCTCTCATTTGCATGTCCTGGACAGTTATTTATGAAATAGACATGTGACTTTAAGCAACTCCTCCATCCTGTTAAGACTCAGTCCTGCAAAATGTAGTTTACTCTTCACCTCTGGTGAATCCATGGGGAACTTCAGCCTGTTGCATACCTTGCACCACATGTGTGTCTTTTCTTTCTTCCTTACCTGCTTTGCTGACTTGCTGTCAGGACAACATCTCATTACAATCTCGGTTCTCTCTCCCTATCCAAACCATCTTAACTTCTCACTTGCTTTTTCCTCTGGCTCCAGGAAGCACCCTCTTCTCAGGACATCCTGGTGTTTCTGACTGGTCAGGAAGAAATTGAAGCAATGACCAAAACATGTCAAGACATTGCCAAGCATCTCCCTGATGGCTGCCCACAGATGATGGTGATGCCTCTTTATGCTTCTTTGCCCTACTCTCAACAACTCCGCGTCTTTCAGGCTGCCCCCAAGGTGAGGCAATGTGATGGGTAAACAGGATGAGTTTGCTTGCATGAGTGTTTGGAAGAAGCATGTGGAATTTAAAGGGTTAAAGCTGCATGTACTGATAGTAAGTGATAGTCTCCGCTGTCTTTAGGCTGAATGGTTCCAGTGTGATATAAGACAATGCATCTGTAATGGTGCTAACAGATGCATACAATAAGTCATCTGGGATCATAAAAAGAAGGAAGGGTTAGGGGGAGTGAAAAGGGCAGTGGACTTGAAACTTGCCCCATTTCATAGGAATTTTATGTCCATATCACAAAAAAGCTACAGCAGTCAATGGGCCAAATACTAAGAAAGCTAAAAACCTGGGCATATTTGGCAGGGCCGTAAGAAAAGGAAATTGCACGGCCTCAGGCACTTTTGTACCTATTTAGCAGATAAATAAGAATTCAGATCTTGTACTTGTGCCAGAAATGAAACCAAAATGGTTTAAAGACATATTGATAACAGCTGTCCTGGGTGGTGTATTTTGTTGCAAGTGTAAGCACATGTTTTAGAAACTGATTAGGAGCTAGAGATTATCTTAATTTACGAGAGCTGGTGTAGCAAGCATGGCATGTGGTCATAACATGCTGCAATGGTATTTGGCTTGGCCCATGCTGGCCAAAAGTAGCAGTGTTTCTTCGTTGCAGCTAATCTAAGCTGGCTTTTGACTGGCTTTTGTTTGCTTTTCCTTCCAGGGCTGTCGCAAAGTGATCCTCTCCACCAACATTGCAGAAACCTCCATCACCATTGCGGGAATAAAATACGTTGTGGACACAGGCATGGTCAAAGCAAAGAAGTACAGCCCTGGTGAGGAATTCTAAGGAGCAATGCAGAGATTGTTTTCAGTTTTGTAGAAGTTATTTGAGGCAATGAGCCCCACTGAGAGCTCATTTAAAACACCCTCTGCACTGTCTAAATTAATATCCCAGGTTTTAGGTGTGGGTTTTGGTGTTGGGTTTTGGTTGTTTTTTTGGTTTTTTGAGTACCAGCCATGTGGGGGTAAAAATCTGTCAAATATGAATCTTCTCTTCAAGGACACAGTGCATGATAGCTTTGCTTCAGGGTGCTAAACCAAGTAAAGTCTGAGCAATATTTGGATGGCAGACCCTGGGATTTTTTTGTTGTTAATCCTACATGTTTTTCAAAGCTGTGCATTACACAGACATTGACTGAAGTGATGCTTTTCCATACATAGAAATTGGTCTGGAAGTGTTGGCAGTCCAGCGGGTGTCGAAGGCCCAGGCTTGGCAACGCACAGGGAGAGCAGGGCGAGAGGACAGTGGGATCTGTTACCGGCTCTACACAGAGGATGAGTTTGAGAAGTTTGACAAAATGACAATACCTGAGATACAGAGGTGAGGACAGCACCCTGATACCGTCATACTTCTTGCCACACCTTTTTTATGTACTGTTACGGATGGAGCTGTGTAAAGAACTGAGCAGCAAAACTGGATCTAGGGTCTGACTGATTGACTTTTAAGAAAAATGAACTGTGGAGACTAAACAGAAAAATTAGGAAGCATTTGCTCAGGGTGGACAGTTGGGCTCTGAGTCTCCGAACACATGGGCAATAGTTCTCTTGACTTTCCTCCAAATCTTGGACTTGCCTCTTACCCTTGCTGGTTTAGGAAGTAAGGCTTCACCAGCCAGCATTGGACTAGTCTCTGTCAAGTTGCAGCACAGATCTGAGGACTCTATCTCAGCTTATAGACAAGTAGAAGAAAAGAAAAAAAAATTAAAAAAAGAAGAGAACAATCTCAGTTATTTTTTCTGCCTATGTAGGTGTAACCTGGCCAGCGTGATGCTTCAGCTTCTTGCCCTGAGAATTCCCAATGTGCTCACCTTTGACTTCATGTCCAAACCATCTCCTGGTAAGTGGTTACAAAGGCAGCCTTGGAAAAAAAAATGACAAATGAGTCACTGAGGAATTGCTTAAAAATAATGTCTTCAGGCCAGCCAGAGAAGATGGAGTATGGAAGGTCAGGTATGTGAAAGAGGAGCAGCCTCTCACTGCTGCATCTTCTGCTGGTGGTCCAGAAGTCTCAGATTCATTTGCTTCTCATTGCTTGTGCTCAGTCTCATCAGAGCAGCCATGGTTATGGTTATGGCAGAGAGCTGGAGAGTCTGGCTTCCAAACAGAGCAGGGAGCAGTTCTAAGTCATAAAGAACATGAAGGTGTGCCTTGACTGTCAAGGAAAGTCATAGAGAATCTCACACAGCCTCTGCTCAAAGCTAGAGATGACAGCTTTAGTTTTGCCTCCGTTTTTGCTGCTTAAATTGGAAAAGGTGATTGTTCTACTGGATAGAGGGGGATAAACCACAGTTTGGGGCACTAATTTCTCTAAACAGAAAGTACTTGTCCCTCTGACCAGGGGAAAGAGGTGTCAATGGTACCAGCTCATCCTTCACATCCCTGCCAGTGCCAGCCAGGAGGCCTCACAGCCTGAACATCCTTGTTTTGACAGATGCCATTCAAGCAGCAATTGAGGAGCTGGACCTGCTGGGAGCTGTGGAACGAAAGAAAGATCATATTGTCCTAACCCCCCTGGGAAGGAAGATGGCAGCCTTTCCACTGGAACCAAAGTTCTCTAAAGTAAAAACTACAGAAAAATTAGCTAATTTTTATCTCATGTACTCTTCCTAGTAACATTGTCATTTCTCTTTCAAACTCCTTAAACAAGGTCTGGAATTTGGGGTGACTGCAGCTGTACTAGTATATTTGCCATACATTAATGAAGCACAGCTTTATTTACAGCAGCTGTGCGCTGGTTTGCTTGTCATTTGTTGTTTAATTCAGGGAGATCTTTTAAAAGATAATTTATTTCCTCTGGCACCTCTGAAGCTGAAACAAGGCTAATTTCCTTGTGATTTCTGGGATCGCTGGTAGCACTGTTTAGCAGTTTCATGAAGTGCCTCCTGCTGTAGTTGATTTTAGTTGCCATGTTTGTACTGTATATGAACTGGCCAGTTTCAGGAAAGAGCATGACAGTTGCTGTTAAAGGTGCTTGGTGGGCCCATAGGAGGATTTACCATTGTCTCTAGGCCCAAATGTTTATGAAATTGTCCTGAACAATGCTTGGTAAAGTTCCTGGGCTGCCAGTGAGCAGAAAAGTCTGCCCATCTGAATGGATTTGGTCGACCAAAAATCAGTTTTGTTCTGTGATTTGCAGACCATCCTCATGTCCCCCAAATTCCACTGTACAGAAGAGATCCTGACCATCATGTCGCTGTTATCAGTGGACAGTGTCCTCTACAATCCCCCTGCCCGGCGGGATGAAGTGCAATCCGTCAGGAAGAAATTCATCTCCAGTGAGGGGGATCATCTTACCCTGCTCAGCATGTACAGGGCCTTCAAAAATGTCAGTGGCAACAAGGTAGGATGCTCCGAGGATGCCAGTGCTCTCTGGGGGGCTCATGGTGGAGAGGAGCTTTTTTGGCATACAGCAGAGTGACATCTGCATCCTTCACGGTTGATGCAATATGCATACTTCCAAAGCAATGAGAAGAGAGGAGTTACTCATCCTTTACAATTGAGTAATTGGAGAAAGCTGTTCAAATGCCGAAGGTTCCTCAGAAAGCTGTAGCAAAACTGGTTATCAAAGCTTCATGAGGCCAGTTCTGTAATCAGAGCCAGGTCTCTTCCTTCACTGGTTCCAGCTGGAAACAGGAGGGAGTGGGAGAGTGTTGAGACTTGCTGATAAATACCTAGACATGCTCTTTGGCAAGATTCATTGCAGAAACACTGAGCATATTTACAAGCAGATTTTGATTTATCCTCCCCTATAAACTCCTCAGTTTCATTTGTAGATCTGTAGACTAGTGTACCCCATTCATTGCAGCATCTGTCATTCTTAGGCGATTTGTTTTCACAACCTGTGGGACAACAAGTGCTGTTTTGCAGCACTCGGTGGCCTTGCAGAGCAATTCTGAGTGGGAAGAGAACAACCTGCTGTTTCTTAGCACTGTGGAAGGGAATGTAGACAGAGGGGAGTAATCAGGGGTAGAAATATGACAAGGAATTGGGTTAGCACCTTTTCTCTGAGAAAGATGGTGTGTTTGGAGGATTCTGCTTTTCATGGTATCTGAAGACTGTCATGCTTCTTGGGTGAAGAAACAGGCCCTTCTAACTCCTGGTGTCTCTGCTGCAGGAATGGTGCAGAGAGAACTTTGTCAACAGCAGGAACATGATGCTTGTGTCAGACGTCAGAGCTCAGCTCAGGGACATTTGTGTAAAGGTAACTTGTGCCATACTGTATTTCTCTGTTTCACCTGTTTGTATTTTTGTTTGTCCCCAAACTGATTTCGCTGTGCTCCAAGTCCCAGGAGTGAAAGAATGTGGTTTTGTTTTCAGTCTCCCATGAATAGTCAGGTAAAATTCTTAACTCTGCAGCTGCACCCCAAAATCTCAGAGCTGCAGCGCTCAGTGGGTTGAGGAGATGTGAAGAGGGAAGGGGAGCTCTGGGAAGACTTCTCGGCTAGAGGATTGTTTTTCCTAAGGGGTTTCGCTGCTTTAGTGTAGATGTGACTGTGCTATGTGCGCCACTGAGTGGTATCAGCCTCAGCAGCCCATGCTGGCTGGCTTCTTCACAGAGTCAGCCATTCAATTTAACAGCAGTTTTCACATCAGCACTGTTCCTGCCAGTCACAGAGCATAAGGCGCAGCGTGGGAGCTGCTGCTGAATTGCTTGCAGTCTGTATGTGACATGGGAGCAGCCATTCAGCACCCCTGTCCTGCTGTGAATGCTAGTTGGCCTGAAACTCACTCCCAGGAGAATCTCGATCCATTTTGCAGCTCATCTTTTGTTTGCTATTAGTCTGGATTAGCCTAACATCTACCTGAGCTGAATTCCTACCGGTCCTTTTATATTTCCCATGCTAGCAGGATTGCTGACACAATATTGCCTGATCTCAGAAGCCCACTACCATGGGGCTGTGTTTCCCCACAAGGGTGCATATACACGCTTGCTTACTCTTGTGTCTCATGCTGCTGAACAGCTATCGATACCGATTCAGTCCTCCCGCTCAGACACGGGAAACATCCGCCGCTGCCTGGCTCACAGCCTCTTCATGAACGCCGCGGAGCTGCAGCCGGACGGCACCTACAGAACTGTGGACTCTCACCAGTCGGTGGCCATCCACCCCTCCTCCGTGCTCTTCCACTGCAAGCCAGCCTGCGTGGTTTACAACGGGCTGCTTCACACCAACAAGTGCTATATGCGGGACCTGTGCGTGGTGGATGCAGACTGGCTGTATGATGCAGCACCTGACTATTTCGGCAAGAAGCTCCGAACAGCCAAGAACTGACCTGTGGGTCTGGGACCAACAGGTTCAGGGTTTTTAGGCTGACCCTAAAAGACTATTTTTTTGTTTTGTAATGAATGTATGGGAGCAGTAGAGCTTTGTCTTGCAAAATGGGTAAAAACCTTAGAGGAAAGTGTCTTCTCCATGAGAGCCAGGCCTCACAAGTGTCTGTGGCTTAGAACAGTTTAACAGTTAATCTGTAAAAAGGGGAACATAGTATGTACTCTGTGTGCTGGTGTATGTGTGTGTGATAAACCTATACTGGGGGGGGAAGGGGAGCTGGTATCAGATTCCAGTTTTTAACACTTACTGAAGTTTAACAGGCTTAGATAGGAAATGAAATCCTAAGAGCTCTTCTGAGCAGATTTTGTATTTTTGACGATTGTGCTTTTATCCTTAGCAGGTTTTATTGGGGAAATAGGAGAAAAAAGTTTTAAATGTCTACATACAGGGAAAAAAATGCCTTTTTTTACTATTTCTAGAAGGGAGGTGCTACTGTCTTTTACTTCATCAAACATCTTTCTGCCTGCATGTCACGTTCACTGTCTTACTTGGGACCTTACGAAGGCCAGTAGTGGGAATGCCTGCTTGGACAAGGTCTTCACTGCTTGTGTCTAAGCCTCAGGGGCTGGCAGTGGTTTCTTGGAGAGGTTGTCCAGCTGCCTGCATGTTTGGCATCATCTTTGTTCACCCTTTTGCTGTTAGGGCATGTTGTTCCTCAGCAAATACTTCTGGCTTTTCTGACTCTTGTCTGTGCACTTCTAGCTTTGGAGTTGGCACACCAGCCACAACAGCTAATCACGCCAATTTGAGGGAGACTTAGCAAAATGAGAGTGAAGATGTGGTTTAGAGATTGGACTTCCTTTAAAGATCCTTGATTCATCAAATGTTTGTGTCTTCTGCTCTGACACCAGTGCTTCTTCCCCATTCTGCCTCCACCAACCCTGTGCCGGTTATACTTTGGTTTTCCATTAGAAGTTTGGAGCTTGACATTGTCAAGAACCACAGATCTACCATTAATATCGATTATTTGGGTTTTTTCTTCCATATTCCCTTGGCATCTACCCATCTCTTTTTTTCCTGTTGGAGAAAAGTGGCAATACCAAACTAATCGTCTTTTTAAATGCTGGAATTAAGAAACTAGTCCCACTCTAAAGGGAAAACTTGTTCTTTAATGTGCAGGAATTTAATGTGAAGGAAAGTGGATTTATTCCATTATCACTGTGTGTTGGTGGGGGGAAAAATGTTTTTAAATGATATCCTAAGTACTTCTAAAATAACCTCTCTAGGAGAGGTAATTTCCGGTTTCAACAGAGTCTGTTGACATAGTGTAATTTATACAGATTTTTGGACAAGTTGAACTAAAGCTGGTTAGGTGTCTGAAAGGGTGGAAGAGGAAGCTGTTCTGCACATGCAGTATCATTGTGTAATATAATGGGGTTAGTTTACATGGGCTGTGATGGGATTGTCCTTGTATCCTTTAAATAGCAACTTTTTTTAAAAAACAGCTTATAACATATTAATAGGGCTGCTCAGGGATGCAGTCATATTGACTATTGGCAAGCCCTTATTCACTCCATTTGCTTGGGGAAAGCTGCTGACTTTGCTTGTGATCTGTGGGGACAAGCTGCATTTGCCATGTAATAATTTGTCCTTTCTGGTTACACGCAAAACAGTTACACAACACATTGTAATATGCCTTTTCTTTGGGCTCCAGTATTGGCTTACCTTGGTTTTCTCTTTGAAAACTGGGGCAAATACCTCCTTTGTTCTTTTTTCTGCTGTTAACCGGAGCATCGCTTGTGCTGATCTGCAAATAAATTGCCATCTCCCAAAGAGTGTAAGCAGGTACCTGGTGTACCTGGAATGGTCTCATCTCTCAGCCTGTTCGTAGGAAGGGTGATACTGAATGTCTGCAGGGGTGCAGTGGAAAGGCACACACATCCCTTTGTTGTGCCTCTTCGCAATATTGTTCTTTAGTGGTTTGAAAAAAAGAAAAAAAAAAGGGGGGGGGGAGGTGACTTGTGACTTGCTATTTTTGTATGTATGACCAGCTGCAGTTTTGGATTGATATTTCAAGAGTATGCAGCTATTTCAATTGTTCTCACTTACATGAATTGCAGGGAATTGTTGAAGCACTGTATCTGTTTCTTGGTTTTATAGACTTTGCATCTGTAGGGGAAAATGGAGCATAAGCACAGTTTGTTTGGGCAGTCTTAAACAGACTTTTAAGTTAAGAGGGAGGGGATGGGTGTTTATTTCAAAGTAATTTGTATATTTTTCCCAAAATAAAGAAGTGATGGCAAAAATCCAAGTCCAGGGTGTTTTTTTGTGAGACACGAAAGCAGTGTGGATGGAAGACATGATCACAGGACATTCCTATGGGACAAGTCCCAGCATTTTCAGTTCTTGCGGGAGTGTCTTCATTTTAAAGCAGTCTGGGGTGTCTGTGTGCAGACGTTGAAGATGTTAAGGTGCGTTCGCATGCACAACAGACCCCGTCGTTACGGGGACAGTGCTCAAACACCAGTGTGGAGCTGGGAGTAAAAATCCCGGTCTTTCGATGCAATGGGGTGATGGCAATGCTCTCCTGCTGCAGCCTTGCGGTGAGCAGCACTGGGCCTTTTGTGCTGCTACTCAAGAGAGGGCAATAGTGCCAGCTTTTAGACAAAGGGAACGCTTTGTGCCAGGAAACAGTTTGCCTTGGTCAGTCTTCCCTCTAAAATATTTATTGCTAAAGGAAGAAAAAAAAAAAAATCATTTTTCCTTTTTTCTGAGTAAACTGGTGAGGTGTTGCCGGGAAGCTGACTATTCTAATAAAGAGCGGGGTGATGTACAGGTGTAAAGCTTTCACCATGTACGCTGCTTTTTCTGCTTGCAGTCAAGAGGGAAGCACCAGCATTTTTCCCGAAACCCTAAAGCTTCCTCTGCGCCTTCAGCGGTGCCCCAGCCTCACCTCACAGTGCTCTGTACGTGGCGTCCCCGCCCCCTCCTCCTGTCCTTGCTTTTTAATTTTAAGTTAAAACCGCAGCGAACGATCCCGTTGGCGTGCCCCCTCCCGCCGGGGCCGGGGCTCGAACCGGCGCCCCCCTCTCCCCGCCGCGGGGGCCGCCGGGGCCGGCTGTCGCCGGAAGCGGAGCGGGCGGTTCCGGGGCCGGCCGTGTCCTCTGCCCGCCCCGCCGCCCTCTCGCCGCCGCACCATGCTGCTCGCCCGGGCCCTACGCGCCGCCGCCGCCCTGCGCCCGCCGCCGCGCCACCCGCCCCGCCGCCTCCTCTCCTCTTCCTCTCCCCGCGCCCTCCTGCCGCCGCCCGCCGCCGCCCCGCCGCTGGCCCGCTCCCTCTGGCAGCTGGGCGGCGGCGGCGGCTGGCGGACGGCGCTGCTGCGCCCGCGGCGGGGCTCGGCCGGCGGCGTCTCCTGCGGCTGCGGCGGCCTCCACACCGAGGGTGAGCGGGAGGGGGGAGGGACGAGTCCTGCCCTGAGGGGAGCGCGGACCGCGGGGCGGGGGCGTTTGTGAGGGAAACCCCGGGGGGGGGGGGGCGTTGTGAGGGGGACGGAGCGCTCCCGCCCTCGGCGGGGCGCGAGGCGGACACGTGCGCTGCCGGGCCCCCCCACCCCAGGCAGCACGTGGTGGCGGGGGGAGGGGGGGGGGGGCTCGTCCTGCCCGCTGTCTGCGCGGGGGCCCTTCCCTTAACACCTCCCCGCCCCCCCCCGGCGCCATTTTCCCGCCAGGTGACAAAGCCTTCGCGCAGTTCCTGACGGATGAGATCAAGGAGGAGAAGAAGATCCAGAAACACAAATCTCTGCCCAAGGTCTCCGGGGGGTGGGAGCTGGAAGTGCACGGCACGGAGGCCAAGCTGGTGCGGAAGATAGCCGGCGAGAAGTAAGTGCGGTCTTTGGAAGGGTTCGTCTGGGTGAGCCCCTGTACCCGAGAGGACCAGTAGATACGAGTCACCAGATTTGTCCTTGCGCTCCTGTTACTTTCATTGCTATCTGCTCAGTCTGCGCAAACCAGGCGTTGCAGAGGCCCTTTGTTTTACCACCTTGGGCCCAATGTTTTTGCACAAGTTTGCTACTGTATTGCGTGTTGCAAAGTTTCCTGCAGTCTTCCTGCATTAAAAATAACAGTTCAGTCCAGTAAAACTTGAAAAACGCTTGCTCATGAGAGCAGTTGGGGGAAGCCAGCTTCATTCAGGCGTGTGTCTTAAACTTTTCACTGCAATACCTGGTCTTGTTCACGGTGTGTGAATTCAACACCGGTAGCGCTGTCCCCATGACAAAAGCTTCAAATAGGAGGAATTTTGATGAGTGTTTTTTGAGTGTGTTCAGAGTAACTTCTTCTGTTTCTTTTGAAGGATAACAGTCACATTCAACATCAATAACAGCATTCCACCCTCAGCTGAGGATGAAACACAAGAAGAGCAGAAACCTGATGAGCAGGAGGTAACTTAGTCTCGACGTGCACTTTAGTGATGGGTACACAGAGGGAGGTTAGAGCCTTGCCCTTAAGGCTTTTTTCCCCTCTGACTTGATATTTGGGAGCCTTAAGTCACAAAATGCAGATTTTTCTAGGTTGCCTGTCACTTGGCTGTGACCTTCCTTTCTGCAGCAGAAAGGCAGAGCAGGGTGAGAGGGCTCTATGAGGAGATATGAGAGGAACTCTGGTATCTCTTGCCTTCGCAACCCCCTGCGATAAATACTGCCTTTTGTACTTAGCGTAACTCACAATGCTGGTAGACAATGTCAACAAAACACAAAGCTATTGACATGAATCCACTTGTGTGGTTTTGTTGGTCAAAAGTGTTTCACTCCCGTTTAATAAGACTGTTAGTCAAAATACCAGTAAAAACTGTAAATGAGCAATATAATTTGAGGCAGACAGCTTCATCTGCAGTGACAGTGATGCCGAACGAGTCAGGAATGCAGCTGCTCTGTTTGTAGCAGTTTAGTTGTACTTTCTGAAGGGTAGTGTTTGTTCCAGCGCATTGCACTCAGCTGGGTGGGATAATACTGGGGACGTTTGCATGTTGCTTCCCTTCCTGAGTGTGCCTGTGTCTGCTGAGAAGGCGCAGTGCACTCGATCTGTGCACGTGTGCGTGTGTTTGGCAGTCTCTGTGCCCTGCCAAGTTTGCTCCACAAAGGAGGTCAGGCACGAGCAGCTCCTGCTCTCAAAACAACGTTGATTCTCTTCCCAGTTCCTGTCCCTTCGGAGGGACCCATCCAGGCGAGCTGTAGGCTCTCTGGGTTGTCAGGGGGTGGCAGATGCTCCCAGCTGTCATTTTACCCGTGTGACCAGCCACGGAGCAGAGGAGGGGCTGAAGGGCCGTTGGTGAGGCTGGGGGAGGCATGGGTTGCCCTGGCCAGGTCAGAGACTCCAGAAAGAGGGTGACAGGGAACAATCTGCGCTGGATGGGCTGTGTTGCTGGGCTGTACTGTCATCACTTTGGCTCCTGTTCAGACTCCAACACTGATGCAACTTTTCTCTTATTTAGCCTGATCTTACATCAACTCCAAACTTTGTTGTGGAAGTAATAAAAGATGATACAAAACAGACCCTTGTTCTTGACTGCCATTATCCTGAAGATGAGGTAGGTATCAAACTGGTTGCGTGTTGGCCAACACTGATCTGTAACTTACTGTGCGTTTCCTGCTTGACTGTAGTGTAATTGTGCCGCTGTTGAATCTTAATTACTCTTTATAGTCTGTTGGTTTTCTGAATCTGCAGAAAATGCAGTCTCCTCTTACCTCTTTTTTAGCACACAAAAAAAAAAAGGCTTTGTGTTTCCAAGAACGCTCATTGGGGAGGAGATGTTCCGTTGTACTCCTCACATCCTGACCTGGTGTTTCTGATCAGCTGCTTATTGGCCCATTTATTGAATTACATTAGAGAAGGGAGGCATAGCTTAACTGTAACAGTGCGGCAACTTGAGGGGGTAAACAAGAACGGCCAAAACAAGATAGATTTAATACAGTGTGTCAGTAACTGAGAAATCTCATTGTTGTGAGGTGTCACAAAGAGAAGTAGCGATTAAATAAAGAGCGGGAGGAATAAAATGGAGATCTTTGCTTCAGACTGATCTTTGTGATTTATTTTGTAAACCTTAACAGATCATTTATGCAGCCAGTCCTGACTGACAAAGGTTAGACAGACTTGTGAAGACAGATTTAGAACCACACAGAAGAGGTTTTTATGTCTTTGTAAAAACCAGGCTGCTGACTTACATCAGGTTGCTTCTGGCAGCATGAGCTGGTAGACTGACACAATTTCCCGTGTTCTCATGCATGTCTGTGCTTGTCTTCAGGGCATGCGTTCAGAGGGGAGAGGCACAGCTTTAGTACCGGTCTTGGGGATTTGCCTGCAGTGCAATATTCCTAGCTTTGGAATGAGATGGCTGAAGGTGCCGAGTGATTAGAGCTAATTGTATGTCTTGCATCTCATTTGCTGTTTCAGGTTGGACATGAGGGAGAGGAAGAAAGTGATATTTTTACAATTCGGGAGGTCAGTTTTCAGCCCACTGGAGAATCAGATTGGAAGGACACCAACTACACCCTCAACACGGATTCCCTTGACTGGGTAGGTGTTGCTAACATGGCTGTAGGCTGCGGAGGGCTCTTCAGCGTATCTTGCCTGGCTGTCTGTTTGCTCCTGAGTTACGAATGAGTCCTGTCCCGGATGCCTGGGATGGGGGATTCCCCTGCTAAGCCCCAGCTTGCCATGAGATAGTGGTTCTGCAAACTGAGGATTATTACGTGGTCCCAGCAGTCGTGCAGTGCTGGTGGCGTTACTGGCAGTCAGAGACTGAGACATCGAAACTTGATCTGTTCCAGGCTTTATTAAGTTGATTTCCCAGCACCTATATTACATTTTAGAGATGCTTTGACACTTGCTCAAACATCTTTTGATCTGTGTGTTTAACAATGTAGCTTATCAGATGCCATGTGTAGATGTCTCTGTTTTCTGGGTTTTCCAGGTATGTTTTTATAGTGCTGACACTAAAAACTAGTATGGCCAAGAATCTGGCATCTGCTTATATGTTCTCAATGCCAGGCTTTCAAAAGCTTTTAAAACTTTATTCCTAAAGTGTATCTCTCTTTGGGAAGCATGTTAAAATTGGTTAGTGTGCTCTGGAACATCCCACATGGCTTTTTTTTTTTTTTTTCTCCCTCTCTGACTTGAGACAGAAAATTAATTAAAAATGCATACGATTTGTGATCTGCTCAGATTACAGAAGTCCAAAATGAATCATTTGCTCAGTAATATTGGTTTGTTTAAAAAAAACCCACAAGCAAAAAAACTCCCCCAAACCAAGAAATGCGTGACAGGTATTAGCATTACTGCATTACGCAGTAATAACGAATCTGTTCACCTGAGGAGCAAGGGGGGAACCCACAAGCATTAACATATGCTGGAGTTGCAACAGTGAAGCAGGATTAAAAAGAAAAAAAAAGTTGATGATTGTAAATACTTGTTTGAAAGAGTAAATCTTTTACATCCGATACCACCATTTCCAGAGTGCTAAAACAATTCACCCCCAAGGCTGTAGCTTTATATAGAGGGGTACAGGCAGAGCTTGGCACATGTAATCTTTGAGAGACTTTACCTGCTGACTCTGATAGTCAGTTGATCATCTTCAGGGTGCAGCTCATTTGTATTTGTTGGGTTTGGGTTTACATGACAAAGTTTGGATGACCTGTTCCATGGCCCCTTCCCTCCAAATGTTACACCCAAGGCCAGGCCTGCCAAGAAGGGGATGGGGAGCTGCCAGGTCTCCTGTGGGAGGTGGGCCTGATCTTCCTGGCAGAAAGAAATGTCAGCTGCCATGGGACATTTTAAAAGCAACCCCTACCCAGGTGCACTCTGCTAAGGAAGTTTCCTGTTCATTGCTTCCAGGCTCTGTACGATCACTTAATGGATTTCCTGGCTGATCGAGGAGTGGACAACACATTTGCCGATGAGTTAATAGAGCTCAGCACCGCATTGGAGCACCAGGAGTACATTAAATTCCTTGAAGACCTTAAAAGCTTTGTCAAATGTCAGTAGGTCAGGCTAGGAAACTTGTCTTCAAGTGTGGGTATTCCACAGCACTGCTCTAGCCAGCAATACCCAAATATATCTTCACAACAGATACGGAGAGTAAGCAACTTTGAATTTGGAGAATGGGAGAATGAGGATTCTTACTTGTATTTGGGGACGTGTATTTATGTTGCAGCCCAGATCAAGTTCTCTGACATTATGGTCCAGAATTGCCTCGCCCTACTTGGTGGGTTTTGTACAATTAAGGATGAATGTGAAGAATAAAATATGTTCAACATATCACTGAAAACTGATGGTTTCTCTTCTTCCTGCTGTACCATTGGTGACCAGAGAGCTGCCATAAAAATGATGCTAGTGTTTGTCTGTGCCTGAGCCGGTATGAATACAGCTGCTCACAGAGCTGTTGGCTGCAGCAATGGTGTGTGCTGGCCTGGAGTCTTCTCCAGAGAGAGCTATTCCAGCACCTCCAAACAGGCAGCATGCCCTCTGTCAGAGTTGTGTCTGTAGGAGGAATGTTGCTGGCCAAGCAGTGCTAATTATGGACGTGACTCATTCTAGAGGTCTTGGCTGTCTGCCTACATGTTAGAGAATACAATTCAGGGTCTTAAACATTGTGTTTGAGGAGCCGTTTTAAAAAGGGATGTGCTGCCATAACCTATTATTTTACTATTAATGTAGGTATTTTAGCAAAATACTGTGGAAAGGCTGGAGCACTTTAGTTCCAGCAGAATGACTGAAAGGCTGTGGCTGCTGCTGTCAAAGGCACTGCTGCAGGGTAGCAGCTGTGGTCTTCTACTCAAGCCAGTGTCTCCAGTTGTTGCCTGAAGGTCATACTAAGTTTAAACAGAAACCAAAACTAAAGTCCAATGTGAGATCACCAATGCGTTGTGAAAGACAACACTAAGGCTGAAATAAATGAAGTATATTTATTTCAAAACATATATTGTGCCATTAAAAGTGCAGGTCAAGGCAGTACTACTGCCTTTTCAAGTATCTTTTTGACACAGCAGTTAGTTACACATATATACATAAAAGTACTAGCAGCTCTGGGTGGATTTTTAGTCTTTGAAGTCCGTCCAGTAAAAAAGCAGCAGCTGAATCAACTTACAGGAGAATCGTCCAGGAGTCACAGACCTTTACAAAAGGTAAGTTAAGTTGAACAGAGAAGCTGTAGCACTGTATAAAATGCATTATTAATGTTCAAAACTATTTGAAAGCTCTGCTCCTAGCACTGTCCTCAGTAATTTTACGTAAGCAGCAAAGCTAAGAACTTGCTAGCTCTAGCTTGAGCCAAGGGATGGTATGTGTTTTCTAAGAGGTATGGGCGAGCCTTTCGAGGAGGCTTAAACTGAAGTAATTCTTGGAACTTTTCTTCACGAACCACTTACCTGAACAGACGCTCCACACAAGACTTGGAAGTTGTTGGCTAAGGTGTGAGAAAGACAAGGCACTAAACGTGGCAGGTCCTTGAAACGTTCCCTAGCCCAGCAGTTAAGGTAAGTTGTGTAATTTGGCTCTTCTTTTTATGGTTACTGGTGGTCAAAAGTAAAACCATTTCCAAGGAAGTTTGTGGAAAAACAGCCAACACAAACCCATGGGATGAATGGGCTTGTGATTTCTGCCCATGTAATTGAGAAGTGGATCCAAGCAGAGATCCTTTCCAGGAACCTGACATTTAGACTCACCGGACAGCTCATGAGGAGACTGGCTTCCTCCTCCATTCCACTGGTAACTGTGAACTCTGGGTTGTGCAAGCACCTGTGACTGTGCTCTGTTACAGTGTTTTCTAGAAGTGACCGAAGCTTCCCCTCTGTCATGTCCTGAGAAAAAAAATTGGGTTAAAAGAAATCTTACACTTAAGTTGCTGTCTGTAGCTTAAAACTGCCTCTTCGCAGCAGCAGGCTTCAGATGTCGCATTTAACACGTTAACTCACGGTGCAGCTTACCTGCGTGCTGATGTATAATCCACACTGGCAAAAAACTAAGTGATTCCTCACAGTCAGGTTATTCCTAGAAAGAGCATACAATGAGCATCATCACAACAACCAGAACAAAGGTAGATTTTAGCAAAAAAACCTGCTAAGGTTTAGGAGATCAGGGTTGTTTTTATTTTGCTGAAATTAACAGCGGCTTCTGTTTGCCCACTGTTTTGGCCTGTTTCTAAGTGCAAACTGCGGTAGGGGAGTGGAGAACCTCATTCCAATGCCAAGGGCTTTCTTACTTTCTACACACTGGGCAGATGACCCTGTCGCTAGCATCCAAGCCATCGAGCATTGCGTTGAGACATTCTTCATCAAACTGCAGGCTTCGCTCATACTCTTCTATAACCAGCTGTTCTGCAATAACACAGCAAAATACCTTCAGGCATCCGTTATGAACTGAAGACAAAGCAGCACACGTGAAGCTGCTGGGTAGGTGGAGGCTGGGGCAGCCACTAGTTTCTAAGAACTTTTCTTTCTTTGGATCAGATTTCTACACTTGAGGAAATCATTCCTGCTAATCCAGTTTTTCCTATGGCTCAATCTTTAGCCAGTCTCAAGGGGGTGACTTTCTGCTTTCCAACCAACAATTTAGAAACATTCTGAAATTATTTATAGAGGTTCCTACAGCTCCCAAACACCTCAGTGCTGTTTCTCTGGTCTCCTCTCTTATTAGCTTCTCACAGACATTAAAATGCCACTTTTAAAACTGTCAAAAAGGGTCTTCATGCATTAGAGAGGCTACAGAGATTCCTAAGGAGGCTCTTCCCCTCTATCACGTGGTCTACAAGAACCAAGGAGTGCAGCCTCAGCTAGTATGGATTACTAGACAGTCAAGAATATTACAAATCAAACAGGAGTCAGAAAGCGTGTAGAGACATTACCTTGCAAGATCAATTCTTGTTGGATCTCCTCCAGTACTGCTAGCTCATCGGGGTCCTCTAGCATCTGAAAGGTGCATCAGTCAGTGATTCTCCCATTCTGACTACTTTCTCACTTAACTTCCAGCACCTGACTGAACTGTCACTGCAATATAAATTCACTCTGCTTATTCTTCTGTCTGGTAAATCTCTGTGCTTGCAAAACCATGCGCCGTGTAAAGGAATCTATGATATAATCACCTGTGCAAAGCCAGCCAGAATGGGTCTGAACACAGCCTGTCCAACAACGCGCTTTTCAAACCGCTGAACTTTTATTCCCATTCTCAGGAGCGGGAAGTGACAGACCGGCTTTAAAAACCAGAGATGAGGAACCCACCCTCTGCCATGACTCACAGGCAGCTTGTGAAGGAAACAAGGAAGTTCCCCACTCGTGGGCCCAAAGGCAAGCACTTTCACAGCACGACGCCCCACACGAGCTGCGGGAGCAGGAAACCCAGTTGCCCCGAGTTTTGCCAACTCCACCCAGCGAAAGACCAGAGTTACAGCTGCAGAGAGACGCGTTCGGAACGCCGGCATTAGGTAGCGCGTTGACGCAAGGGTGCTGGAGACCGCATCGGCCCGAGGGAGGTCGTACTGACCTGGGCCAGGGCCTCCGTTCCCCGGCGGGGCGGCTGGCCCTCCTGCGCGGCCTGCAGCGTCTGCCACTCCTGCTCCATCACCTCCCGCACCAGCAGCGTGCCCGTGGCCGGCCCGCACACTCTCTCCCCGGCCTGGCGGTACCGGTCCAGCAGCTTCGCCCGGCTGCTCCTCAGCCTCTCCATGCAGCGCTGGGAGGGAGCGGACCGCACGGAGCCCGTTAGCGGGGGGACGGGGCCCGAGGGCCGGTCGCATCCCGGACGGGGTTGCGCGGGAGCGGGGTGACAGCTCCCACCGGGGGTTGGCCTCCGCCAGCCCGCGACGGCAGCGCTGGACCCTCACGAGGAGGATTTGGGAAGGGGCCCGGCTCGGCTCACCCGCCCGGGCGGGACCGAGCCCCGCCGGCCCGGGGCGAGGCGGCGAACCGGTGCCAAAGGAGCGGGCAGAGCCCCCGCACCCCCTCCCCACCCCACCCCACCCCACCCGCCCCGGGCCCCCCCCGCGGCGTCCCGACTCACGCGGCGGTAGGTCTCCTTCCAGGGCGGCGCGGCCGGGCCCTTGTAGCGAGCCCGGTGTCGCCGGAGCGGCGACTCCATCGTCCGCCCGGCGGCCGCAGCGCGCCTCTGCCGCGGGGCACGCCGGGAAATGTAGTCCCGGCACCGGAGGGGGGGGGCGGCGGCTCCGCCGATTGGCGGCGCGGCCGGTGACGCCGCGGTCGCGCCGGCGGCTGCGCGGCGGCGGCGGCGATGGCGGCCGAGTGGGGCCCGGCGGAGCAGTGGCGCGCGGCCCTGCCGCAGCACGCGGTGCTGAGCCGCCTCCGCGAGCGCGCCCCCGCCCCCGCCGCCCGGCCGCCCCTCATCCGCAACCTCCTCTTCGGCCTCGACGGCGACCTCTTCCTCTGGGACGGCGAGCGCAGCGCCCTCCACACCATCGGCCTCCGACGCCTCGGCGGGCCCGACCCCGCGGGGCTCGGCCGCTACCAGGTGGGGCCCGGCGCTGAGGGGGGAGCCGTGAGGGGCCGGCGGGCCGTCTGAGGGGACCGTTAAGGGGAGGGGGGGTGTCGCGACGGGCGCGGGGCTGAGGGGGGCCGGTCCCCGAAGGCTCCGGGCCGGGTGGTCACCCCCTCCAGCCCGCTCTCGGTGGGTCCTCACCTCAGTGGAACCCTTCGGCTTTGTGCTCGGCCGTGGCTGGAGGCAAGTTCGTGCCCCGTTCTGCAGCTCGTAGCTCGTAGTCACCGTCCGCAATAAAGATGTGCCGTGCTTCTGTGAGCACTTTCCATGGCTTGTGCTTAACTGTAATACTTGTACTTTCAGACCCTTATCTGCATAAACCCACCCCTTTTTGAGGTTTATCAGACGCTGCTAAGCCCCACGCAGCATCATGTGGCGCTCATCGGTACGAAGGGGCTCATGGTGCTGGAGCTGCCTAAACGCTGGGGGAAGAATTCGGAGTTTGAAGGTGGGAAATCCACGGTGAACTGTAGGTGGGTGAGACCTCAGGCGGTTAACAGCATCCCTGTCCTGCCGCCGTTCCTCCGCAGCCTCTCCTCTTCTTGGGGGCCAAACAGATACGGAAGGCGTTGGTTGTATCGGGGTTGTAGGGGGACAATCGCAAATGAAGTTATTTTGTTGGCTCAGGGACTTGCTGATTGTCAAGGGACCCAAATAAATGACCTTCTAAACTTGTTGCACAAGCTGAGGAGCGAGGTGCTCTAGCCTTCCTGGGGTCTTTTAGCTGTGGTAGCTAAAAGCACGCATGTCCAGATGGAAATAACAAAGCGTTTCAAGTTAAAGCTGCCCCTCCAACTGTAAGAATAATACAGCTAATGGCTTTGAAACCTTTTAATTTGGTTTCTAGCTCCTCTTGCCCCCACTTCCCCTTAGAAGTAAATTCTGTGTTTCTTATAACAACAGTGCACATTTCTGCTCTGTATTTCAGCACTATTCCCATTGCGGAAAGGTTCTTCACAAGCTCAACATCTCTGACTTTAAAGCATGCTGCCTGGTATCCCTGTGAGACATTAGAGCCCCATATTGTGCTCTTGACTTCAGATAACACTATAAGGTAAAACCTGTTTGTAGGTGATTATCTAGTATTTCTTTTGTCATAGTCAGTCTGATTTTTTGCTAGATGTTTGTGTCCTGCCATTCTTAGCAGGATTACCAATAAAAAATAGGATGGGAGAAATTTTAAGACTGATACCAACTGATGTTCCTGCATCAGCAGGGACATGTGCAACGCTGCCAGCTGAATGAACATTGCTGCTGTCTCTTTCCTCTAGGTTTTACAGTCTGAAGGTACCTCAGACACCTGTCAAAGTGATTGCTCTTTCAGACACTGAGGAGGAGACTCTTACAATCAAAAAAGGGTTTGTGTGGCTTCTTGTGTTTTGAAATGCTTTTGACAGAATAAGCTCTGTATTTTCAGTTGTGTTTTTAATGAATAAGTGATAAATCTACCTGCAAATCTGATGTGATATTTTTCATGGACTTCTTCAGCGCTAGGACTTCCTCCTAGCACAGTAACTGCACCTTTTTTTTTTTCCCCCCCCCTTTTTTCCCCATCCTTCTAAAAGAAAGTGGTAACAGACTGTACAGTCACGGTTTGTCGGAGTAGTCATTTGTCTTCAAGATGGGGTTAAGAAGGGCTTTTTGAGTGAGGAATGCAGAAAACAGATGATCTTTTTATTTCCCTCTTGGCCTAGTTGGAAAGGAAATACTTGAGGGTCTCTACTAGTCAAGTCACAAACTGTTGCACTACACAGGAAATACCAGTACGCCCTCCTCTTTTATCTTGTGAAACTGCGCTGGCTGGTGGGTGTATTGCAGAAATGAGGTACCATAAGAAGGATGTTACTTGCATGCTTTTGCTGCTGAAAACAGCATATATCAAAGAACTGATGGACAGGTGTTTAGCAGTAATTTGTCAGCATGTACCGATGGACCTGGTTAAATACTTGCGTTCTCACAATCGCAGCTGACTTAAGGTCTTTTTCTGACTTGTCCCCAGGAGAGCCTATACAGCATCGCTGGGAGAGACCGCAGTGGCGTTTGACTTTGGCCCGCTAGTGCCGGTCCCAAAGAACGTACTTGGACAGCGAGGGAGTGAAGAAGTGTTGGCCTATCCGCTTTACATTTTGTATGAAAACGGAGAGACGTTCCTCACGTATATCAGCCTGCTGCAGAGGTAGGATCGCATTCATCCTCAGGTTTCATGGGGTGCTTGTACGTTTGTACAATGTTAGGGTTGGAGAACCATCTCTCAGTTTGGCTCGGACTCTGTAATGGATGCTGGGCTGAGTTTTATTGTATTGCAGCCTGTTTTATCTCTTTGCGGCAGTGCTACTAGACTGAAATCCAAAAATAGCGTGTCATCCTTTTTCATCTAGACATTAAGGGTGCAGTTTCCACTGCTGAGAATCCACTGTCCGTTATTTACCATCAGAAATCTGAAACGAAGACACTGGACTGTTAAAAGATTGGTGGGTCTGAGGCTGTTAAGGTGTATTTTGGGGCGTTCAGTTCACAGCACAGACATCCCTAGCTTTGGATGGCGCTGAATGAGCCAGTTGCATCTTAGGAAAAGAAATACTTTAAGATCATAGAAGGTTTGCAGGCATGTTCCATAATGAGAAGTCAAGAATATGAATCAAGAATATAAACACGATACAAGAAAAGATTACTTCAGAAAACTGAGAAGATGGTGGAAAATTTACAAGTTAGATCTAGTGTAACTGAATATTAAAACGTGCGGTATTCGGGTTAGAAACAGCACTGTTTGCCTTTGCATGAGAAATGATGCAGCACTGAGCAGATCCTGTCTGTAGGCAATGAAACGGGCTTAGTCCTTCTACCTAGAGAAATGCCATGCCACAAAATGCTGCTTGTAAAGCGCTTTATTAAGCGAGAAGCCAATTAAGTGATAAAGGTAGTTAACTTGAGCTTTCCATGCGTACTTTGTGTTCTTGTATGAAAATGTTTCCTCTTGAATTTGTTGAAATGTAGCTTGATTGCTTTCAAAGCATAAAACATTACTACTGAGCTCCAGTTTCTTCTCTGAGATCTCCACCAAGCAGGTGTAGTTCAGACTCTTAATCTGCAGAAGTCTGGGTTGCTGCTATCTAATGGAAATCAGACAGAACTCCAAACCATTGGGTTGTTTGGTTTTTTTTAAAGATCATCCTTATTTTATAGTTATTTTGCAGCAAACTCCTGTAGGCAACCATGGGGAACTCTCCTTCCACACCTTGTGTTGTGAACACATCTTCTTTATTGCAGCACTGGAAATCTTGGCAAGCTGCTTGGCCCTCTGCCCATGCACCCTGCTGCAGAAGATAACTATGGCTATGATGCCTGTGCTGTCCTTTGCCTGCCCTGTGTTCCAAACATTCTGGTGATTGCCACTGAGTCGGGAATGCTTTATCACTGCGTGGTACTGGATGGAGAAGAGGATGACGAGCAGGTACCCTTTCTTGGTTTTTTTTTTCTATTCTAGCCAAAGTTCCTGGCTGCAAGATGGCAGGATGCCTGGATGTGAATGCCAAGTGCCAAACCTGCATTCTTTTATAATGAGGTAGTGGGTCTTCCTCCTATTCCAGCCAGTCCCTGTGATTCTCTGATGCTTTTATTTTAAATGTCAATTCTGTGTATCCTGATGGCAGATCAGTTTTTGAGCAAACTTACTATGAACTATTTTAAAGAGGATCTTCTAAGAAGAAACCCTGTTTCTGAGATAAATTTTTTTAAGTAAAAAAAAAAAAACAAACAGGACTTGAACTACTTTCCCTGGCAGTTAATGCTCTTGCCTGTATTATGTAACTCTCTTGATGCTGTTTATGTTGGCATTTCTATTTAAATGATGTCTCACAGAAGAATTCAATGCTCTTTACAGTCAGAAAAGTCATGGGACCCAAGATCTGATCTAATTCCTTCCCTGTATGTGTTTGAATGTGTTGAGCTGGAACTTGCACTGAAACTGGCATCCGGAGATGAAGAAGAGCCTTTGGAGTCTGATTTCTCTTGCCCAATCAAACTGCATCGAGGTAGGGTTGTCATTCAGGTTGTTGGCTTTTACTTGCTTTATTTCATGCATTTAGGATCAAGCTATTTACAAATTATCATTGGTGTCAAATAAACAGTGGTATTAGAATAAGGATTTGCCTGATGTCTTCAAGAAAGCTGTGGAAGAAGCAAGCCTGGGAGGTGCTTTGGTGTTTAACCAAGGGCAGATTGCATATGGTCACATAATACTAAATTCTTTCAGCTGTGGATTATAAAGTAGAAGTTGTTGCATCTGTGATGACCTAAGTATGTAAGCAAGTGCTGTGGGGATGGTAATCCTGAGGGAGGAATTGGTGTCTGCTTATTAGACTATCCAATGTAATTGTGCGGCAGGAGGTCAGGTAGGACAAAGTGTTTGGGTCTTTCTGAACAAGAAGCTTGTCAGAATGCTGGTCTGCTGGCTTTAACTGATCTTCCCTTTAAAATCTAGTGGATTGATAAAGATGTCATGTGATAGGAATAGCTCAAAACAATTCATCAGGTATTTCAAGCGTAAGGTGGCTAATGCAGCTAGCTCAATTTTTGAATGGGGACAAGTTAGAACTTGCAACAAGATGTTAATGCTGACTGGACAGTAAGTTGATATGCATGTTCAACAATGCAGGTTTGAAGGATGAGTTTTGCTCAGTTCAGTGCCTTCTCCTACATTTGCTGTTTAAATTTCAGATCCGAAATGTCCCTCTAGATACCACTGCACACATGAAGCTGGTGTCCATAGTGTGGGGTTGACATGGATCAATAAACTGCACAAATTCCTTGGTTCAGGTGAGTGGCGAGACTCTATTGCGTGTAGAGGGAAGAGAGTAGTATCTGAATACGTACAATTTTCTAGTGACAAGCTGGTGGATGTGGGTAATGCCGAGAATCCCTTACCCTGCAAAGTGCATTTGATGCATTCTGACAAATCTCTTTGTAGATGAAGAAGACAAAGACAGTTTACAAGAGTTGGGAGCAGAACAGAAGTGCTTTGTTGAACATATTCTTTGTACAAAACCATTGCCATGCAGGTAAAAACCAAACCCTGTATATTGCTTCCAAATCAGCAAGTTGCTATGGAAAATATTTATGATTTACCCTCTTTTGCTGTATTCTTGCTGTTAAAAATAATGAAGTCAGCTCAAAAGAATTCAAATAAGACAAATAAGCAATTTGTGCATCATGATTCTTAATGCAGTTAGGGAAGTAAGCTTAAATTCCTGTGTTACTGTCTGAAAATGATCTATCAAACCAGCAGAAATTGTCACTTCCATTAACCCTGGGCAACTCTGAGGCTTGATTTGGCTAAGAGTCTTGAATGCTGACATGTTCCTTTCATCCGCTTTTTAAGGATCAAACAATGCCTCAAAAGAACATCTGAATTTTTGAGCTTGGTCAGGTTTAAGAGGCATCATTTGCTGGGCCATGTAATATATCTTTATCTGCTTTTTTTTCTGACTTTTATAAGGCCTAATCATATTGATAGACTGCTATGGATTAAACACTATGAAAATACAGAAAAATGTTTATTAATAGGTGTTAAGTCATTAATCTAAAGGGCTCCCTAAGTCAGCACTGGTGGTGACCCTCCAATGGTGTTAGTAGTTACCTGGGGAGAGGGCATTTGGACCAAAAAGGTGGTACGTGGGAGCACCTGTGTTCTCTCCTGAGGAGGTTTGTGCCTTGCACTAAAAGTGGGTAACGTTTCCTGGGTCACAGCAGGTTTTTGCTTCTGTTTCACAGTGAAGTTGTACAAGTGCTCCCTCTCTCTGGCTGGATGAGTTTGTGCTGGTACAGCTGACTGCCAGTCAGATTGTGTGGTATGACAATAACGATTTTGCAGGACTCATTCTGGGGAGTGGTTCTTAGCTTAGTGAGAGGTGTCTGGCGTAGGCCAATTGCTATAGCTAGAGCTTTTCCAAAAGAGTGAACTTGCACAACTGCAGGAACAAAGAACTCTTTTGACCAGGTAATTCTTGTGTTTTCTTCCTTTCAGGCAACCTGCGCCGATTAGAGGATTTTGGATTGTTTCTGACATCCTGGGGCCCACAATGATCTGCATCACAAACACCTATGAGTGTATTACAAGGCCTCTCTTGTACGTGGTTCTTAATTGGTTTGAAATCTGTGACTGTTGCATGAAAACGATTTCAAGATATTTTTTTTTTTAATCATTCCTTTGATCCTTTCACCCCAGACTTCTGCACTTCTTATGACACACAATGAAGTTTGCCTTCTGAACACTCCCTGGCTGAGCACTTACTTAAGTATTACTATAGTAGTTATTTACTACTAAGGTGTTTGCAGGGGATATAATTAATCTTTTAATGAGTATTAGGACAAGAGTTGCATCAAAAGGTTCTTGACAGTATTGTTGGGGTTTTTTTGTTCATTTTTATAATGAAGAATCTGCAAATCAAAAACTTGTTTACAGACAGTAGTACAGAGATTCTTAATGGGCACCAAGGTTATGTTTGCATGAAAGGGGAAAAAAAAAAAAAAGTAGGTTCTTCAAGTGCTTTAAAGTAGTGGCATTTTAGTATGCATTTCCAAAGCAACTTTACTTTGTTTGAGGGTGATGGGAAAGATACAGCCTAGTGTGGTAGATTTGCACAATTAAGTGAACACACTGAGCAGAGGGCACTATTTTCAGTTTATTTATTGCTGAGAACACTGTTTAATGTAGGACAGGTACCTTCAGCAGAGCTAGTATTAACATCAGGTTCTCTTACAGACCTTACATTATTATTTTTTTTTAACTATTTCTGCAGTGTTCATAAATAGGTTTTTCTTACAGGTCTTTTAAACCTTATTATCTGAAATTACATAGCATCACAGAATGGTTTGGGTTGGAAGGGACCTTAAAGATCATCTCGTTCCAACCCCCCTGCCATGGCCGGGGACACCTTCCACTAGACCAGGTTGCTCAAAGCCCATCCAACCTGGCCTTGAACACTTCCGGAGCTGGGGCACCCACAACCTCTCTGGGCAACCTGTTCCAGTGCCTCACCACCCTCACAGTAAAGAACTTCTTCCTTCCTCACACCCAATCTAAATCTACCCTCTTTCAGTTTAAAGCCATTACCCCTTGTCCTGTCACTACCTGCCCTTGGAAAAAGTCCCTCTCTGGCTTTCTTGTAGGCCCCCTTTAGGTACTGGAAGGCTGCTCTAAGGTCTCCCCAGAGCCTTCTCTTCTCCAGGCTGAACAACCCCAACTCTCTCAGCCTGTCTTCATAGGAGAGGTGCTCCAGCCCTCTGATCATCCTCGTGTCCCTCCTCTGGACTTGCTCCAACAGGTCCATGTCCTTCTTATGTTGGGGGCCCAGAGCTGGATGCATTACTCCAGGTGGGGTGTCATGAGAGCAGAGTAGAAGGGCAGAATCACCTCCCTTAACCTGCTGGTCACGCTTCTCTTGATGCAGCCCAGGATACAGTTGGCTTTCTGGCCTGCAACTGCACATTGCCTGGTCATGTTGAGCTTCTCATCAACCAACACCCCCAAGTCCTTCTCCTCAGGGCTGCTCTCAATCCATTCTCCACCCAGCCTGTATTTGTGCTTGGGATTGCCCTGACCCACATGCAGGACCTTGCACTTGGCCTTGTGGAACTTCCTGAGGTTTGCATGGGCCCACTTCTTGAGCCTGTCAAGGTGGACAGTGACTTAGGAGGCTGCTTTGAAAAGGAGGTCATTCTGCTGTTCAAGCACTTGCTTGCCTTGTTATGGAACTTTCTTCTCTTTAAGTAAAAGGATATTTATGATTCTTGCTGGTTTCAGCTGTGGTCAAACAAAGATGTGGGGATGTGCGCTCCACCAACCTTGTCTAGAGCTGGATTTACCACATAATTGAAATATTTCCTCTTAGAACGCTTCTGACTTTTACTCCTGCAATACATTAATTCCACAGTGGATGAGTTCCTCACTTTTTACCATTTAAACTCTGACATAGTTTAAATGTTTCTGGTTTAAACTGTGTTCTCCAATTTGATGTTCTTTGGTAGAAGTACAGTCCACCCTGCATCCCCTCCCCTGCTGTGTACCAGAGAAGACAAAGATGTTGCTGTTTCCCCTCTTCGTATCCTGGCTGAGTCACAGCATTCATTTGAGAAGCACATCCGAAGCATCCTGCAGCGCAGCTCTGCCAATCCCTTCCTTCTGAAGTAAATATGTTTTCCTAGGGGACCTGAAGAGGGAAGACTCTCAGGAATAGTGGGTGTTCATCAGCTCCTGCTTGAACAGTGCATTAGCTTGGACATAGCAATAATGGGGGCACAGCTCCTGCAGCTGACTTGCGCCTCTCTGTCCATACAGGGATGGCATCCAATCAAATAATGATGTAGGTTGGGGGGGGATGTAGGTCGGGGGCAGGGGGGAATCATCTTGCTCCAGTCCCCTGCTCAAAGCAGGGCTGATCTCAGCTGATGAGGTTGCTCAGCGCTTGTCCCATTTGGTTTTGAATATCTTAAGATACCTTGGGATTTCCTCATATCAGAAAAATTATTTATAGCAAAGGGATTTAATTACAGTCCCTCACTTCCATAACTGAGCCCCCCAGAGCCCTTATGATAAATACTGTAAGTTGTTTAGCCTTTCAAAGGAACATGTTGGAGTAAGACTGCAAAAACCTCTCTCATATTCTTAAGGTCTGCTGATAAAGATGCTGCTCCTCCCCCTGAAGAATGCCTTCAGCTTCTTAGCAGAGCCACACAAGTGTTCAGAGAGGAATACATACTGAAACAAGATCTGGCAAAAGAGGAAATTCAGCAAAGGTAATACAAAACCCTCACAAATATGTGCTGTACAATGTCTCTGTGAAACGACAGCACTAAGTACTGAGCACTCGACCTCCTCTGCTGGACTAACTGTTGTAAATGAGTAAAATGTACCCAGGAAGACTAATGGAATACCAGAACTGAAAATTGAGTTACCAGGGAAAGCAGGGGTGAGTGTAATACTTGATCTCTACAGTGGCTCATAGGGCAAAGAAAAAAAGTAAACACACGTGAAATACTTCTCTTTTGCTGTTGTCAGTCTGCCTGTGCTTGTGGATGGCAGCACATCCTTTGACCTCGGTAATTATCCCAACAAAGGAAAATTGCATTAAGTATCTCTTCTTCAAATTATAGTTATTTATATTATAAAGTTAGGACAAAATGGAAGTGTTCTCACCACTGCCCATTTTTCAGTATCTTTAGTTCTTCGTACCACCAGGAGCATTAATCACTTCTGTCATATTTTCTCTGTGGCGTAAATCCCGATTCAACTGGATTGCTGTTGTGGGTGGTTTGATTTTATGTGTGTGTTTATTTTAAGAGTGAAGCTGCTGTGGGGACAGAAAAAGAAACAACTGGAAGATCTTAATTACTGTCGAGAGGAAAGGTGAGTGTAATCTGTCTGCTTTTATCACATCAAATGTGAGGAATGATGCACCTTTGTGCGAAAAGTACTTTACACAGGGTCCTGTGTGGAACAAGTGAGAAGTGAATGCATTTCCAGCTGTAATTAAGCATGTAGGTTCACTCCCTGCTCCAGCTTGGGTTTTTAGGCTCCTTGTCCTGTTTCCACATACAGACTTGCCTTGCATGTAGATCTAAAGTAAATAAACATTTCTCACTTGCATAAAGGAAAAGTTTGCGGGAAATGGCTGAGCGCTTGGCGGACAAGTATGAGGAAGCCAAAGAGAAGCAAGAAGATATTATGAACAGGTGAGTGCAAACTATGTTCTGTTTCATCACAGATCACTTGCTGTTAAATAGAAGTTTGCAAGTGTGGTAGAACAGAGTGGGCAGAAAGCGCCACACTGGTTTGTTTGAAGACTGGGCTTCTGAAATTATCTTTGTTGGGGCTCAGTGGTGATTTTTCAGTACTACTTCAGGTCCAGACCGAGTCAGCCTGCTGTTTAGAAATGCCATGTGAGACTAGCTGAAAGAGGAAAGTGAAGTCTTGAGCCCCTGAGACTTAGGAAGAGTGACAGAAGTGCAAGACTGTTGGTGTCTTAGTGTAACTGGTCCAATAGGTAAGTTAATTCAGCAACATTTCTTGCTTGGTACATCAAAAGGATGAAGAAAGTACTTCGGAGTTTCCACACACAGCTTCCTGTTCTATCAGACAGTGAAAAAGATATGAAGAAGGAACTGCAGACAATACATGACCAGCTGCAGCACCTGAGCAATGCTATCAGACAGGTGAGAGAACGAATTATCTAGCTGGTAGGTTGTTGAGAACACCTCTGTCACACCTAAGGATAGTGCTGATAGCATACAGTCCTTCCAATAGAGCAACTTTGTACTTCTGTTAAATTGGCAACAACATACTAAAGTAACTTCTGATCCTTGTAATATAGACAGAACCTCTGCAACCCAGTATAAACCCTAAGAAAGAAAGCCTACGCACCTTCCTCCATCCTAGAAGTAACATTTTCTTCTCTTTGTGGGAGGAAGAGTGCAAAAGCAAGCAGATTTTCAACCCAAAGAGTTGGAGAAAGAGTTCAACCCAAAGATGGAGAAAATCCATTGCAGTAGGACACACCAGTTTGTAACTAACATGCTTTCACTTTGTCAGGCAGTACCAACACTGACTGGGGTCATCTTTTTGTACATGACTTCTAGGTTAAAATGAAAAAGGAATACCAGCAGAAAAAGATGGAAAAGGGTACCAGCCCCCGAAAACCCAGCATCACCCTCAGTGCCTACCAGAGCAAGTGTATCCAAACTGTCCTGAAAGAAGAGTAAGTTAAAGCTTGGATCCTTCTGTAGAATTCCAGCCCTGGCACTTACATAAGCAATGCCATCCAAGTGCCCAGGGTATAATGTAACCTCTATGCTGCATAGAGGGGCTGACTGATGCACCAGCTGGAGCTTGTTGAGATGGTCTGAAGCATAAAATGCACCAGCTCATGATAGCAGCACTGGCCATCTTCTGCCACTATTAAAGCAGAGTTAAGTTTAAGTCTGCTTTTTGCCCAAGGATCTTGTGGCAGTCTGTATCCAGCCTATGATTAACAAAATGATTTGCAACAATGCTCCCATTCTCTGCCTCTACCGTGTGAAGTCTTTTCCTTCCTGATTAGTTTTGAGCAAAAATGACTTGCAGCCTTTTGACGTGGATTTATTTTTCTTGAAGGGGAGAACACATAAGGGAAATGGTAAAACAGATCAATGACATCAGAAGCCATGTGAACTTCTAACATGTCCACGATGAGGAACCTACACCGAAAGGCTGGACGAGCTTTAATTTTCCCTGGTATTTGCCCTTGTATATTTAACATTTGTATGTTGAACAATATACCTTTTACTTATTATTTTGTAAAGATGGACTGCAAAATAAAATACTTTTGATAAGACTCCTTACATGCCGTGATTTTTTGCTTTTCTCATGGGAAGGAGACTGTGCAGCAGGTATTTTATATCAGGTACGTGATAGTGTAACACTTACTTACAGCTAGCTCAGTAGTGTGGGAATTGCTACTTCCTTCAGAAAGCTCCCTGGGGTTATTCTGGGAGACTTCTCCTGCCCTTGGTCCATGGCATGGTTACTGCGGGGGAGGCCTGTGGCAGAAGGCAGAGTAGAAAGACCAGAGAAGCGCACACACTTCAGCAGCTTTTTTTAATTTGGAACACTTTCTTCATAAAGGACACACCTTCAATACAGTTAACAAATGGTTACACTTGAATCCTGTAGACAGCAGAATTCTACACCCACAATTGCACAGGACACCAATGGCTTGGTTCACTGGAATGCAGTATTAACTTCCAAACACTCAGTTTGCCTTTATCAAAAGATGGCTCTGGAGTCCGTCTTGACATTAAAAGGCTAATTGTTTATCTATCTGCTGTAGACAAACTTTAGCGGACAATAAATAATGGTTGTCCCCTCCCCCCACCCCTTAGAAAAGGTGACATGGTCAAGCTCAGTTTTGAAAAGTAGTACTGCACTGCTACAAAAGTGGCACAGTAAGAGGTGCCAAAGTAAAGCTGTAAGGAAAGGAGGGCTGTTATTAACCGTTAGGTAACAAGGTTACCAGACATGCTGCAAGAACACTTTTTTTTTTGTACAGATTAAGACTATACAAGTATAGGAATGCATACAAAACTTGATCTCGTCCCTTTTACAGTCTACATGAACAGAATCCAGTTTTCTAATCCACTCACCCTGTGTATTGTAGCTGACCTGCCACGTTAGGAGTAGTGCCTGTTAAGAATCTCTTGGTAAGCGAGGAGAACCTACCACCCTACTCAAATCAAGCTCCAGAACACCAAGAACTGGAGGGAAGAGCATTTGTTTTCTGATGTTTTATGAGCAATAACACCATAATCCAGCTAGTGAGTAATCTACACCAAGAGCTTTTACTACACTTAATTTACAGTTTTTTAAAATTTGCTCTGCAAATTTGGCACACACCATTTTGTTTTTAAAGGCCCCTTTAAGTTTGATTTCAGCAGAAGCTTGAGTTAGTGCTTCTGAAGCTGTGCTTTCCTTCCCCTGGAGGGACAGCCCCTCTGGGTCAGCAGGACAGCTGTTTGTAGCGAGCACATCTCCCACCACTGCTGTGAACAGTCAGGTTTTCCATTTAAAAATAAGAAATTGTTAAAAAGGTAGGATCTTAAGTTCCAGCAGTTGGTGAAAAAGGGCACTCGTGTTCCAACTCTCAAATGGTCACAGCTAGTACTTAAACAGGAGTAAAAGTGTTCAGGTGCATGACGGAATAAGGTGGTAGAAAGGAAAAACAACCATACAGCAATTGTATGCCCTTCCTTTCCAAACCGAAAGGAAGTTCCTTCACTGGAACTGGTTTAAAAGCAAGGAAGCCTGTAGTCAGCACCACCCCTTTCAGGTGGGTTCTCATCTCAGTCCCCTTCGTGCCCTACCACATGTGCCTCCGGCCTCCTCTAACTAGACCAACATGCCATCGCTGCCTACTGAAAAAAAATACACAAGCATGCATACGAACACGCACACACACACGTGCAGAACTCCATTCGGCAACTGTTAACATTTGTTACTGTGTCTATGAAAGATCACAAACTGATTGCCCACTCACCTGTCTTCCCCTATGGACTGCAGAAAGACACCATGCAGCCATCATCTGCAATCTGACAACCTATAGAAACACCTATAGAAAGCCATGTCAACAATTTGTAAAAAATACACTAAGGAAAAGCCACACCAGCCCTGTACTATTTGAAACAATCTAAAATGGTCAGCTACTGCCGCAGGTGTTGAGAGCAGACAGAAGGCAGGGCTGTTGAGAATGGGCACTGACACATGGACCAGAAAGGGATGCTGAAAGGCCATTAACAGCTGCTTTCCTTGCTCTCTCGCACTAGGAGGACAGTGCAGAAACTCAATCAAAAATTCTTTGCGTAAGTCTTCAGGTGCAGTTTTGCAAGTGTTCAGCTTGCTGAAGAGATGTATAGGATCTATTGTAGTTTTGCCATGCAACAATAGGCTTCCTTAAACACCGCTGCACAGGTTAGGTATCAGTAGCCAGTTACAAGTTGGTTTTTGGGAAGGAAGGGAACACAGGAAAAAGCTTTTCCTTCTGCAGCTCCTAATAAAGGCCTATATTTTTTTCTCCAAAGTTTACTCAACAGAATAGGACCCTAACCATTGGAAAACTGAAGGTGAAACATCTGGTATTGGATTTATGCATCAGGATGCAGCTGCTGTCACCTCACAGTTCAGCAAATAGTGAGAAAGGTTAAAAACCCCCAAATCTGGTAATAGCCAATTAATAACGAACCTAAGCCACATTTCAATTTCACTTTTAAGTGAAATTAAGCATCATCTTAAGAAGATGACAACTCTGCCATCTAGTAGTCTAGTCATTACTAAGGTAGGAAAAATGGCTTTTGGGTGTCACGATTACGAAAGGAATTAATTGCTAAGGTGAATAAAATGCTTTAATTCTTGCAATGAGTGACAAGAAACTGAGCTTGTATGCTTCTTTTTGGCTGTTTTTAAGGCATTCCTCTTCAAAATCATGGGTTCTAACTTTATGTTAGTAGCAGGATATACACTGCTCAAAATAGGATTTAAGCACTTAAAATAGTCATGTGCATTACAGTCTGGAGCATTTTCCATCACTTCTGGTTTTCTTCATCACCTTCAGATCTATGGCCAAGTTTGTAAAGAAAAAACAATAAGCAATGGAAGAAAGTCTAAGCTACAAATTTTGGACAGTACTGATCTGCTCCTTCAGCCTCCCTTCTTTTACTTGAGTTTAAGTAGGGGCCAGTTCAAGAACTCAATTTGCACCACCAGTTATTATCAACACCTGCAGCCATACATGAAACTGTTACTATCCAACTGTGTGCATGAAACTCCAGCAAAAGGAGAAAAAGGAGGAGGAATGGTCATATTACTGCCACACATTTACAGAACAAGAAACCTAAACCCAGCACCTGACTGATCACAAGAATTCCTTGCCTCTGCTGTCATGTTACACAGTATGATTTAAATGTATGGTTACAGAAATACGGGACAGTGTAGGAGTCAACTCTGAGCAATACCATGATACCATACTTTAAAGTAAGAGATGCACTGTACCTTTCAAACTTGAACCAGCAGAATAATGCAGCTCTTTCGCATTTGTGCTCTGTGATTGAGAGTGCAATCACTGTTTTGCATACTATTAAGCTGACCCAGAAGAGGTGGGTCAAGCTGACTGCTTTATTCAGCACCTTACCTTGACACTTTCCAGTGAAAGCTAGCAACTTTACATCTGGTGTCATCCACTGGAGCAAAGCGGACCTGCATAAACCCCATGCCAATACTCTGACAATGCATAGGATTTTTACTAGCACTTTTTTTTTTTTAAACACAGAGAAGGGATTACAGGTACTGCTTAGCTTTAGAGATGAGAAAGAACCAGTTGTAGTTCCACATTCTAAATTACATTTGTGAAAAGAGATTACAAAACAGTGCATTTCTTGTGCTTTTCTTTAAGTATCAGAATTCAACGGAAAAATTTCAAGGAGCTAAATTCTCAGTACATTTTTCATTTTTTTGGATTAGCATTTATCTGTTCAGGAGACACACAGCTCGCTCATGTCCACCACATTTCAGCAGCATTCAGATTCTTCAACACAAAGTCAATGGTTTAAAAAAAAAAAAGAAAAAAAGTACTGAGTTATGAAATAAGATCAATATCCAGTGTCCTGCTAATAAAGTCATATTTTAATATAAAATATTCATACAGCATACTCTACACCTCATTCTCTCTGCTAGCTGAATACTGTTACTGACTATTCAAACAGAAAAACTTCAACCACTTTGCTCTTCAATGTTTTGGAGGGACAATATGGTTTCCAGCAGCTACTTTGATCACAGTAGTGGGGGGGAAAGGAAAGAGGGAAAGACAGGGGGTAAATGTTCCAAAACTCTATATTAGGTTACGAAGTCAGCTGAAAGAGGGGAAGTTTTTCAGAATGTAAGGACTGATCCCACTCAGTGGAACACGAAACACCACACTCATTAGTGTTTCCATTAGAAAGTTCTCCTTCCTACACTGCAAGTCACCCTTGTGCTCTCTTCCTGCCCAGTACGAAACCTTTTTCCCTCTAGAAACAAAACTTAGTCATTGCTCCCCTCTGTTGTCTTCTGCTCTTTCGGTTAGAGTTAAATAATAATTAATGTTGCTATAAAGATGAGTTAAAAACCCCAAATGCAGCCTTGGAGCCCGCTCATCAGGGTGTCATGTTTCAGGAAGCTGATTAATGTCCGTCAGTTTTGTGTCATTCAGGATTGCACGGATTCTCTCCAGGGAATCTGCCTGCCGGATCCGCTCCAGCTGCACCTACAGAAAACCAACAGACGCAATTGAGCTAGTAAAACGTGCCGATGCAAGACCATAGACCCATAACCAGAACTAAGCCAACAGGCCACGTTAGCAATCCCTAGTACCTGTGCAAGCAGAAGAGATATCAAATTATCATTCACTGAAAAATGCAAGGCATGAAGGAGCACAGGCTTAATTTAGAACCAAGAATGGGAGGAAGGAAGACATAAGGCAGTTGTGGTTTTACAAGAAAAAGCCACTTTCTGGGGGGCTCAAGCAAGCCTTCACCATCACTCTATGTTTCGCCTAATAACCAGTCATTGACACCATTCTGGCCAGGCAAACCAAAGAAGATGTGCAAAGCAATGTAAACTTCCACAGAAAGAATGTAAAGGAAGTACAGACCTGCCTAACAACATGACTTCAAGCCTCTCAAGATCAAAGCTAAAATGCTCTAGGAGGAAATGTCCCATTTCCAAGCTCGCTCCTGTTTCTTGCTTTTCTGATAATCTATCTTAGCTATTTCTTATATGCTAAAAAAGTGCCCAGCAGAACTGTGTTGCAATCAATGCAGATACCTTTTTTTTTTTTTTTTTTTTTTTTTTTTTTTTACACATTCAAACTTTCATGTTCTTTTTATTAGGATCTGGGCTTTCACTTGTAAATTCCCAACTAGTCGTTAATTGATTTTTAGCCCTTCCTCTGCATTGCTGATACCTAATTTAGCCAGTGGACACCTCACACAAGTGATACTTGCCCAGGCTCTCCACTGACAAGGTCAAGGAAGGAAATAACCCTGTCTGGCTATCAAGAAACCAAAATCCTTATTCGATGGTAATCTCTCATGTTACACAGCAGATCTTGTACTATGTAAGGTGGCGATGGCACAAACCATTGTTTAAACTGAAAGCGCTAACTCCTGAGAAACTAATGTGTAATAACTGCTTAGGGGCAGAAAGAAAACACAAAATACACAAAACCACTCTTACTGAGCTCGTTATTGAAGGCCTACCAAGCTATCTGCAAATTTTGGAAGAGTGTGCCACACGTCTTCAAAGTGGTACATAGGTTTTTGCTCTAAGAACTGCCTAAACCAGCACATGCAGTACTTAACAACAACAACAAAAACAAAAGAGAGAGAGGATGATGACAAGCAAGAAGCAACTTCACTAGCCAGGACAATTCAATGGTCTCCTTTGTCCCACCCTACTCCTCCAGAAACAGCCAGAAAAAAAAGAGGACAGTTGCCTATTGTCCATCCAGCTAAACTCTGTCTAGTAAACAACCTCCCATAGTCCTGTTTTAGTTTTCCAAATAAACCTGAACACTTGACTCAAAAAATTTGTGGTTTTAATTCTGCTGAATTTCACTGAGTAGACTGGCCAAAAACTCAGAGAGAATGCTGAAATTCAGTACCTCTGTGAGCAAGATTTCTAGTGAGCTGGAATGTGAGGGGGGATGCAAATTCTAAAAACACAGACACTGAAGGCAAGACCAATCTAAGCTGGCCTCCTGAGGACACAGTTCGCCACTCTGCAACACAAAAACTGCAGGTCCCTTTGTGCTCTCTACAGTTAACAGAAAGAGAGATCAGCCTGACAAACTGGAATTAGCCTCAGTGAACACCCCTGCCAAAACTCCTTCCTTCAGCCACCTCTTGGTATCTCATCGCCAACCACAGGTTCCACTTTTTGGAGGAAATAGAAGTATAGCAACAGTGACAACAGCAAGGATAAGACTTTAGATAGTATAAATAGAAAGCAGTAAATATAACATGAAGAACCATTTCATATATTCATATCAAACAGTACAAGTTCCTTACTTTGTCCTCAAATATTTGTACCCTAATGATTTGCTATGAAAAGTAACATACTGGAAAAACATCAGGCGATGGACAATGAAATACTAGGGTCTAAAGATACCATTGTTTATGGCTCTCTACAGTTCCTTTTAGTACAATAATTGTGTATCTTTGCTGCTGAGAATTTGTTGGAATCAAGCAATCAGAATAAAATCCCCAATAGGCTTTAATACTAATATTATGCTAGGAATACTTCATCAGTTTATTATACTAATAACTTTTAAAATAGTTCATAAACACCAATGTAAGAAAATCTGCAACTGCTACTTCTTATTTTACATAGCTCTGGAAAAGTAAAGAAACAAAAGTAGCACCTTACAAACTGATTGCACTTCCCTTACCTGAAGTGTCTGAGAAAGCTTTACAAAATCTCTCTGCACTTGCTCACTGACATCTAATTCAGTCTGCAACCGCTGAGCTTTATTCTTCTCTTCAAATACCAGCTGTTCAAGGTTTGCCTGAAGAGAAAAAGATTCTTTATGCTGTGCTTAAACTGAATAAAAAAGGGGAAGCTTGTATAAACTGATTAAAGCATTATACTAGAGCAAAGAAGCATGGTTATTCTCAGAGTCCTGGCAAGAAACTAAACCAATCACTCTTTCTACACCTCAGTTTTCCTAACTGCAAAATCAGGGGCTCATACCCATCAGACAAACATCCTCATTAGACTGGTTAAAGTATGAAAAAGCCCCATGTCTTTTAACAGCACTATGCCCAAGGATCTCAAAATAAAAAAAGCAGATTTCTGAGTTTTAATGAAACATGACCATAGATGAAGGGCAGTAATCTGCTGGTGAAAATATAGCTATCTTGCTGTCTTGAGTTTTAGTCAAAAGAGTTGGGGGGGAGCAGGGGAGGGGAGAGAGAAAAAAAAAAAAAAAATCACACAAAACAGAGAGAGAAAGAGAAATCAGATCACAATTCATTCATCTGCCTGCCAAAGTAGGGCTCCTTCCTGCAGCAAGAACAATATGACATTTATTCAAAAGTATCAAAGCATTCAAACCAAGGTTTGGTTAGTGAGGCAGCTTTCCATATGCAGAAATGTTACTGAAGCCTAACTTTGGAAGACAATCCAAAAGAAATATTCAAGTTAGCAGCAATTCAGATCAACTGGTTTACAAATCCAAGTGCAAAGTGATTGGCATGAGGATTTAAACCGCATCCAGTGGACACTATTTCACTGCCAGAATCTTATCAACATTCAAAAGTTTCCTTTTTCATTCTTACGTAGTGACACATTCTCTGACCACAGTTTGATCATCATAAAAGATGCATATATACTTCATACCGAGACATCATAGCTACCTTTGCTGCGGTCTCCTTCTTCAGCTGTTCTTCTAGAGTGTTTTTTGTTTCCTGCAGACTCTCCAGCTGCTGCAGGTTTTCCTGCGAAGAACTTTCCAACTATATTATAATAATAAAAAAAGGTATTAACTAAACCTCCTAACATTTCAATTTCTCACAGTCCCTCCACACAGTAAGTATAGCCTAAGTGTCTTTCCCAGGACTCAGAAATACACCTAAATAATCTCTCCTAGGGACACAGAAAATGCCTAAATAACATCTATTTCTCTCAATTTATTTCTTTTTGGAGCTGGAGAGAAATGGCCAAACCTGACATTTAGGTTATTATTAGGTAGCCTAATATTAGTTAGGAATTAGTTAACCCAATATTTAGGTTACAGATTAATAAACAGACAAAACACCTTTTAAGGAACAGAACTATGAATGTGTCCCAGTCCTACACTGGCATCAATACAGCTATTCTGTCCTTCAAAGTTCCAGGCATGACCTTATGTGTTTCCTTTGAAATGGTCACAGAAGCTACACAGGTGCAGTTACAATGCAGGTGCAACTACACTCTTAGTTGATACCAAGAGTTGCAATAGACTGAGAGCATCCAGTACAGTGTCAGTGCCTTCAGTAAAAAAATTTGTGCATATGCATAGACTGGTGTTCCTTCTTACAGAAAGGAAAGGTTATCTATGCAAAGCCGCCAGCCCTGCAGCATCCCACAAGCATGTTGAGATGGAGGAACAATAATGTTACATGTTTCAGAATTCTCTCCTTGGTTCAGCTCTCTTTCCTTCCCAATACTGGGCATACTAAACATCACACAAAAATATATCTTAAGTGTTACCGACACCTCAAAGGCAGATAGGAAAAATGTTCATTTTCTCTGATGTGAAGAGGTTGATGTCAAAGACAGCAACACAGTGTCACTGATAGAACTAGCAGAAAAAAAAATCACCCTATTCTCTTTGTTTAAAACAAAAATCCCACAGTGAAAGGGCTCCTTACCTGTTCCTTTTCCACTTTTATTCTTTCCAGTTCAGCTTTTAAACTGGAAATGGAAGCTGAAAAACAAGAATATTAAAGCTTAAGTACAAGAAAAACACAGGAAACTGGACATACCCTGTTTACTTCTGTTAATATTTAAAGGAGAATTAAGCACGTGCTACATCAAAGGTACCTCAAAGATAAACAAATAATTGTACTTTTGTTTTCAGCTGCACAGCTTTGGTGTATCTGCTATCAAAAATGGACAGTATTTAAAATTCAGATAGATCTACTTATCACAAAATCAAGTCTTCACTTATCTTACAGATTTCTAATAGTCCTGTTTTGAGACTGTTTTACCCCTGCTCACCTATTTCCTCTTTGCAATTCTCTATTTCCAGCTGTAGAGTTTCTTCTATATTTTCTTTCAAATATTGTTCAGCTTGAATCTGTTCTTTTAAGAATAAAATCTCCGCCTTAAGTTTCTCCTCAAGGTGATCCGCCGCTGTCCGCACACTAATTATGTCTTCACGATATTTTAAAATCAGCTCACGGAGCTCCTGAATCAATGATTAGCAAAGATTTGTATTATGATCTTCGGATACACGCAGTACTGTGTTTATCAGCATACAAGCCAAAGTTATGCTACCCCGAGGTTTGTCCCACCTTATGAGATCTTGCATCCAGCAAGGTATTAAAACAAAATCGCAAACAGTTTGCTTGGCCATAGTAAATGAAGAACGTGTAAAGATTCGTGTCTCCACAGCGTTATGAGCCTCTCCCCCTGCCCTTCACTCCCCACAATCTTTTAATCTTGACGTCCTTGAGCATAAGGGAGTGGCAATGAAAAGGATGACAAGGCTTATCATTATTCAAGGCTCAGGATTATTACTGGTCTTAACTCCTGGACAGAAATTAAACTGACTTAACTTAGCTTAATTTATTGAATCAATATCTACATTGGAGCCACGGTGACTGAACGCTTGTGTGCCCAGTTGCAAAATACAGCTTACACCAGCTGAACTGGGATAAACCCATGCTCTACTGACAACAGTATGTCAGGCCACAGTTAACTCATTTTATTATTATCTATTCATACTCTGCAGCATGCTCATGGCACAGTGGGATCAGACTGCTAATTTTGTACATCATATACTTACAGGGTTAAAATCCAGATTATTGTTCATTGTGCTATTTGAGTCAGCTTTTTGATAAAGAAGATTGTTCCAGTAAGATCTAGTCATGTGCATTATTTGTGTTAATGATTTTAAAGTGTTTTACCTCCGCTGCTTCTGGTAGAATGAAATCTTCGGCTTGCTGTAAAGACACATGCAAGCTGTGTTTTCCTTGAAGACTTTCATTATCTTTTTGCAGTCTCACCAACTCTTCTGAAACCTGCTCCCTTGACTGTGTCAGGACAGCCTCCAATGCAAAGAAAAGCATAAATTCTCACTTAGAGTCATGCTCAGATCTCTTCATGATCCATTTACTAGCATTGCTTTCAAAAGCCTGGTGAATTGATACTCTTTGTAAAGAAGGGAAACAAAATGATCATGTGGTTCAACACGATCAGTTCTTTCTTGCCTGGTCTATGCACCAGAAATAAAGGCAAGATCAATCTTAACTGTACAGGCAGATAGGAGGAAGCAAGTGATAAATATAGCATTGTTAAGTCTCCCAGTTTTCTTCCTTATTTATCCATTAGCTAGGTGTGCTCGTAGAGGGGGGGCAGGGGAGGAAAATCACATGTGGTTTTGGGAACTGGCAGTGATATTTATTAAAATGACCTAACAACTCAGCTGTAAGATCAGGTTATTCAAAAAAATCTTAAAACATTCATCCTGAAACTTTCAATGGTAGGTGTCTGCCTCCCACTGCCTTTTGAGGAAAACATCAAAATAGCTGACCCCTTATGAAAAAAAAAGGATTAAAGAAAACATAGTTTTGCTTGCATTACAAAAGAAAAAAAATCCAGTGAACTTTTCTGAGAGGAATGATTGCTTCGGTATAGGGAAACAGGGACTTGAACTCTGACAGAAGCTGCCCTTTGTATCATAGGTGGACAGCACGAAAAGCATATTCAGATCAATACATTTACTGAATCTCCTGCATCTCCATTAGGCATGCTTTCATGCAGAACATCAAACGGAACATTTCTGCAAGCAATGTCCTGATGTCCTACAGACAATCCCAGACTGCAGAAACGCAATACTGGGATTCATGAGAATGAATGCTCTTAGTCCCCACAATGCTGTGCAGAGGAGAAAAAAAAAGAAGAAACTTGATTCTAATATAGAAGGGAATGAATTGCTCTAAGGAAGTTAAACTTTGTTTTGCCCTAGAAAATGAGGTCCTATTCCTATTCTTTGGCTTAATTCCTACAAGATGCTCAAAATAGTTTAAAAAACATTAAGTTCCCATAGACATCTCTTCCTGGTGTTAGGGCTGATATTTTAAGTCTGACCTGTAGAAACATTGAGCGTTCATCTCAAACTCAAGAAAATATTCACTAGTGATGGTACTTGCAATGAATCCTAAAAAATCATCTTGAGAAAATTTATTCTGTCTTCAGATCTGAGGTTAAATAAGATACTAAATGGGCATGGAACATACATAATGAACAAGGGGGAAAAGAAGTTGACGAGTGATCTCCATATTAATCAATATGCATACACACAGAAAGTATGACAGACTGACCCTACAAACTGTTACAGGTCCACCACTTGCTATCAGAGCTCACTTGATCAGTGTCTTTACATGTTAAGATGCACAGCTCTCTCAAGCCAAGCTTGGCTGGGCAGCAAGACAAAGCCTTTTACAAACACATTGAGCTCCAAAGGTTAGACAAACAGTGCTGTTCAAGTGATCTCTGGGCTTAAGCTGTCTTACCATTTGCTCCTGGACACTCCTCTTTGCTTGTGAAAACGCCTGCTGCAGTTCACTGAGGAAGTTCTCTGACTTTTGACATTTAGCCATAAGCAAAGAGATCTTAAAGAAAACCCACACAGACAAAGATATAAAGCATGAAACAGATTTTGAAGAAGAAATAACCACTGAAGTTGTCTTTATCATTACTAATATATACTTTGAAATGTCAATAATTTGATATTTCAAACTAATCCACTAAAGTTTATTTTGTTAATTCCTTACTCAGTAAAGCTGTAATGCAGCTCAAGTCAGTAAGAAGAGATGCTGTGCTTCTATACCAATAATATACTTGTATTCTATTTAACAAACTCTAAACAACAAATAAACAGTTAATTCTAATCAAACTTGAATGTAAGCCAGTTCAGAGATACTGAAGGGAAACTGCAGAGCTACTAAGTTTTCAGCATTTTCTTTAAGGTAATTTTTTGTACCTTTATCCAAAAGCAGAGATCTTCAAAAACTTTACAATTAAGTTATTCTACAACAACACATGCTTAACAGTAAGATAAGCATTACTTAAGAGCACCCTGGTACAGCCGAAAGAGCGAACATATAAACATATCCCTGTCACCTAAGACAGACTTTGTCTAATGACTACTGTTTCTTACTAAGGACAGTGGGTGGGGTGGAAGAGAGAAAGTCTTCCAGCACAAGTGAAGTAAATTCAATGTCTTGTACACAGCATTTACCTAATACTGTAACCTTTAACAGGCCAAAGACTGTGACTTTTTTTTTTTTTTTAAAAGCTATGACTACCACACGTCCTATTTGGCTCCATTGTTCCAAGAGAATTACGTATTAGTCTCAGACTGAAAAACCTTCTCAGCAGGCTATTATTTTAAAGTAGTCTAGTGCATATTTTGGACCAACTACTGTTAACTGCCTGCTTAGCTACACTTTAACTGTGTGTCTTCACCACAAGTCCATTAACTGGGTGTCAAGTATTGATGAGAGCAAGTAGTATGATTAGTACTACTCTTCTACTGATAAGGACAGTGACCAAGAACACAGGGCTACTTTTGCACATTTGGGTGATTTCATACACAGGTCACTTCAAGACTCAAACACTACTCAAATTCCAGTTATCACCTCTGTAATGGATTTCAAGATTAGAGATGAAACTTTAGGGCGAAAATTGGATAACATGATATCAGAGACATGTCGGACTAGAAACTGGCAGACTCAGGTGGAGCACAACTAACCCTATAAATTCTCTTTTTTTTTTTTGCCTCTACAGCAGGTAGTCCATCCATATCTAACAGAAGATGAGTTCTTGTTAACATACTTTTGAATAACATTTTGTGATTCCTACCATCTTGATTACAAAATGCTTGTACCTGATTAGAGGAGTCTTCAGCACTTTGTTTCATGTAATCCTCCAATTCCTGTTTATCTTTTGTTGTCTTTTCCAGCTGATCATTAGCCTGCCTCAGCATCACCTGCAGCTTTTTCACCTGTGTTGTTACAACAAATAATTTAATTTTCCATTCTTTTGGGGAGCATTTATTTCCTGAACACAAATACAACCTACCCCACCGCACCCCCAAACCACAAAACAAAATCTGTCAAAACGCTATGCAACCAAGAAGTTCCTTTGTTGTTGTTCTGAAACACCCTGCATCACAGATTACACCTATAAGGAAACGCGGGACATCAAACCACACTGGACCATCGCCATGTAATGGCTTCAATCACTTATTTCAAAGCAGAATTTGACTCATGCCTTTCGTACCCACGTGAAAATTGTTCTTCAGTATACGGCAGAAAACAAACATCCTCCAATACTTTACAGTCATTTTATGCTGCTAGGATGAGGTCCTTTAATTTTTCCTTTGCTGTTAACAATTCTTGCAGTATCAAAGATAATAGAATTTAATGCATGACAAGCATTTTAGAATATAAATTATGAAAGATACTGACTTCAGCATGAGCACACCACTTTTTATAGAACAATGCCTTTACTGCATGGTCTTACAGCACTGGATAAAGTGGTTCTCCAAGGTGAATCCTTAAGAAATATGTTCATGTGGTGCTCATAACCACATACCAATAACAAATCAGGTTATGTCAATAATATGTCAGAAGTTATCCAGATTTTAAGTATGCTGACATTGTTCGGTTAAAACCAATGAATAAAACAGCAGATGGTTCATTGTTGCATCCTTAGTAGTTCGAATAGCTGCAAAAGTCTTGCTAAAGCTAGAAGAGAAATCCCACCTGGTCTCTTGTCTCAGCCTCCTGAATCTGGATACCTTGCAACTGCTTCTCATAATTTGAGCACATATCACAGCGTCTACCCAGCTTGTTCCCTGCATTCTGCACCTGGAGAACACAGAGTTATCACCTGCCATAAAGGCCAGAAAATTCTTCAAGGAACACAGGAGTGCTACACACTCTCAGGTGTGTTGTGTGATCACAAAATATTACAGATAAAAGACAGTGGCAGAATCATGTAATGGCAAGATTAAGTTTTTCTAAAAGTAACAGATAATGTAAATCAGCTGCAGGATATCAGCTTTTCCTGGCACGAGTCCTACTATTAGCACAAAAGCAATAAGCCATGACATCAAGCGTTCATCAAGTCATTCAGTGTGTCTTTTTGAAATATGTTACTTAATTACCTGTACAGAAACAGACATCTCTGAGAAAAGCTTTCAACAGGCCATAGCATTTTTTCATGCAATTATTTTGTATTACAAATCAAATTATAAACACAATATTATGGTGTTTGGTTGGGGGGGTTGTGTGTGTGTGTTTGTTTCTGGGTCTGTGTGTGTGTGGTTTGGGTTTGGGGTTATTTTTTTTTTTTTTAGTTTTTCTTTAAATCAACACAAAGCAATTAAAAAGCAAGTCAGTTCATCAGCTCAGGACTTCCTTAAATCTTTTTCCTCCTGTAACTGAGCTTTGAATATTTGTCAATGGCATGTACTAATTTTCTTCTATAACAGTTATCAAGCTTTATTTACTTTTTAATACCCTCCTCCAGTATTGCTGAGGATCAGAGACTGAATAATTAGCTAAAAGACCAATTGGGAAAGAATAAAGTAGAAGACAGGCAGATTTAAAAAAAAAAACAAAAAACCAAACAAAACCAACCCAAAACCAAACAGGGAAGGGGTTGGGGGAAAGGTTGGGGTGTGCAGCATGGAAACAAACAGGAAACCAGCTGCCATTTTGAGATTGTAACGGTTTTGGCCAAGGGGACAAATGGAAGTTTTATCAAAGCTCCAGCTGCAAGTCAGGTTTGAGCTGAAATCGTATTTGTATTTGCTGCTCCATGTCACACCCACACAGATTGGCATTCACATACCCTGCCTTCAGAAACATGTGGGAAGCAGCGCATTTCTTTTCTGAATTCTAAGAAAGGGTTGGAGTAAAGTGTCATCAAAATGTCAATAGGGCAAGGAAATACTCAAGAGTAGAGGATTTAACTCAGCTCCAAGATCACGACACCATAATTTCTCCAGATATTACAAATTAGTAGCAACACAAAACAAGCAACTTTACAAGAGGTTTGGAGAAACCTCCTAAGTAATAATTTGCAGATCAGTTGAATTCCAACAAGGTGAGGAAATAAAATATTGCTAGTTCTTAATTTCATCTGTCCTTTGCCTGGCATCTTCTTTTTCACTGCATTCTTACATTACTTTTTTTTACCCCCATCTTGTCTTCCTTTTCACCCATTATGGATTGTTAACTTCCCCCCTGCCTTTTCTTCCCCTGTAAAGTGTTACTTCTTGGCCTCTCTTCTTCTGCAAGAGTAACCACAGGAGCCCCACAATACTCCTCTTTTCAGCAAGAAACAAAATGCAAGCTTTGAACTGGCATCATATAAAGCTGCTGAAAAACTGACAGGCAGAACACCCAGAAGCAACAATTTCCTTGGTCACCCATACTGAAACTGGCACAGTGTTAAGTCTAATCTGCTGCTTGTCACTCTCAGAAATTGGCTTCTGATGATGCAAGTCCCCAACAACTTTCTGAAGCTTCCTTTGTAGTAGCTTTTTGTGTTATGCATATCTTGGCTGCTCATTTCTCAATTGCACTCCATGCACAATCCTCAGTAAAACTCCTTAGTGTACAAAACAGCACTGTTAGCTCTGCTCCTTTTGTTAATCTTTGCACCCTCCTAGTCACCGCAGTTGCACTATAACGTCCTTTCCTTAGCTTCCCATTTTCTCCTTTTCTTTGAGTTCTCCCATCTTTTTTCACCCTCTCACATATTTGCAAGGTCAACAGCTACCTCTGCCAGACCCTCCCCTAAGCATAAAAATATCCTGTATTTAGTAAAGCTGACCTTCCCACAAACAGAGGTAGCCAATACAGTTTACGTCAGATGTGCTTCACCTACAGAAGTATTCCAAGAGAGAAAAGTGAATAGCTACCTATGATGCTACCTATTTCCTTCCGCATCTGACTCTGCGTAAAGCGAATTAGAGTTTTCACCTAGCAGACAGCCCACAACGTGCAGGCAGCCTGTCACGCAGGCAGCGGTCACAGCAGATGCATGCAGTAGGTACTCACCTCCTTCTGCAGTAGGTTCCACTCAGTCTCACTAACCAAGCGGTAACCACTAGGAGATACATAAGCACTTTCTACCCCTTGTGTAACACTGGAAAGAAGTGAAGCAGTCTCTTCTTGCTCTGGCGTCATTGCTTTGATTGCTTTTTCCTGATCTTTGGTTAACATGAACCCACTTGGCATTTGCAGAGACCCGACAGAAGCTGTATCAAAGTTCTCAGACACTGAATCTGCTCCAACAAGTGGTCCAAAATCTGACTCATCCAGATTCCCAGCAGATTTTGCTTTGTTGTTGTACCCTAAAGCTTTGGACTGTAAAGATCCAGATGTCCCCAGACTGTCTGTTGACTGTGCTCTCCGTAGTCCATCTTTAAACATATCATTATCTGATTTATTGAAAGATTCGCCAGAAGAAAGAAGCAAGTCTGCATCCAATGAATGGACTGAGCCATGGGTGCTATTGACATGCTCCTGGAAATGAAAAACAAAGAAGAAAAAATTATATACTCCATTCTAGAAGCATGGTACAAGAGGAATGCTGGACACTAATTATCAGACATGGAAAAGGCAAATTTAAATTGGCTTTGGCAAGAACATCTGATCACTAAGCTTAAGATGGCAGACAAAAGGATAGAGAACTGAAATGTACCAACTAGAATTAAAAACCAAAACAAACAAGCAAAAAAGTCTTCTGTTAACAGAGTGCTTTTGTAAGAATCCATTTTCCTGCCAAACACACAGTCATCTTACATCTTCCAGTATTTGAAACCAGGTGCTTCTTCCACTAAAGAGATATACTTGCAATACCACTTCTAGAACTACGATCTACACAACAGAAGGCAAATACTCCACAAGTGAATTCAGAAGTCTTTCATAAACCAAAAAATTTCACATTAACATAAAAATAAATGGAGAATGATACACTTAAAATCTAGTCTATACTGACAAGTGACTTCTTTCTTCTGCTTTGAGTGTCTGACAAAATATTGTAAGAAAAAGAAATATTTTCTTGAAAAGATTATTTGTACACAAAATAAAATGAGAAGGGTAAAGGCTGGGCTTAAACAGAAAGGTATCCTGGGGAATGCCAATACCAAAAGCCACACTAAATATCCTGTGACGCATATAAGGCACACTAAGTCTCTTGATCTATTTTTATTTATTTGTAGCATTGAAATGAGAGCAGTAATGATTTATTTAAAAAGCATATGACTGCTTTCAAGATAACTTCCAATATATTATGCACTTCTGCTTTGCCATTAGACATGTAAAGAAAATAACACTGAAAACAAGCCTCTTGAGAAAAATAATACTTTCAGAAATAGGTCCAGCAGAGACTAGCAGGCAGCTGATACTTCCATATAGGTGTTTATAACATAAGTATATATTATCTACTACTGTTTTTATGACTGTTGTAAATGCCTTGTTTTAATCATTTTTAGGCATAATATTTATATTTACATGTCTACATGTGAGTTCAAGTTCATAACAAAAAAGTCAAGAGAATATAGACATATAAAATTGCACCTTCAGACAACAACTGTTTGGTGATACAGTTAACAATTTGTTTGTATTGCAAACTGCTCAACAGACAAGAGCTCAGAAGTCAAATTATGACAAGTTGTAAGATGTGAGCGATAATATGATTCATTACCACTTGTAAAACACATCCTGTACAGTTAAAAAAGGTCATAAATAGCAACAAAACCAAATCCATAAACAAAACCAAAACCACTCTGGAAACTCTGCCCTTTCTCAAAATGTAAAATTTTCCATTATGTATAATTCCTAGAATTAAATGGATGTTGTCATTAAGGGGCTCCAGAGTATCCTAGGAACTGAGATTAAAAAAAAAAAAACATCAGAAGATAAAACTTTTGTTCACCATCAGTATGTCTCATTTGCATATCTGGATACAGAAGTGATGGTATGCAACGCAGTATTTGAAATAGAAAGTTGTATTCTTACTGGCCTTAATGTAGGATAAAGGGTAGAACTAGATCTCAGCTACATTTAGATGTTATGATTCTGAACATCTTTCTGCATTCTGAACTGTTATAAATCATTGATAAGAATAAAGAGCAGACTCTAGAAGTATATACTTTTTTCCCTCAAAAGGGATAAACAAAACAGGCAAAATGCTGGTTCACACTGAATTGTGTGAACCAGTCTCTTGAGGCTTACATAAGCTTCTATAGCACAAAACTTGGTTTGTTTTTATTAATTTGTCCCTATTTTGACTTACAAAACCAAAATGGAACCTGTCAGATGATCAGATAAAGAAGCAAAATGCAGCGGAAAAGGATAAGTAACTGCCCATTTTGATATTGTTTCCAAGTTCCAACCCATGTGCTCATTGGACTTGTTTCCTCACAAGCTTCCGCAAATTTCAAATACAATTTCAGCTTGTCCCAGTGTATGACTATCTACAACACCCAAATGGCTTGCTAACTAATGACATCCAGCAGCATCACTTTTTCTGGCTATTATAATGGGTTTACTAATATAGCTCAAGCAGCTTCCGCAAAAACTTGGTGCTGAGACCCAGCTACTGGCTCGACTAAAAAAAGCTTATTTTTGGTTGCTGAACAGATGTGGCCAAAAACCTCAACTCGCACAGTTCGATCTAGCTTAATACACACAGACACACACATCACACTATTTTGCACATGCTAAGCAACTGGCTAACTTCACAATCAGTGATCTCGGACTTGTCTAACTAGTGTAAGCTTAGTACAGAATTCAACAAGTAGGTTAGCAAAGTAGCTACAATACACTTGCTGAATGTTCAGATATAATTGGTTTAATTCTGAACATTTAGGTATGTTAGAATGTGGTTACATATCCAAAGAGAATATTACTGCAGTTAAACATCCAGTACGTAAAAGGTAAATTACAGTTTTTAACAGCACCTCTCAGGATTGTAAAGTATTGTCTTCCAAACTTTATTAGAATTTATATATTCAAGTGCAACTCCAAAGATTTTTCATTGCTGAGTAAGAATTAAGTGCTACAGAGACTAAAGGGCACTAATTTTGCATTTGTAATCAACACCCTGAGGAATGCATGAGTGCTCAAAGTTGCTTTGAACTATCCAATTGTTTTACCTCTTCATTAGAGAGCTGGGTAAGGGCTTCCTCATGGGCTAGAGAACATGAAGCTTTCGTTTCATCATCTGAATCTTTTTGCTTCTGCTCCTTTCTCTTGCTAAGCCTTTGCTGATCATCTTCTTCCTAGAAATCAGTAGTCAATAGAGAACACATATAAACAGGATTCAATTTTGCTGTAGTAGTCATGACATTATATTTTATGATAAACTAAGCTACAAAGTCGGCACTGGAAAAGATTATTTTGGTTAAAAACCCAGTATTTATCACATAAGGATTCTTTTGGTTAAAAATCTAGTGTTCATTTCAAAAGGCACCCAAACTGACTTAAATCAGAACTTACTTTTCAAGTTTAGCAACCAATTCATGTTGTAGAATAATTTTATTCAAAGACATATTACCTAGATAAAATTCTTATTATAGGGATTACCAAATAAGTAACAAAAATAGCTGTTACACTGGCTATCGTATAGAACCTGATAACTTATTTGCATCACTAACGGCCCCACTAACAGCGCATTAAACAAGAAGTGCCTTGATCACTCTAAACAATGGACTATAACATATGGAAAAAGAATCAACAGAAAGACATCATAGAACACTAAGTCATAAAGCATGTACACAATCACTTGCATAAGCTAATTTAAAATGAAGGTCTTAATTTATGCCTGAGCTAGATACTGTATTGGAAAAACCTAGAAAGAAGTGAAACTTGCTATCTTAACATCCTTAATGCAGATGTTTTGCATCATAGATGACTGTTTCTTCCTCCAAGATTAACTTCTGGATATTATTACTTTTTCATTTAACAATATTGGAAACATTACTTTTAAAGTTACTATATAAATTAATATTAAAATATTTGCACAAATGGAGAGTTTCTGTTTTAACTGTCGGCTGTTATTCAAATGAAGAATTTCTATTAAAACTGTCAGCTATCATTTTTTGAAATATTAAACACACTTAAATAACTTGTCTCCAACATGTGATTTCCATACCTGTTATATCACATTAAATCTACAGTATTTAAAGAAAAAAAAAAAGGGGGGAAAAAAAAAAAGGAAAGGGAAAGCAGCAAGTAACCTGATCCTTTTTTTTCAGTTCTTCAACTTGTCGGAGCTGCTCAGAGGTCAGAACAATTTCCATACGTTGCATGTCCCTCATCAGCAAACGCTGAGACTCCAAGAACTGGTCGTTGGCTTTTTGCCATGTGTGTTTCAACTGGTTGTGCTGTTGTCGCTCTTGTTCTAAGAGATGGCAGACTATTCAAAAATAGAAAGAGTCATTCTGAACCAGAATTTTTTTAACCTCTTTTCCAAAGAGAAGCATTTTCCATGAATAAAAGTAATCATTGCTCTAATCAAGAACAGTCAGGCTTTGTTCAACAACTATTTAGGATGAAATAAGACATTTCCTTAATTCCCAAACTTGGCTTTTGATTAGGGATGTATTACTGACAGTTTAAGATTTTCCAATTAGAAGACTAATGCCTTAACTTCATTCATGAATTCTAATAGTTTCTTTTTTTAGTGCTGGTTTCAAAGGACTGTCTTCTATGTCCCTATTTATTTCAACAGGAGGTTCCATTTTTCATTCCTCTACAGTGATTCTGTGCTGTACTGACATGCATGTACATTTATTCATCCATTCCACCACCAGGCATTCAGAATTGACATACCTCAGGGAGACATATCAATACATTGTGGAAATAATGCTCATAATTGTACACAAGTAAAAGACACAAGTAAAATCACTTTAATAAGAAGGAAACTTGCAATACTATAAGAACTTAGCAGAAATTCAATAGCATCCCTCAAGAGAATGAATGGCTCTGCTGTTTTTCTCCATCATAAATGAACTCCGCATTCAACTCTGTAAACTTTTTAAGGGCTTTCACATTTAAAAGCACTGCTTCCTCCTCCCACAATTTCTTTAAATCCAATTCAAATAAGAAATCAGAAAAGAATGAACACCTATGTTGGTTTTTTGCATCCTTAACGTGAAACCGTCAAAAGGATTGTTATTAAATAGGTACCTTCATGCAGTTCTTTCCGCAACTTCTCTGCATCTTCTTGCAGGACTGATTTTTGTGTGTTGAGAACAGCCACATACATCTCTAAGTCTGTCCTACATGACTTCTCAGCTTCCAAATAATGGTTCAGTTCTTTAACCTGAATAAAAAGAGGGAAATCTACCATCTCAGTGAGGGAACACTCTCAGGCATTTCCTTTTTGTTAGGCATTATAGTGTGGCCTGTTTGGGTAATGTACAGGTGCTGAAGGACAAGTTTATTTCTGGAAATCACAAATATTCAACTACCAGTGTGCAAGCAGTACTTGTTTTTATTTCTGAATAAATTACTCATTAGAATTCTGCTAAGTCAAACATATCAGTATATCATAGTTGTAACAGTTGGATCACAACAGCAGCGGCACTGAGCACAGAGATGGTAGAGGCAAATATCTAAGAAGAGCAGACAATGAAGCAATCCTTTAATCAGTGCTGATAAGCCAACAACTAAGCAGGATGTGGAGATGGTTCAAAATAGAGTAATAATAGTAGTCAGAAAACATGACTATGAGGCAAGCTTGAATTAAACCAGGGATGGTAAGCCTAAGAAGATAGAAAACTTGGGGAAAGACAAGAAAACACGCATTCAAACCCATGAAAGACTGCTACAAAAAGAAAGGAAAATCTGTCAAATGAAAAGTAATAACATCAAGAAAGACTGAAGAAATATACTAGGATTTTTTTCTTCTTTTTTGTTTTTTAAATAGCAAAGCTAAAGAAGAACTGGAACGAACATCCTGCAGAGATTGCAGAATCTCCGGTGAGAACCTTGTAAGATAGGGTAACATAAATACCTGTCAAACATGATGCTTGTAGAAATGGATCCCATCTTGGAGCAAGGAACGGGTTGAACGATTTCTTTATGGCACTATTCAGTTTTATAGTTTGCTGAGTCAGGAATCACAGGAGTTTTTATTTTAAAGGAAACAAAAGCCTTCAGGCAATTCCTAACTGGCTCCACAGAGCTGCTGTTCATCTTCCTCAACACAGTATGGGAGCCACAGACACCAAATCAGAGTTCAAGACAGCCCTTCGGCTTTAACTTGCCATTGATGGCAGGGACAGCTTCTCCTGCCCTAGGATACCAACTCTTCTATCTGCTAGGATTTTAGCCTTTTAAATAGAAAAATCTGACTCCCAGAGAATAGCCCTTGGGAAGGATGGAAGGTGGGAGAGGGAGAGAAGAGAAACACATTGTTTCACTAATCCAACTAAATACTCCACACTGAGAAACAAAATTACATGACTCAAGCAGATCTGAGGGATTTCATCACGATTAACAGGAAAGCCAAATATATTGCTCATTCTGCACATCAGTCCTCATACCTGTCTAGTAATACAAATCATGTAAATAATACCTCGCATTTTTATAGCGCCATAGATTAAAGTACTTTTAACAGCTTACTAAGTTTGTGCTTAAACATCTCCTTGCTAGATAGAAAATAGCAATTCTTTCCCATTAAGCTAAAAAGGGTGACTTGAAATAGGACTATCGGCAACTTCAGACAGAAGGGATAATGAAATGGAATTGACCAGAGGTAAGAATTAAGGGCCTAAGTTATTTTCTTTGGTAAGAATCACCATCTAAAGTGAGACTTCTTTAAAAACAATCCCCCAATAAACTGGAAGCATGGATAAAGTGATTATTCTCTTTTTTTTTTTCCAAGAGATGCGTGCTTGTGTTTTACTCATCCCATAGAATGACATGCTCAGATTTTAGAGGACTGACAAAGACACCAACACAATTCCTGGTCCTGAAACACTATCAATTTTACTCAGGCCTTGCCTGTAAGGAGAGAGGGAGACAAGAACAACCTATGATTTTTAAAACCAAATTCAGAAAAGTTCTAAGAAAAGTTCTAGACTACTCCTAAGAACAGAAGAAAAGATAAAAAGGAGGAAAAAAAAAAAAAAAAGCATTCTGAGAGCAAGCAAGCAAGCAAGAAGAGAAGGTTCATGTTTCCTCATCTTTCCCAAATTCATCCTGGCAATGGAAAGGAAGTATTATTTGCATCAAGAGAAAAAGCAGAACTACCTGGAGAACTATTATTCCTAGGAACATTTCAATCTCAAAACTTTGACCTATAAAGCACAAAGAATCTATGAAGAAGGAAAACACTCAAGCATGGACTCTCAATCTAGTACAATTTTTTTAGATTGTTAAATGAATTACACTGTTATCCTAAATCTCAGGCAGACCTCCAAGTTCGGATAAAAGGGGAAGGGGAAAAAAAAAAAAAAAAAAAAAAAAAGAGAGAGAGAAAGAATTCTAGCAAGTGATGAGCATCTATTTAAATGATTTAAATGAGAATACAGAAGACAAGGAAGGTATTTATTTACATGTCTTATAAAAATCCACATGGTAAGCTACTCTGCAATTTCAGCCTATTTGACTTCCCAAGATAAAATATTTGTAACAGAAGACATCTTCATTTCTGTATAAAACAGTACATTAAATGCAACTATCTTACAGTGATGTAGATATTATTTACCCTTCACAGCTGATGAGAAAGTTCAATAGGGGTTCTGACATATCTGAAGAATACAAGATTGCTAGATAAATCACTCACATTGATTTCTTGGCAGCAATGACCAGTACCCCTTTCTATGAATCTGAGATTTGCTTAAATTTTAAGATATAAAAATTCTGACGATATTGCCTCAGTTTTATGCCCAGGATTAGAAAATGAAATATAGCAGATGCTGGATGGAAGTAGATTAAAAGAATTCTGCCAAATGCAAATCTTTCTTTGCCTGCAAGCATGACAACAATCTAAAGGCCAGGCTGTTGGAGAGGTGCAAAGCAGCTATTTTTCTAGAGCTTTTTCTTTTTTATTACTAGTAGACCTGAAGCCATGGAATTTAAGCTAAGCATAGATCACACGCACACACGCGCGCGCATATGTAACACAACCCTCAAAACAGAAAGATGGGAAAACATATATAGGCCAAATATGTTATTTGAGCTACAGGAGGAAAGATGTATTGCGCATGAAGAGTTTCACAATACACCTTTTTCTCTCTTACAAAATTTGACTTTACTTATCTGCATCAAACTAGCATAATGCAAGATATAAATTAGCGTACAGTTACAATTCCACCTCACCTTTGATGCTTCTAACTCTTTTATTTTTTCTTCAGCTCCTGTCAATTTTTCCTTTAGCACTGCAATCTCTTTCTCCATAGGCATCACAACCGAACGCAGCTTCTCAGCATCTTCCTGGGCCTGAAGTTAACACAATAAATTATGAATAACACATTATCATAGTTTTCACCACAACAGCTTCCATTATCAGAGACATTTGGAGAAAATGTCTATGCCAACAATAATAGCTGACTAAACTTCCACTTTCAATACTCGCCTTATTGCTATTTATTTAGTTCAGCGGTCCTCTCTACGACAACAGGCCGATATTACTCCATTCACAAAACGTAGCTAAATTTTAAATCCATGTATGGATTAGGCCATGAATATCTGTTTTTAAAGAGAATGTTAGTAAATCTATCACTCTTGATACTTGGGAGAAAATTTACGGACCAGGCATTTCAAAATACGTACACTTTTCTGTTATTAAAGGCCTAACTTCCTGCAACTTGCTGCCACATAGCACATAAAAAAAAAAGTGTAACACAAGAACTGCATGGTGAGTTATTGGCCATTCACTTATTTACTCATGAACTTAGCAGAAAAAGGATCTGCACAGTAATGCATAGTGTAGCTTTGTTCTGTTTTGGAAGACCATTTTTCAACTTTAAATTATTACGGATGTAGCATCAGGTTTGGGTGTTACTGTACTAAATATTTCAAAACTATATACAGATAATTTATCAAAACCCCCATGATTTTTTCAAAAAGTAGTTCTGAAAAAGATCAAAGCAGGATAACAGAATGAGAAGACTGATATATGGGGGCGTTGGGGGTGGGGGGTGAAGAGAAAGAGCCAGGCAAATTTAGCAAGAATTAAAATGAGAAATAGTGTTCAGTGTTCAAATTCAGAATTGCATGTGTCAAAGAGTAGCCCTGACTTCCCCATTTCTTAAATGCTCTGGCTTTCCTTCATGGATGCACTAAAAACTTTCCAAGTGAAAGTAACAGCTCCCATAGACTCTACAACAGCAAGCAGAATACCTAAATATTCACCACAGTAAAATTCTTCAAGCCATGAAGAATTTAAGCAACCTAATTTGGTTTGTTTTATGTATGAAGGCTCAGAATGCTCAATTGTTCTCTGTCTTCTACTGGAGGAACTCAGCAGGGGAGGGAAGGCAGAGAACCATGTCCCAAAGCCGAAGTTTCAAAAGATGACACTTTTCCTAACCTGATCAGCAAAGACAGCCGCTAAAAGATAACATTCATGTCTTGTTTTAAATCTAGACTAGAATGCAGGTCCTAGGGACTACTCATTTGACTTTCAGTTTCTGGTAAGCTTATTGACAACTGTATTCTGAGCAAGACTTTCAGGAAGAAAAATAGACAATATTTTTAACCATTGAAGCTTTCTAAACTTAAAATTAATACACAAAATAAAATAATGTTGCAATACCTGTCAATTATACAAATGCTACCAGGAGCTTAGGCTCTAAAAAGCTTTAAAGAAAACTCTATAGACCAAACAAAATTACATTTCTTCATGTTTCATTCACTTCTGCTACATTTTGCCACTGCTAGTTTGCTTGTCCAAAGAGTACAAATAAAATCAGTGAGGAAAGCGAGGGACATCACATGATGCAGTGAATTAAATACCAGGGACATGTGATGGTGTCACATGTACATACATACCCTGTCACTTGCAGCCAGCAACTCATCAGTCACATTTTTTGAACAGATGGGAGCAGGAGTTCAACTTCAAAGATTGCTTTATATTTTATTTATTGTATCAGTTCTATTCATTTAATGTTACCTATAGCTGGCTCATATGGACTAAAGATAGCCCAACATTTTTAAGACTGTTGAATAAGCTTTTTCCTAATTATTCATGATAACTGCAGGAATATTTCATCACCAGTCTGATTTCACACGGTTCAACACTGAATATAGAGCAACAAATGCATCCATGTTGGAACCAACCAGTTCAGAGGAATAGAAAGTTCTCTGAAAGCAAAATCATACTTGTTGAACAGCAATCAACTGGAAAGACAAAACTGTATCAAATCCCACCTGACAGAAAAATTGCTCTAGCTTTTACTGCTTGGTAAACAGAGCTGAAGTTTGACACTATGGTTGCAACATATTGCAAATGTTTCCTTTAAAAAAAAGGGCCAGAGGGGGAGGTTGAGGGGGTAAGGATCCATATTAAAGATCAGTATGATACTGAACTAAACACTCAGAATTAGCCTTTATCTGCTAACAAAATGAGTGCTGGTCACTGGGTCCACCTTTGAAGTTAAAGTATAATTACCAAGATGCCCAAATTGAGGTTGAAGTTCCCACTCAAACTTTTAATGAAATATCTATCCTGTCGAAAAGTGCTACATAACGATACTGTCACATGTGGCAAGAGGTGCCACAGCATCACATTTCCTGTATTAAAAGGCATTATTCAGACTCTTCCAGAGGTGTGATCCTTAAAATGTTTATTTCCTTCAAACTTTTTGCCAAACTAATTTGACTGCCAAAGACCAAGGTTTTACACCTTATCAGCTTGTATTTGCTCGTGAGCTAATTAAAAACAAAGCACCCAAACCACTTCTGCCCCAGCAAAACCTGCTTCCCCCAGCACAGCAGCTGAAGAACACGCTGCAAGGGATCTGCAGATTACAGCGTGAAGATGACACCACAGAGAGAACATGCTAAAAATGAGTCCAAGCCACCACACAAAACATTGCATTGCTAGCCTGAATGTCCTTTACTGTTACTCTAACCAACATTTTCAGAATAAAAACCTGGCTAGAGAAATCTCAGGCATTACTGTACCTGAATTTGTTCCTTAAAACCAAGACAAGCAGAAAACACAGACACAATTTGAGAATCTCTCTTTAAAGTAGAAGTAAACCATTCAAAGTTCCTCTAAATGTATTCCGCTGTTCTTTATCATTACCTACAAAAGCAGCTTACTGTACATCAGATGTTATGGCCAACTCTGTCACAGAAATCAGGTTACTCCCCCCTTCCAATTTCCCCTCTTCTGACTAGTAAGCACACTTCATAACAGGTGGTTTGTCCTTTCTTGCTCCCTCTATATGCAAAATAACCTGTTCTGCAGATTTCTGCTACTCAGAGTTTGACACAACTGTGCTAAGAGGAGTCTTTATAGTCATCACAGTTCCAATAGCAAACCAGGTCATTTCCTGAATGGAAAATGAGGTCTGAATAAAAAGGGACTAGCCGAATTTTGCCAGTGGGCAGGACTGATTCCCACCAAGTCATTGTCCAGAGAGAGCCCAGTCATTCCCAAGCAGAGAACTTGCATGGAAGTACATGCTGCTATGGCTAGACTGCTTTTAGCATCTGTGATAACAAAAAACCCAAAACCTATCTGGTATTACAATGCAACAGGAAGATAAAGAGATTTTTACAAATCACCAATACATTTTCTGAAAGATGAATCACTAGGTAAGCATGCTTATCATTAGAACAAAGTATTTACCTTTTTTTAGTTGGGAAGGGAGATTTATAGAATACCCACAAAGTTTTCAGCACAGATTTCTTAGAAATCATTGCTTTATGATAAAAATCACAGAACACACAAGTTTTCTACAGAGATTTGGCAATTTGCAACTTGAAATATATTTACATGGAAAAGCAAAACAGCTGCTTGAAGACAAGTGCATGTGTTCCACCAGACACACTCTTTCTGACAAGAGGATGCTCAAGAATGCCAAATGCCAGGTTTGCAGGCTAGACTTGGATACCTCTGGCGACGTAGTCACAGTCTAGTAAATACAGCTCAAAATAATATGCTTATCAAAACATTACCCACCCGCTCTAAGAGCTCCCAAACCAGGATAAATAATATGCACACTGGAATCCTGATAAGCACACATACCAAAACTGTACAGTCAACCAAATAAATAAACTTTAAATTCAAAGACATATTTACAGAATTTGGAGCAACATTTGTTATCTACCCCTCATCTCTTTCAGAGGAAAAAGTATGCAGACAACAAGCATAATCGTTAGCAATTACGTGGACACAGTATCAAATTTCACTGATTTTCTTTGTAGTTTAAAATGGATTCTATAGCCAAATTGAACACAACTGAACTGAGATACTATCCAGTCAAGAGAGCCAAGAAGGTTAGCGTCCTGGACTGAAACATATGGCTTGTAATCTTTTCTCTTCTCCGTCCATTCTTCTCACCTCACCTCTCATTGAGAATGCTAGACAATGGTATGGTTTTCTGCTAGTTTTAAGAAATGTGATATATTATATGCTGGTACAGCATCTACTTACAACCCAGAGAGCAAAGTACTTTTTTTCTTTTTCACTCCTTTGAGATGTTTGGAGATTCCTTAGAACTGGCTAGAAGATTAAGATATTTTTTTAAAACTTTCCAAGTTTATGCCTTAAAAGTAAAATAAATCCATCCTTACAATGGAGCATATAAAGATGGAGGACAAATACAACATTGTCGTCTGGAAATGCCATTTTGCATAAGGAATTGATCACAAGTCTTCAAACAGCACACCCCAACTGATCAAGAAAACTCCTCCTTTCACACTGACTGCTGAGGCACGAATATTCATTATTTTGCTAGCCAAGCACAGCTTTACATGAGCTTGGGATTTGCTCGTTTGTTTTTAGGTAAAACTGAACATCCTTTTCCTAATTGTGGTCTACTACTTAGTCTCCTTGAGGAAAAAACTCACAGGTTTGATGGCAAAGAAGATTAAAAAACCCATGCAAAGCAGTTTAAGCAATTATTTCAAGCCGCACTCTGAAGACCGCATTTCCCCCTCCCCCTCCTATTACATAAAGTACATGTTCCTCTGCTTTACAGGCCTATAAAGCTTTCCAAGCTCATATTAATCAGAGATTAATAAACCAATCACCTTGTCCTTTAGGATCACAAGGGATATTTATTTCCCTTTTAAAGGAGTATAGTTGAAAATGCTATTTATCTGCTATACTAAACTTCTAAATGCTAACTTGCACATAGTAAAGCCACTAAGCGTAGGTGAGCTGCACTGTCATTTGAGCTACTTGCAACTTCAACTGTTACATGATCAGTACATTCAGATTAAAAAAATAAAAGGGCTGAGATTTTAGTTATTGCAAAGACTCTCTCAGTCAAGAGAGATCGCTTTCCGAAAATTCTTATTGGCAGTTTGTTGGTAATGCGCTGCCGGGACTTCTGCACTATGAACTCTGCATCTTCTGGGTTGTTTCTACAAGATTCACCACACTGATTCAATTTTGAACCTTCCTTCCAGCTTCGACCAAAGTCTTTTTTCTCTTAATAGGGCTAAAACCTTCTCTTAAAAACAGTTTATGTCTTAAAACTCCAGTGGCAGTAATTCTGTAGTCAGAACATTGGCAAATAGGCTTTACTATGACTCCTACCTTTATAAATCAGGAGTATATGAAGAGCAGTCTAACTGAATACCAAACAGCAGTTATGCAACTGCAACTAGCAACATTCAAGAATCTCTTTACAAGTCTCAGGAAAAGAATTCCAATTTGCAACACTATACTGATTGCTTGTTACAACATAGTAAAAATAGGTAAAATACTTATTATTTGGAATGTCTGTGATATGCAATACTGCATTTCTTCTGTTGACAGCAAGCAGAAACAAGGAAATGCAGTGATGTGGCAGATTATCAGATGTTAGTCTATTCTTTTATCGAATATAGGATCATTTATTACACTAAAATTGTCTTAGAATACCGTGAAGACTACTGTAAGCCTGCTGAGAAGACAAATGCACTTAAATGCAAGTTTTTACAATATGATAAACAAGATTTTAAAACATTCATCTGTTACAACAGATTCAGTTTCCCTCCTGCCTGAAAGAGAAATACACCAAATCTTCAAACTCAAAAAAAAAAAAAAATCCAAACTGAACACAAGGCACCTCAATCTACTTCTATAAACTCTTCTAAGTCACAGATCTTTGATCAACAACAAAATCTTTCCAAGCTCCAGGGCAAATATCTTTCATCATCTAGAGCCTGTTGTTTTGTGACAGCAAGGTTCTGTATTTCCTAGGAAGCCAGTAGTACTGTGTTGCACAAACATGGCTTACCTTAAAGAAAGACGAAAGACATTTTAGATACAGTGCCCATTAAAAACCTCAAAAGAAGTTTGTAAGATCTGAGAAAAGGAATAAAGGTGCAGAAGTGTAAAGGAAACTATAAATCTGCAGTCAATCCAGAAAAATCTAAAAGGGGCTTTACTTGAGCTCATTTGACGTTATGACAAGAGACTTCACAAGGCCTCCTGCTTTTACAAGCTGAAGGCCAAACCTTACCATCTTCTCAGGTGCAATCCTCTTACTGAATCCACATAATCAGGTACAATACCTTTATGGAGTCAAATGCAGGATTAGGTCATGATGACTTCCATGAACAAAGAGCTGAAAGTTGGCAGAATGAGGCTATGTGTATTTCTGAGGAATTATAGCAGGCCGTAGAAATGAACTCATGCATAACAACACAAGTGTATCTTGAAACAGAAATTGAAGAACTAGATTTCGATGTACCTTTTTCATTTCATTTTCTAGGTTTTCTTCCTCTTGACCTTCAGACAATCGCCTTCTTAACTCAGCTATTTCACGTTCCACATTTTCTCGATATTGATTCCACTGAGCTCGCTCTTGCTCCAACCTGTGATGATACTGGAGCTCATAGTCACGAACAGTCTCTACAAAACAGCATTTTCGAAACTTATTTTCCATGTAAGTTAAAAAACAGAGCTTTAGCAACTCCATCTCTAACCAGTCAGTGATTTATCATAATTGATCAAAACTAGGACAACAGTGAACTCTTCCTTCCTCTCTCTTCCCTTTGACTCTTCTCCCAAAACCCAACTACATTAAGCAAAACATCCAAAGGAACTGCATCTCAATTTGTACCATCACTAGAACACAGACAAACAAGCCCCCAAACCATCTAACTCCTAATTTCAAAATAACGTACATGTCTAACATCCTATTTGGCAGCATATTTTGTACCTCCAAGCACATACAAACTTCCAAAACCCTACTTATCTACTCCAAAACGCAAAGGAACTAGAACTTCTCACATAGCTTTCATTTCCCTATTATTACTACTACCCCTTCAGGTAAGGGGCTGTCTTTGTTTACATATAGACAGCAGCTGGCACAACTGAGCCTTCATCTAGCTTCATGTATCTCTGTAGATCATAAATAAACAGAAATTTGTGTACTGAATATACATGAAGATTTGTCTTCTCTGGGGGAAAAGCATAATCAGGTGATGGAAAAACTCCTGCCAGCCAACAGGCTGTGGGCTCAGGATACTGTGAATCCTGTTTGCGAACCTTTAAGAAAACAGCCAGTTATGGCAACAGTTTGTCCCCAGTTTACATCCTGCATGTTGTTCCTTGCACATAGTTTGTCTCAGAAACATCAACAGCTGTGCGACATGCAAACATAACAAATATTATCTCAGAACTATAAAGAAGACAAAAAAAAAAAAAGACCCACAACCGATGCATGTTCAGTCACTAGCCTGAGGAAAAGTCCATGTGATGGTACTGGAGGGACACTGAACTGTCTGACAGCAGAACTATGTTTACACAGAAGAAAAGAGAATCATGCTGTCAGTCTAAAGCTGTTTTCAGACTTGTCAAATTACATGCATTATACTCATCTTCATGGAAGGATGAAGTATCACAAAAATGCTTTGCATATATGTGGGAGCTCCCATTTCCAAGATTCCTTCTAAATTCTATCCTCATATTAACAGAAAAGAATCACCAAGCTCCTTTTCACAAACTTAGGAACTACACTTCATCCGTCACTTCTGTAGCCCAGTTTTGCCAAGCCATGAAAAGCAGCTATCCATATCCTGTGCAAGGGCAGGCACAAATCACTAAACGCATACTAAAGAGGTGTCTGATCTTAGTGGTAGCAGCTTGCCAGGTTGTTACCTTTCATAATAGCTTGTAGTGAAGCTACTTCTTCTTGCCACTGTCTCTTCACCTCATCGATAGCTTCCTGCTTTGTATTCTCAGATACAGTAGCTATAGCTTTGATGTTCTCCATTTCAGCATGGGCTTCCATCAGCTGGGTCCGCAGTTGTCCCAGATCATCCTGGGCTGCTTGGAGCACTGCATTTTGTCTTTTCAGGTCCTCTGAAAAGAAGTATTATTTACATTTAGCTTGATTAATAAATTCAATCTGTACTTCAATCAAAGTATCCATTGTTGCTATGGCAAAGAACAGTGCTCTAACAACTGGGTGAAGGAAGCACTGATATTAAAGCATCTACCCATAACAACCGAACAAATGTTAGCAGGTATCTTTAGGGAATATTATTTCTTGACTTTGCTTGCCCTTGCCTTTTATTAAAAAAGTACCTTCTCATGGATGCAGCCACAAAGCAGACACTGTAGATATAACCTATGAATCGATATACCTGATGAAAGTGAACTGTGCTTTTAATTAGTTTGTTATTATTTAACTCATTCTGGTAAAGAATCTGGAACAGATAAGAACAGACAGGAAGCCAGTTCTTCCCCCATTTTTGGCACCAACTTGGTCCTGAATTTGGATAGAACACTTCCTTGAACAGAAACACTCTGTGACCACTACATGGAGCCCATGTAAGAAAACTATGCAGCCTAATTTGCTCTTTACCATGGCTTTGCTAAAACTGAGCTTCTACTAAAAAAAGGGATACATTCAATGGAACATCCACTACTTCTCTAATTGTTGCAACTATAAACAGAAATTAAACCAATTTTACATTATCCTCCTGAGTTTTCAGTTAATCTGAAGCAAAAAGCTCTGGAAGATATATATATATTATACAATTAATTCCAAAAGCACTAACACAAAATATAGTTTTATGCCCACATAGCTTATTTCAGTGGCAATCACTTTTAGCAGAAACGTCTGGCCAGTGTACAACAAACACCAAGCTATCTCCATGTATTTCCCTCAATACCAAAAAGCTTAATCAATCCTGGTGCCCAACACTTTACCCCTTGATAGAGAATATGGAACCCAGAACTAATCGGGTACTCAAAAGGGCATTAATCCTCATGTAAAAAAAAACAAGATCCTGTGGCATTTATATAACTTAGTTCTCAAATGACAGTATTAAGGATGGGTTGCAACAGTCCCAATGTACATTTAGGAAAGGCTCTTGGAGAACAGGGAGGGCAAAAAAGCTTTGGCGGGGGTGGGGGGGGGGGAGAGAAAAGAAAAGTAATTGCTTGTATATTCTCCTCTGGTATCCTTTCACTTCAGTACATGTGAAACCTGGATATTTTTTTTTTTCCCCTCATCACTATTTATATTTTCTATTTTTCAACTGTTCTGAAAAGGGAGAATTATTGCTGATCTCATCAGTAGTGTCTTGTATCTTAAATTTCCTTTCATCCAGCTTCTAGAAATACAAAGAAACAGGCCTTCTGTATGATCTGATCTTCATTATGCCTGTTGTATTTCTGCCCTTATAAGCTTATAGAAGCAGCTGCAGTCTTAATGCATTATTTTTTGGCTCTACTTTCATATGTTAAGGACAGGAAAATCATCAGGATTAGAAATAAATCAATTTTGCTCTCAGAACAAGAGCTATCTCTACTCTCCAAATCTTCATCAGATATTTGAGCTCATATGGTTCGAATTTTCCTATAAAGAATGTTATTGAAATAGATGCCCTTGGCTGGTATTAAAACTTTTATAATGTTTGTCTGCTTACATTCTACCTCAGATGGAAATTTAAGACAAATTAATACTACATAAAAAAAGCTAGCCACAAAGTGCAAACAGCACACTATCTAGACTATGCCTTTCCACTTACCAGATCAGCTGCTGTTCAGAGAGAACAAGCACACCATGACTTCAGAAAGTTAGAATTAAAACTCAGTGGCGGTGTTTCTGAGTGTACATCAAGTTGCTCTGCTAACTTCTAACCAGGCAGGCAAATCTTTAAATTTAATTCTAAAAATTCATTCTAGGAAGCTAAATAGCCACCTACTGAATTTTACTCTCTGCTTGTCTCTTCTGTTATTATATCTGTTTAAAAGACTACTGTCATTTTTCCATTTTTGGCAAATCAGACAACAACGGCTTAACCCACTAGCCACGCTGAATATGCAGTCAACTATCCCAGCAGAAAACCCCCTTAAATCCTAATTATCCTTAACTAAAAAAAAAAGCATGTGGTGTGCATGGGTAAATGGGGAGTAGTAGTTGGCATTACAAAGGTTATTCTTCATATGGGGATTAACTGAAGATGAAGTTTTATAAACTTCAGAATAATTCCAAGAATTGAGAACTTACCTTCCTTAGCCAAGTATAACTCCTTAAATTTTGCTCTCTTTTGATTAAATTCTTGCTCAAGTTGCTGCTTTGTGCGCAGAAATTCTGCATTGACCTTTTCCAATTCTGCTACTCGCTGTAGAAGAGCAACTAAAAATAAAACAGAAGATAAGGTATGTCACTAACAGTGAAGGCATCCCATTCTGCAAGTTTGAGGTTTGGGGCTTATTCTTTTAAAAATATCTTTACTCATTAGCTCAGATGTTGCCCCATGATATACCAGGGCAACTAGTGAGAGTCCTTTAAGCAACAAAGGAAGATAAGTTTTCTAGACTGTAGCACCAAATTGTAATTAGACAACTTCACAGCACTAGAGGTGCATGTGGCAGGGAATTCCGTAGAAAACAATCAATTTCTCAAAGAAAACCACAATTTTCTATATACAATGAAGGAAGAAACGGAAAAAAACCAGCACCAGAATTATTTCTATTGGTGCTTCTTTCCAAAAGACTGGGAATTTAGTCACGAGGCACAGGAACAGTGTCTGAAGGCTGAGCAACAAAGCTCCAAGTTCTCAAAGGCTATGGTCAAAGAAAACAAAGTGACAGCTGCTCAGCTAACAACTAAAGCACAGAAAAACCCTGTAAGCTAAAAATTAGATGCCATTATCTTTCCCGTCTTCAGTTCTGCATGTTCACCAAAAGAAGGTAAAGCAGACTACAGAGAAGTTTGCCAGAAGATGGCCACAATCTATAGAGAAATAACTGATCATAAGATCAAACTCTCCTCGTTTCCAGCAGGTAAAAATCCTCAAGGGCGCACACACATCACACTATTTTCCAGTATTTACCACATTAGCAGTTGATCTGGTGGTGCAACAAAAGAGGGAACTGTAGGAAGTCCACAAAGCACCTAAAGATTGTTACTATATGGTTATTATTGGAAAAAACACAATACCATTGTATGATGCTATAAAGATCATGTAATATTCACCTTCAAGTGCAATCTTAACTTCTCTGCACCTCAAGAAGTATAGGTCTGGTTTAGGTGCCAGACAGCTTCATATTGCACACCTCAGAATTCAAATATGAAACAGAAACAAAAGACAGATGAGCTAGAACAAAATCCATCTCCATGCTGCAATGCACTGGGCAAATAATGTTTCTCTACACAATTCTCTATCTGTTCTGCAAAAGCATTTTATGGACATGTTCCAACTGTTATGCAAAGCTGAATCACTTCTTTTCAGTTATAGCCTCTATACAGCACAGACTAGATACATACAATATTGATCCATCAGAAGTGCTTACTTATCACACCCAACCCGCTTCCCACCAAAAGCAAGTAGTGAAAACACAGTACAAAGGCTACATGACTTCAGCAGCAAACATTTATCCTTACAAACAGCTGGAATCAGATCTAGAGCTTACAGTGGTAAAACACCAGATGGTCCATGCCATTGAGATTGGGTGAGTTATATTTCTTTTTAGTACCAGATGACTTAGAGTACGAGCAGACACAAACAAAAGGACCTTTTAAAAGCACAGGTATGTTTTACTGATTGCTGATTATGAGGGCTTATGGTGTTACAAAATACAGCACTTAATCTGTTCAACTCTATGTCAGATAAAAGGTATATGCAGATACAGGACGAAAGAAATGTTTATGTTGCTTTTTTATTGAAAACCTCATTTTGTTTTTTTATCACCTTACATATCAACACATCAGTTTTTCTGGCCGGCAACCCATACCTGGATAGTGCAAAGCCAACTGCACAGGACTATTCTCAGAAAACAAAGGGAACCTGTAGCAAAGACAACATGCTGAGTGCAAAGCTTTAAGTGAGTTAGGAAAGCAGCTGGATCAAAACCAGGAAAGAAATAGCACACATGAAGCCAGGCCCAGGTAGCGAAACTCTTCCTAAGGCTCAAGAGTCGCCTTTGATGTCTTGCTGAAGTCTTCCAAAGGGAAAGGGTTTCCCTACATTTCCACTCCCCGCTGACTTCTGAGAGAGGGTGATGCTGCCAGCAAAGCTGCTTCCCGCAGCCCGGGGGGAGAGGAGCTCGCTTGCTGGCCCTGGCCAGGGCCCCTGTGCAGCAACGCCTGCTTCACACCTCTGAGGAACGAAAAGCGATGCTTGGCTCTAAGGAGGTGGTTTTGATCTCACAGTTTCAGCTCTTGAAAGGAAACTATTAGAGGCACTAAAGCCTAAGTGAGCTGTAAGCCTCGGTTAAGGGCAGGTCGCTAAGCCCCACAGGTCCAGCCAGGCAGCTCTGCATCTGCAGTTACCGGCCAGGAGGCCTGAAGCCACACGCACACATTCAAATCAAAACAAGGAGGAATCTGGACATTGCTCACCTTACAAACACTGTTTGACAGCCATACAAAAAAATGTTTAATTCTAAAATTACTAATTCTGAAAGTTAACAAATCAACTGCAGACATCAGTCAACACCCCCCCGCCAAGACTCAAGCACTCCTTGTTTACTTGTTTCCCTTTCCATCTTTCTTTTGCAGAGAGACAGTAGCAGCTGTGCTACTGCTCTCATCAGAAAGCTGTTGTGCAAAGCAACCCAGTCGTATTTCTTCTAGAGGTGAGAGGTGCTTCTGCTGAGGATGGAAGGACGAGAGATCACCACAAGAGCAGAAAGTTCAAGCGCTTTAAGCTGGAGAAACAACAGACTCACCCTTTTAAAATCCTCTGGCCCAAACAGAAAGAGGGATGGCAGAGTCACCAAGCAGGAAATGCAATTTAAATATTTACAACTTTACAGTATTCACCCTTTCTGCAGCCTGGCGGTTATAAGTAAAAAATAATAAATAAATAAATAATCAACCCCCACCACAACAGAGCTCTGGCAGCTGTCAGGACCAGCTGTAGGCATTCAAAAAAATGAGCAGTTTAAGATCTCAACTGCAAGTCATGCATCACTGCAACTGTGCATTAACATCATTCTTTCTATTCAGATACTAAGCTTAAAATGTTTTTACCACCTGTGCTATGTATATGGCTCAGGACAGACCTTAGCATATCCACACTGCAGTGATAGAAGGCACATGAACTTGAGGACAATAAGCTATGCAACACATCAACCCCCTAAAACGCAGGTGCATAAAAAGTAAATGCAAAAGAAGGTTTATTTTCTAAGACAGCATGACAACTACCTCCTTTCTACTAAGTGTAAGTGATTCAGTTTACAAAAAAATTATTTTCTTCTCTGGGGGTATGATTTGTATGATAGCCATACAGACACTCCACCTTCCAAAATGAAAGCGTGACCCCAAATCTGAACTGCCTGATGCAGGTACCCACCGGCTACGTGACACAGATTAAAGTCCGCCTGGACATGCACTGAAGTCAATGGCAGGAAATGGACTCATTCATAGATTTTCAGTTGGGCCTCTATCATTTATAGCTAGCTTCTTGCTCTGAATTTAGGTCCAACTCACCCAGGTCTGTAACAGAGCTGAAAAAGAAAACTTTTTATTTGTCATCATAGGCTATCAACTTAAAAAAAAAAAAAATCCCCAAACCAAAACATATATTTTGCGGTGACAGTATTCATTAATTTGCCAGATTCACTGTCCCTGTGCTCCTGTTTCCATGCACAGAAATGCAGCTATCAATGTTTAACAACACCGATGAAATATATAGTAAACAAAGCCCGATAGATGGTGAGTTCTGCTGGAGCTACGCCTGACTGAAATCAGATCTTGTGTTACACATGAGATGAGAACAGGCACAGAACATGCTGTATTTCTTAAGAGCAGTAGTGTGGAAGAGCTAATTCTCTAATTAGGGCCCTAACTCATCAAGAAACAAACAAAAACCCTGAAGACCCATTTTGTTAACTCCTGAAATAGCACTGAGAAGAATTTAAATTAAAATTGATATGCCAAACTGAAAAACAAACAAGAAGTCCCTTTGGCCAACAATTTATTAGCTGTAAATCACACTTTTTTCCCCAGCATATTAGGGCAAATAGACTACTGATGACACAGTTAAGACATGCCAATTAAGTTACTAGCTTTGTTTCTAATGAACAACACAGATTTTGCAGACACTTCAGGTCAGATGCAGGGATCACAATCTCCCTGTTTAACACTAACTTTATAGCAAAGTACAGCGCATGCTATTATGTGGCTTAACCAGGTAGAAGAATTCAAAAGAAGGGCAGCAAAATTCATTTCAGAGTGGAGTCATCAATTTACAGAGGAACCGTGAAATTATTGGAGTACACAAAGAAAAACTCTAGTGAAAAATATATAACTTTCTCTTAACCCACTACACAGCAAAATTTCAATTAAAGGAAAACACAGGAACAAACATACATTTCTTATTGGCTAATTACTTAAATGCTGTTCCATAGATCAGCTCCCAAAAGGATTAAATTTTATGTATGACAAAGTTTCCAGTTACACAAACATGTAGTGACCATTCCAGAACTAAGACAGACAAAGCTGATTATCAATAAGACTATTTTTGAGTACTAGGTCTATTTATAAAATTAATGCCACAAAGCTTTCTACTTGATATTTAAAGTGTCAAACATGACATCAAAAGTTCAGTCCTACATAGCTGAAATATGAAAAACAGATCAGAAAAAACACCCCTATATATACAATAAACTTTCTGGAGACAAAAAAAACCAAAACCCACTTCTGTCATACTTCTGTCATTTTCCACCTCTTTCTTTTCCTGTCATGATTGCTTGAGACAGAAGTAAGGAGAAATAAAAATATATGGCTACCCATTTTTCTTCATGCTTATTTCCTAAGAGTACTAATTTTCATCTATCATGACATCACATTGGAACAACAATTACATTACTATATAAATTTTTAATCTAAGAGTCTGCCATTAGGACGTGTATTTAGACTGCAAAAAGCTTTTCTTTATTTTCTTCAAAAAGGATTTAAAAAAACCAAAACCAACAAAACAACCCCCCAAACTCCCACATTCTTAAAATACACTCCAATACAGTTGTTCTGTAACAGGCACCCTGAAGTAAAGGAATGGATTATGGTTCTTTTAATAAGCACATCAAACAGAAATAATTCCTGACTTATGAAATGGAGGTTGCTTCATTTCCAAGGAACAAAATTCGCCCTTACACACAGATATTCAGCAGCAGCAGACCAAACTGAAGAAAAAAAAGAGGAAGAAAAGAATTATTTGCTTTTCCCAAACTTGCATTTGGAAGCATCAAGCGTTTTATTTACCTGGACAAATGACTAAAGCTTACTGGTCAGCATACACTTCTCTAAGATTTATCTGAGGACAGAGAACTACATCAGACTTCTCCCTCACCACCTTCATTTTCAGAGTGGCAACAAATCCTTTTGGATTGTCACACCTCTCCTTTCTGGAGTACTTCACTGAATGCAATGATGATAACTAAGCTACAGAAGAGGAAAAAAAAAAAGGGGGGGGGAGATTCTAACTTGCAGATGTGCAATGGAAGACATGCTGTTGCTTGCCAATATTGCCACCAGTAGTTCTGCAGAAGTAACTGTTAGGCAGTTCCCCATTTTGGGCAGCATGGCTTTCTGAGACATTGCATTCATCCAACAATTTCTAGTTTATTGTACAGTTGAAGGCTATTTGACATCTACAATTTGTCCTCTATTGACTAAACACTCACAGGCAAACAATCCAGTACAAATTTAATGCTATATACATAAAAACTTAGTGTTGCTGACAAATGCAGATATCACGATGAAGAATTGAGCCTTGCTGCATCATATCTGTTACAATACCTTTTTCTTTATTGCAGTAAATCAATAACTGCAGGATCAAAAATATTCAACTGAGTACTGCATGTTACAAACATCTAACCACATTATAAATACTATATTAACAAGTGGAAGTTTGCAATATACTATTAAAGTTTGAAAGTAGTGTTATTTTTTCATTGAAGTTGAATGACTGACACATACCTTTCCACTATAACTTGTGGTCTCAGTATTGCCTATTCCTACTCTTTATTTTCCTTTTTTATGTTAAGCACTGTATGACATGCTACATTAAGGATCTCAGAAAAAAGAAAAAGCTGCCACCAAGTTAAAATAATTAAAATATAAAGAAAAGGAGGTGTTTGAATAAATGGGAAGATTATCTTCCCTTTGTTTTTGTTCTCTTCTTGATTGTATTATGGAAGAGAAAACACAGGTCCTTTAAATGGCTTAATTAATCCTGCATAGTTGAATAGCAATAACAACTAAGTAATGTTTGACATGGTATTGTAAAAACTTGCGTAGCTGTTTATATAACCATCTTCATGGCATTTTACACGAGTTGCTTGCATTTCACATGTGCATCATCTCTAAAGATCTTGTTCCTGGGTAGCTGCTATTCACTATAAAGCATTATTCAAGATCAGCACCAAAGTTACATCTGGTGCTGCTGGTTTAAATCGATGCAGAACTGTACAGCTGGCAAATGTATGAGAGAGCATTTCCAGGTTCAGGTCAAACACCAATACCAAAAATGTCACTTAGTACTTGTCAGTAAGACAACATATTGTCCTGTATCTTTGATGTGCAACCATTTTTACTGTATTCTTCCCAAAGTATGTTTAAACAGCAAACATCTTCACGCATAATTACATGGAAAAAAGCCAACATACTGTTTCTCCTTCCCCATTTTTTTCCACTTCCGCTTCCCACTTTTTCTCCTTTTTCACAGCGCTCACGATATGTTAACTACTTCCTTGCTTTGTTACTGCCTCCCTCATCTTCTTTCTTGGACACAAACCCAGGCAGTTGCTGTTCTGGGGTCCAAAGCTCCATCCCCTGACACTCCATTTGTACTCAGTAAAGAGGAATCAGACCTGACTTCCTCCCAGTTTTGATAAGCCCACTTCATGTGATGAGTAATGCTCCTCACCTCTTCTACACATTTAGTCATTCTGGCCCCAGGTAACTTAAGTCTAGTTTTACATTTATGCTTAGTTAAACATTATTTATATTAGACTGCAATGGAACAGTGTTCACTCACATCAAGTATCACAGGAATGCAACTAATCATACTAATCAACTATGTCCACGTTGACAGAAGTGGGCTTGAATTTTTTTCCAGCAATTTACCTTTCGTTTGCTAAAAGCACCATTTCTTCCCAAGGACAGTCCCCCACTTCCATTACTATAGCCTGGCTTTTCCTACATCCCTTATCATAGTAGCTGGTTCTTTCCTTCACTGTTTAACTAGCATTGCCATCAGACCTCTCAGTTTTGTGCACACGCTTAATTTTCTCCACAGAAGTTTCAACTCGATGAGTTGGTGAGAGGTTTTGCCATCATTAGTTTTCATTGCCGCCAGTGATGTTTTGGTGGGAGAACAATCCCTCATAAAATTTCAAGAAAACACTGTTTGTTCACATTTTTTCAAGAGGATCAATCACGCTTTGTCCCTCATCAATTCAGTGATAACTTAAATAGGGCAGCAGTGGATGAACCATAGTGTTGGAATAGTCAACTGGACATCACAATAGATGGTATCCTATAGAAAGCATTTTGGCTGCATCCTAATGCTACCATCAGTGAATCTTCTCAGAAATGCAGTGCTGGTAAGCTTGAATGCATATCAGAGTATTTCAAAAGTCAACGGCAAACTACAGTCTGGTGAACACAGACACTTTGAATTCATTTATAGCGACACAAAATGGAGAGAACTGAGCTACCAATCTCATTACAATCATCAGCATTTTCACTGCTCTCTCAGTGCTTGTATCTTATTCCCCTTGCTTTAACCATTTTTCATTTTTATAACCGCTCTTTACAAGAGGATCAATTTTTAAAAGCAGGAAAAAAGCTCGATGACTTCTTGGGTTTATGACGGGTTTATTTACTCTACAGGCTGTGTACATTTACTCAAACTAGTCACTGCTTGAGCAAACAAGAGCATGGTGATGGCAGCACAAAACTCAGCGAAGATTAAGTATCCATATTGGTCAGATTTCTCTAAAAGGGTTCACAGCTTGCACTCAGTGTCATTGCTGCTACGATTACACCACTATCAGCTCAAAGCTAGCCTAGGTAGATCTACATACCCTGCAGTCACAGCCTGACTTGATCCCCCTTGGCAAAGCTTTTCGAGCACTTAATACATCTAAGCTTAAACAATGCATCTGTCAAACAGATGCACCACTCCTTTTATTTCATCAGTCTGAGCCTACCTCAATAACTGGTAAGCTAAACATTCAACATAAGGTATTTTAAGCAGACATACAGAGGAGGGTCCTTCAGCCTGTAACAAGACCTCCAGCAGAGCCACCTATTCACCTTTCACAGTAGTTTAAAGCAAGTCCCCCCAAAATGTCAAGTCGCTTAATTCTTCCTTACTGAAGCAAACCTGAAAATATCAATGAGTCTTCGTATTTATGCAGAAATGCTTCTGCCAAGCTTTTCCACGCTACCGCATCTCATCATTTTTATGATATAACCACAAAATTCAGAATAGGATTAAACTACTTCATGTGGCAATTACACTTGACAGTGAGGTTTTCAGTGGATCTTGCCTTGCAAGAAAAACAAAATTTAAATTGAGGATATTGTCTGTTTTAATAAACCATCAGAAATCTGCTGTTCTGATCAAATAGGAATATTTCAGATTGACAGATATTTAGGGAGAGATTGTGACACGCACTTCACTATACAGGAGACCACTTACACAATTTATCACTCTGAACACCACTAGTATAAATGTTTTCTTAAAATATCAACATTTGCTAAACCCAGACAACAAACTCAGTACTGATTTTGTTTCAAGATAATATAATTGCTGACTCATTTTCAGTGGGAGGCGGAAAAAAACCCCCTTTAACTCATTATAATAAGTTTATCACTTCACCTACAGATTTATTAAAGGCTTTCCTCTTTTGGTGAAAAAAGTGAATAAAGTATGACTCAGCTCTCAGGGGAAAGAAAAAAAACACACCAAAACAACCCTACTGCATTGTTCTCTTTGATGAAGTAATTTAATATATAAACCAAAACCATTCCATTAATTCAAAAATTCCCCCAGATACCACTAGTCTGAGATCTCATGCTGTCTTACCATTTGTCATAGTGACAACAATTGAGGTGTAGCTTTGAGAGCATTCAGGCTACAGACCACCCCAAATACTCTGCTTCCCAATTTCTGAGCAGAAAGAACAAATTAATGATGACCTAATACACTTAAAAATTCAAAAGGAAGGTAACAAAAGTGAAATATTCAGTTGGAGAGATAAGCACATAACCAAAAAAATTAATGCAGAGAAAACCAAAAAGAAGTCACTGTTTGTGAAATTTATATAGGCAACGGCTTCTCTAGTTTACCACTGCTACAGGTATGAGACTGCCATTTAAAGCAAATCAGCATCTTTGTGGACATTTTCAAAAGCTGACAATCAATAATAGTGTGCAAACTCACTTCTACATGTGCAGCTACCAGACAGCACTACTGTACTTCTCCGGGTACCAGAAAAGCTTCAGAAATAGCAGTAATTCATCCATAACCCAAGAGTTATGAATGTGACCAAGCACCACAAAAGGGAGTTAACACCAGATTTCTTTCCGTCTGTGGTTTCCTATCCCTTCCTACATAATTTGGCCACTCAAATTGGTAGACAGAATAAACTGAGAAAGGGAAAGGTGAAGACTTAGTTTCAAGGAATAGTAATTTAAAAGTGTTAGTTGTCAGAAAAGCAGGTTGCAGGCATGAAAACATGGTGCCTTAGAGTAGCCACTTAAAGGACATAAATCTTAATAAATGGCCTGGAGAATATTGTTGCCAGATATATTTATGGAGACAATGTGGTGATAAATACAGTATGACAAATAATAAAAGATGATTAACATCTTTATTTGATAAGGAACAGGATGCAGTTCCTATCATTTGGAGGAAGGTTTCTACAGCAATTTAATAGTTTTCCCCAAGAACAAGAGAATGCTACTCCCCCAAGCCTCTATAATCTATTTCTTGACAGAAAACACTGCCATCATTCTATATATTCATAATTTTTGCCACCACTTGTCAACCAAATGAATTCCTGAACAGTTAAAATGGAAGAAAATCCTCCTGCAGCATGAAATTTTCAAAAATTTTTAAATATGCTTGGGGTATAAGCTATACAGAACATGAAGACTTTACTAAGCCTGCAGTTATGATCATTTTAAGTCAACTTAAGTACTGGTGGTCATCTAAAAGGGTAACTCAGTACTCCCACATCACCCTGACCACACATGCCTTTTATCCTCACCATGCTACAAGAGCCTTTGAGGCTGTACAGTGACAGGATCAGAGAAGTGATACAGCAAAAAGTTGGGGGTGGGAGGGGAGCGAGTCAAACCAATTTTCAGCCAAACCAGGTCCCTGATCACGCTTATCACTTGGCCGAGCATATACCAGAACTGGCACAAACATGACAGCAAGGATGTAGACTGGTTTAAACTGGGGGAAAAAAAGAGTCTGAACTATACCCTTGGACACTCATATTACTACTGTGTGGTCTCCACCCCTTCCTTTATGCCAGCTCTAATGCTCATCAGGTCTTTCGCTAAATCATACTCATTAATCCAGCAGTAAGTAGTTCTCAACTGGGTGACTGAGCTGAACTGGCTCAGCGATGGGTGCACAGAGCTGGCACAAAGGAAATGATGGGAACACAATTGCGGAAGCAGGAAGAAGAGAGCAGGATCACTCCTTTCAGCAGCAGCAACCTTCTAGACTGGCTTAGCTGTAACACAAAACCACAGCCTATGGGTACAGTTTGATAATCAGTTTAAACCTAAGTGCATGCTGCTTGCCAAAAGAAATAGCCTGGCCTTCCTTCTGTCCTGCACTCTCCCTTGTTGCAACTGACATTGGTGTAGTCATGCAGCAGAACTTACTTCTTAAGACTTGATGACTGTCATTTGTAAGTGATAAATGACCTTCCTCAAACCCCGATTTCCATTCAGACTCTCTAGGGGAAGCTTACAAACTTAATTTGTATCAGAAAGCAAATTCCAAAGCTCAGATATCCCATCAGTGTTTGTATACACACAAGTATTGAACAAATGCAACTGAAGGTGTGTCTCCAGTATAGATCCGTTTACACTGGTACAAAACCTAGAGCTGTAGATAAAAATATATCAGAAAACATTTGTATTCCAGAATAAGGTTAGGCTCACATTTACTCTTGAAAGTAAATATGCTAGTACAAAACTGCAGTTAGATTAAATCCTATAATGTGCTATTACAACCGTTCCTGCTAAATGTAAGCCTCGGTGCCTCAAATGAATGTAACCTTTGTAACATCAGGAGTTTCTACACCGTTTAGAGATTTAGCATCTTTATCTCCAGTTTCATCTAAAACTCAAACAGAAGCTGTGAAGACCAGACAGACAGCTATAATATGTTCACAGCTAGAAGCGTCAGTCAAGCACAGAATCCAGAGTTTGGCTAATTGCTTTCCCATTAATTTAGCACAGATCTCTAGATACAGCACAAGGAGGAAGATATAAACAGACATTACGAGCTGACAATTAAGAAAACCTTATTTGAAACCAATCTTTACAAGAAAACTTAAAAGATGTAGCATATGACATAAAGATGCCAGTTTGTCAGATGATTTGAACTAACAGAGCCAAATTTATGCTTCATATTTCACTAAAATAAACCAAGTAACACCACAGCTAAATTATATCACAGTGATTTTGGCACAGACCACCGTTAATGTAAGATGAATGTTTCAATTCCTCTGTCTGAAGTCAATAGGAGTCTAATATGAACTTCAGTAGGCCTTAGGAAAGACAATTTTTGTAAAGGGTACCAGACGTGAAAATCTGTAGTGGATGGTTAACATAATTATTGCTTGTGCAATAACTTCTAGCACTCATCTGTGTTTCTTCCAATGTAGATTAAGCCAATGACACTAAAAATATTGATTTAAGGACTGTTTTATACTCTGTGGTTGTATCAAAGTTACTGTTTGCAAGTTACTGTATCTTTTTTTTTTTTTAAAGCAACCAACCATGGTGCTAGTCTAATCATTTTGCATAGCGCTGATGTAGCATAGATTAAAATATAACGCAAAAATCACTTCTGTTGGGGAGTATTTTAATGGTGACCACCCATGCAAATAAAAAAAGGTTACCCTACCAAGGCATGGGTGTGGTAGGTAAACAGTTATACATGGAAACACTTAGACAAAAATGGTGAAATA